>NC_142097.1:24798665-25410396 GCF_054644295.1 Miniopterus natalensis
ATATAAAATGCTAGTTGAGGCCTTAAGAGTAGATTAAATTACCATAGAGGAGAGGGTGTAGAGGGAAGAAAAAAGAGCGTTGAGAACAGTATTTAGGAGGCAGAGAGAGGAAAAGGAGCTATAAAGAAGCAATCTGAAAGGTAAGGAAAGAAGGTAGTTTCATTGAAGCAGAAGTAGAGGAGAACAAGGAATAGTGATTTATAGTGTCAGGAGATACAGAGAAGTTGGGGAGAATAGCACACAAAAGGCCATTGGATTTAGGAATCAGGAGATTATTGATTTTCAGGGGAGCAGATTCAGTGAAATATGCAGGTTGGAGCCAGATTACAGGGAATTTTATACCAGTATTGAGGCTGTAGGGGCAGTAAGCATAGATTACTTTTGTAGTATGTCATCTAGAAAAGAATAAATCATGTAGAAAAGAATGTTGAGAGAGGATGAGTGTAGATATGATGAAATGATAGGCTGAACTAAATTGCAAAGGGAATGGAAAAGGGGAATTGGCATCTAGAGAGCCTGAGGACATAGAATCGATAGGTCCTGGAGACTGATTTGATGTGAAAATTGAAAGGAAAAGAATTCCAACTTCAAGACTTGCAGACTGGAAGAAGGAAAATGCCGTTTGTAAATATAAAGAAGTCATACATTAGAAGCAGGTTTGGGTTCAAAGATGGCAAGTTTCATTTTAGATACATATTAATATTTTCAGGAGATATTAAGTAGAATGCCCTCTTTTCCTCTGTTCCAATAAGTCTACCTCCCAAGGGATGGAATGACTCTCTTCCTTAGAGCAGTCTAGTGTCTTTCCTGATAGTTTTGGTGAACTATATTTGGAGGCTGGGTGCTAATCCCAATAATCTTTCAGGAATACCAGTTATATCTCAGATACTAATGTATTCTAATATTTAACTCTGTTTACCTTCACATGGTAAACCACAATGAATTGTTGATCCCCTGTAACCATACAGAGAAGACATCTAGATCTTTTATTTAAAATTGGTAAGACCCTAGCCCTGGCTGGTGTGGCTCTGTTGGAGCATCATCCTGTACGCAAAAAGGTCACAGGTTGAATTCCTGGTCAGGGCACATACCTGGGTTGTGGGTTTGATCCCAAGAAACTTCTCTAATGCCTGTCCATTTTCCTTAGGTCTTCCTTGTTTTACAGCTAAGTCCTAAGGGAAAAGTGCCAAGATTTTATCCTGAGCCTGGTCAGTGTAGCATTGAGGTCTAAGTCAAGTTCATTAAAGCCAAAACCCTGAGGGAACGAGCCAACTCATTGTGTTTTCAGAAAGACCCAACACATTGATCTTACTCATTTTTAATTGTCACTGACCATGGAATGGCCTAAGTCTGTCCATATTAACATTTATAACCCAAATTAAAAGGATCCTTTTCTGCTGGCCCTTTTCTATTTGCTGTGTTTTGGTTTTCTGTAGCTGAAGTTTTCCGTTGAGGTTCTTTTCAACGCCTACATGCAAACTGAAGAGCACTCAAGCTTTGGTGGGATATCACCCACAGCTGGAGTGATGGAGGAAGGGAGGAGAGTACACACCTCAGGTGCATCCTTCTCTAAAAAATTTTTTAAAAAAACAACAAAAACCGCTTAAGCAAACAAATTCCACTTGAAAGCAGGCAAGACCTGTCCAGAGAATGGAATGAACCTTTTTCCATCTAGCAAAGGGATATCAATTCATATATAATTCAGATGCATAGGATGAGCAAATTTGAGACATGTTGGACTTATCGTACAGCCCTGCATCTCTTTTAATCGAAGAGTGAGAGGTTGTGAACCATGAACCGTGGTGAGAATCAGTGGAACAGTGTTGCAGCAATGGCTCCTCTGTTGGTGGTTAGGCTCTGTCTTGCTCTATTAAGCAAGCACAGTTAATATAGATGAAAGGTAAGCTTGATAGAAGTGAAAATTGAAACTTGGTTGAAGGTAGCAAGCCAGGCACAGCTGCAGTTGTACTTCCTCCTATGTGGCAACAGGAGCTGCACTCACTGGTGTTTTTGAAGGGATTTTTTTTTTTTAAATAATCTTTTCTTCAGAGTGTTTTGGTTTTTAATGTCTACACCATCGATGGGAGAGTGTGGAATATGTCAGTAATGAGCCACTTAGACTTTATGTGTCTGATGTGTGAGGTCAAATCCAAGTTCAGCATTCTAATCCTATCTGTTATTAACTGGCCCTGTAACCTTAAACAAATAACCAAAACCATCTCCGTTTCCAGATTTTCTTATCTGAAAAACAAGAGGGTTGGATTAGATAATCTCTAAATTCTCTTCCAGTCCTAAAATTCCATTGATTTATGTTTCTTCATGGAGAAGTACAACTTCCAATTTCTAAGAACAAATGTTTGAAAAAGTAAGCACTTATGTAGCGTGTTTTAGATATGAAAAATCCCTTACAAATGTTTATTATTATCACATCAGGCAAATATTTAGGTTTTTGTTAGTGTCAGTACATAAATTTGCTTGGTTCATTTCTTATGTTCTTACATTGCAACTCTTTTAAAGATAGTACCTGGTCAGCCAACTCACTTGGACCAGACCCTCCTTCCTATCCAGTCCTACAATTCTTGGATCTTGAGTTTAGCTCTCCCTAACGTGGGTATAGGTGCCCTTCCCCTTGCTTACATTGAGCTCCATTTACCTATGTCAATGAAAGTGATTCCTCAGAAGGCTATGTTAAAGATTACTTCTCCTTTTATCTTTCTCAACAGTATTTCACTAGTACTGCCAGCTTCCTGTACTTTTAATGTTGTCTCTTTATCAGTTCCAAGAGAGATAGATAAGACTCATTTTAGCAGTTCATCTACATGGAAGGGGAAGAGACAAAGTATGGCTTAAAATCAGAAAAACTGTAGTAACTATTCAACTCTCAATCTTAGTGGCTTAAAATGGATGCATTGGAAGAACTAAAACAGTATTTTCTTCTTGAAACCAAAGAGCACATCACATTGCCTTTTAATTGAAGCCACCAAAACAGGTACTAGATCTGAAAACCTTTCTTCTCCCCCAGTACTGGATAAGAGTTGCTCAAAATGATTTTTTCATAGATTCTTTGAGAAGTCATATCTAAAATCTATTACATCTAATTTTCTGGATGGCCTAAAATGCTGTCGTGTGTGTATGTGTGTGTGTTCCCCTGACTATGGTTCTAAATTCCAATGATGAGTGATCATCTTAATGGTGTTTTCTTGTTTTATATATGTACAATATTATGTTAGCTTCATTTGGTATTTAATTGTCAGTTGCGGGTCTGCTCTCTGAGCTTCTTTGATAGATCCAAATACAATCATTGTTCATTTTTGCATTTTCCTTCCTGCAGATGATTCGATGAAAGTGAAAGATGAATATAGTGAAAGGGATGAGAATGTTTTGAAGCCAGAGCCCATGGGAAATGCAGAAGAGCCTGAAATTCCTTACAGCTATTCAAGAGAGTATAATGAATATGAAAACATTAAGTTGGAGAGACACGTCTCGTATGATAGTAGCAGGCCGGCCAGTGGCAAGATGAACTGCGATGTGTGTGGATTATCCTGCATTAGCTTCAATGTCTTAATGGTTCATAAGCGGAGCCATACTGGTAAATAGTCTCCTTTATCCATTCTTCTGAGAACTGTCCTAATGCAGCCATGTAAGAAATGAAGGGTAGAATGTGGGATGACTTTTGATTACTTTCATTGATTTTTGCTATAATTCTGATGTATCTCTCCCTCTCTGCATTTCCATTTACCCAGTAATTTTTATTTCTGCTTCACATGCATTTGGCAAACATTATAAATGCTATGAATAACAAAAGGAGTGTGTAGAGAGCAGTGTTCTAGGTCAGCCAAATATTTTTTCTTCAGTTAATAAGTAGGAGTTGAATTGTGCGATATACTTCTTAAGCATCTTTCTTAGATTTTTTACATAACTTTTATGAAAAGCAGATCTCATTATATTGGGTTCAAATTTGGTAGATGAAAGGATATCATTTTTATTACCAGTTTTTAAAAACTTACCTTCACCCAATAAACAGGCTATAGAAATGCGTACAAGTATAATAGTCCCATTGAGCCCAATAGATTTCCATCTGTTATGAATACTTTTAAAAAGCATTTCTGGCCCTCAGTAGCTAGTCTGTGGCTCTTTTTTCAGATTGAAATTATTTTTAAAAAGAATGCTAAGTAGTGTAAAAATGTACATCTAGAAAGCTCTTCTAGAGCTACTCTTGTTTTTGTTTTTTGCTCTGATTCAAGACAAGGTGATACCTAAAATAGCCTTACTAGGTGAGTGCTTTTTCTCTTCTAGAGGGAAGTTTCCATAAGGAAGTCTTATGTTTGCCTGGAAATACAGCTCCCAGCTAACCCCAATAAGAACAGAACTGTCTGAAAGATAAGCTTTTGCCATAGGCGTCTAATCTGTGCACAGGCTTAGCCACTTGCCAGTGATCAGAAATCTCCTTTTTGTCCTTTTTAAAGGTGAACGCCCATTCCAGTGTAATCAGTGCGGGGCATCTTTTACTCAGAAAGGTAACCTCCTCCGCCACATTAAACTGCACACAGGGGAAAAACCTTTTAAGTGTCACCTCTGCAACTACGCATGCCAGAGAAGAGATGCACTCACAGGTCATCTTAGAACACATTCTGGTAAGTGAGAGCAATGAGCATTCCATATCTAGTAAATGTATGTTCCTCAGTGCCCATTGCGAAAATGAGAAAGAGTTAAATATGGAGGTTTTCATCTGTCATTCCAGTTCTGAAGGGTTACAACAGCAGAGACCTCTAGGGCTAATTACACTTCCATTAAGGCATTAATTGCTCTCCGTCTGGCTCAATGGGGATGATCATCTCCTTACCATTCTTGCTGCCCTAGAGAACAACACCCGACAGGAAGAGCCTGCCCTATAAAAATGCCTTTTTAATTTTATTTTTGGTGCCTTTTTAATTTTTGCGAAAAAATGATAGCCATCAGTATTCTCTTATGGTGAACTTTATTAAAAGATTATTTTCCTTGAAAACACACACCTTTCATTCAAAGTCTGGGCAACTCAATGTTGTGTAGTTTGTAAATTATGTAAAATTGTAAACTGGATATAAATCATTGGTAGGTGGTTACTTTTGGCTATTCTGAGCTAAATTTGGGGGGTTTTTTTGGGCCATTCTGGGCCAGATTTCTTTTTTATTGAACTGTCATTGGCATAATATATCATTGTATTAGTTTTAGGTGTGCATGGGCTAAATTTCTTAAACCCAGCTTTCTTCTTGATCAGCCCATTTATTTTTAATCTCTAAAAGAGGAGTAGAAATAAGAATTCATACAAAACAATGTTCTGTCTTAATGTTTTTCACTTCTGATTTTAACCAAGCAAGATAATAAATTTGTTTTCAACATTTAGAATTTCCCTCCTACAAAAATAAAACTGACTTTATTTTTCAAATTTGGGACCTCATGTTCTTGATGTTATCTGTCAAAATTTTAATTGAAGAAAAAAAAAGATTTGTTTTTATGCCAATCCACATACTGCTTTGACTAAAACCCAGCCCCAAATCCTCAACTGGTCACAATTCAGAGACTAAGGATTAATCAAGTCATCCCCAACAAAATCCACCGTAAGACGTCATAAGTGGCAAAAGAAGAGTTTTGCTCAAAGCTCAGTGTTCAAAGTAATGAATCTGTTCCAAAAAATTAGAATAGTTCTCTTCTGTTGCTTTTTTCAAGTAAGATCTAACAGTATTAGTCATTTTTAAGACAGATTCTAGAAGACACCAATTTATGCAGAAACTTAACATTTTTAGCCCTGGCAAACCTACATTTATTTTAATTTGGGATTCCATAAGGATCTTTTAGTGCTTTAAGTTCCAAAGGTTCTGTTTTAAACAGAGCAAGAGGATTAGAAAATAAAAATCTCAGTTTCTAAAACTCTGACAGATTTATAGGGTACATTTTATCAACAAATCATAAAGACCAGCCCTGTACACAGAGTTGAAGTTGTTATTTACATGTTTTAAGCAATAGAACATTTGGAAGAGTTGGGACTATAAAGGGCCTGAACTGTATGGATCAACTTTTGAGGAAACCTTTATTTTATCTTAGAAATTAAGGTGAAGTTATTTTTGCAATTTGTTCTTATTTCTAATTATTCAAAATTATCCTTAGTTCATTGCTCAGTTTTTGTTGATTTAGTCCAGACTTTGCTATAACCACTTGGCAATGATGAGCTGAATTTATCCAAATATGTCAATGCTCTAAAAAGGCTATCAATTTCTAGCTGAATGGCTAACTCTCACTAAGTACAGCATTCTTTACTTACAACCAGATGGACATCACAAAATAAGTGACCCTTTTCTGTTTCACTCTTAAACCACACTAACCTCCTTGAAGAATAAAAAAGCCCCATGTTATTCTCCAAAGAAGCAAGATTGGATCTGGAGTCAAACCTCTATATTCAATAATAATCATTAAGTCTAAATCCTTTCATCTGTGAAAGGAGACTGTCCTTTTGAAGAATACTCTGACATAATAATCCATTGTAGACCTTAACCTTACTTCAGTTTACTAAATTTAAAAGTAATGCAGATGCAGAAGTATCCAAATTCTCTGGCTGCCCTCAGCAGTCTCATTCCTAGTAGGCAGTTTTCACAGAGCTCCCATACACTATTTGTTCTAATCCTGAGGATCACTGAGTGTCCCCTGTGCTCTCCTTATAGTTGAGAAACCCTATAAATGTGAGTTTTGTGGAAGGAGTTACAAGCAGAGAAGTTCCCTTGAGGAGCACAAGGAGCGCTGCCGTACATTTCTTCAGAGCAGTGACCTGGGTGAAGCCGGTGAGTTTATTTTGCAACACTCATTCTTCACACATCTACTGTTCTGGGTGGTGGGATACAATAGTAAATAAAAAGACCAAAAAATCTTGCCCTTGTGGAGTTTAATATTTTCATGGGGAAAGACAAACCATAAACAAAGTAAATAATGTATACAGTATATTAGAAGGTGGTAAGTAGTATCAAGAAAAATGATGGGTAGGGGGAAGATAAAGAGTGTAAAGGGGATCAAATATATGCTGATGGGAGGAGACTGGGCTTCAGATGGTGAGCACACAATAGAGTATACAGAAGTTCCATTATAAAGCTGTACACAAAATTTATAGAATGTTATTAACCAGTGTTACCCCAAAAGATTTAATAAAAAATAAATAATTGGGGAGGGGGGGAATGAAGCAGGTACTGGGGGCTGAGGGTGAGTCAGGGAAAGCTTCAACCAGGTGACATTTTAACAGGCTTAAAGGGAGGCAGAGAGAGCCCTGTGGATAACTAGGAAATAGCAAATGCAAAGGCCCTGAGGCTTGAGTTTGAAGAAGTATAAATAGTCCTGTGTGGTTGAAGTGAGTAATAGGACAGGAGGCCAGAAAGGAAATGGGAAACCAGATCTTAACAGGCCTTGTAGGCCATTGTAAAAACTTTTACTCTAAGTGAAATTGAAAATCTTCAGAGGGTTTTGAACAGAGGTGACATGATTGGGCTTCTCCTTTGAAAAGAATCACTCTACTTGCTATTGAGAATAGATTGTATTTGGGGCAAGATTGGAATTTGGAGAGTCTGTTTAGGAGGCCATTGCAATCATTTGAGCAAGAGAAAATTGTGTCTTGGTTGTGGTAGGAGCAGTGAGAAGTGTTCTAATTCTATATATATTTAAAGGTAGCACCAACAGGATTTCCTAACAGATTGGTGTAGGATGTGATGAAGAATGCAGTTGCCATGAACTGAAATAGGAAAGATCGAGAGTAGAGCAGCCTGAAGGGTGGCTAGGGCAGAGTTGATTAAAACCGCAAGGATTTCTTTGCGTAAGGCCCCCAAATCATATACTTCTCTAGTAATATTTTATTCAGTGTTTTGAATTATATGCCTACCAATGATAGGTTGAAACACTAGATTCTTTCCATATATTAGTTGTGGTTTTATTTCCTTTTCATTCTTCAGTGGAAACAGCCTGAAACTTTTTGTGTTGCATCTCTGCAGCTGTCCTTTGTCCCATTCCATTGACCATTAGCCTGGTTCTGCAGCTTGGATTGTGTGACATTTTTATTCGGCCACTTGAACCACTTGCTTAGGTATAAATCCTCATGAGATTTGGTGTTTGACAGTAGTAGTTGCAGTTGAATAGTTTGGACATTCTAATGCAGAAAGATTACAAAAATATGACAGAAATAATGTGGAACTCAAGGAAAATGGATTGGAAATCATGACTTTAACTGTACCCATTTTGAGTGAGAGGAAACTTTTATTGTATTAGGAGCTGGCCAACTGAATTCTGTTGGTTTACACTGCTTCTGCTTTTTATTCTGATGGCATCTTTGGTTTTATCAAGGAGTTGGATTTCCTCCTTATTTCTAAAGAGAAACATTTACTCTCCTTAAAAGAAACCTACCCAAAATGTGGGTTTTGACATCTTAAGTGACATGCTTAAGGTTAGTCAGGCAATACCTGGGCATCTTTGCTTGTAGTTCCATATTTCAGACCATAGACAAAGCTCTTACTGTGAGAAATTCCCAAGTTATGAAAATCTATTATATTCCAAATAGATCATTAATATTTAAAGCTAGAAAGATTAAAGAGAGCATCTAATCCTACCTCCTCATTTTAGAGGTAAGGAAATTGAGATTCATTAAAAATTCAGTGACCGACTAAAAATTCACTAGAACTTTCATTGTTTTCATGATTAACAATATTTTTTATTTTCAAAAATTTATGGAAAGCCTTGGCTGGCCAGCTCAGTTGGTTAGAGTGTCATCCTGATAAGCCAAGGTTTTGGGTTTAGTTCCGGGTCAGGGCACATATAAGAAGCAACCAATGAATGCATAAATAAGTTGAGCAACAAATCAATGTCTCTGTCTCTCTTTCTCCCTTCTGCTCGCTTTCTAAAATCAATCAATAATTTTTTTTTTAATTTATGGAAGAATAATTCACATACCAAAAAATTCATACTTTTAAAGTGTACTATTTAGTAGTTTTTAATATATTCACAAAATTATACAACTATCACCACTAATTCCATAACATTTCATCACCCTGAAAAGAATCCCTGCCCCTATTAGCAGTCACTCCCCATCTCTCCTCTTTCCAGGCCCTGGCAAGCACTAATCTGCCTTCTGTCTTTATGGTTTTGCCTATTCTGAACATTTCACATAAATGCAATTGTATAATATGTGGCCTTTGATGTCCAGGTTCTTTCACTGAGCATGTTTTCAGGGTCTGTCCATGTTGTAGCATGTGTCAGCACTTCATTCCTTTTTATGGCCGAATACTATTCCATCCTATGGATTCACCATGTTTTATTTATTCATTCATTGGTTAATGGACATTGGGGTTTTTCTACTGTTTTCACTTTTGGAAAACATGGCTATATTTTTAAAAGGTTATATATTATTTGATTAGCAAAATAAATATAGTAACACACATACTAATAGACACATACATATGCATATATGTATGTCTTAATTCTCCTGGAAGTAGGGGGAAAATCAGTACCCTACCCTCTATGAACAGTAAGCTCAAAATTATTGATTTTGAAGTAAGGTTACCACCTTCTCACTCCATTACTTTTTTTAGGAATTTCAAATTAGAATGTTATCAAAAGAAATATTTTAGCTATCTTCTGTGGTAGAAGGCGATTCAGGAAATGCTGAAATATAAAGGTTAATTCGCATTTCATAAAGGTGGTTTGATGGATGCATGCAGCATACTTTAAGTCTCAGCAAAAAAAAAAAGGGGGGGGTTAACTAAGCAAGTTTTGATTTTTTTAAAAAACCAAATATGTTGTAATGGCAGTTTCAGGTTACAAAGTGTATAAAGTCACAACTTAATCAGGTATAATAAATACTGCATGTCAGTCAATATATTACTCTTATATTTCAAATAGTTCTTATGATTTTTCCTGAAGTTCAAAATGTAAAGAATGTTTAATGCAACACAAGACAATCATTTAATTATTGCCACTTCTCTCTATATGGTTTCCTTTTCTGTCTCCTAAAATTGGGAGTTCCTGTCTGGACGTGGTGTTCCATTCTGAGCCTGATGATTAGAGTATCACCAGTGGTGCATCTTATCCCTTCATCCCTGACTTTTAAAGTGATGATGCTCCATATCTACTGTGAATGCAGCACTTATTCATCAAGTGCTTATTGTAAATTGAAGTCCAGCCTTGTGTGAGAGCCCAACCTTGGGACCAATCTGCCCCCATCAAGAAGCAGACCATTATGGAAGCAGAACAGAAAAAAGGCCTCAGACTGGAGTCTAGTCTGCAAAAGAAAGCTGTGCTGAGCAACAGGACCTCTGGCCTTACTACTCATTTTTCTTTTATTCAGATAGCATTTGTTGTATTCCCTATGCGTCAGGCTCTGTGTCAGAGCTGTTTGTAAGGATAAGTGAAGGTTAACCCCTACTCTTGAAGAATCACAATCCAACAAAGGAGTGGCCACTTGATCTATTGATATAATAGAGATGTATGATATTGCTACTTCAGCCACGTTTCTTCACCAGATGTCACAAGTGACATCATGAAGGTACTCAAATTCTGCTGTCTTAATGCAGTATGTATGAAAAGAAGAACGAATATAGAAGCCCACAGGTTTTATTTTCTCATTAGTTTGATCCTTATTCCAGAAAGGGACTAACAGCTGGCATAGAGATTCATTAGCCTCATTTCACACAAATTATGAGCACTTGGAGCAGGACATATTTTTGTATGACAAGTTCTAGCAATAAAAAGATTTTTAAAGTAATTGTATAATTATATTTATTAATCTAGGAGTCAAAACCTTTTATCTTCACTCACATTGTTTCAGTTGAGCTAATACAAGCATGAGAGTTTCCAAATAAACTTATATTTTTTCCAAGTAGCAGACCAAAGAAAAAGTTTTAAATGTTTTAAAAGTCTATTTTCCTGCCCTGGCTGGTGCTGCCTAGTGGTTAGAGCATCAGCCTGTGCACCAAAGCATTGTGGGTTCGCTTCCCGGCCCCCTGGTCAGGGTGAGTGCCGGACACAACCAGTAGATGTGTCTCTCTCACATCAAAAAAAAGGTCTATTTTCTTAAACTGATTATTTTGCTTAAAAATCGATACTATCTTACAGGTGATATTCATTTTACTTGCTCAAAAAGGCAATGATTTTTATGTAACATTTTTGTTAGAACCTGCCCCAGTCTTTGATAGCAATCTCTTGTTAGACAATTCTGATTGCACAATAACACCCCTTTGTTCCACTCTCCATTAGCTACTGACACCATAGAAGAGACAGGAAGCATGCCTCTTATTTGAGCTCCATTTAACACTTCAAGATCTAATGAAGGATTTTGAACAAAAACAAAAATACAACAAATTACATATTTAAACCTGCAATCACTTTGAGATAGAAATGGCATCATGGGAACAGGTAACTAAAAACCAGACAAACTATTTCAGACTTGCACAGAGATTAAAGGTAGTAATCTATTTTGTAATTAAGACTTCATATTCATTTTATTATTTTTCTTCAACATGTCTTTTAAATAATTTTGCTGATGAAAATTGATATAGCCACTATACAGTAGGCAAGTGGAATGAAGGGGAATTGATCCAGAATTACAGTCCTACTCCTGTGCTTACTCATGAACCAAGTGTGCAGATAGTTCCTTGCCACCATCCCATATCCCCACACCCACCCCCTTGCAACATTAAACTGCCAAACACCACCCAGGAACGGATTTCCTATTTCGTCATTTAAACCCATTATCTTGTTCCCTTACTATCTTGCCAAACTAGTTTCCCTCCACTTACATTTCGGAGACACGATGCAGCAAGATAACAAGTCTAGACTGTTTGTATAAATAGACAGTTGGGTCTTAGAGTGAAGCAGAGGACCAAAAACCAGTAGTCTCCTTTTCCTTTCTTTTCTGTTATTGCCTAAACTCTTTGTACCCCAAAGATTGTCTAACTCTATAGCATTTCTTTATTTTAAAGGGCACTCATTTAATGGTATCGCACAGCAGCTGTACAAGAATTGCAAGGCAAAGACTAGCAGTTTGGGAAAGAAAATGAGAGTGCAGAATATTCAATTAAAAGTTTAGCCTTTGCCTTGGCCAGTTTGGCTCAGTGGTTGGAGTGTCAGCCCTCAGACTGAAGAGCCCTGGGTTCATTTCTGGCCAAGGGCACGTTATATCGGTTTCAGGCTCCATCCCCAGCCCTGGTCGGAGGTGCATGCTGGAGGCAACCAATAGATGTGTCTCTTTCACACCTGTTTCCCCCACCTCCTCTCTCTCTCCCCCTTCCATTCTCTGAAAAGCAATGGAAAAAAATATCCTAGGGTGAGAATTTTTAAAAAAGTTCAGCCTTTGCTTAACTTGCCAATTAGAAAACACAGTTAACTCAATAAAAATCTCTAGAGTGTATTCACAGGTACAATGAGAGTTTGGCTCTTGGAGTTGGTATTTTGAGTGAGGGTATGGGTGGATGAAGTCCTCTAGTTGAGTTTCAGATTTCTTTCAAACTAACCAGAATTAGGAAAATGGAAAAGTCTCCACCCATGCCTCAAATTACCTGTCTATCCATAACCTCCAGAAGTTTGTGTTTTAAATGTGAGTCATTTGGTCACTGATTTACAGGGTAAGATTTATCTAGAAATAACTGTCAAGACAAGCATGGTGAGTAAACAGGGATAAAAAGGTGATGTTATCTCGGAGGGCTGCCATTTAGTGACATGCCCTAATTACGTTATTTAGGTCAATGTGTCCCCTACTTTAGCATCCTCCCAGATATAGAGGATATTGAGTATGCGTCCTCAGACAGCTGCTGTGGTAATTGATAGTGACTTTGGTAAAATGTAGACAGTGGCTACTGAGAGACAAGGGGGAAAACTAGACTAACAGCAGAATGCTTGGAGAAAGGCCTGGGACTAAACGGACATACCTCTGGGTAATGACAGGGCCATTAGAGGAGAGACTGAAGAGACTAGTAAGAATAGTGCTAAAATGGGGATAAAGTTAAAAATTTCCAAAGTACTGTTACTTTATTCTCATTTCACTCTAAACCTTTTTGATCATAAATACAGAGTGGTCGGGGGAGACTTACCTGGATTTAATCCTCTTCAGAGATGTTCAAACCAGGATGAATGTCCCCAGTCAGACCACAAACTTAGCTGCCTGTCTGATGCTTCTGAGAAAAGGCCTCCATCTAATAGCCTCAGGAACTTACTTCAAATCCCAGGCCTTTGTCTTTCATCTCTCTGCTCTTGGGGATCTGGATACTACCACATCTGGCGGTGGTTTGTGTGAAAGGAAATTATATATATAATAGTTTCCTGTTTGGTCATTTAAACTTATCCCTGTGCTGGACAGAATTTGATCCACTTCACTCAACAGCAGTGTCCTGTCACTAAAGTGACAGTTGTTTACAACGGTTGTCAGCCAAAGTTGCAATACTTCACCACTAGCCCCAAAGCTGCCAAGCCTCTTACTCTGACCCTGTTTTCATTACACAAACAGTATTGTTGATAGCTTAAACTGGAGCCTGGGATTTATTTCTTTAGAGCACAGAATTATTTTTGATAGGAAACTCACAAAGTCTAAGTAAATATGGTCATTACTATCATCCTCTTAATCATTTTTGGAGCCAGATTTCATTTTATTTCTGATTTTTAAAAATTCTGAGTTTTATAATTTATTGTGTAATGTTTGGCATAGGGTTTTAAAAAAACAAAACCAAAAACATGCCAATAATAAAATAAAGAATATTTAACACTTTGATTTATCTTTTTCTAATTTGTCTTTTGTTCTCTTGCCCTGACCATACTTGATAGTCTTGCCCTGGAGGCTTTTTTGTCTCATTTACTGCAGATGTGACCAGTGTTCTCTTTGGATATGTCCATTTGTGGTACTGAATGTCTGAGATACCATGGAATTGGTGACATTATTTCCATTTATTAGAAACTCTTCACACAGCAAACTCTTCAACTCCAGAACAAGCACTGACAGTTCCTAAGTCTGTATATATAGCTGGGGGGGAAATCTATTCTGCAATCATCACTTGCTTTTTACTATCATCATTTAATTTCAATGTCTTCTTCCTTAAAGACATTAGAAATGTATGGATCCTTCATTGTAATTAGGACCTCCTGAAATGCTTATAATGAAACAGAGAGAAATGTTTGTAGTATTACAACATATTTGCTTAGGGCAGGAGTGAGCAAACTATGACCCTCAGGCCAAATGTAGCCAACAGCCTGTTTGTATACATGGGTTTTTACATTTTTAAAGGGTGGTGGGTTGGGTTAAAAACAAAACAAAACAAAACAGAGACTGTCACCCTGACAATAAGTGTTCCATTAAAGTTTAAAATATCTGGCCCTTTGCAAAAAAGTTTGCTGATCTCTAGCTTGGGTTAGCATCATGTGTTAAACTTTAAAGCCTTATATTTAGAGCAGCTTGTATCTCTGAACTTTAAACATGAACTCTTATTGGGGACTGCTTGCTGTACAAGGGTAAATTATACTATATTTATTCCTATTAACTATTTAGTTGATTAGATATTCTTCTAGAGGTTCTCAATTCTGGCTGCATTTTAAAATCATTTGGAAAACTTTAAAAATACTGCTGCCTAGGCCCCTACACCAGAGATCCTGATTTAATTGACCTAAAAGAGGGGCCTGGCCATAGGTGAGTCTTACATGGCCTTTAGGTGGTTCTAATGTTCAGGCACGTCTGAGAACCACAGGCCTACACAACTGGAAGTTCTGTTCATGGACCACTTTCTTAGGCAGTTTTTATTCACACTTTTCATTAGAAATGTAATAAAAATGCATTATACAAATTGCTCTTTAATTTCAAGACAGAAGTGTTGCTCAGGGAAGTTTTAACTGAGACAGAGAAATAGAATTTTAAAAGATAGGAACTGAAAGAAGCATGCTGGAAAAAAAAAAAGAAAAAAACCACTCAGAATTTCAATACACAAATCACTGAGTAGATTTCTTGCTGTCTGGGTAAGTGTATCTATTTTCAAAAGTGCTGTTAACATAAACAGAGCAGTAAATCTGGGGCACCATACTTTTTTTTTTCAAAGTTGTTAAGAAGAATTATATCAGTCTGCAGGTGTCACACGCAGTTACTCAGAATCAGAAAGAAGGCTGATCGGAGGTTAGAAGATCTCTGTCTATCTTTTTGCAACCAACCACGTCCAGTCTGTTTATTTAATACTTCCTCTTGCTAATGAAGGTACTGTTTGGGGATGGGTTGGGCTTTCCCATCTCAGCATAAGGACTGCAAGATTTGAATGTGCCCTGGTGCTGGCTTCACTGACCACAGCAGGTCCCTCAGGCAAGAATCTGAGCAGTAATAACCGGTAACAAGAGTGTGCATCAGATCTCTGACACTTTTCCTTCCAGTTTATTTCTTCTGCTCCCATTTACCAACCTTTTTTCCCCTCTTCTTTTTACATTTTCCCAAACCAGCAAGTGCGGAGGCAAGACACATCAAAGCAGAGATGGGAAGTGAAAGAGCTCTCGTTCTGGACAGATTAGCAAGCAATGTGGCAAAACGAAAAAGCTCAATGCCTCAGAAATTCATTGGTAAGAATAAAACCCTTTTTCCTGCTGCTGTTAGCAGATAGTTTGAATGAGATAACATAGGATGCTTACTACACAGGCCCTTCCTAGCTTAATCTCTGTTAAAATAAGGCAATTGCTTTTTCATTGTACACGTTTATTCTTCATGATTCATTCTGATAACTGGAGCAAATAGAATAAAATGTTTTAACTAAAGAATCTTTACAGTTGAAGACAGGAGTATTTGGTATCCAGTTTCCTAAATGGAGTTGGTGTTATAAATGCTGTTCCTTCTCCTTTATTCTGAATGACATATGTTGCATGAGTTTATGCAGTGTACACCAGTAAGATGTTCAAGATAACATTTTTGTAATTATATTTTACAAGTTGGTTACATTATCATGCTCAAACTTTTTTCATGCTTTAAAATGTATTGGCATATTTTCTTGAATTTGATTCAAAATTGGCTTTAAGAGAAAGTGGTTGGGAAAACATAGATTTAAATAATAAGACTTGATTTAGTCATTTATCTTACTGGAGTTAATTTTTATGCCATTGGTTTTCACATTGTCAAAAAATACAACATAAGGAGATGGCTAAGAAATAATTATGTCCATTAAGGTATTAAGACTGCCGAAAGGCAGAGATATTTTGCTGAACTCTCCCAGATGCTTACAAAAATGTGACCATGATATTTAAAATAGATTTGTATTTGTGAAGTAGGCAGCTAAATTGAATGTATCAATTTTGCTATAAATTGAAAGTCAGTGCTATTGAATAAAAATAGTTATCACATGAAAATAGACCTCCCTCAGCACCGATGATATTTTAGAAATCTCTTGGTCTGTTTTTCCAAAGCTGCTGTTGCTGTTGATTTCTGACTCCCGTCCTTTCGTGTTTATTCTTGCCAATAGCTTTTACAGATATGAAGTGCCTATCTGGTTAAATCTGGTTAAATTTTATTCTGGTCTAGATAATTTTTTACAGGCTGGTATTTTATGTGAATTATAGAGATATGTTGAAAGAACCCATATATTTCAAAATTACATAGTTTGGTATTTATGCTTATTAGTTTTGAATAGCTGAAAAGCGTTTGCACCCTTTTAGTCACTTTAAGAATAAATCATGTCAGACTAAAGTTGTTGCGTTTCAGTTCGGGGAGACCCCCTCCTCCTTCCCATCTTTCCTCTCCTTGGTGAGAGATGTCAGGGGGCATGTATGGGCTTCCATATGGAGTTAGGCTCAGTGGACTTAATTGTGATTCCAAGACATTATCTTAAGATGTTGCTCATATCTCTCTTGAACTTTACATGTATAAAATAGTTCTGACTGGAGTACAAAAGAAAGCTTGAATTGTTATTCTATGCCATGAATGTAACTTAATTTGGGGAAAGTTTTGAGTCTAGAAATGGCTGTAGCTGATGTGGGGAGGGACATGGGAGAAATGGGCAAGAAAAAGGATGTAAAGTGACTTAATTTCAACCTAGTCATGGTCAATTCATTTTGGTCTGAGAGAACTAAAATATGAGAGAAGGTACCTAATTCTTATAGCTGCCCCATGCCTATTGTTATGCTAAGGCCCTACTTAATATAATAAAAGTTGCTTTGGTATTTTCATGGATTTAAAAACACATGTTTCTTATGTCCAAGTCCATGCCATTTTACTCACTGCATCAGGGACTCATGTTCCATTTGTTTGTTACCATTATGGCCAGAGGATTTTTATGCCACCATTTACAGACTCATGAGAGATGCTGATCTTATAGGTTGATTTCTCTCATCTTCTGAACCATCGTCACATTCTCTCTGTGTGGAATCAGGAAACCCAGTAGCATTAGCTCTCTATTTGCACTGAGGTGGCAACTTCAGGGCTTCAGGGACTCCAAATAACTGGGGGAAATTTTTTTCGGTAAATTGTGGTATAGTGCAATAGGAAGAACCCTGGATTAGAAGCCAAAAGACCCAGGTTCTGATTCTAGCTCAGTCATTTCTTAACTGTGTGTGTGTTTAGACAAATCACGTAACCTATCTGGGCCTCTGTTTACTCATCTGTGAAATGAGGAGACCGAATAGGTGATGGAGTGATCAAGAAGGTCCCTCTCTACGAGTCTGTGAGATGAGTTAGAAAAGGCAGTAAGTATGAATACCCTTTTGTGTTTATCAAGCCCATTTGTGTAACTTCAGATAACTCTTTTCTCAAGGTGGTACAAATATGATGTTTATGTTAGGAACCATATCATATATTTTAGGGGTTTTTTTTAGTAAGATGAATCTGAGATTCTATAAAACAGCTATGTTAGCTCAACAGTTATATATTTGACTTAGGGCATCACTATTTGTTCATTCACTCTTTCATCCATTCGTTCATCCTGAAATGGTTATAGAGCTCCTGCTACGCCTGTGATATTCCTGTTCCTGAACATTGCTCTAATCTTCTAGCATTAGCTTATATCCTGAACCTTTGTTTTAGAGATATTTTTTAAAATAAAGCTCTTGAGTCATTTAACTGAATCAACCTTTTTGATAGAAAATAGAAATATCAAGGGGGGCAGGGGAAGGAACACTATGACAGTGTGATATGAAGTGATGTAAAATATATGGGGCTAATGTTTCCCTCCTCCCCTCTTCTCTCTTCTTTCTCCTATATTTCCTCTCCAAGTCACCATTTTCTGAAAACATCAGCTGCCAGGGAAATGGCAATGGGTAAAGTGTGAAGGAAGAATGAGTCACTACCTTTAATCCTTGCTGACAGTTGCACAGCACTCAGACCAACCTTGGCTTCCCTGACCTCTTGAACTGTGAGGGTAAAGGTGAAATTATACCATCAGGTCAGCCTGATGCTCTCCCAGCAGGCTAGAGATAACTACCAGTAAGTAACATTTCTCATCCATTAGAATCAAACTGAGGAAGAGGGACCTATTGGATTAAGTCTAAATGCATTTAGAAACAAACAAAAAAATGCATGCCTCTATTGAAGAGTAAGAATGCAATTAAATTGCCCAAGTAGGAGAAAAATAAAGTCATTTTCCTAATTTTCTAAGAAATTTTGTATCACGTTCTCTAAAATGGGGAATAAATTGATACACATTCATTAGAAACCAGTATCTTTCCATCATCAAAATAATTCTTCTTAGTTGTTCTTTTCAAAGGACAAGAAGACCTTACTTTTAGTGCCCAACCCTTTTATGGGTTGTCTTTTCTCTGAATCTTATTCTCCTGTTATAAACTTGTTGGACTATAATTCTAACTAGGCCATCTTCAAATACTTGGCTCAAAATAGAGGCCAGATTTCTCTCCTGGGGGGAGGAGGAAAATGACTTCATTTCTGCATATTGCTTTTTCTGATTTTCATTCTTTTTCCAAAAACAGATGTGTTATTCAGACCAAAGTGGTTACCATAGCATCTCCTTATTTTTATTTTATTTTATATATTACTTTATTAAAGGAAGTTTTCATGTCTAAACGAACATGAAAAAAGATCTCACTCACCTGCGGTAAACATATGAGTGAGGTTTTGACACTTCAACAAACACCATCAATTCCCCCTGTGAAGTAGCTAAAGAGAAATTGTCCGCTTTGGTTAACAGAGTGACAGGAAGCAGTTTTAATGCCTGTTTCTAAGAGCACAAAGTATCTTCTCCCACCCCTTCCCAAAAGGCTGAAATCCATAATCCTATATGCATTAAAAAATCACAGCATTTTAGAGCTTGAAGGGATATCAGGAACCATCCAGTGAAGTTCTTTTACCAAGAAGGGAAAGGGGAGGAGATAGGTGGAGAGACAGAGCAGGGCCAGAACCTAAGGCTGGAAAGTGCTGCAGTCTAAGGGAGGTCACCCAGAGCAGTGCATGTCCTGTGTGGGACACAGGGCCTTTGCACAGGGAGGAGTCTAGTCATTGAAAGCTTGTGGGGAAAAAACTCTGAAGAAGGGCAGTTATTCTCCCTGTGTTTTCATTTTTTTATTAAATTGAATTTATTGGGGTGACATTGGTTAATACATTATATGAGTGTCAAGTGTACAGTTCTGTGATACATCTGTGTATTGCATTGTGTGCTCACCACCCAGTCTCGTCTCCTTCTGTCACCATAATTTTGGCCCTTTTACCCTCTTCATCCTCCCACCATGGTGTGCTTTCTTGAGAAAAGAAGTGTCTTCTGCTGGTGATTCCATCAGGACAGACAACATCCAAATAGCACTTCACTGTGTCTCACAGAGGACAAAGGCTTCTGCAGCAGAAAAAAAAAAAATGTGGTCTCCAGCTCAGTTTTCCTCACAGCCACCCCCACAGCTCTCTCTGTTCTCTCTCCTTCCTGCTTCTTGTTCTGTGGCTCCCCTCTGCTTTCCTCCTCCTGGAAGAAGTGTTAGTCACTTTAGTCTCATTTAGATTGAAATCAGAGGCATAATCATCATCAGATATTCCATCTACCCCATTTACCCTACTTACCTGCCTTTTTTTTTCTTTTTTGGATATGTGCTTGCAGTAAGTGATAATACACATAGGAAATTATATGAAGGTAGCAGCAAATAAATTCAAGTGACTCAAATAACTTAAATACAAAGCAAACTTGAATATTTCACATTACCCATCATGATGATGGCAATATTGGAATTGTGTTATTTTTATAATGTTTAAACATTTCTCCCCTTCTCAACCACCCCCCCCCACACACACACACACACAAAAGCCAAAACACCTTTCAGTGCCTCCCCATTGGAATAAAATCCAAACCACTGAGGCAGTCTGAGACTTCCACATTCTGTCTCCAATTTGCCTTTTCTAATATTATCATTTCAGCTAACTACTCCTTTAATTCAGCCACAGTGTACTCCCACTTCTATGTAATACTTTTCTACTTCCATGTAATTGTTCTTCCCATGCTCTCTGTCTGAAATGCCCGCCCTCACATCTGCCCTTAAAGGTACACGTGGTCTATATTCATCTACTCTCCTGAGCTCTCTCTTGGCTCTGTTCTCCCTCTGCACTCAAGGCAAGATTAACCGTCTGCTTTCTGTGATATATATGACTGTCTCCACCACCATCACTGCCACCACCTCAGATTACAAGGAGACTTTAAAGAAAATAATAGATTGATATTTGTCACGTGTTATGTGTGGCGTGTTTGAGAAGTGGTCTGTATTTTTCTCTCTTCACTCTCTTGGCTACTCTATACTCAGTTTCACCACATCATATTAAGGATATTGATTTGTAATGAAATTGTGTAAATGCTGCATCTCCTATTGTATTGCAATTATGTCTATATTCCTCAAAGTACCTAACATGGTGTGATGATGATGATGGTGATGATGATAGATCCATCACTTATTGTGTGCTTACATATGCCAGGCACTCTGTTGTGCACCATATAGACATCATAGCTGCGCATCATAGATATTTCTTGAATGCGTGGTGCTGGTCCCTATGGAACAAAGCACAGTTGCTTTTCCCTGAAGTCACTTCCGGTCCTGGGATTGTGCTGACACAGGAAAGGTAGCAGCAGGAAACAGCAGTTAATGCTCAAACACATACTTGGATTGCATCCTGGTTCTTCATTTACCAACTGAGCAGCCTCAGCAAGTTAATCAACTTGTTTGCACTTTAGGTTCTTCATCTGACTAAGAGATGATAAGTCATCTTAGGTAAAATGAGACAATATGCAAAGTACCTAGGACAGCACTGGGTATATAGTAGAGACTCAATAAATAGTAGCTGTTCTTATTAGTATTACCTATAAGGCACAGTACTAGGTACTGTGAAGTATAAAGACCAGAAGTAAACAGATTAGGATGGTGGATCTTGTCCTTTGTCCCCAAAGGGAGAGGACTGAATCCACATGCTCAGTGAAGGTCCCTTTTTAGCTCTAGGCTGTAATTCTGTACTTTGAAGTTGGCACTTAGAAGGCAACAGCCATATGCCCTGGACACACTGCAGCAATTCAGACAAGTGGTTGCTTAGTAGAGTTACCAAAGCCTAAATATTAGAGATTGACACCTTTAAAAAGGATTACAGGTAGGGGATAGCCCAGCCAGGCAGCCTTGGTTTCTAAACTTACAAGTTGCTGCTGCCATTTGTATTTTCATTGGAAGCAAAACCTCTAATTCAGCCTGAAGCTGCTATCATTAGTCATTCAAAGGTGTGGTATGATTTTGACTAGAAGCTGGACTAGAGGCTCCGTGCAGGTTTGGGAGCAGTTACACTGTTGTGGTTTGACTAACCTTTTTTTATGAGTGTGTTACTAAAGAAACGTGAGCTGTTGGCTTTTCAATTACTGTAGCTTACCCTTCTGAGTTTCATACACATTGAGTCATCGAGTCTACAGGTGACTGATAATCATCTGCACGACTCAAGTTACCGTAACTCGGAGATGAGGGATCTGATGACTGCAGGGTGCATGCACGTGAAGATCTGAGGCTCTCCCATCTTCTTCACAATGAACAATGGTCTGCGTTAACCGCAGAACTCAGTCACCTATTTCCACTCATCCAGGGGTTCATTTTCCTCTTAATGTTTTGCCTCTTACAACTTTAGCACTCAGCTGTTTTCTGACATGTGCTGCAGGTGGTGTAGGTTGTGAAATTATAGGCCTAATTAAGTAAAGCCAACTCTTGGGAGAAAGGATAAAAGCAGAGTTTGTGTTTTACCTGCCCCACCCCAGAAACTTTCTGGAGCCTCTCTTGTTGGGTGAAAAGATAAAAAGATTCTCAGGAACCCCTGGTATTTGGGGAGTTGAGCAGAACTGGCCACACTGGAAAATCATCAAGAACTTGAAAAGGCCAAGAAACCAAAGTTCATCATTTCTGTGTCACTCTCAGGGGAATGAACATGGTGACCTTAGCTGGTTTTCCTGTTCTCAGTCTCATTCTTCCAAACAGCCTTGATCAAACAAAGGTGCATCCAATCTAGAAGCTGAAAATAAGAAAGAACCATTGATCACGTTGGTAAATGTCTGCTTTTCTGTTGCTTTTTATTGAGTTGCCAAGGCAGGGTGTTTTTCTTTTTCTTAAGTATATCTTTATTGATTTCAGAGAGAGGAAGGGAGAGGGAGAGAGATATAAACATCAATGATGAGAGAGTCATTGATTGGCTGCCTCCTGCACACACACCACCCCTGCACTGGGGATCGAGCCTGCAACCCAGGCATGTGCCCTGACCAGGAATTGAACCACGATCTCCTGGATCCTAGGTTGATGCTCAACCGCCGAGCCATGCCCAGCCAGGCAGCAGGGTGTTTTTCTTTGCGTATTTTTTCTCTCAGATACTTGTCTAGAAACTATCAGGTTGGCCTTAAGATAGTGGGGATGCAGGACAAATCCATTTGATTACATTAAATCTTTTAGCCGGTCTCTCTGGCTCCAGTTTCTCGCTGTTCTGGTTCATCTTCCACATTGCTGTTACATTAATATCCTGAAAATAACATTTCGACCACAAGCCTCCCTTGCTCAGGGGCATGTAGTGGTTTGCTCTTTGTTCAAATCCAAACCTTATGGTTGACCATTCAGAATGCCCACCATGTGGTATCTTTTTTCAGTATCTCCCAAAATGTGGGATGCAAAATGCCAGGAGGCCCACAATGCATTTAAAAACCTTAATCCACATGGCAAGAAAATTACTTTCTTTTTAGTTCTCTTTCAATCTCCCTGATTATACCAAGGAGAAAGATTGAAACTTATTTTGATGCTAGTTGTTGAACACTCACCTCACACTTGGTGATCTCTGTTTTGAACAAAGACGGGGGATCTTTGTCTCAAGTACTCACAGTAGAGTCTGATCACAATTGAATCGATTGCTCTGTTTCATCGTCTTTATTTTTCATAGTTATCTTCTATTTGTGGCAAGTGATTCTGGTTTTCCGTTTATGTTAGTGATATGAAGTTTCCTTAAAAAACATTTATTTTAACCAAAAAAAAGAAAGAAAGGAAACTGATTCAAACAAAACAAAAAACCCTGATGTTTACCAAGCACTTTCTATGTATCAGGTACTGTTCTAAGTGCTTACCAGTGACCCTGTGAGGTAGATGCGATTATTATCCCCATTTTACAGGAGGGCTCGGAGCCATAGATAGGTTAAGTAACTTGACCAAGGTCATACAACTAGTAACTGATGAGCCAGCATCAAATCCAGTCCATGTGACTCGAGCACTCATGCTGTCAACCACCCTGGTGTGTGAATATTGCAGAATGTGAAGGAATAAGTGAAGTTTGAGAAATACTTTACTTCATACTTCTTGATATTAGCTATACCCAGACTCTTAGTCTTTCCTGCTCAAGGCACATTTCTCTGCCTTCATTTATGCTTCTCCCTCAATTAGGATGTCTCATCTACCTCTGAAAATCTAAATCCTACCATTTCAAAACTCTTCTCAAAATTTAGGTTTTCCAAGAATGATTTCCCTTCCCCAAGTACTTCTAAAATTTTCGCATTCGCTTAAGTAAATGATTTGTGTCCATACTACCTTGCCCATGCCTTATAATTCTTTTTACAGAAGACATATTACTATCCTGCTTAAATCCTTCAAGCATGGTATTTAGAATAAAATCAAAGGTGTCCATAGGATGCATCCCTTTCACAACTTTTAACATTTATTTTTCTCCAGTTCCATATGTACAGGTCTTATTTCTCTCCCAGTAGGTTGGAGAGACTTCAAGAAAAGGAACTCATTCTTCCAGTTCTTTTGTTTTCTTATGTTGTTGTTGTTTTCATTACTGAACTCTTTACTGTATGGTGGTGACAAATTTTGGAATCACAACATACCTAAGAAATGTTACAGAAGAGAGGATATGGTTCAGCAAATCTCTCTATAATCCAATGTCTACAGAACGAAAAAGCATCAGCAATAACCTCAGGCCCACTTCCAGCTCTTGACACATCCTCGCTTTCTCTCCCTTCAACCAGCCACTCACCACTGAGCACATCTGCCATCACTGCAGACCCTGTGCCTGCCTTCCCTGTGGCCAGAGAGCCTCAGTTTTCTAACACACGACACCCACACACCCTGAAGGTGGCTAAACTCTGTTTTCAAAATTTCTCAGCAGTTTGACATGAGAAGTAGGAGAGGGTGACCACAAATAAATTTTTCAGTTAAGTGTGAGATAGGTCCTAATGATCACATTTTTTTCAAGCAAAAGAATCACACACTCTATGAAAGGGGCAAAGATTGTGATCTTTCATCAAGAAAGCTTTTCTAAAACTTTCTATATTTGAAGCTCTTTTACTTGAATCTCAGTCTGACAACTGATGTGTTTGGGGAGTGGCAAGTGTAGGGAGTGGGGGGTTTCTGGGGCTATTATTTCTACCTCTGTAGCTATTTTAGAAGCTGCAGGCCAGTCACAGATCATCCCCTCTTTGGCAATGTTTCTGTCTCCCTTGCTCCTTAAGTTACCAGCAGAAAATGACAAGCAAATAAGAGTTGGGGAATTGACTGTGTCTTAATAGTTCATGAGCAGAAATGCAGATGCCCCCATGCTCCTGCACAGGGAGCCCCCTTAAAAACCTTGTCCTCGTGTTCTCTGGCTTTGTTTCCGCCAGAGTTCCCCTCTAACATGAGCAGTGGAAACAACTCACATTGTAGTCAACTTAATGACATCTCTGACTCCTCCTTTTGCCTGCTAACCTAACTTATTTTGACTGCCCAAACATGTGCTGTCAAACACTGTCCCCTGAGACTTTGGTGCCATATGGAACCATTCTGCCTGGGCTGGGTGTTCCTGAGCAGGCAACATGTCCTTTCTTACTTTTCAAGGACTCTGGAAAATCATTTTATAAATGTTCTGCCTTTGTGTTTTTCCTTTTGTAACTCTTTCACTTGTTCTAGGTGAGAAGCGCCACTGCTTTGATGTCAACTATAATCCCAGCTACATGTACGAGAAAGAGAGTGAGATAATACAAACCCGGATGATGGACCAAGCCATCAATAACGCCATCAGCTATCTTGGTGCCGAGGCCCTGCGCCCCTTAGTCCAGACACCACCTGCTCCCACCTCAGAGATGGTTCCAGTTATCAGCAGCATGTATCCCATAGCCCTAACCCGTGCCGAGATGCCAAATGGTTCCCCCCAGGACCTGGAAAAGAAGAACATCCACCTGCCAGAGAAGAGCCTGCCTTCTGAAAGAGGCCTCTCCCCCAACAATAGTGGCCAGGACTCCACGGACACTGACAGCAACCATGAAGAACGCCAGAATCACATCTACCAGCAAAATCACATGGTCCCTCCTCGGGCCCGCAATGGGATGCCACTTCTGAAGGAGGTCCCCCGCCCTTATGAACTCCTCAAGCCCCCACCCATCTGCCCACGAGACTCCATCAAAGTGATCAACAAAGAAGGGGAGGTGATGGATGTGTATCGGTGTGACCACTGTCGAGTCCTCTTCCTGGATTATGTGATGTTCACCATTCACATGGGTTGCCACGGCTTTCGTGATCCATTTGAGTGCAACATGTGTGGGTATCGAAGCCATGATCGGTATGAGTTCTCATCTCACATAGCCAGAGGAGAACACAGAGCCATGCTGAAGTGAACATCTGATCCCGGAGATGATTCACGCCTGAGCATTCAACATTGTTTTTAAAAACTGATACCCCTGCCTAACAAGTCACTCTCAAAAACAAACTCAGTTCCAAACTCTTTTCCATACCACTTTTATTTGGAGAGTCATGCTCACATGGGCAACAGAGAAATGCTGTCTCCATTCAGAAGTTGTTTGCAGATAATGCCAATGTTACTACTTTTGTGAAATCTTTGTTTTCCCATCAGGGACTTGAATTTTATGATATTTAAAAACCAGAGAAGTATTTGGTCACTCTTTTGCATCAATAGAACAGGCATTCCTTGGAATTTGTTGACAGTCAAAAGAGTCCCCTGTAGTGCTTCATGAGACACTCTTTCTGAGATATGTCAGCCATACGTGCAAAAGCCTTTGGATCATGAGCCCAGGTCCACACAGAAGAAGAGCTGACCAACTGACCTTGTTGGAAGTCTTGTCCTTCTGCACTTAACAAAAAGTGGAAGGGTTAGGATCTAATCTCCCCATCCCACTTAGAGTCTAATAGTTAGGAAAAGAATAGTCATAAAATAAGTCACAAAATAGTCATAAAATAAGAATAGTCATAAAATAGTCATATAAATAACTGAAGACTCAGTCTTGGAGCATCAGATCCATTTCTTATCACATAAGCAAAGAAAACAAACCCAAGTCACCTGATAATACATCTGCTTCTACCCTTTACCTTCTCCAATTAAAAGCTGCTTTGGGTTAAAGCATTCGCCTACAGGAGAAATTCTGTACCAGAAAAACATGGCTTTCAGTATAGACTGTCATGGAAACTCCAGGAAGTTGTTCACCATGGGCTACGGCATCCATTTCCTGTGATCAAGATGGGCAGAGCTGGGCCTTGGCCAGTGTTCTCAGTGGTTAGAGCGTCAGCCCATGCACGGAAGGGTCTCTGGTTCCATTCCCAGTCAAGGGCACATACCTGGGTTGCAGGTTCGACCCCCAGCAGGAGGCAACCAATCTATGTGTCTCTTTCACATCAGTGTCTCTCTCTGTCTCCCTCTCCTCCCTCCCCCCCCTTCCACTCTCTAAAAATCAATGGAAAAAATATCCTTGGATGAGAATTAAAAAAAAAAATGGACATAGCTGGGCTCTGAGGAGGAAGAGGGTTAGCAGCACCGCCAGGGAGGAAAAACAGCAACACCTGCCTGAAGTTCTTGGTCCCCTTCACGGAGTATCAGTGTATAGACCCAAAACAAACTTGCCAACAATTTAAAAACAAAAACCAAAGAAAGTATGACTTAATCTCCCTCTTCCCCACGGGAGAGGACTCAGGGGTAGACACCATGAGTGTCGTTTAGATCAGGGCTGAGCTTCACGATGGGGTGAGGGGGGGACACCTCTGCTGGCAGGCTCTTCATCAGGCAGGTTGGGTTTTTTTTTTCCCATTTTAAATGGAGCTGCTGTATTCCTCAGAGATTCCTGAATGTCTGTCTTGGCTCTGGTCATCTTTATCCTTAATTATTGGAGGCATGCTATCAAGGAAGAGCTCTGTGATAATTGTACAATTAGCACTGGAGTAGGGATCACAGAATCTGTTTGCTAATTCCACTTTTGCCCCTAATTAGCTGTAGGACTTTGGGCAAATTACTTAACTGTTAAAACTAAGTTGCCTCAACCGTTGGATAAGAGTTGGATTTAGACATTCTCTAAGGTCCCTTCCAACTCTAAATTTATGTGATTATTCCATAACCACTTATTTTTCAAAGCTCTTAATGTATGGGTATTAAATACCCACAAATGTTTGAAAAAGTTAGCATTTGTGCAGCATTAAGTATTAAGCAAAAAAGTCTGTATATGAATATCTGTTTCACGTATCTTGGTGTGAAAATGGTAGTGTTGTTAAGTTTTTCCTTTAACCACTGAGTTGTGAATGTGAAGAGGATGGTGGAGGGGAACAAAAAACAGGAAGGTATTTTGATCTTCCCCAAAGTGTACACACAAACTGGCACCTGCAGCTGCTTGCCAGAGCCTTTTTTTTTTTTTTTTTTAGAGCTTGTGTTAGGGAAAATAAATTCTGCTTCCAGGGACAATTTTTACAGAGCATATTTACAAATTAAGAGTCAGCTTCATGAACATTTCTACCAGAGCCAAGAATCCCAAATTCCTGGTAGATTCGCGTTTTATGTATCTGCCTTGATATTTCTAAAGGATTTATGCACTAGGCTCAGACTCGTTTATGTAATTAAAATGTTCCACCTCAGACTGCGCAAATGGCTTATCCCTCTTTGTAGCATGGCGTCTGTCTCAGGAAAAAAGATGGTGTGAAATTCCATGGCAACAGTCCCAACATGTTGGAGATTTCTGCTAAAAGACTAGATGTGTTTCGGTGTGTAGTCTTCACTCTATCACTGTGTTTCCATAATCCTAGACTCCAAGCTGTGCCAGGTTCCTTATACCCATTATGAAAGAGGAGCTGCTTATTATATTCTTGAAATATCACACATCCTGTTGATTCTTCAGGGGACAAAAGAAAGAGAACCTGGAAGTAAGGATTAGTAGGAAAGAAAGCTAGGCAGAGCCAGCATTTCCGCCAGGTTACTGGGAAAGTCTTCACTGAAGACACCAACATTTGCACCCTAAGTAGTGAAACTAAGGCCCATCCCACCCACCTGAGATGCTTTTTGTTGCTATGACCATCATTTTCCCTGTGACTAATGGGTCTTCTGAATGATTTCCAAAGGCTGCACTTTTATTGTAGCATTCTGAGCCTTGATGGGGGCACATCCAGTCCAGAGAAAATTTATATGTGGGAACTCCACATTCTTAAATCTTAAAGTTGAGCCAGGTGGTACGTAGTGGTTACTACCACATAGGTAAACACTGCCTTCTGTAGGCACTTCTACTGACTAATGACCCCCACTCTCCCACCCTCTGCTGGGGGTAGCACAAGAGGGTGAAGGAGAATCTTAGCAAGATTCCCAGAGAAAAGGGCTGGGTCGGGACTCACACCTTCCCCTGGTGGACAGGGAAACCCTGTAGCAGCTTTAGGCAGCACATTTACCTTCTCAGCCCGAGTCTTTCTGGGCATGAGCCTAGTAGGTCTCTCTTCCTCATCTCCCTCCAACCCTCTTATCAGGCGGGGCTCCCACCACATACCCAGGAGGCCACAACCTGAGAAACATCCAACCCCGTGAAAAGTTCCCTTGCAGCCGAGGTGACAGAATTGGGGTGAGGATGGAAAAGGAAGAGAACTGGCTCCCCAAATGTTCTTTTTCATTATGTGAAGTGTGTCCTACTGGTAGAGAAGTAGAGAGAACTGTCTCCCCCGTTAATGTCCACGACAGTTATCAGGGGAAAAAATATTAATAAATCTACCAGTCTTTACATCCCTTAAGTCACTCTCCCAAAAAGATATGTGCCTTGGTACAGATAAGCTAGCTAATCTTCTGCTTTGTTACCTCTGAGCCGTTCCTGACTCAGCTTCTGACTTTGTCAGTGACAAAACTTCTCACCTTTTAAATGCAGCACGTATCATTTTGCTAGGAGGCCCATTCTCACTGTGGCCCAGATATAAAATGACCTCAGATTTCTTTTTGACCTCAGACATTTCTTTTGCAAAGAAAAAAATTTTAAAACACAAAATTTCACTCAGTTGAAACACTGTATTATTTACAAAGCTCACATCAGCATAAAGTTTTCCCAAACAGCCTCTGTATCACTCTTCTTGTTCTCCTTTGCTCAGTGTGAGGTTTAGAATGTTTTACGGGGAAAAGCACTTTTTATATATAGAGTGTCCTCCAAAAATGTATACACACACTTTGAATAATTATAAGGCAGTGTTTATTAAAATACATTTCATTTTCAAAATTGAGCTATCAGCTGTTAAAGTGTGTATACATTTATTTGAGGACACCCTGTATATCCCAGGGCGAGCAGTAAGACCATATTGGAAATGTTAAATCTTTTAAAGTTCTAACTTTTAAAGTGTATCCCACTGGGAGCAGGTATCTTGATCTCTAGTGGAGATATGGAAACTGAGGGACACTCAAGATTTGAGCCTTCAGATATGTCCAAGTTCTTTCACAAAGACTCTATATTAGGAGTTCGTGAGTTCAAGAAGAGTAAAAAACGAGATGAAAGTTTTGTCCTAGAACATAGCATCAGGCTGTGCAGAAGAAGAGAGGTATACAATGATATCTATCTCTTATGTTTTTATTGAATTTATTGGATTGAGACTGGCTAATAAAATTATATAGGTGTTAGGCATACAATTCCATAATACACCATCTGTATGTTGTATTGTGTGTTCACCACCCAAAGTAAAGTCTCCTTCTGTCACCATTTATTCCCCCTTTACCCTCCTCTACCTTCCCCCACACCCCTTTCCCTCGGGTAATCACCACACTGTTGTCTGTGTCTGTGGCACAGTGATATCTATGGCTTATCTTTTAAAGAACTGGTAACTATTTTTGTGCCTAGACAGAAAGTATAGTTCAGAGAGACTGTATAGGCAGAGTTCAGAAAAGCAGAATAGTTGGGTATTTAAGTGCCTATAAAGAGGACAATTGTGACCTGAAACCAAAGGCTAGACTTGGACCACCCTAGGAAGAAGACTCTGTCCTCTAAGACTAAAGGACTGGACAGTTCTGCGAATGATCAGTGAACCCAGAGTTGGGGACTGCTGCCTCTAAGGACTACGGACTCAAAAGAGGTGTCGGCCTTAAACTTGCGCGAGCTCATAACACAAGACTGTATGTCTGTTTATCCAAGCTGTATATAGTCTGTACCCCTCCTGCCATCAATATGATCCCTCCTGCCATCAATATGATAGACAAATCTTTGTACTTGGAAGAAAATGAATGCAAGTTTCCTTTAAATATCATAATAGTGGATATTGTTATTTGAAACTAGAATGTTGATATTTTGATTAAAAAATGTAAGGTCATAATGATATCTACCCCCCAAGAATGTTGTGAGGTTTTATGTAATTTTGTCTATGGGGTAATGTTACTTTTTTTTTGAGGGGCGGGGGAATTATGTTGGATGGTTGCAAATTTTTCACTAGACGTACAGTATCTGGATTTAAACACATGGAAAGTGTTCAAGGATCATACTAGGACCATAATAGTAATTCAGTTGCCAATGGAGGCAACCGATCTCTAACACACAGTTTCTTTCATGTTGTTTTAATGCATAAGAGTAAAGGATATGTTGAGCCAATGTGAGTTAACCACATGCTACAGGTACTTCACGGCATTGCAGCCAGGGAAGTAGAATAGCCTTGCTGCCTCACCGACCTATGAGCCCTCAGCCAGTAATCCCCCAAGCACTGAAGAGGTTCTCCAAATGGTCCTCGCTGTCCATCTCCCACTGACCCACCTGGAGAGCCATCCCATAACGCCTCTCCCAAGCCCATGCCCTGCATCTCTGGGGCCTAGCTCCTATTCTCAATGCAAGTGCAGCTTTGCTTCTTCCTCTCCTATAAAGACTGAGAGCATTTTCACATTAGGAAAATGGGGCAGCCTTAAAAATGACTGATCCCATTGCCAATGACTCATTTGTACAAGGACTCTTCCAGGTTAGCAGACAAGGCCCTTTTCGGTGGACCTGCTTCTGTGGGTTCGCAGAAACCAAATTACTGTGGGTTGCAAAGAATTAGCAGGTCATTTGAAAAGCAGACATCCCTTCACCCAGACTGTGGTTTTACATGCTCAGGTTCTCAGTCTGTGAGCTTTGGTGAAGGATCATTTTGGCGGCTGGAAAAACCATAGCTTATTTTTAATTTCTGGTTGCCAAAGCTACCACATGTGTGGTCTGTGGATGACCCTTGTCTGCAGAATGACAGGGGAGGGAGGGAATGTGGTTTGGGGCTCTGGGTGGCCTTTCCACCAGGAGCGAGGGAGGAAGACTTTGCCGAGCGGTTTTGACACAACCTGTGCTCACAGCATTCTCATCTGGGTTTCTCAGAAACGCCCTCCCTGCCCAGTAGTGACCTTCCCCTCTTGACTTCTCCTGAGTTTTCCCTGGAGCCCAACCTTTTGGAGCTCTGTAAGGTGCCCTACTCTTCATAAAGCATTTAGAGCCAGCTTCTGAAATGTAGCGATGCTAACCTTGCCAGAACCGTAATGAGTGCCTCCTCGCATCCAAAACAACCCTGCTGATAGTTTTCAAGGTTTCTTTATCATGTTTGATTTTTACACTGGAAAAAAATAAAAAAAAAATACTGGTGTGTTTAAAATTAGTCACTGTGCATGCCTATCATTTGTAGTTGCTGCTGTCAGAAAATGGAAGGGTTTAATTTTGCCTCTAGGAGTATTTCCTAATTTAGCCCCTCTGGCTATTGCTTAAAGTCCAAGTACCAAGACAAAAGGAATTATCTACCAACATAAAGCATCCCACCAGACACCTTGCTGAGCATGCCACTGGTATCCTGCTGCTGGCCTGCGTCCCCATGGTGAGGTTCTGGTTCCACTGGTCCTTAATTCACTAAGGGAACCCAAGGAGTTTGTAGCCTGGACCTGACAGGATCAATACACTGAGCACAGTGTCTCCCAATTAATTCCAAGACACCACTCTGCCCTCCCTCCCAGTAGGGATTCTTCCTAAAAGATAGGCAAGTCCTGACTTCATCTCTTGGGTCTCAGAAACATCCATGTTGGGAAACTCAAGTTGCAATTGCTGAACCACATTTAAACATAGTCTTTAGACACCTGGAGGCCCACACCTAAGGTGCTGGGAAAGCTCCTAGAAAAATGGCATAGGGATTGTACAGGTTTCTTCCTATCTTGATGCCTTCTGTTGTCTCTTAGAAAACATCAGAAGAGAGTCTGAGAGGTGGCCTGGCCTTCCGCTCATCCCCATCCAAAACACATTCCCTTTCCCCTCTCTGCGGAAGAGGCAGGAGGAAGACACTTCTGAGGTTCAGAACTAGCAAACGTGGGGCCAGGTTGGTGGCAGCTTTCACTGGCTTTACCTTCAAGCACCATCTCCCTCCCTTCAGCACCACCAGACTGTTTTGAGGATCTCCAGCAGGTTTTCCAGTCTCACTGCCAAGGGCAAGGAGAGAGGATTGGCATTGCAGCCCGTCTTTGTATTGTAACATTAAACACATTCAAAAATGGCCTCGCGGTAGCTGATTCTCAGCCCTGGAGAGAATAGTGGGTGGGCATCTCCATCCACACCCCCTTCTCAACGCAGCTCAGGGAGAAATGAGAGAGCAATGAGTAGCAGAGAGATCCACCGCCGGCTGGTGCTGGGGTTGCAGCTGAGTGGACTTCCAGCCTGAGGACAGTTTCCTGATTCTCAGGAACTAATTTGATGATTTAGGGCGGTGGGCCCGGCAGTGGCGGCCACCCCACACCTGCGCCCTCTTCCTCCCCCGTCACTCAGCACAACCAGGCCATTCACACAGGCTGTGGTGCCCAAGCCTCCACCTGCAGGCAACTGCCACCCAAGGGCAAGCAGAGGGATAAGAACTTCTCTGTTGTCCCTGCATCCCACCTCCTAGCATCCAGAGTTCGAGGAATAGTGGAGGTGAGAGCTCTGGGAAGGCCAGGAAAGCTGAGGGACGGTGGAGGAGTGCATGGGGCCCAGGACACCAGTTCTGGCTGCAGAGCATTCCTGGGTCAGACAGTTGTTTGCATAAAAGCCAAAAGCCACTGCACCTGGGGTGGGGAGGCCCTCTGGGGAGGTACTCCCTGGCTTGGGGGAGAGGGGGGAAGGAAGGTGTCATGGAAAGTCCCTGAAGGACACGGGGTGTTGAATTTGCTGTGGTTTTGTTTTTAACTCTGCCTTGACCTGTGAAATAGACAGCTGCCTCCCTTCCCCCCAATTAACAGACCTTCCCCCAGAATAACGTGAACATACCCAAGGAAAGAGCATTGCAGTGGAAAGAATGGAGGTTAGAGGGTGATGTAAGCTGCCCCCCTTCCCCGGGACTGAGGGGGCAGGAAGCCCCAGAACAGCCTTTCCCATCACCTCCCCTCCCCCCTCAGCCCTCTGGCCCCCTAGCCCAGAAGAGCTACCTAGTCACATAAACCACAGCCCTGGGGTGGCTGATGGATGGGAACTAGGGGGGCAGGTGCCACCTCCTCCCCCAGGCTCATCCTTCCACTGCTTAATCCCCATGCCACCCCCACCCCCACTGGAATTACATTCTCAGCACCTCCACCTCCCTCTCACTCACAGGCCCTAACTGCCCTCCCTAGTCCTGTGTGTGTTGGGGGAGAGCAGGCAGAGTCCATGACTCCAGAAAAGCTCTGAAGGCTCAGTAAAGCGAACGACTGCCTGGTGCAGGCTCCAGCTGGTGTTTGGGCTCCTGGGTTCCTAGCCCAGCCCTGCCACTCTCTCGGTACCCTGGGCACTTTGCTTTCCCTCTTTGGGCCCTGATATTTTTCCCTGTTGTGGGACCTTTGAAGTTCCTTCCAGCTGGGACTCGGCCTGGTCTCAGCCCCATGGCTCCAGCCAGGCCTTTGCTCTACCTCCAGAAACAAGAACAGCAGAGAAGGTCCCGTTCCCTCTCCCTTCTCTCCCCACTCAGGTGGTGCGCTGGAGCAGGGTGGCTGTGATTTTCCCAGGTGGTCGCTTTTTTTTAACCGTTGGATGAAATTCCAGTCCTGGTCCACAGGAGTGCAGGGAACGGGGAGGCGACAGTGGGAGGCTCTGAACATGGGCAGTGAGGCTGGGTCTGAACGCTCGGCCTCTGTCCTCTCTCAGGATCTCCTCTTATTCTGCGTGAACCCAGACACCAGATTCCCGGGTGGGGGTGCCTGAGAGAGGAAAGCTGAGGCCCGGCCAAGGAGGGAAGGGGTGCGGTGCGAGGTGGGAGTTGAGGGGGGTGTGAGGGGAGGGGCAGCTGCACTTCTGAGAAACAGCTCGGCGTCTCAGCAGCCCGCAGCCTAACCCCCTCTGCCTGCGGCTTCACAGCTCGCTCCTTCTGCCGCCCACGCCGCTCGGGGCCTCTCCGGGGGTCGGCAGCCCCCGCGGAGGCGGTGGCGGCTGGGGCGGAGCGGCAGCTCGCGGGACAGCCGAGTGGAACCCGTAGGGCGATGGAAAATGAATGGGGGCGTGGAGCGCGTAACACCCAGTAGTGAAAACCCACCCCCAACTCGGGGTCCCAAGCACTGGACCTCGGCCCGCCCACGTGTCCCCCGGCCCCCTCCCCGCCCCCCCGCGCCCATGTTCTCTCCCATCGCACCCCGGGCAGGATCCAGAAGTGAAACTGCGCGAGGTCACAGCCCAGCGCCGGCGCTGCGCCCCGCCCCGCCCTTCCGGGCACTGCAGCCCTGCAGGATCTCCCAGCGCTCCGGCGACTGCAGGGAGGAAGCTGGGGGAGGGGAAGGGGAAGGGCCCCGCGGGACAGTCTGCAGAGCGCAGCCTTCGCTCCCGGGGGTGCCCGCTGGTAACCACGAGTGGAAACCTCGAGAGGCGCCGACCTCACGCCGGGAGAGGAGGGAACAGCGCTTGCACTTCCCGCCACGGCCGCTGGGTGTCACTGCAGCCGCGCGGCTGAGCCGGCCCGGGCGCGGTGGGGAGGCGCGGGCGCGGGCTCGGGCGCGGGTCCCTGGGAGTGCGGGAACCTGAGCGCGCTGCGCCCGCGAGGTGTTGCCTGGCCTTCGCTGCCCGACGCCCCACGATGCTTGGATGCGGCGCTCAGGCTTCCCAACGTCGTCCTGGTCTCTGGAGGCTGCCACCCAGCCCACCGACTCGCAATAAACAAACTAACCCCCTGGCCCCGCGACCCATGGGCTCATTGCTGTGGCGCCACGGGGGCCTCCTCTCGCCGGCCCGGGGACCGACAGCGCTGAGCGCCGGACACCGCTCCCCGCCACCCAAGCGCGCCCCTGGCGAAGCAGACGGGCCTTCCAGTCGCAGAGACTGAGGTGGCTCTGCCGAGCTGGTGCCTGCAGCCCCCCACAGCCCAGTGCCCTGGGTGGCATCCACCGCGTGCAGGCCGGGTTGTTCCAGAGGGAGAGGGGGCGGAAGGGCGGGCACGGGTGCAGATCGCATTCCGCACGTGCTTTGGTGCCAGGGAGACTGGGGATGGGTGCCACGGTGCATCCTCACTCCCACTCCAGGCTCGCCTGACTCAGGTCATTCCCTACTCACCCAGCCCGTCCTCGCCACCTCCCAGCTCACCCCTTAGATGCGTGGGACGGGGCGGCTCAGTTTGGGAGAAGGTAACCGAAAGGGGGGAACCTGTATGGGGACTGATGGGTGTAAGAGAGCTCTGCGTGAGCCAAGGCTGGGAGAAAGGAGCTAACGAGGAATGCTTTGGAGAACTGGGTTAGCCTGGTGGGAACACCCACTTCTTTTTTCTTTTTTTAAAATATATCTTTATTGATTTCAAGGAGAGGAAGGGAGAGGGAGGGAGAAACATCAGTGATGAGAGAGTCATTGATCGGCTGCAGCCCGCAACCTGAACCCCAATCTCCTGGATCCTAGGTCAACGCTTAACTGCTGGGCCACGCAGGGCTGGGCAGGAACGCCCACTTCTGCCATCCCCTGGATCTAACTCAGGGCCCAGGTTGGGCAGGTAGGTGCAGTGGAACATGCAAGTTGGCTGTGGCTCTGCGGGGGTGCAGGAGGCCCATTCCATCCCTGCCGAGAGCTTCCCCTCCAACTCCAAGGTCATAGGGCCCAGCTCCATTACAGGGATCCTAACAGGATCCATGTGTTAGCCCTAAAAGAATAGCATTGGCCTCCCAATCTCCCAAGATAAATCCATACCATGAAAACTTAGCTACAGCTAAACAGTCCCGGTGCCCAACAAAGAGAAACCTGTCCCTGACTTGGGCCAGATGCAACCCTGCAAGGGAGCACCAGAGGCCATCATAGTTCAAAGTGCATGGAATTGACTGGCAGACCTTGTTAGGGCCAGGTAGTGGACAACCCTTCTCAGCCCAGATAGTATCCCCACTTCCCGACACCCCTTCCTGTAGGAGATCCTAGGGGACCCCTAGGATCTCCCACTCCCTTGTGGCTCTAGACTCCAGTCTGCAACATCCAACTCCTCCAAGAGCCAACTCCCTCTTTTCCCCCTCTCTCCACCCTAGCTGGAAGCTAAGAGTCTGCTATCCTAAGAGGCCTCACTCTGGAGCCCCCAGAGCTGAGATTGTGACAGGAAAGCCAATGCCACAGACCCCGCCACTGTGCAAGCTGGGCCAACTCCTGACCTCTCTGGCTCCCCTTCACTGTCTGCTGGCCCAGATCAGTGGTTCAGTAGTGGAGGCCTTTTTTCCCAAATATACTGGGAAACCAAACTCCCAGATATAAAGGCAGTGCCCCCCCAATCCCACCCCAACCTGGCCCCCAACCCCTGCTGGAACCCTTGGACTCCAGGAAGCCGTTAAAAAACTGCTTATGTAGACAGTTCAAAAGAAAAGATAGTCTCTGGCCTTGGTCTCCCCTGTCTCCTTTCCTTCCCTCCTCCTTCCCCAGGAGGCACTGGGGCACAAGGAAGGAGCCAGGCATTGAACCCTCGGACCTACACAGGCTGCATAGATTTCATTGAACAGGGTGTCTGGGGAGCAGGGAGAGTGTGAACTGTCCAGAGCTTTGTCTATCTGGATGCCCCACCCAAGGCATCCTGGAAAGGTGGGCTCCCCTATAATCATGCCCACCCATTCCCAGAGTCCAGAAAGTTGGCACCATCCTCCCTTCCTTCCACACTTGGGAAGCTGGGGTCTACATGTGTTGACCACTTAGGACCACCCCCCGGGATGTGGGCCCCGCATAACCTTCTCTCAAAGCCTGGGTTCTCTTCAGCATTATGGGAAATTTTCTTTTCCTAAGTCTTTATCTGATTTCTGGAGTGCCTTTAAATAAACACCTATAATTTTAAAAATCAAACTTAATAACTTAATATTGAAAAGGCACTATCTGTGGCACCAGCTTCTACCTTCTCCACAATGTCCCTGCCTCCCTTCCACCAGTCCAGATTTCCTCCGAACCACAAGCATCCACTATTTAGCACTTCAGCTATCCTTGGCAGTTCCTCCTGCTATCTGGCCTCAGTGGGTCATGCTGCAGCCTCGTTAGTGGTAGAGCAGCAGCCTTCCCACATCCTCAGAGCTGGGGAATCTTGCCCTGGGTCCCTCTGCGAGCTGGCCCAGAGGGGCTCTTATCCCCACACTCAACTGCTGTTTCTCCTCCAAGAAGCCAGAGATCTCAGCCACTCACCAAGAATGTCCAACTGCCAATTTCCAGTACCCAGCTCAGGGCCAAGCCAGCTGCCACCTGTAGAGCCCCCTGGCAGCCCAGGTCCCTCATAGTGGCCAGCACTGAGAAGGGAGGCAGAAGAAAACAAAGGGCAGAGCAGGGAAGGGTTGTGTTCTATCACCAGCAAGATGGGCTGAGTCTCACCTCTGTCCCTAACTCCATCTATGACCTCTGGCAGATCACTCCCTGAGCCTCAGCTTCCCATTTATAATGTTATCTGTCTCATATACTCTGATTAGCTGGTTGACATGGAAGGGTCTTGTCTCTCATGCCCAGTGCCGCAGGTTGTGGACGCTGGGTTGTTTTTATGTGGTTTAAATCTCTAGACATGCTTATGAGGTGACTCATTCTGACTACCTCACTCTCACCCCAGCTTGGACCCTAGCACCCACACCTTGGAAGTGGCCCTGGGCATCCATGGCCAGCCACACAGCCAGCTCAGGCCCAAGGAGTAGCCAGTGATAGCACAGTTCTGAGAACCATGGGAGGTGGCAGGTGACAGGCAGCAGGTTGCACTGGTCCCTGCCTCCTCAAGGCATGCCAAAAAGAAACAAAATCCACACCCCTCTCACATCTGGGCTGCAGTAAGTTCTTCAGGGTAAATCCCTAGCAGGTTCCAGGCTGGAGGGTGGATGAGGCCTCTCTGCCTTCTATCCGACAGACCTGGCTGCCCAGCCTGGGATTAGCCATCACAAGTGGCTGCTGGGGCTGCCAAGCCTGGCCCAAGGGCTAGCTGTGGTGGCTGGTCCTTCTCAAGGTCACCTCAGGACAACCCCCCAGCCAGAGACCAGGGCTGCAGAGAAGGGAGAATCTCTCCAGGGGAGGACCCCCTTCTGGCCACTTGGAAGTCAGCCAGGCAGGAGCAGCAGAACAGTCCAGACCTGGTTCTCAGACCTGGGCTGAAATCCTGGCTCTCCCACGCACTGGGACTTGGGGCAGTTTTCCTCACTACGGAAAAGAGGATCCCACCCACCATCTTATGCCCAATCAAGCCCCCATTATTTAGCTTCAATAAACACTTCAGAATGAATTTCTTAAACTTTTTTTTAAAAACACATAACCACAATACTGTTTATCATCACACCTTAAAAAGTTAACTGTAATTCCTTAATACCACCAAATATCTCGTCGGAGTTCAAATTTCCCCCAATTGCTCATAAATGGTTTTTGTGTGTTTTTTGCAGTTAGCTAGTTTGGATTTGAATCAAATAAGGTCAACACATTATATTTGGTTGATAAATGTCTAAATTTCTTGAAATCTAGAGATTCCCCATCTTTTCTTGTAATATTTTTTGTTGTTGAAGCAGAAACTAGGTTAAGTGTTCTTTAGTTTCCAGTCTGGATTTTGGTCATTGCATCTCCATGTGTCATCTCACATGTTCCTGTTCCCTGTATTTCCGATAAACTAGTCCAGAGATTTTCAACCTTTTTCATCTCATGGCACATAAACTAATTACTGAAATTCTGCGGCACACCAAAAAATATTTTTGCTGATCTGATAAAAAAAAATAGGTATGATTTTGATTCATTTACACCAGGAGGCTATTGCTGTGTTGGCTGTTGTCATTTTTTTATCTGACAATCTAAGGGGAAAGAGGTCGGTGCTCCTGACTAAATAGTCAGGTATTGCATGTTTTAAAAATTCTTGCAGCACATCGGTTGAAAAGTGCTAAACTAGTCATTGAACCCAGGAGATCGGGTTTAGACTTCATTTTTTGGCAAAAATAATGTCTAGTCGTGGTTCACGGGTCTGGAAGGCTTATCTCTTTGTGATTTGAAGACAGCAGCAGGTTCCTGTTGCCAATATAACAGCTAAAATTATTTAAAATTTTTCTCTGTTAATCCTCACCTAAGGATATTTTTTCCACTGATTTTGAGAGAGAGTGGAAGGGAGGGGGAAAGGGAGTGGGGGACAGAGAGAGAGAGAGAAGAGAAAAAAAAACACATGGATGTGGGAGAGACACAGTGATTGGTTGCCTCCTGTACCCACCCTGACAGGGGCCAGGGATCAAATCTGCAACCCAGGTACGTGCCCTGGACCGGGAATCGAACCTGAGACCCTTCGGTATGTGGGCCAGTGCTCTAACCACTGAGCAACACCTGCCAGGGCTTAAAACTTTTAAACAAGCCTTTAGACAAAAACATGCTGGCATGATCAGTGAGCAGAGACCTGACCCTGAAGGGTCTATCTGGGTATAAGTGGAAGCAAAGGGGAGTAAGTAGATTTATATTTTGAAAAGATCATTCTGGATGTTGAAGGATAGGTTGGAGAGGGAAGCCAGACTCAGAGGGCTGAGTGCTGTGGGATTCCATCAAGGCTTCCCAGAAGGGGCAGAGCTATTAGGGACAGAAAGCAGATCTAGGGTTGGGGAGGAGGCAGAGGGGTTGACAGTTGGGGGAGGTAATGGAGCCGTTTTATGAGTTGGTGGTGGTGATGGACACATACCTGTGTGTTTGTCAGGACCAGTTAGCCCAGGACTTGCAGAGGGTGAGGATGGGTCTGACGCATCTCCAACGCCCAGACCCTATTAGAGTTACCTCCATAGATTTAGGTCCTATCAGGAAATCTCACCGGGATGACTGTCCCCTGTCCACTCACTCATTTAACAAGCAATTATTGAGCACCCCCTATGGGTCGGGCTCCATGCTGGGCACTGGAGGCTCTCAGATGACCAAGAAACATCCAGGCTGGCCAATACACGGCATCTTTCCATCTGAAAAATTCACCAAGGCCTGGTGCCCCCCTCTCCTGCTCCCCTTCTCTACCCCAGCTAGCCAGGTCTTGCCAGACAGAACTCATAGGGGTATCCAAAAATACTCTTTATTGTCACTAATATAAAACAGAGCAGATCAACTGGCCTCTCAGTCTGTACAAAGTGTCGGGCATAAGACCACCTGGGCTGCCCCCATTTCTCCCATAATGCCTTGTCCCAGGGTAGTGCCCAGGAAGGAGCTCCATGAAGGGGAGAGGGCCAGCCCAAGTGCCTTCCCTTGAGAAGAAGGGCTGAGGGTGAACTGAGTGGGGGCACTTTGTGCCTCAGTGAGGCAAAGGAGCAGAGGAGAAAACTGGAGTGGGGAGAGCCCTCCAGTTATTCACGATGCTGTCCCCGCCCTATGAGCCCGGGGCTGAGACACATGCCTGCTTCTGCAGCCGTCAGAGGGCCACGCAGGTACAGCAGTGGCGCAGCAAGCAGGGCAGGATGCCGCGGTTCAGCTGGTGGAACTCCACGAGCTGCAGCAGGTCGGTGAAGCGAGTCTGGCCCTCGTCCATGCTGAAGTAGAGGCGGCCCTCCTCCTCGCTCTGCGGTACAGCCATGGGGGTGGGTGGTCAGGGAGGGGCATGTGCTTGAGGGGCCCCCTCCTGGGCCAGGGCTAAGATCCCCACTGCTTGTGCAGGGAGAAAGGAGAGAGCAGGGGACCCCAGACACACTGGGGACCGAGAGTGGAAGGCGCAGGGGACAGGCTGCTGGGAGCCTCCACTGCAGGAACCTAGGACTCTGGGAAGGGGGGATTACTCACCGGCAGGATAAGATAATGCTTGACTTTCTGCAGGTGGCACAAAGACAGGACAAAGCCTTGTGGGTTTCGCTGACTATCCCGGACCAGGAACAGTCTGCCAAGGGACAGGGCCACATCAGCCAAGGACACATGGCTGCTGCCTTCACTCAGGGTCTCCCTTACTCCTGGGGCTGCTGGCCTGCCCAACCCTGCCTCTTACCCGTCTACAAGGCCTTGCTTCGAGATGAGCCGCTGGCTCTCCTCACGGGAGATTCGTCCATGGAACCAGGGCTGGGTTCGGTGGATGGCTGGGGTGACAGAGAGACAGATGGGCAGTCACTCTGAGGAGGGGAACCCCCTGCTAACCACCCCCCCGGATGCCCAGAGAAGCCCCCGCGCCCAGGAATGCTGGCCCTCGCGCACCTGCACTGAGGCTCGTGCCCGAGCACGGGGTGGGCAGGCTGAGACGGTGGCTTGTCCTCTTCTGCAGAGCAGAGGGGGACACAAAGGTTGTGGGTGTCAGGGTGTGGCTGGCATATCACCCTGCCCCTCAAGAATGTAGAGCCCCTTTCTGCATCTGGGGCCTCCCCTCACCCCTCTCTTCCTCCACTCCATGGAAACCCATATGGAGAGACGCTCCCCGGTAAAAACATGCAGGTGGGTGCAGGCCCCTCACCCTCCAGGCGTGGGCCTCCTCCAGGGCTGCACTCAGAGCCTCCCGGGGGTTCTCGATGATACGCCCGGCGTGGCCGGAGAAGTCCATGGCCACCAGGGTGTTATCCGAGACACTCCTCTGCACGTGGGAAAGGATGGGGAGGGGAGAGGTCAGAACAGGACCCCAGTATCCCTGGAACAGGGTCTGGGTACCCACCCCAGCTAATGGCCCTGTGTATACTCACCAGGGGCGGAGACCCCACACAGGAAGGGCGCAGGTGGCGAGACTGTGCCTGCTGATAATTCTTATACAGCTGCACCCCGTACTGGAGTGTGGAGAGAGAAAGATGGCCTGAGGTCAAGCTGTGATACCCCCAGACCAGGCCTCCCCAAGAGCAGGGCTGTATCTCTACCCCTGGATAAGAAGCTTCCTGAAGCCAGAGCTGTGACTCCAGCCTTGGACCGGGGATTCTGAGAGCAAGGTTGTGATGTTCCCTCATTCTGGAGACCTCCTGAGGGCAGAGCTATCACTCCTCATCATGCTGGGGATCCCGGGGGCAGGGCCAGCCCCCATGCTACTCCCAGGGCCTCACCTTGAAGAGACGGAAAGCAGACAACCAGCAGGTGCGGCTCTGCTCATCCTCACTGCAGAAGATGCGAAGCCCATTGTGGCCATTTCGAAGTTTGTTCGGCTGCAGGGAGAGCAAACTGGCTGATTTGATATCTGCCTTTAGGATCAGATGTCTGTCTCCCGTCTCCTTGGGGCAGGGACAGGGGGCAGGGAGGGGAGTCTGGGCGTCCCAGACGGTGCTCAGAGCCCCAGGTAGGATCCTGGGGACTGAGCAGTTCCTGATCCCTCCCAGGCCAGGCCCAGGTCCTCACCTTAATACAGAAGCCGAAGTCTGTGGGCATTCCGTACAGCTTGCGGCCCTGAGTTACCACGTACACGTTGGACTCATTCACATCTGCTACGTACTGCAGGTGCCTTGGATCCTGCTCAGAACAAGTGAGAATGACTTGGTACAGGAGACCCTACCCCCCCAATTACTACCCTACTAAGCCAGCTGAGGAGATATCAGGCCCAGAGACAGGCGGAGAAGTGCCCCAGGTCACACAGCAAATAGAAGTAGAGGCAGGACTTGAATTCAGTTCACCTGCCTTTCCCACTGCTACCACCCGGGGACAGGTCAGCTGGGCAGGAAAGAGGAGCAGCTGAGGGTCTCAGGGCCCAAGGTGAGAAAGGTCCAGGAGTTCCAACAGGGAAGGGGCAATGCCTAGCAGGACCAGGATGGGGATTCAGAGGGGCTGGGGCTGTCACCCTCAAGACCTCACCTTGGAGGTGCCCTTAGTGGAGTAATAGAGGCCAGACCGGCGCAGGAAGCAGAAGAAGCGTTTCCAAAGCTTTCGTCCTGACCCCCGCAGCTGCAGGAAGCCCTGGATCTCCGGGAAGCTGCCTGCATTCAGGAAGTTCTGAGGCCAGAGGAGACCAGGAAGAGGGTGAGAGACCTAGAAGGAGCCTGACGGACAGACACACACGCGTGCACACACACATGCACCTTTCCAGGAGGTGCACCTTCCCAGGAGGTGGTGCTCCTCCACGTGCATTTATTGTCCCCACTCAGGCAGGGAGTGATTAGTCCACAGTCACTTAGGACTGCGCTGGGTTCTCTCCACCACACAGAGGGGAGGCACAAGGCTTAAGGGCCGAGAAGCAATGGGGACCCTGGGGAATCATGACTATGCTGTGAAATGGGAGTTCTCCTCACCTGGATGAGGTCTTCATGGGATATGCCCATCTGTGCATCCAGACAGCTGGAGACCATCTTTTCTGGGAACAGAGAGTGCTGGGGCAGATAGGAGTCCAGAGTCAGGGACTGAGGGTCCAGGTTGGGGATCAGGGTGTCCCATTGCCCAGAGGCCCCCCCCCCACACACACACACACACTCACTGGGGAGCTCTTGAACAGCTCATACTTGGCGAAGTTTTTCCGGAAGACGAAGCGGCTGTCTCCACCGATGGGCCAGGCAGCCTGCACTTCCACCACTGACTCATGGTCCTCCAAGCCCCGCTCTGGGGTGAAAGGCAAAAAGCAGGGTCAGTAGAGATCAGCCAGGCCTCAGGGATGAGGCACCTGCCTAGCCCAAGGTGTGAAGCATTGCCTCCTGGCCCAGGCAGCCCCCTGCACCCCAACTCACCCAGTGCTAGATAGGGGTGGCACTCCACCAGCCCCCAGTTCTCATCACTGAGGGCGTGAGCTCGCTGCACCAGCATTTCACACACGTAGTGCGCAGTGGCGCCTGCCGCCACCTCCACCGACCGGCAGGTCCCATCTTCACTATACACTTTTACTACCTGCACCCCAGGAATTGCAGATGACTTGAGGAAAAGCAAAGGGTAGTTCTTCCCCTTCCCCCACCTGCTATATCCTCGGGGACCGTTGACCAAAGTCTCCCACCTCCAAGAAGTGGTGTTATATCCACCCCAGTCCTATAGCGCTCCCATATCCCCGCCTTCTCTTTCCCAGACAACTCACATGGGGGCAGCTGGCGTCTCGAGGGAGTAGCCCCCTTGCACTGCAGGGTCCCCCAATAATGGGGGTCTGTGAAGGAGGACTGCAGAGCTCAGGGAAAGGGTTGGGGATGGAGGGTAGAGAGGTTGTCCGCAGCTCCTCCTCTCGAAGTTTCCTGTGTGGAGTGGGGAAGAGTTGACTTCAAGCTTCTATTGTATTTCCCAAAGCTGACTGCACCCCACCCCCAGCCCTCCTCAGCTCCGTCACCCCATTGTACCTGTTGGTTGGAATGGACAGAGGCTGGGACCTCTTCACCTCCCCAGGAAGAGGGGAATCAGGAGGTGGGGGAGTCCCAGGAGGGGTCCCAGGGGCTGGGTACAGGTCTTCTGGGGAGCTGCTGTGATGAGGTGGAGACAGACCCAGCTCCATGGCATCTGAGGGAGAAGAGGGGGCTGAATGCAGCTGCTCTTGTGCCCTTGTCTTGGGGATACGGGCCAAGAGGACCAGATCTGACTTCACATAGCTGTCAGATGCCCCTTGGAATTTACCCAGCACCTCATTGCTCCCCCTCTAACTGGAGTTTCCCTGGAGCTTTTGGGGAAAGAAAGACTGAGCCCCTCCCTTTTTTAAAATGATTTTAGAGAGAGAGAGAGGTAGAGATAGAAACATCAATGATAAGAGATAGTCACTGATCTGCTGCCTCCTGCACACCCCGTACTGGGGATCGAGCCTGAAACCGCAGCACGTGCCCTGACCCGGAATCGAACTGCGATCTCCTGGATCATAGGTCAAAGCTCAACCGCTGACCCAAGCTGGCCAGGCGAGAGTGAGCCCATTTTACAGAAGAGGACACTAAGTCCTGAGAAGGAAACATTCTTGCTCCCATCACAGGTGAGCCAGGGAGTAGAACCTAGTGTTGGGACTCCTAGTCCAACGCTCTTCCTTTAGCCCCAAGTTGCCCAGGGGAAGAGCTAAGAGGGTCACCCCACCACAAGCCGAAGTGCAACAACAGACTTCACGACCCACAGACTGTCTTGGGCTCAAGCTCCCAGTGTCAGGTCAAAAGGCCACCTCTCTGTCTCTGAGCGTGGGGCACTCGCTTCTCTGGGCTCCGCGCCGGGTTTTCCCAGTGCTTAGTTGCCAGACCTGGGTGCCAGAGCCTGTTGTGGCAACGCACGCCCCAGTGCTGAGTGACGCACAGTGGGGAGAAGGACAGGAATCAGGACAGCAGGAGGCTGGCTCAGCTGTGGTGACAGAGGGATAGCCTGGGGCCCTGGCCCCAGTAGCTTCCAAACCTGTGTGCCCTCCCCAGGCCCTTCCTCCTCCCCAACTTTCTTGAAGTTCTAACGCTAGAGCTACCTCTTCTGAGAAGCCTTCCTGAAATTTCCACATTAAGACCAAAAAGTTCCCAGGGCACCGTGCTGAGGCCTCTGAGCCAATAACTGTGCACCTGTTTTATCCACCCAATGGTCTGAAGACACACCGCTCTCCTAGGCAGGGCCAGGGTCTCCCCCACATCTTAGCACCCACGGGTGCTGCCTGGGAACCCAAGACAAGTAAGAAAAGGAGGAATGAGGCAAAGGTGCCCACTGGGGGTAGAGGTAGTGCAGGCCCCTCCTCCACAAGAACCAAAACCCCTTTGGCTGGTTGAGAACCTGGGAGGACCTGAGAGAACTCATTAGTTCCAGCCCCCTGCCCACTCTCTGGATACTGGACGAGCGTTGTTAGGCTGTCTCGGTCACCTGGGATTGAACCCCCAGGATTCGGCAGGCCCCTGACCCTTAAGTGAGAGAATGAGGGGATTTGGGGGACAGGTGAGTCAGGGTGGGGCGGGGCAGCACTGCCTGGGGTTCTCCATTCAATCTTGACTCATCTGCACAACTTCCTGGCTTAGAAGAAACACAAACAACTCTGCCTCTACCCAGCCCCCTCTACTCCCGCCCCCAACCTACCAGCTTGGGAGGAATGAGAGGCACAGGGCAGGGAACAAGGTGGGGGAGGAAAAGGGTGCAGGGCCTGAGGCTCCTTTGACATCATCTCCTTCCCCACTCCTGACCTACCTCCACTTCTCCACTCCAGGTGGGACCTGTAATCTGTCCCCAGTTCAGTGGCTATCACCCAGCCCAGGAGCCCCCTCACCCAGGAAAGAGAGAAGAAAAGCCCAGCCTGGATTCAGAGGCCCATCTGGAGTAGAGCCAACCTCCCAGTGGTGCTCCTTGTTCACCCAAAGCAGCCTCAAAATGCTCCATCCCCTGTGTGGGGCCTCCCAGGCTTTCATTCTGCAGCTGCAGCCCACCTCTAGCATCCAGGACTCAGCCCCTAGAGACTTATCCACATCCCCACTGGGGGATGAGTGTCCTCCAAACATATTCTCCTGGTGTCCTGGCCAGAGGTGTACCCCAGGAGCAGGACTGAAAAGTCAAGACACCTAGGGAGACAGGCAGACAAGGAAAGGCCCAGGAGAGAGCCAAGGAGGGGCCTCCGGGCCTAGCTGGAAGGGGAAGACACACCCACCATGGACCATCAACAGACACCAGTGTATCAACAACAGAACACAATGCCCCTCGTGCCTGTCTAATAGCAAACAGCCCAGGTAGCTTCATTCCAGGAAGGACTAGGGAGAGGGGCTGCAGGAGCCACCCCTCCGGGGAGGCCGAGACCAACAGTGGGGCGGTCTGGGTCCTCCCCCATCGCAGAGGGGAGAGAAATCAGGGCCCTGTTTGGAAGGGGAGAGGGAAAACTTAAATCAGATTAGAGTCTGGCCTCAGAAGGCGGGAGGACCGACTCCAGACTTGGGTTTGGTCTTCAGACCCCGCCACCCGGCCTTCCAGACCCTCCTAAGGCAGGAGCAGGGTGGCCGAGATGAGACGGGAGGACCGGGGTCCTCGCGGTGGGGCCTGGGCCGCCTACTTGCCAGGAGACCTAAAGTTTTCGAACCGGGGCCCTAGGAAATTCGCTTCTGTTTGAGAAGCCGGACCCCCAAATCAACCTGACCCCCCGATGCTTCCAGGCCAGGCGGCGGCTTCCCCGACGCCTCCTCCGGCCCGCGGCCCCGGCCCCACCCTCCTTCCCGCCCTCCGCGCCACCTTGTTTACTTCCTGAATCTTGCCCCACCTGGCCGGCCCCCAGGTGCGGGGGGTGGCAGGGCCCAGGGTTTAGGGCCAATAGGAAACGAGGCCACCGTCGAGGCTGCCCAGGGCTGGGGGAAGGGCGGGCGGCGCGGCGGCCCCGGCTGGAGGCCCGGACGCGGCGGGAAGGCCCAGGTGTAGTCCGTGCTCCCCGCCCCGCCCCCCTCGGAATTGATTGTAGGGGGCAAGGCTTAACTTTCAGGGGTGCTCTTAGGGTGCAGGGTCCAGGTGAGGAGGCGGGAAACCCCTTTGTGACCCGGAGTTGGGGGAAACGACCAGGACCCTGAGGCCCCGCCCACTCCGTCGCTTAGGGAAGGGAAAAAAAATACACCTAGGAGGGGGGGCAGCTCTTTTAAAGTTTAATTTGGGAAGAATGCTAGAGTGTCCGCCGAGTTAATCATTACCGGCTGCCTGCTTTCACGAAGGGCCCCCAGCGGGGTATCGGGGCGGGGAGAGCGGAGTCCCGGACGCGCCGATGCCCAGCGGGCACTCGGGCGGCTGCGGGCTGGGCCGCCTGCCCACGGCCGACAGGTGCGCCCCCATCCCCGCCGCGCCGCGGTGGCCCATTCTCCAGCCCACTCAGGCCTGCGAGACCATGTCCCGCTCCCCACCCCCACGGCCGCCCGCAAACGCGCGCTGTGCTGCAGACCCCGCAGCAGCCAGCCTTCCCACCCCCGAAGCCCACTTCGTCCAGAAGCCAGGAGGGCCCCCCCCCGGCCTGCTCTGCCCCCCACCTTCCCATCCTGAGCGCAGAGACACAACCCGTAGAGACGGAGCTCTAGCAATCTAGAGAATCCCTCTCTTTCACTGTCCTCCAAACAAATCGGAGGGTGCCCCCCACGCCGCCGTGGAGACGTCCGTCTTTGGTAAAGACTTGGGGAACCCCAAACTGGGGTAAAAGCAGGCAGCTCGCTCGGGGGTCGGACCCCGCTCCGAGGTCGCCTTCCGGGAATGGGGAGGGGCCAGTTTCAGCGGGAAAGTCACGTCCCCTGAAGGAAGGAACCTGAGATCCTACCTCCCGGTCCCCATCACCCGGTTAGTCGGGGGGTGGGGGGTGGGTACAGACAGGGGAGGGCAGACCCGAGAGGGCGGGAAGTGAAGGGGAAGCCCGAGGGCAGGTGGTGGGGAGGGGGCGGGATGAGAAACTGGAGGAAAAGAAAAAGTGCGGCCGCGGGAGGAGCCCCGCAGGAGGCCGGATCTTTCCATATGGACCGCGGGCCTGCCGGGCTCCGCACCCCCAAAATAAAAGGCCCGCTTTGGTCCCTACCTGGACCTTGCGCGCTGGTACACCTGGCGGGCCGCGGGTCTGGGAGGGAGACGCTAGGCCCGTAACTACCTGTCCCCCTCCTGCCCCCGCCCTTGGCCTGACATCATGGGCGGGGGGAGGGGAGCCGGTCGGCTGCCCAGCCGCTCACCTGGGCAGCCAGCCAGCCCCTGGCCCTGAGACGGGCACAGCCCGGGGCCCCGGGGCGTCGGGGGGGTGAGAGCAGGTTGTCATCTTGGGCCGATCTCGGTCCCCTTACCTGGAGAAGCCTCAGCGGGAGCAGCGGAACACGGGAGCTAAAGTCCGGCTCAGTCTAGGGACCCTAGATACCTGGACTTGATTTCAGATCCACTCCCTCGGCTCTACAGGTAGTAGGAGGGTGTCCTGACTTTGGACGTAGAAGTGGGGGTGGGAGGAGAGTGAGCAGCCCTGTTGTGTACAAGCTCCAGGCCCAAGGAAACTAAAATTATCTCGTGCAGGTGGGGGCGGGGCCTGGGTGGAGGAAGCACCCAAGGGGCGGGGACTCCCTGAAACTCTACGCCGGCTGGGATTGTTTTTGCCCTTTTTAGCCTGGCAGCAGGTGCCAGGGAAGAAGCGGAGACAATCGAACTGAACGGCCTCGAGAGCGCAGATGTCTAGCCCTCACCGCCTGAGAGGGGGAGGCTGGGGCGGGAAAGTTAGGGAAAACGGTCCGCCCACTCTTCCCCAGGTCCCCCTCCCCAAACCTGGTCTGTTCATTGGCCCAGCTAGGGGGCTCTAGGTCCTACCCCCTGGGGCAAAGGGCACTCTGCAAAAGAGGGAAGCCAACCAAAGGGAAGGCCCCAACTAGGCCTGACCCTTGACCCCCAGCCGGTGTGGTCACCCAGGCAGCATCCTGGCTCCTCAGAGGCACCCAGGGTATGTCCTCTCTTCTAAGTAAAGTCCAGGGACTCATCTTCTCCTTCTGAAATTGAAGGGGTAAGTCAGGGTCTCTTGGTGGGAGGAGTGAACTAGGCAAAGCTCTTGGTGGGAGGAGTGATCGAGGCAAAGCTCTGGCCCCGTGCCAGGGGACTTGTGAGAGTGCTCACCTTAGCTCTCTCCTTCAGCATTAGACAAACACTAGGGCTGGAGGAGGACCTGGGAAGCTGAGATCAAAGGCAGAGACAACCTCCCAGCCAGAAGTGGGTAATGGTTGGGTAAACAGACAATCCATAGGGTGATAAGAGGTCTGCCCTGGGAGACCTTGAGAAATGGTTCCAGCCTCAACTTTCTCCAAACTGGGTTTTCCTAGGAAAAACCAGTATGAGTGGACTAAGCAAGAAGTGGAGGAGGGACAAGGTCACCTGGGTCCTGGAGCAGCTTGTGCAAAGCACAATAGACAATTCCTTCACTAATTCCTTCATTCATTCAATATTTGTTAAGTACCTACTATGCCAACCCCATGCTTGGTACTGGGGATTCAGTAGTGAGCAACAAAAACAAACCCCGCCCTTGTCCTTAAGCAGCCCGGTCAGGGAGACTGATGTTAATCGAAGGATCATACAAATAATAAGAAATGATAGGTGACAACTATGCTGGGAGAATGACTCACCCAGGGAGTTAGGTAAGACTTACTTCTCATGGAAGGGACAACTGAGCAGAGGGGAAGCTGTGTGGAGCAAGGAAATGGATGTGCAAGGTGTAGGGAAGGGCAAGTGCTTTGGACTCATCTGTGTTTTTCCAAGTGTGGCCTGTGACCTCCTGCCTCCAAATCTTCCTAGGCTTGTATGAAAAACAGATCCCTATGTTCCTCCCCACCTAATGAACCTGTCTCTGGGGCCAAGACCCAGGAATGTGTGGTATTGACAAGCCCTCAGGTGGTTGTTCTGTAAACCATGTTTAAGAGCCATCCATCCTGTCTGTCCAGATCTGCAGGAACTATGGGGAGAGGCCAGACCCTTCAGGGTCTATCTGGGCTTAAGTAGAGGCACAGAGGAGCAGGCAGATTTATATTTTGGAAAGATCACTCTGGATGTTGAAGGATAGGTTGGAGAGGGAAGCCAGACTCAGAGGGCTGAGAGCTGTAAGATTCTATTTATATGGATGTCTGGAGGGGGTGGAACTAGAGACAGAAAGCAGATCTCGGGGTGGGGAAGGGGGAGAGGAGTTGACAATAGGAGCACAGGGACTTGTGGGAGGTAATGGACTGTTGTGTATCTTGGTCCTGATGGTGGATATACAACTGTGTGTGTCAGGACTCACAGAAAGGTACACTCAAGAGGGTGAGTTTTACTGTGCATAAATTGTATCTGAAATTTTTTTAAATAAAAAGAAACAACAAAAATAAATAAATTTATAGATCAATGAAACAGAATCAAGAGTCCAAATATAAACCCTTACATTTCTGGTCAATTGATTTTTTAAAAAGTTACAAAAACCATTCAATGTGGGAAAGGATAGACTTTTCAATAAATGGTTCTGGGACAGTTGAATATCCTGACCTCACATAATGTACAAAAATTAATTCAAAATAGATTGACCTAAACATAAGAGCTAAAACTAAAAAATGTCTAGAAGAAACAATGGGAGAAAATCTCTATGACCTCGTATCTCAGGTACAACAGCAAAAGCACAAGTGACAAATGAAATATTGGTAAATTAGACTTCAAAATTTAAATTTTTTGCCCTTCAAAAGACACCACTAGGTCCCGCCAGTGTAGCTCAGTGATTGAGCATGGACCCATGAACCAGAAGGTCACAGATCCGATCCTCCCAGTCAGGGCTCTATCCTCAGTAGGGGTGTGCAGGAGGCAGCCAATAAATGTCTCTATTATGGATGTTTCTATCTCTCTCTCCATCTCCCTTCCTCTCTCTGAAATCAATAAAAACATTATATATATATATATATATATACACACACAATTCTTTTATATATATATAAGAAGACACCACTAAGAAAATTTTAAAAAACAACACAACTTGTCAAACACTGGGAGTAAATATTTGCAAATCGTATATCTGATTAGGAACTTTGTATCCAGTATATATAAAGAACTCTTACAAATCAATAATAGGCAAACAACCCAATTACAAATGGGCAAAATATTCTAGATGTTTTTCCAAATAAGATATATGAATGGCTAGTAAGCACATGTAAAGGTGCTCAACATTAGTTATTAGAGAAATACAAATTAAAACCAAAATGATATACCACCTCACACCCACCAGGATGGCTCTAATCAAAGGGACAGACAAGTGTTGACAAAGATACAGGAAAACAAATCCCATTGTTTCCCCATTGTTTCATATTGCTAGTGGGCATGTAAAATGGTACAGCCACTTTGAAAAAGTTTGGCAGTTTCTGAATAAGTTAAACATAAACTTATCATACAACCCAACAATTCTACTCCCAGGAATCTACCCAAGAGAAATGAAAATGCACATACAAACAAAGACACTTAACATGAACGTTCATAGCAGCATTAAAACAGCCAAAAACTGGAAACTCAAATGCCCATCAATTGGTATTGAATAGATAAACAAAAGGTGGCATATTCATACAATGGGATACTAAGCCACAAAAAGGAACAAACTACTGGTACATGTTACAGCATGGATGAACCTCAAAAACTTTATACTGAATGAAAGGAGCCAGAAGCAAAAGACCACATATTGTATCATTCCATTTAATATACGAAATGTCCAGAAAAGGCAAATTTATAGACAGAAAGCAGATGAGTGGTTGCCTAGGACTGGAGCTGAGAGCTGGATTGACTGCAAACAGGCAAGAGGAACCATTTGAGGTTGATGGAAATGTTCTGTAGCCATAGTTGCACAAATCTATAAATCATTGTTTTAAAATGAATGGTTTAAAGGTATGTAGAGTAGGTGACCTGTTAGTATACTATGGTGGGACTCCAGGGAGGGAAGAGGCAGCGAGACAGCCTCCATTTCTAGAGTAGCAAAATGGGAATAATGATGTCAGGCTGTAGTGAGGCTGGCATGACAGGAGATGCAGGAACTGGGTGCACGTGATAGGAACATAGAACCTAAGGAGTGAGAGTCCCAAAACTTCTGGTTCCCAAATGCAAGGGGAGAGGAGGTCACTGCCCCAGGCTGTATCAACAGTTTAGAGTTTAAGAGTCATAAATACTCGAGTGTGTGACTATGGGGTGGTTTAAAATGCCATCCATGCCCCACCGCGCGTGGCTCAGCGGTTGAGCGTGGACCTAGGATCCAGGCCATCAGGGTTCCATTCCCAGTCAAGGCACATGCCGGAGTTGCCGGCTGATCCCCAGTTGCAGGAGGCAGCCGATCAGTGACTCTCATCATCAGTTTCTAGCTCTCTCTCTCCCTCTCCTTTCCTCTCGCTGAAATCAATAAAAATATATTTAAATAAAATGCCATCCACATGTTAGAAAGAAATGGCAACTATTCCACACCATCGGTGGACCCCCAGCCCTGAGACCCCACTCTTCCTGGAAAGCGTCTTGCAGTTTAGGATATTTCATTAGATTAAATAAGGCCGTGAAGTCCAGCGGACACCAGGTGCAGGACAAGCGCAGGAGCTCGGAAGGAGGTCTGGACTCGTGCACCCAGCCCAGAGCCTTCTGACAAAGGGTAGGATCAAAACATAGCAGCAGCAGCCGCAGCCTGCAGGGGGCGCCCGGACGTAACGCGTGGCCCCGCCCCTTCACGTGCCCGCGGCGTCACGTAACACCCGGAAGCAGCGGCTGAAGCGGAGCCGGGCAGCAATGAGCGGGGACCTGGGGCCGACGTCTGCAGCGCCCCATCCTGGGGAGATCGAGCCGGGCAGCGGGGTCCGCATCGTGGTGGAGTACTGGTGAGCGGCTCCGGCCGGTGAGGTTCCGGTCCGGACGAGGGTGGGTCCACGGGCGGTCCCTAACCCGAAACCCCAGCGAACCCCAGGTATCGCCTCCCTAGTGAACCCTGCGGCTTCGAGGCGACCTACCTGGAGCTGGCGAGTGCCGTGAAGGAGCAGTATCCGGGCATCGAGATCGAGTCGCGCCTGGGGGGCACAGGTGAGGCCCGCGGAACACCTGCTGAGTCAGGGTTCTAAATCCCAGCCACACCGCTATCTCTGCCATTGGCTGCTTTAGTGACCAGCAGTATCTGGCATAGTGAAATGTCCAGACAGCTTGACTCCCCTTCCACAGTTGAGGGGGGTCACAGATGAATCCTGCAGGGAAAACCTGGCGAGACTGTAGTATAGATTTGGAGGGGAGGAAGCCCTTCGTTGAATTCAAAGAAAGGACACACATTTGACACCTTCGGTAGGTTCCTGTGACTTGACCCAGGCTTGGGAAATGGCTTAGAGAACAAGTCTAATGGGGCCTGTGGAGGACATGAAGGAGCCTGTGCAGAGTATGAGTGTGGAGGACCTCCTGACTTTTGCCTGTTCTCAGCGTACAGTTCATTCATTGGTTTATTTAATACCAGGGGCCTTTGAGATCGAGATCAATGGACAGCTGGTGTTCTCCAAGCTGGAGAATGGGGGCTTCCCTTATGAGAAAGATGTGAGTATTTGCAATGTTGGGAGTGCCCCTGGTTCACCGTGCCTCTGCAGTGTATCATCCCATTCCGTATCTCTGCCCTCTAGCTCATTGAGGCCATCCGAAGAGCCAGTAATGGAGAACCCCTAGAAAAGATCACCAACAGCCGTCCTCCCTGCGTCATCCTGTGACTACATGGGATTCCGGGTTCCTGCTCTGTTCTGGGATCCACGCGTTGGTCTCCCCTTTGGTCCTGCCGAGGGCTCCCCACTGCCTCTTTCCCCTCACTTAGCACCAGGTAGCTAAGAGACCCTAGCCTCCACTGTGCCCCTTTGGGTACAAGGAGGGAATAGAAACTTCTGTTGGCCTGGGGGGTGGGAGAGCCTCTCTATTGATACTACCACAGCTACCTTGTATACTCCTTCCCGGGATCAGTGTCCACAAAAGCCCTCGCTCCCAGCTCCAGCCTAGCCACGCCTATGAGGCCACTGTAGTTCTAATTTATTTTCTACTAGCCCCGGGCAATGTCAGCTATCGGCAATAAACTGGCACTACAAACACCTGTGCCAACTAGTGCGCATTATGTCCAGTCTGGGAGTATGGGGGGAGGAGCAGGGGGCGCAGAGAGGCCAGCCCAGCCTTAATACCACCAGAGTGGCTGTGCTGGGTGGGTGGGCTTTTTCTGGATAGCTACTTCTGGTTCAATGATCTCTCATAGCCAAGGCAAGGAAAATTGAGTCACACAGTAGACACTGCCTCTTCTTTCCTCCCGTCCCCCACCTATAAGGAAGAAATTAGCCCATTATGGTGGGTGGGTGGCCTTAGGAATTTGGGGTTTTTTCCTAAGCAAGAATGATTTGGTTGGCAAAGAGCTCTCAGATCAGAATCCCAACTCCCAGATCCCCCCCAACCCAAAAGCCAGGAAGATGGAAGATAGGTTCCTCATTCAAGCTTCCTAAAGATTACTAGTCACTCCCTCCAGGAAAAGATGAGTTGAGTGTAGGTTAGGAGGTGAGCAGTAAGGGATGGTACAGAGCTACCCCCAGACATAGGCTGATGCCCAGCTGTTTTCCAAAATATATTTTCAGATGGAGAAAGTGGGTATGGAGAAAGGACATCCCCAAACCCAGGGACCACCCCCCTTCCACAATACCCACTCTCCCCGAGTCCTTATTTCAGCTTTTTTTAAAAAAAAACAAAACACAAAAAACATAAGTAAAAACAAAACAAAAAAAGCACTCTGTACAAGGACTAGACCTGGGCACTACTGCTGTTCCCTTCTTTCTAGGGACAGAGCTAGGATTCAGAAACAGTCTGTGAATGGATTACTCTGGTCTAGACACTCCCTTCGGGCCTCTTCCCCTCCTAGGCCCAGCTTCTCTTAAGTCCTTCAGTGCCCGGGATCTGGAAGAAGAGAGCCAGGCTGGGCTGCTCCCTCAGGTGAAGAGACTGTGGCTGTGGCATCCATTGGACCCTAGTCTGCTGGGACAGGACTCCAAATTAATGAAGACTTCCTTCCCACTGCTGCCTCCTCTTCCAGCCAGGCTGGGCCCCTCTTAGCCACCTGGGAATTGGAATAGGAAGGAAGGTTCCTGGCATGGCAGGCTCCATTGGATATGGTCCAAGGGCCCTTGCCCCACATCATCCCGACACAGGCCGGAAGTCAGGCCTTCCCCACTCCCCGAGGGTTCAGCAGGGCCTAAGCAGACTTGGCCTTTTGGCTCATACTGGCACATCCAGGCCCAGGTACTCAGGGTTCTCTGCTGTAGGGGTCCCTTCAAAGGTGCTGGGTGGAGAGCCCCGCTCTGGTGGGTCCTGGTCCCAGTAATAGAGGTTGTCAAAGGCTGGGCTGAAGGCTGGAGGAGGGTGGGGCTCAGGGGCAGCCCTGCTGCGGGGTGCCAAGTACTCAGGGTTCTCCACGGCACCCCCAAAGGCAAAAACGTCTTTGACAACCCCGTTCTTCCCAGGGGAGAGAGTCTTGGGGGAGAGAGTCTTGGGCCTTTCCAGAGTGGCACTGGCAGATCGAGGAGGAGGCAGAGGGCCCTCCAGGGGTGAGGGGGGCTTCGGGCGAACCTCTGGCTGGTTCACATATTCTGAAAGGGCAAAAGAAGGGGGCTTGTTAGGGAAAGGAACCCATGTGTCCCAGCCACTACCACAGCCCCACAGTGGGCCCCCAACTCCCAATCTTTCAGCTCAAGCCTGGATTCCATACCTGGCTGGGGGCTGCAGGTCAGGGGGGCAACATAGCCATCAGTCTCGGAGGGCAGGGATACTGTGGGGTCCTCACTGTACCGCTGTAGAGGGCTGGGGTCATGTGGGGAGAGGCTCTGCAGTCCCTTGGCTGCCCCCACACCCAAGTCGCTGTCAAACACATCAGAGCCCGCCCCTTCGGAGGGTGCCAGTGGAGACTTGGGGGGCTCTTCCTCAGAGGGCTCTAGCCCCAGTGTCAGATCACCACCGCCACTCTGGGGACAAGAGAAAAGGTCATGATGGGGGTCATTCATGGATTTGAGATGGAGACTCTATGGGAGGTGACAGGGTCACAGGAGATAAAGAGAGGTTACCTTTGGCATGTGGCCCAGTCACCACGGGGAGAATGGGGACATGGGTTGGGAGGCAGTAGGAATCCGTAAGGAAAATGGGATCCCCATGAGAGGTGATGGTTGGGAGGTATATCAGAGAAAGGGACCCTAGTCCATTAGGGTTAGGAGAAGTAACCACACCCACCACAGTGTGGCCAAGAGAACTGACCCTGGTGGATGAGCTGCGATGCCTGCGGTGGGCTGTGCCCCCAGCACCCGGGGCAGGGTCTGGGCAGAAGAAGCCTTGCTGGGGTACCAGGTACTCCTCAGCATCCACCAGGTCCCCCATGTCGTCATCTTCCAGCAGTGATCGGTAGAAGGTGCTGTCCAAGGGGCTAGCAGGGCCCAAGTCCTCATTCTGGGGAGAAGGGAGACAGAGTGTGGCAGCCTCTCCCTGCCCAGGACTCAGCCTCCTGAGGAAGGCTCAGGGAGGGACAGAGGAATAATGAGTCCAGCAAGGGGCTGGGCTTGGTGGCCTGAGGACCCAGGCGTCATCTCCCTTTCCACCCTCTGTAGGGGAGTGCTTAGTTATAGGCAGGGATGTGGTAGGAAGGTCCAGTACCTGGATGACCACAAAGCGTTGGGGGTCCCTGGCCATGCGGGAGAATTCAGACACCAACTCCCGGAACCGAGGCCGACATTCAGAGTCAATCATCCAACCTGGGGGCAGGAGAAAGAAAGCTCAGGGCCACAGTCCCAGCAGCAGCCTGTGGACTGCCCTGCCCCCTCCCTCTCCAAGCTTATCTAGTGATTAGAGTCCAGGTACCAGAAACTTTGAGAATCTCTTGAAGTTTGCCCTTTTTATTTTGCATCTAAGTCTCTTTCTAGCTGGTTCTCTGGAGCTTCCCTGGACTGGTACTGTGAAAGGAAACTGAGACCTTTTGAGGCTCCTCTAACCACACTGAGGCCCCTGGGTCCACATACATTCTGCTCTTGGCCTCCTCCCGTGCCCCTTGTAGACGCTCTTCCCAGGACCTCCCACTCGTCCTCCAAAAAGCCAGCACAGCTCCACCACGTACATTTCACCATGATCATGTAGACGTCGATGGTGCAGATAGGGGGCTGGGGCAGCCGTTCCCCCTTCTCCAGTAGGTCAGGGATCTCCCGGGCTGGGATCCCATCGTAAGGCTTGGCCCCAAAAGTCATCAGCTCCCACACAGTCACACCTGGGCAGAGACAGGATCGAGATGGGGCAACAGAAGGAGCTTTAGTATATGAGCCCCAGGCTCTGTCCAGGAGCCAGGCACCATGGGGAAGACAGGGAGGGATGTGCTGCCAGAAGGCAGCAGCTACTTTTAGTCCCTCCCCAGCCCCTGGGACATGTATAGACCCTGACAGATTGAGTCCTGCAGCACCTCCCTTCCATCCCACATTTATGCTAAGGTATCTCCATTAATTCTCCTCATTCTTTCACCAACATCCCCGCCATGGACAGGACCATGGTTCCTCATCCACCCCTCCCAATGCTCCCTACCACGCACCATAGCTCCACACATCACTCTGGTGGGTGAACCGTCGGCGGAGAATGGACTCCAGCGCCATCCACTTGATGGGCACCTGGAAGAGCAGAGAAGAAGTCCTTGAACTGGGTATGCTGGGAGTGGCCATTCTCAGAGTTCTCCCAGGGCCCAGACCCCACTCCACCTTGCCTCACTCCACTCCCTCCTAACCTTGCCCCCATCCGCATGGTACTCTGTCTCATCAATGTCCAGTAGTCGAGCCAGCCCAAAGTCTGTGATCTTGACATGGTTGGGACTCTTGACCAGCACATTCCGGGCAGCCAGGTCCCTGTGCACGAGCCGCACGTCCTCCAAATAGCTCATTCCCTGGGATTGGAAGCATCTTTATTAATGATGCTCTGGCCACACTCTCCCAGGAAACCTGATCCTAGCCCTGCATGGGGGCAGGCTTGCTCCCAAGAGCACCCATAGAATCCAGACCTCCTTGGTGCATACCTTGGCAATCTGCACGCACCAGTTCAGCAGGTCCTGGGAGCCCAGGCGCCCGCGGTGTTCTCGGACGTGGTCTAGGAGGCAGCCATAGGGCATAAGCTGTGTCACCAGCTGCACCGTGGAGGTCAAGCAGATGCCCAGGAGGCGTGACACATATGGGGAGCCCACACCAGCCATCACATATGCTTCCTGGGGACAAGGGTACACACTAAGAGGGTGTGGAAGACCACAAACCCCAACCACCACACGCTGCTCCTGAGGGCCAAGGTGTGACTGGAACCCTCACTGGATCTGGCCCCATCTAAAAACCAGAACCACAGCCCACAGAATGGGGAGGTTAAGAGTCGAGGTTTGGGGATAACATAGTGTCTCCTCAAATCCCAGTGAAGAGGGGCCTAGATCCTGGACCTGCAACCAGGTGTCCCTCCTGTACTCCCAGCTGGGGATGTTGGAGGGACTTACATCCAGGATTTCTTTGTTGGCTTTAGGAGATGTGTTTTCCCTCAACACCTTGATGGCTACTGGGATCTTCACATTCTCCCCATCAGGGATCCAGATGCCCTGGGCAGAAAGAGGAGCATGTGAGCAGGAGACAGGCCAGCCAGATCCAACCTGCAGCCATCCACAAAGCCATCCTTTGTGGTCCCCACCCTTGAGCCAACCGCACAATTTAGGAACAACCTCACTATTTAGCCCCACACTCCAATCCCTTTCCCCTTGTTGGAGCCTCTATAACTGCCCTACTAAACACCGCCACCCCCAGCTCAGGGCTGCCTTCCCCAACAGAACCCTGGGCCACACACCAATGCATCCTCGGGGACCACCCACCCTGGACTTTGGTCCCACCCCTGACCTTGTAGACTGTGCCAAAGGCTCCGGATCCAAGCACCTTCACCTTCCTCAGCTCTGTCTCTTTGAGGATCCGCATCTGAGCCTGGTTGGGCATTGCTCCACTAGGTGTCAGCGGCTCCACCAGCTGGGGTGAGGGGGTGACCCTGCATCAGTGCCTGGGGAGCTGGGCTGCAGACCCCGAGCAGGTAGGGAGGCCCTCAGACCAGCTCACCTCCGTTTCCTGCAGCAGCCTCCGCATCGTGTACTTCCGGATCTTTTGCCGCCGCCTCCTGATTAGGATGCCGAGGACGATCCCCACAACCATGACCAGCAGAGTGCCCACCACGGCAGCAATGATGGATGTCACGGGGCTGCAGACAGGGGCCAAGGTCATGGGTTGGGGACCAATCTTGGGTAGAAGGGCTGAAGGGGCCCCATGGAGGGGCATGGTGTTTGGAAAGGGGATTTGGAAGGGTGACCCACAGGCTTCTATCCTCTCTTGACTATTTTAAAAACTCCCTTGGCTCCCTACTGCCTCCAGGATGGAATCCAAACTCCTTGCCGGGCATTCAAAGCTCTCACTACCCACATCTCCAAATTTTCTATGCTCTTACCCATGGCTCTAGCCCAGGATTCTCAAACTTCCTGACAAAAATCACTGAGCTTGTTAACGTGCACAAGTCTGGAGCCACACCCCCAGCAATTCTGATTGTGGTAATGGGGAGGGGCTCAGGAATGTGTACCCAGTGATTCCGATGTTCTAGCCAAGTTTTTCACCTATAGGTCATGATTTTCCACACCTCCCAACCTCTGCACATGGCGGTTACTTCTGCCTGGATCACCATTTCTCCATGGCATCATCTTTCAAGACTCAGCCTAGGAGAGATGACACTCCTGGGTGTTGACCCTCCATCATGTCCTCCTTGTCCCCTCCCGTGCTGGCACATTGCAGAACTCTAATGAATGCTTGTTTCATGGACAAATGATTGCCTAGGGCATACTCCAATCTTTTTCTCCCCCAAGCCCTTCCCCAAGCTCTCCACTGCCCAGAAACCAAGTCCAACCCTGTGGCCTGGTGGTGAGGGAGGGCCTATGCCCTCCAAATCCAGCTCGAACCTGACTCAGACTTCACCCTCTACTCCTTTCTCTGTGCTTACTTAACAGTGCACCACACCAGAACCTTCCAGCAAACAAATCCTAGATTTTTCCAATCCTTTCCTCACGATGCCACTTAGTTACCTTCCCCCTAATGCAAGTGACATACCTGCCCCTCTTTAAAGGCCTGGCTCAAATGCCACCTTCTCCTTGAAGCCTGCCTCCACCCCTGTTAAGAATTCACCATTCTCTCCCTCAGTGCTGCAGCTGCACTCTCTTCTCAATCTTCCTCAAGTACCAGGGTGCCCTAAGAGACATCTAGCTACTCAAGGGTGGGGAGGTACTGGGTATCTGTGCCGTCTTTTCCTGTTTCCCACCCCGCAAACATCCTGAGCAGGTCCTCCATCCACTTGTTGAAGTGAATTGGAAGGAGTATCAACAGTGGGAGAGTGGGCAGGAGAGGGACATGTGTCATGTCAGGAAACCCCCCCACTTCAGGGGTGACCATCCAGGGGCCAGTGGGGGACTGAGGGGCAATGTGGGACATGTCCTGGGGACCAAGCTGACCTGGCTCTCTGCTCTGCGGGGCAGCCTTTGTCATCCAGTTCCACACAGCTGCGGGAGAGAGAGTCCTGTCAACAAGGCTGGGAACCACCTCCTGGGCTCACTCCAGCCTCCCAGCAACCCCGGGGGTAGGTGTGGCTGTGTTATTATCCCCATGGACAAAGGCAGAAACTGGGCTCAAGGTCACCATCGATCTTTCCTCCACCCCACAAGGGGATCCCTTCCAGCCTACGAACCCATTCCCCCTGCTCCCCTGCACCTCCCTGTGGTGTGCCCTGTGGGGGTACCCAAAGGAGCACCAAGTCCAAAAGCTCAGCCGGGGAGTAAACTGGCACAACTTCTGAAGAGGACAGTTGGCAACACCCATTAAATAATGTCTGTGACACAGCAGTTCCATCTCTCAGGGTGTAGCCTAGATGCCCAAATGTGCACTAAAAACACCTCTCAGGATGTACCCCCAAAATGCCAACACTAGGGGGAGGGCCTGTATAAGATGTTCACTTGTACATAGAGCTCAAGTGCAATAAACTGAAAAAAAAAGGAGGGGAAAAAGGCCCTGGCTGGTTAGCTCAGTTAGCTCATATCCTCCTGATATGCCAAGGATGTGGGTTTGATTCCTAGTCAGGGCCCATACAAGAAGCAACCAATAAATGCATAAATAAGTGGAACAACAAATTGATGTTCCTCTCCCTTCCTCTCTCTCTAAAAAACAATCAATAGCCCTAGCTGGTTTGGCTCAATGGTTAGAGCGTTGGCCTGCAGGACTGAAGGGTTCTGGGTTCAATTCTGGCCAAGGGCATGTACCTCAGTTGTAGGCTGCATCCCAGGCCCTGATCTGGGTGCGTGCGGGAGGCAACCAATGGATGTGTCTCTCTCACATCAATGTTTCTCTCTCTCTCTCCCCCTTCCACTCTCTGAAAAGCAATGGAAAAAAATATCCTCAAATGAGGATAAAAATAAATAAAATTATCTTTAAAAAAAAAAAAGAGAAATAATAAAAAATTAAAAGAAAAAAAGAAAAGCTTAATCAATACCCCTCCAACAGGGGCATGGTTAAATAATATTACATCCACGCTACAGCTCAAGCAGTTCAAAAAGCTAGGGGGTAGATGCATGTGCACTTGCAAGAAAGGGTGTCTGAGGCACACAAAGCGGGGAGGGGTGCTGGACAAAGTGCAGAACAATATCCCAACTATGAACCCATTTACAATAAAAAAGCACACACAAAACCCAAAACTGATTATATATGAGTTGAACTATATGAAATTGCTGTTTTTGACCTACAAACCAGCAATCTCATATTGACTCAACCTAATATAAACGTAACATGTTTTTGTGAATGTGTAGAGAAGAGCCTGTGAGGATGCACACCAGAGTGAAGCCGGTGGTTCCCCAGCGAGGGGTGGAGGGAGGGGCAGGGAATGTTTATACTTCTATATTGCTGAATGTTTATCACAAGGATGTATTCACATATTTCATATATAATTAAAGACAACTATGTGAAAAAAATAAAAAGAATAGGGTATACCACTGTGGTAGGACATGAAAAAACATTGTAAGATTCTGTCAAGTGAAAAAAAGCCATTTGCAAATAATACATATGGTCTATGCTCCCATTTTGATTAAAAAGAAAGTTAGAATATAGACAGATAAAAACTGGAGAATAATAATATATATTAACATATATATTACATGTTATAATAATATATATTAGAATGCACAGATAAAAATAAAAAACTGGAGAGTATAACATGTTATAATAATATATATGTAAGTGTGTACACAGATAAAAATTAGAGGAAAAACACTACAAATTATTAACAGTGGGAATAGAACTGCTAGCAACACTATATTTTATGTTTTAATTAAAAAATTTTAACATGTTACTTTTGTGATCAGACACAAAAAAGTGAAAAACCAAGTCCCAGTGTAAGCAAAGGCAGAGGTGTCCCCTTTATAACTGCAGAGGCTCCTGGAACAAAGCCCTCGTTTCTGCAGAAAAGGCCCTCAGACTCACGAGTGGGTGCAGTTGATGGGGCACGGCTGGCATGTGCCCTCCTCATCTGGGAACTTCCAGATGGGCATGAAGGAGAGGTCAGGTTTCACACCACTGGGGCATCGAGCCACACAGAAAGGAGAGTCCTTGTAGTGGGCACAGGCCATACACTGGTCAGCCTCCTGGGAAGGGAGGAAGGATTTGTGGGGGGCTGACAGTAGGATCAGACACCTGGGCCCCCTTTGAGCTTCCGACTGCCACTCAGCGGCAGTTTTCACGCTGGTCCTGGGACAGCCTAGACCTGCTGTGTCTACTGCCCCTGCTCTTCACCCAGATCCATTCCCCCAACCCCCACTTCAAAGCTTGATCCCTGAGCTGGGGGCTTCAGATAAAGCACTGGAAGCCAAGGAAGGGAATTCATTACTTAAAGTATAACAGCAATAATAGCTAACATACAGAAAGCCTTTCCTGTGCTCAGGCACTGTGCCAAACCTTATTTTACATTAATTCTTACTCTACCCTAATAAGGCAGATACTAGGTATGATACTCATTTTACAAATGAGCTTGGAAGTAGGACCTGGATTTAAATCCAGGTAGTCTGATGCCTAAGTCCACAAGTCTAACCACCTTGGCACAGCCTCAGACAAGAACACAGGCTTCCCTGGGACTTGGCACAGTCTGAAGGGTCTCAGGGTCCACTACACAGTCCCCAGCATCGGAGGCTCCTTCCACCCTCCCGCTGTTCCACCCTCCTGCTGTTCCACCCTCCTGCTGTTCAGGTTTGAGCGAGGGGCTCTCTCCACAGACATTTTACCAGACTTGGCCAGGTCCCTGGCAATCTTCCCCAACCCACCCTTGCTTCCCTCCACCTAGCGCCAAGCCCACCAGCGCCTCACCGATCCTAAGCACGTCACTGAGCCATTCTGGGGCTGACACTCGGAGTGGCACGGCAGACAGTGCCTGTCCTTCACATACTCCCGGGGGAGCCTGTGAGAGGCGATGGCTGGTGAGGAGGTCTGGAAGGAGAGGAGCCCGTGCACCCCTCCGGCCGCCCCCTGCTCCACCCTGCATACCCCTGCAGTACTCGGCACTCCTCCACGCACTCCTGGCCCCGAAGGAACTGGCTGCAGTTGACACACTGGGTGGGCCCCGGACCCCAGCAGTGCCCGTGGGCGCACAGCGGGTAGCAGGCCAGGCCCTCACCCACTGCAGTGAGGAGGAAAGAGTCAGAGGGGACTCTTAAGGGAGGCTCGGGTCAAGTAAAGCAGGGGAAGGGGCTGTGGTGGTGGCTCTGGGTTGGAGGGGTGGGAATAGGGCTTGGGCAATGCAGGGAGAAAGAAGAGTCCTGAGGTTCCAGGAACAACAGAGAAAAGGGGAGGGAGGGATGCCAAGGCAGTGAGGCAGGACTCAGCCAGAAGCCATGCCAAGTGGTCAAGCCAGCCAGAGCTGTGTCAAGAGTGGCACACCAGGGCCGGGAAGTCTGCACAAGGCCCAGATTGCTGCTGGTAGGGGCCCATGGGCACTCCTGTGTGCTGGCAGACGGGGAGCAGGCAGCACTGGGCTCCTTCTTACCACACTCATCCTCTGGCCGGTTGGCACTGTGGAGCAGGGCCTGGTGAGGGTTCCGGAAGAGCTGGTCCCAGGGCACCGTGTGTACAAAGCAGAGGTGGGTGTTGCGGTGGATGAGGGCCAGCCCACTGCCCAGTTCCCGCAGCGAGCGCAGCCCCAGCGATCTGATGCCCAGCCCTTGCAGCGTCAGCGAGTAGGCACCACTGTGGGAGAGGAGCGCTCAGCTATAGAGTGGACAGTGCATTACTGACTCCTCCCGTCAGCCAAGGGCCGCCCTCACCTTCCTCCTGTCCCCAGCACGCTAGGAAAACTCCCACAGCAAGGCTGCCGCTGGAGCCCCTGGGGAACAGGAGGACCTACCATGCCCAGAGCTTCTCCCAGGCCTCCCCTCCCCATCAGGCACCCTCTCCAGATGCTCACTCATGCAGAACACGTCCCCGGATCACTTGCAGGTTCTGGAAGACACCGAGGTCAGGCAGGCTGTCTGGCCACGCTGAGATGTATAGGTAACCTGCAGGCACAGGGTGAGGCTAGGGTGTGAAGACAGGATGAGCCCCCCAGCCCTTCAGAGCAGGACACAGAGGCAGAGCCCACCTGTGATCTCCTCCAAGGTCTCAAACACTCTGAGCTGCTCAGGCTGTAGGGGGGCAGTGTTAGAGGCTGGGTCCCTAAAAAAGATGAGGAGAGGAGTCAGCAGGGCCAGGAAGGGGGTGAGCACAACCCCCAGGGCTGGCCCTGCACCCTCCCCACCCTCTCCTCTATTAATAACTTCACTTAAACCCTATGCTCAAGCCCGGCTGTTCCCATCTTGAGCTACAAAGCCCAGACCCTAGTTTGGCAGGATCTATCAAAACAGTATTTATATCCTTTGATCTAGAAATTCTACTTCTAGGAATGTGGCCTAGAGGGACACTGGCCTCTGAGGCACGTACAAGGCAGAACTGTTTGTAAAAGCGAAAATTGGAAATGACCTAAACACTCACCAGTAAATAGGAGAGCTGTTAAATATAATCTTGATCTCTCCAGACTGTAGACAAAAACTAACATCTGGGAGCACTAAGTATGTGCCGCTCACTGTTCTAAGAGCTCATGCATGTTAACTCATTCAAACTTTATACCCACTTTATGAGGTTGGGGCTACTTCTGCCCCCATTTTAAAGACGAGGAAACTAAGGCACAGCAAGGTCACATGACCAGTAAGTGGTAGAGCCAGGTTTCAAACCCAAGTGGTCTGGCTCCCAGTCCTGGGCCTTAGCTGCTATTCTTTGCTGCTGCTGCCTGCTCCACAGCTGTTAAAAGAATGAGGCAGAACTGTCCTGACCAGCTCCCCAATGGAAGGGGCAGACAATACTCACTGTATGCTCCCATTTACATAAACCAACCCCCTCCCCAGCACAATTACGAAAACTGTTTCTTGCCCTGGCTGGGAAGCCCAGTTGGTGAGAGCGTCGTCCTGACACACCAAGGTTGGGCACATGCAAGAATCAACCAATGAATGCATAAATGGGCAGAACAACAAAGTGATGTTTCTCTCTCTCTCTCTCTCTCTCAAAATCAATAAATTTAAAAAAATTTAAACTGTTTCTCTGTGCATATCTATGTGGGTATAAATGGTCTAGAAGAAGACACACAACCTGTTAACTGTCTCCTCTGGAAAGGGGAGTAAAGGTAGAAGACGTGTTGAAAGGGATTTTTTTTTATTGAACTATAATTCACACACAGTAAAGTGCACAGGTTTTTACTATACAGTTTGATGAGTTTTGACAAATGCACTCACTCACAGCTCCACCACCCAGTCGAGATACAGAACATTCCCATCATCCAAGAAATTTCCTTTGTGTGATTTTCCAGTCCCCCCACCCCAGGGCAACCACTGCTCTGACTGCTGTCGCCAGGGTGGTTCTGCCGGGCTGAGCTTCAGAAGGGAATCCCAGTGTGGACTCTCTTGACTGGCTTATTTTGCTTTAACATCATGCTTTTGAGACTCATGTTGTGTGTATCAGTTTGTTTCTTTTTGTTACTGAGAATTTCATTATATGGATAGAATGAATTGTACGGAAGAATTGTAGGGAATCATCTATTCTTTCACCTATTGATACACATTTGTGTTATTTCCAGTTTGGGACTCTTAGGAATAAAGCTACTATGAATTCAAGGAGAACGTAACTCTATCTGGATGGCTTGGCCTCCATACAAGTGCACGTTCACGGATAACATGTCATTTATGGAAATGACGCCCCTCCCAGGAGTCCCTGCTCCCTCTGGTTTCCCACCTGCTTTCTCTAAATTCCTGGCCTCCCACCTCTATCTCCTGCCTGCCCCCCCCTCCCCCCTCCCCCAGATGCTGCCACTTCTGGGTCTTCAGGAATCAGTGACTGCCCTGATACTGTCTCAGACCATTACGCCTGCCCTTAACTCAGCATCCTTACCCCTCAAAGCTCTCTGGCAGAAATGCCAGGCTCCCAAAGATCTTCTTGCAGCCGGCAAACTCCTGGATATTGGCACTGGTGACCGCCCTCACCTCCCGCAGGTGTTCCATGCCCAGACCATAGCACACTGTGGGGAGTGGGGCAGGTGGTAGAGGGGCCATCTCAGCCCCCACATTGGCACTGATCAGCCCCTACATGGAGCATCACGAACTCAAACTCTTGGGTCCTGTCCACAGTCCCTCCTAGGGCCACATGCCCCCTCCCCACACTTGCAAGATATGGGGGAGCTTGTGGGAATGATCTGGGGAGGGGCAGGGGCAGACAAGGCCTGAGTCCCGGGAAGGTCTGAGGAAGGGTGGGACAGTGGGCGAGGCCAGGCTGGGTGTGAGGAAGGACAGGAACCGCAGCATGGTTTGGGGGGTGGCAGTGGATACCTCGGGCACAGGGCTTGCTGCATTTCTCACACCGCTGTGTTCCATCCTCAGCTGTCACCTCTTGGTTGTTCAGGGGACAGACCAGGGTGCAGGATCCCACATCCGTTGACAGGTAGTTGTCTGAGGAGACCAGGACTGTGTGTCCACATGCCCCAGCCCTTCACACCCCACCATGAGCAGTGTCACCGTGTGCAAGTGGTATAAAAAGAATGACATCCGCCAGTACTGAAATGTCCCTACAATAGGTCTGAGCAGTTACCATTCAGTTACTCCTTACAGCAAACCCATGCAACAGACACAGTGAGAGTCCCATTTTGCTAAACAGGAAACCAAAGCACAACTTTATGTAAATTACTCAAGATCATTGTGCTAGTGAGTGGAAGAGCCAGGATTTGAACTCATTCAAACTTTATAACCACTTTATGAGGTTGGGACTATTATTGTACCCATTTTAGAGATGAGGGAACTGAGACATAGTAGGGTCATATGACCAGTTAGCAGCAGAGCCAGGTTTCAAACCCAGGCAGTCTGGCTGCCGAGCCTGAGCTCTTAGCTTCTACTCTTTGCTGCTGCCACCTGCTTCAAAGCTGTTGAAAAAACAATGCAGCTGGACAGGAACCATCATGGCCAGCTCTCCAAAGCAAAGGGCAGACCATACTTACAATATGCTCTCATTTACATAAACTAACCTCCCCAGCAGAATTACTAAAACAATGTTTCTCCCTGGCACTCACAGGGACAGGTGGTCACACAGCTGGCACCAAAGGTGTAACGACCCTCTGGGTTGGGCATGGACTCAAAGGTATCCGTGTTGTAGATGACCAGGGCTGGGCAGTGCAGCTCACAGATGCCACTGTGGTTGAAGTGGAGGCAGGCCTGGGGGGGACAGGCAGCTGGTAGTCACTGGGCTATTTTTCCTTGATGTGCCAGGGGCAATAGGGCAGTGCCAGACTGGGTGCCCCTTCCCTAGCTCCCCGAGGGGTGGGGCTCAGTGGGCACATACCAGGCAGTCAGAGTGCTTGGGGCCCGTGCAACCAGCAGCACACTGCTCATGGCAGCAGTCGGTGGGCTTCGGGCCCTTGCAGCGGGCACAGCCACTGGCACACACAGTTTGAGTCACTGTCAGGCAAACAGCAGGATGAGGGCTGGGTGGCCACCCAGACACCAGACCCTCACCAGCATCACCTTCTGAGGAAGATTCCCTGCCCCAGGGAACACACCTGAAGCCTTGTAGCCCACTCCTCCCCTGTCACCTTTATTCCACCTGGCCCTGGCCCCCAAATTCTGTGCCTTCCTAAGACTCACAGTTCTGACAATCCTTGGAACTTTCTCCCCAGCAGCGGGAGGCTTCACAAGCTGGAGAACAGGGTTGGCCTGGGGAGAGAACAGAGAGACAGTGAGAAAGACAGAGACCAAGAGGCACAATGCACAGTGAGGGTGAGACCTAGGCAAGCAAAGGGGACTCCAACACAGGGACACAATCAAGAAACAGAGGGAGCTGGGTTAGTGTGGCTTAGCGGTTGAGCATCAACCTAGGATCCAGGAGATCCCAGTTCGATTCCCAGTCAGGGCACAGGCCTGGGTTGCGAGCTCGATTCCCAGTGGGCGGCATGCAGGAGGCAACTAATCAGTGACGACTCTCTCATCATTGATGTTTCTATCTCTCTCTCTCCTTTTCCCTTCCTCTCTCTGAAATCAATAAAAATATATTTTTTAAAAAAAGAAACAGAGGGAGACAGGACAGAGGGCCAGAAAGATTAAGAGACACAGAGATACCAGGAGGCATCAGGAAAGAGGAAATGGGTGGTGTTAGTGCCAGGGTTGGGGGACGTAACCAGGAGTTGGGGCAGGGGCTATCTGAGAGAGAAGAGGCTGTAGGCAGGGAAAAGCATGCTTACAGGCCCGGGAGCGGTTGGTGTCTATCTTCATGAGGGCCAACTGGTTGTTCTTGTGGAAGATGTCCTTCCACAAAATCGTGTCCTGGTGGCAGAGCTGCGGGTTCTGCTGGATCGAGACCCCTCCCTTCAGGATCTCTGTGGGATGGACAATAACCAGGGGTCTGTCAACTTCTGCACACACTCCAGCCTTCTAAAAGGGGAGTAGGCTTCTTAAACACACCCCAGGGTCCCCAGGGAACAGAGAAGACATGTGTACTCAGCCAAGAAGTAGGCAAAACCCACCCAGCATCCTAATTATCAAACTGTGTGGGCTGGAACAAGCTGTGACTCCCGGGAATAAGGGAAATCTTGTTTTAATCTTCACGAGGGCAACTTTCCTAGCTCCACCTGCATCCATCCAGAAGGGATGCAAGTTCTAATTTACACAAAGCCTCCCCATGGCTACCAGAGGCCCCAATCAGCTGTCAAGAACCAGATTTCAGGGATGAGATGACCACCTGTGAGGCTTCGAAGCTGCAGCTCCCGCAGCCCTCCTGGGGCAGCCCCTGCAACAGGGGTGGCACCGTCCAGCAGGTCTCCGTTGTTCAGCACGGCCAGAGCATAGTTGTCCTCAAAGAGTTGGGTGCCTCGTATGATTCGCAGCCTTTGCAGTGGGACCTGTCTCACTTGGTTGTAAGCGATGAGCACGTAGCCCTGCACCTCCTGGATATCCTGGGAGGGCACAGGGCAGGCTAGGGCTGAGGCAGGCCTGGGCCCTAGAACACTACCACCCTCCAGGGCCTCCTCAGGGTTACCCAGTGCTTGGAGATCATGGGCAAGGCCCCTATCCCCTGAGCAGTCCTGATCTCTTCGTGTGTAAAATGGAAATCAAGGCCACTCCCCACCTCCCCAAACCAGATTCTGTATGATCAAGAAAGATAATGGGGAGGGGAGCACTTTGTGAGCTGTAAGCAAATGCCCCACCCTCTCCGCATCTCAGTTTCTTCAACTATAAAAGGAAAGGCCTGGACAAGATGACACCTGCTCATTGCATACATGACCCTACTGCAGGGCACCATGGAAATAGCTCAGCAGGCTGGTTTCCACTCTCCTGCTCATGACCCTTTCACATACATTTCCCATTTTTCTTCAAAATGGGCCCCCTGGGGGAGTGAAAGCATGCCTATTGCTCCCAATATACAGATAAGAAAACTGAGACCCATTGAAGACAAGAACCTAGACCACATTCACATAGTTTGTCAGTGGCAGAACTGACCCTGGAACCCATATCTCCCAACAGTCCTTTCACTATACCAGGTGGGAGAGGGACAGTGGCTGGGCAGTTGAACAGGGGGAGGTGATCATGCTGGCAAGAAAGCAAAAATTTAGCAAAGGGAGAGATGCATTCCACCTAGAGATGTCCATGGCCAACCAGGCTATAAAGAGGTAATCAACTGGTCTTGCATTAGAATGGATAGGGGTTAGACGTCAAAAAGGACTTCCAGTTGAGGAACCATGAGAGGAAATATAGGCCCAGCTGGAGGTAGGGACTGGCTGGGTTGCCAGGGCTCTCACCTGTAGAAAGAAGAGACTGGCATTGGCAGGCAGGTAGGTGAGCTCCAGGTTACCCTGCACCACCTGACAGCCCTGGTAGAGGTGGCGCAGCATGTCCAGGTGGGTCTCAGGACTGGCTGGGAGCTGCAGCTTCATGTCTGTGCCGGTGCACACTGGCAGGAGGGAGGAGGCGGGTCAGAGGGCACTGTCCAGTGAGCTTCTCCAACCCAGCTGCCTCTTCCACACTCACTCCCCAGAGTCATGCCATCTTGGACAGCAAGGACCCCTCCTCCTATGTCCTTTGCACCTGCTGAAGGTGCAACAGCAAAATAAAGTTTGCCAGTTTGGGAAGAGGAGGGAAATCAGGGGAGAGACTCTGTCTGACTCAGCCCATTCTGAACACCCAGAGGGGGCCCTACTGTGCCAGCCCTAGGGAGTTTGCCCTCCCAATCCAGGGGGTTGGCTGCAAAGAAAGCCTCTCTTTGTCCCAAACCCACGACTCAGGGCCAAGGGGTAAAAAATCCCCCGAGAGGTGATGATGAATCATGAACCCTCTGGATACCCCCTTATCCCTCTCCCAAGCGAACAAACTCAGGGTATTCTCCCCACCCCGTTCCAGCACCACCCACATGCCAACCTCCTGGCAAGGGATACCCACCCCCACAATGCCACCCAGAAAGTGGGGAAGGAGGGTCAGCTGGAGTCATAGTAGGAACATGGAGACCACCAGCAACCTCTAGAATTCCCCTAGGCAGAGACAAAGAGTATCAGACCCCATCTATGGGCATCCGGACCCAGGCTGCAGATCCTGGGCCAGAATGATGCCTACTCAGAAGGCTCCTACTCTGGTACCTCACCCTTGCCACCTCCTCAGGGCAAGACTCCAGAAGTAGCTGGCAGAATCTATGCCACGAAACTCCTGCCACAAGAGCACTACGTCAGCCCTGTGTACCTGCCCAGTGCCAACTATCAGCCAAGGGACATCAAGATGAACTGCCCCCAGGCCCACCTGGACCCTAGCTGGTTGTCCCTGAAACCAGAAATACCCACAAAGCCCAGAAATATAGGAAGGGTATACTATCCCCGGTGAGGGGGCACTGGGGGCAGCAGCTGGCACAATGCCTGCTAGCAAGGGAGAGATTAAACTGTCCAGTTGAACTTGTTTTTCTGCTCTGGTGAGAAGATGAATCACCTGGTGTTTCTTGCCCAGGAGGGCGTGCCAGGGGGTGGGGGGGGGGGTGGAGGGCACCTCCAGGTACACAGGCCCACAGGTGCCTGAGCTGCCCGGAATGCCTGCTGGTCCCCACTCCACCTCCCATGGACTACGTGCAGATTCAGAGGGACAGCACAGTGGCTGACCTCAAGGTCTGACCCCAGGGCTCCTGCTCTCCCAGAAACTTGGAGCTGGAGATGAAATCATGGGAGGAGGGGGGGAGGCAGTAATAAGAAATACCCCCTGCCTCCAGAAAGCTGGGGAAAGGTTTGTGGGGCAGGCCACCCACCACCCCCCCCCACCACCCCCACCACCACCCCCCGGTTATTTCCTGGGCCTCCTAGTAACATCCAGAGTGGTCTGTGTTTCCACCCCTCTGGGCAGACAGCGAAGGAAGCAAACAGGGAGGAAGGGGAGGGCCTAGAAATAGAATCAAGGGTCCCTGCCCCCAGGCTCCCAAAAGAAACAGGAGCCGGGGGTGGCAGGCCAGGCCCAAAATAACGCCCCGCTGCAAGGACCTCCCCCTCGGCCTCCGCAGCTTCAGCTGCTTTGTAGTCACAGCTGTCTCTAGGCCCAGACCCCAAGGCCCTGGCCCAAGCCCGGGAAAGGGACCAGCAGAGCTGGGGCAGGGGCTGTCTCCACCCCCTGTAGCCCTGTGCTGCTTCCGAAGGACACCAGCTGTGGCAGCCAGGCAATAGGAAAACAACAACAATGGAACACTGGGGGCAGCTGTATTAACTGAGGGCCTACTGTGTGCTCAGTAGGCATTCTGGGTGGAGTGTCACAACATCCTGCAGAGGCTGGGACTGAGACCCCTATTTTGCAAAGAAGGAAACTGAGGCTGACAGGGGTTATTCTCCCAAGATGATAAAGCCTGTGAGAGGCAGGATTAAACTCAAGTCTGTCTGACTTCAGATTCTACATTTCTTCCACTAGGCCTAACTGCACACACAGATTCACCCCACACAAACATAAATACACACCAACTCTACTGATGCCACAGAGAAACATTACAAGTGCTGGGTAGGGCAGAATGGCTGGGCTGGGCAGGAGGAGCAGAAAGAGTAGCAGCCCCGCCCCACTAGCGAATTCGTTTGTGGCTCATTTGAGTCTGATTAAGACTTTTTAAGTGTTTGCAACAGGTGGTAAAATTGGTGCCCCGAGACCCACTCCCAGTGAGCTGAAAGCTTGTGTGCTAATCCCCACAAGCACGCACGAACCTGATATGAAGCCAAAAAGGCCTTAATACCTCCCTTACCTCCACCTCCCTGCCCTTCACCCCATCCTTCCTCCTCCTCCTCCTCCTCCCCCATTTCCTCACCAGTTCCTCACTCCTCATTCCTCTTTCCTGGGGGGGGGGGTGTAGGAGGTCCTTTTCCATACAGCTGCCCCTTAGGAGCCACAATTAGAGCAGGGAATACAGTGAGCACTGGTTGTTTGCTGATTGAATGAAAGAGTGAATGAATGAGTGAATGAGTGAAGTCCAATCAAGTCTCCAAACCAAAAGGGACCAGTTGAGGTCATGGTGTCCATCCCACTGCTGAGAAGCTGGTCATGGTCCTTCCCTTATGTCCCTCCAACTAAACTTCAGTGGTCAGGATTTGATCGCAGCTCTGGGGGTGCTCTCAAATGGGTTTTCTCCTTCCCGCCAGCCTTCAGGCCCAGTTGCTTCTCTTGCTCACCAGCCAATACCTCCTTTGGTTTCCATGAACACTACCTGCATTCCCAAAGCTCACCTCCCCTAGACCCACCCACCACACACCCGGTGATCAGGCAGATGGGGGCCTGGGTTCAGGGTCATCAGACCAGAACCCAGCTGGGCCACTCTGTGACCTTGAGTCCTGGACCTCATCTCTATGCCCAGCAGAGCCTGTGACTTAGTAGGCACTCAGTGAACATTTACCGACCTGAACTTGGGCTACAAAGAGGGAATAAAAAAATAAGAACCCTTCCTCTCTGCAGAGAAGTTGAACGAGTTAAATGAGAGAGTGAATAAAGAGCAGTCTGTAAACATGACAAGGCTTGGTAAACAGAGCGGGGGCAACACAAACATTGGCTATAACTCTCCTACTCCTTGAGATAGAGCACGCCCCTCCCCCTACTTCCACTCTCTCCCCAGGGGTAGACAGGAAAGGTGGCCTAGCAAAAGATGGAGGTTTCACCCCAGAGGGGCTTCCCACAGGCAGAGGGCGGGGATCTCTTTCCAGATCATTCCAGCTCCCAGGGACAGACACAACTACCTGGGCCCTACACCAGCTTCCCCAGCCCCAGCCCCAGCCCCACACTGGTCCCTCTTGTTTCTAATCCATCTGTCCGCTTCCCCACAGCCCTGCAGGTCCCACTGGCCTCCACCCCACTCCTGCCTTCAGTCCCCTGCCATTCCAGGAGGGCCCAAGAAGAAGGCAGACATGAGGTGGACAGGGAAAGATGACTCCAAAGCCAAGAGGTGCCTGGGGCATGAGGGATGCCCCATTCAGCCCCACTTTCTATAGCCTAGATAAGGAAGGTCATTCACCCCAGTAACAGAGTAGCACCTCTACCCCAGTCTGGCCACCTGGCTGCCCCTGAGGCTTTGCTCAACTCATTCCTGTTAAATGGAGTAAGACTGGTCAACTCTTAATACCTCCTCACCAGAGTCCAAAAATGCCCTGGACATTACTGGGTGGCTGGGAAGCCTTGGATAAGTCACTTCATTTCTTTTGACCTTCAGTTTTCCCCTTTGTGCAGCTACTTCACAGGATTGTTGCAAAGATGAAACCGAACTATCTATGAATAAGAACCTGGCATATACGGAGCAGGCTGTACAACTTCGAAAAGCTGAGGCAAGGGAAGTTCATGTAGCAGGAGTACGGGTAATTTCCAACCAAGAGAAGAGAAAAAGTGCTTTGTATTTGGAAGCAACAGTATTTTCTCTTTCCCTATCTTTTCAATTGTTTTCTTGTGAATATTGAAATGAGGTTACTTTCCCTTAGTAAACAGAAGGAAGGAGAGTATTGAGAGACTCATACAGAAATTAAATATGAGCTCTGCAAGATAAAAAGAATGTGTTTGTTGCACTTCACAAAACCTGGTCCTCTGAGAGAGTATCTCAGCAAAATCCTGGGTCTTCCCGAAGCTCTCCTTCCCCCCACATTCCTACCCCAGCCTGCAGTACTGAGATGTAATGGGGGTGGCCAGAGGCAGCTGGGTGGGATACTGCCATTTTAACCATTCCCTGCACAACATACCCAACATCTCTCTCTGCACCCAGCAGGAGTGCGGAAGACTGGAGACCCCAGTCATCGGAGAACGGACCCCTCAGATCCCAGCACAGAAGCGCCCAGCCACTCCCCACCTGCTCAACTCCCAGACCCAGGTGAGGAGGACAACAGCTCTGTCTGATAGCCCAGCCTGTCTCACCCTTCTCAGGAGGTCAGAGGTGAAGATGCCAGCCTGGGAAACAGGAAGGGGAAGGATGGGCTCAAAGGAGAGGAGCCTCCCACCTCAGAGAGAAGGCGTGGGGCCACCTCCCGCTGTTTACGGCAGAGCTGGCCCAGCACCTTGAGGGAGTTCCTTGAGAGGGCAGAGTTCAACTAAGTCCCCAAGTCAGCAAAGAGAGACTGTTTAGCAACACACAGCGCAGACACAAACACACAGACCACACAATTCAAGAACACCCTGGCATAGAGGCCCCTCATATCACAGCTAGCTCTGACAGAGGGGCCCTCCAGCAACACAGACAAGATGACACCACCCCTTCTCCCGGCTCCATGACCTATGGAGACCACCCACCACTCCCAGAACGCTCTCAGTGTCTTCCCCACCACCTGGTGATGCAGGGAGCAGTGTCTCCTATTGCTCAAGGTGGATTAACCCTGATTTCAAATGTGTGGTTGGGGGTCATTCTGCCGAACCTCTTCAAGCCCAGGTTTTCACCTGGAGATGGGAATACCAGAAGGACCTCTCTCACAGGATGGTTCTGAGGATTAAAAGAGGGAACACCCGCAAAACCTCGTGTGAGAGCTTGGCACAGAACATATTTCCAGGTTTAATCGGTATTGCATACAGATGGACACCGGGCAGGACACTGTCCTCCCCCTGTCACCCTTCTCTACACACAACAGAGGGAAAAGGCAGGACAACCGGGCCCTCTGCATAGCCGCACCAGGTCCTCTCTCTAAGCCTCCCCTGACCAAGTGCCCAGGTATCCCTCCTGCACAACTCTGCACAACTCTCCCACTTCATGCCGCCCACCGTGCCGCCGGTGCTCTCCCCGAAGTCACAAAGCACACAGTCCCCGAGCTGGCCCTAAAGAAACTTGTTCAAAACAAACGTCTCGCCCTCCCCCACCCGAGACTCCAGCGGGAGGCGACTCCTCCACCCGACTGGTCACCCTCTCCTCGGGGCTCAGGCTGGGCAGGTTGCTTTCCCACCTCCCCCTCCACGCCCAGATCTTGCCTCAAGCAGCAGTAACTAAACCCAGTCGGCCGAGGAGAGGCGGGGAGGGGGGAGGGAGGCCGGGGCTGGAGGGACCCCCGAGAAATCCAGCCCAGTCCAGTCCGGAGGCGGAGGCTGCCAACTGGAAAGGCTTTGAGAAAGCGGAGGGGGCTCAACAAGAGGGAACCCCCCCACACACCGCAAACACACCACACACACACACCCCACACACACCACACACACACCACACCAATCCCCCTTACCCCCCCACACCCCACACACACACACCCCACACAAATCCCCCTTACCCCCCCACACCACACACACACACACCACACACACACCACACAAATCCCCCTTACCCCCCCACACCCCCCCCACACACACCCCACACAAATCCCCCTTACCCCCCCACACCCCCCCCCACACACACCCCACACAAATCCCCCTTACCCCCCCACACCCCCCACACACACACACCCCACACAAATCCCCCTTACCCCCCCACATACCATAGAAACCCCCTCACATCCCCCCACACACACCCCCACACACACCGTGCAATACACCCTTTCAGGGAAACTTTCTGAACAATTTCAGAGAACTTTTTGACAAGTTCCCGGAGCGGTCGCGGAGTCTGGAAAGCGCCGGTGTCCCGAATGGGACCTCGAGAGGCGCTTCTCGCCGTAACTGCCCCCCGCCCCGCCTTCTTTTGCCCCCTCCCCGCCGAGAGCCCGCGGCCCCGAGCGCCGGGACAGTCCGAAACTCGCCGGCACGGCCCCCTCCGCCCGCCCGGGGATTTCGGCGGGGGTCCCAGGCTGCAGGGTCCCGTCGCGGCTCCCTGCCCTCCCCACCCTGGCTCACCTTGGGTGCCCGCGGCTCCGGGGGGCAGGAGGGCGAGGAGGAGCCCCCAGCGGTACCAGGCCGCCAGCTCCATTGTCCTCACTGCGGCTCGGGTCCCATGGCTCCGGCTGGACCAGGCTGGGGGGCGGCGGGCGGAGGGGCCGGGCGCTCCGCGCAGAAAGGGCTCCCCGCGAAGGGGCGGGCAGCTGCCTCGGGGGTGGGGGCTCTCGTCGGCTCTCAGGGCACGATGCGGGGAATCTCAGCTCCACAACTTCATTCTTGTACTTCCTCGAGGCAGCCCTCCTCCTACACCGCCTCCTCCTCCCGTGATTGGGAGCCAGCGCGCTCTCGGCTCGCCCCCCCGCCCCCTCCGACTACATTCCAGCAAGTCCCTGGGAGTGGCAGCTCCGGCCTTCACTTTCTCCCTCCCCGCGCGCAGGCCCGGGTGCGTCCCTCCCCGCGCCGCGACGCGCTGGGTGCCCGCAGCCCTTCCCGCCCGTCTCCGTGGGGAACCCCTAAAAGCTGAGGAGGGGATTGCGCCCTCTCCCCCAGGAGTCTGGGGCAAATGCTTTAGGGGGTCCTCCATCCCCTTTTAAGTCGCAGGTTTTATCGTAAACATTCCTGGCGAGTTTGCATCCCACTCCATCACATGCCTATTCGTTTTAATATCAAATAATAGTTTTCCCACCACATCCTTAAGTAACATTGGTAGTCAAGGAGGGGCGTGTGTTGTTTAATTTGTGGACTCCCTGGACTACCTTCCCAAATCTTTTAGGTATCTTGCCTAGTCTGAAAAGCACGGTTTTAAGAGGGTCTACAAGTTTGGGGAGAGAGGGACCTCCAATTTGAAGACTATCCCTCTTGTTTCTTTACTACTGGGCCACTCAGCACCAATTTATCCAAGGAATTTATCCAAGGTTTCTTCTCTGTCCCTTGCCTTTCATTAGCCTGCTCAATTCCACCTCCCTACCCTGCATTCCACCTGGAGCCCCTGAACCTGCACTTAAGGCCCAGTGATGGGGGGGGGCATGTTTTGGTTGGAAATTCCAACAAAATGTTTCATGGGACATACAACTTACACTAACAAACTATTTCTTGTTTATCTGAAATTCAAATTTAACTGGGCATCCTTATTTTTAATTTGTTAAATCTGGCCACTCTGGTTGGAATGCCCCAGCCAAGAGCATGCTTGTGCAGCTCAAGAGGGGGTCAGAGGCACCTACCGGGGACTGAAGAATGGACACATTTGTTTCTTCTTCTTTTGTTAAATTTATTGATTTGAGAGAGGGAGAGAGAAACATCGATTTGCTGTTCCACTTACTTATGCATTCATTGGTCGATTCTTTTATATGCCCTGAGTGAGTGGGGATCTAACCTGCACCTTGGCGTATGTGGACGATGCTCCAAACAATTGAGCTACAGGGACAGGGCTAGACACTAGCATTTCTATTTTTATTTTTTTTAATCCTCACCTGAGGATATTTTTTCCATTGCTCTTTCAGAGAGAGTGGAAGGGAGAGAGAGAGAGAGAGTGAGAGCCAAACATCCACATGAGAGACACATTGATTGGTTGCCTTCTGAATGCACCCTGAACGGAGCTGGAGATCGAGCCTGCAACCTAGGTATGTGCCCTTGGCCAGAATCAAACCCGGGACCCTTCAGTCTGAGGGCCGACCCTATAACTACTGAGCGAAACTGGCTAGGGCAGCATTTCTTAACCTGCTTCCATATCCTTGAGCATAGTGCCAGGCAGGCACTTTCATAGTAGTGGGCATTGAGAATAGGGTGCTCTAGGATCAGAAAGACCTGCATTCAAATCTCCACCACATGTTAGCTGTGTGACCTTAGGCAAGTGACTGAGCCTTCCTTGGTCTGTTTGCTCACTTGTAAAATAACATCTCGCTTTCTGTGCTGGGGGTTAAAGGAGAAATGCTACTGAAGCACTCAGCACAGTACTTGGCACATAGTAATTACTCAATAAATGGTCTCAGGTCTAGTTTATTCTGCAGCAGATCTAGGTTTTGTGGGGCCTGAAGCTTATGAAATTTGGGAGCCTCTCCTTAGGAAAAGGAGCATATGAAGTTGTGAATACAAAATTTGACACATGTTCCAGTTCTAACCAGTGATGTACAAACTACAGGTCAGGTTCTATTAGGTCAGTCATGAACCCAATTTAGATAACTTAGACAAGGTTTTTGTTTGCTTAAAAACAGAATGGAGTGCCCTGGCCAGGCAGCTCAGTTGGTTGGATCATTGTCCCGATGCACCAGTGTTTCAGGTTCGATCCCAGGTAGAGGTACTACAGGAGTCAACCAGTGAATGCATGGATGGGTGGAACGACAGATCGGTGTTTCTCTCTTCCTCTCTCTCTAAAAATAAATAAATAATTTTTTTTTAAAGAAATAAAATGGGATAAGAAAAGAGTCATGAACATCATATGCAGTAAGGGTAAGTGTGAGGAATGGTATGTGTGTTCTGGTGATGAGGTCCAATGGATTTATTCCATGGATGATAGTCACAAACATTCAAAAAATACTGCTGTGTATGGGGACACAGCTGCCCTTCAGGATGAGCATCAGTACCCCTATCTTCTCTAGGGCTCAAGTTAAAAGTTAGAGAGGGTGAAGGTCAAGGAAACAGAGGCTCAAACGAGTTAACCAATTTTCCCAGGACCCTCTCAGGGCTAATGAGGAAAAGTTGAACAGCCAGCAAAATCACCCCCTCACTCTCACCACATCACACAGCCCAAGACCTGGTCAAGATGCCTATCAGCCCCTCAGGGTGAGGAGACAGTGACCTGGCTCCAAGAGTCACTTGCTGGTCACATGCTGGAGGGCTTGCACCTGGACCTGTGTGCATTCGGTGTTAGGGTCAGGGTTATAGATGTCCCTTCTCCTCCAGGCCCACCTTCCCCTGACATTGAGTCAGGAGGGCTGTTCCAGCCAGGAAAGCTGCTGTGTCACCAGCTTTTACTGGACCCCCTACTCTGTGCCACTCTGTCCTAGAGTCATACTCCTCATCTCACTGAGTCCTAGGGCGCCAGAGGAGGTGGGTGTTAACTGTCTTTGTTTTGCAGAAGAAGAAACCTGAGGTTCATCCGTTCTGCTCCAAAGCCCGGAATCAAGGGTGCCATGAACCCACCTTCACCCCACGCCCCTGCAGGGGATCCAGAAGAGGGTCCTCCAAGAAATCTGAGTAACTAACTACCAGTCCCACCCCTCTCTCCTGCCCAGCCAAACCAAGCCCACCCTCTCAGCATCTCAGATCCCTGAAGGAAACCCAAACCGGAGACAATGGTCAGTCCCAGCGGGCTGCCAAGAGGGGGCAGAGCAAGTGGGCCCAGAATGGGATGGGGAGGAGCGGAGGTCAGAACTCACGCCTGGGGGAGGAGGCAAGAGAAGGGCTGAGGCTCCCAGAGAGAATGAGCCCATTCAGAGCCTGGAAGGAAGGGGAAAAACCTTGTCTGCTGTTTGACAAGAGGAGAGGAAGGGGGGCAGGGGTGGGTGCTGCTGATTCGATTCTCTCCTCCACTGCCCTTCCAGCAGGGCCTGGCAGGAGAGCTCAGGAAAGAGGATGTCAGAGGGACAAAGGCTGGGAGGGGGACACACGGGGAGGGAGGGGTCTGGGGGACCAACGTGGTTGCTGGAGGAGCCTGAGAGTTTCCCAGCGGGGTCCAGTAAGGACTGTGGGGAAGGAGACAAGAGGACAGAGGGGAGCCAACCAAGGGGCAGAGGACAGACGCATGAGATCTGCATGAGACGGTCTTTGGGCAACAGGTACCCAGCCTGTGGGCAGTGGAGGTGACCACTGGCACCAGAGAGGCAGGAAGGGGCTCTGGCTTAGGGGAAGGTGACCTCTAAGGGTCAACAAACTGGGATCTGGAACCAGTGGCCTGTGAAATGCCAATCAATCATTGACCAGTCACTGAGACTGGGGGGCCACCGGAGACGCTGTGTGTGTGTGTGTGTGTGTGTGTGTGTGTGTGTGTGTGTGTGTGTGTGTGCGCGCGCGCGCGCGCACGCGCGCGCGCACGCGTGCACCAGTCTCCTCCCTCTGCCTACCTCCTCAGCCAGCCTGGGTCAGAGGACTGAAAACAAACAGAAAAAGGGAGGAGACGGTCCACAGTCCGAGGTCCAGGCCACAAACTGAGGCCTACCCCACCGGGCCTCGAGCCTGGGATATGGATTGCTGGGGAAGTGTCTGTTGAATTAGTTACTTGGAAAGGGCCTTCAGAAAGCAGGCACCAGCCCTCCCTGGGGCCACAGGAGAGTAATTTGGAAGATTTTGATAACAAAATCTGTACTTCCTAAAGGTGGCTTTTTAAGACTACTTGCAACCTAACTACTGGAAGGTCATTCCCTGGGCCCAGGGTTAGACCCACTCCCGGAGTTAAAAAAGGAGCACACCGAACAAGCTGACCCTGGGCATGCTGATCATTTCCCTCAGCCCCTCTCAGCCACTCTCACCCCCTCTCACCCCCATTTCAGGTGTGCATGCCCAAGGCCTTTCTCTCTCCCTATGCTGCTTTGCCAAGACAAAAAACACTCTTTACTCTCAGCCTCACCTGGCTTTAATTGATTTAGACAGAGGAAGAGAGAAAAAATCGATGTGAGAGAGAAACATCGATCAGCTGCTTCCCTTACTTGCCCTAACCCAGGATCGAACCTGCCACCTCCTTTTGGTGTACGAAGCGATGCTCCAACCAACCAAGCCACACCACCCAGGGCTCACCTGGCTTTAATGCATGTACATAAAGTACACATGGCTTTCATCCTGGCATGTGCATACAGGGTTGTCAGGATTTGTGTTCCTATGTCCTGTGATGTCAGTGTTTGTGCCAGCCACTCAATATGCGCTGGGGGTCTTTCCTAACAGCGGACTGTGTGGCCTTGTACAAGGCTTCACTTTTCGGTCTGAAATGTGAGAGTTGGATTGAATGGTTCTTGGTCACAGTGTTTTAGGATTTGGAGTGAGGACAGTGACCCCTTCAAAACCTCATGCTTATCCCTTAAAGCCCTATTGAACCATCTCTTTGCCAATTTTCAAATTCTTTGTTTCACAAGCACTGGTTCTTCCTGCTCCATTTAGCCCTTCAGGACCCCAAGCTTAACCCCCTTCTGCTGGAGATACAGACCACTGGGGTTTGAATGAGGACTTGCTTGCTTCTGGCTTTTGGTTTGAGGAAAAGGAGACTAGTATGGGGGTTGGAAAAAAGTCTCCCCAGAATGTGCCACCCTGGCAGGCAGATAATTTTGAGCTGAAAACAGTCAAAGCCCAACAAATCCTGTGAGTTTTGTTTGTTTGTTTTTACCTCCCCCTCACCTGCCTAAAGAGATTCAGTTAGAAGATCCTGCTTCAGGAAGGGAAACTTAACATAATCACCTTAGTGCCTATGAATGAAGTGTGGCAGACTGGGAGGATCCAAGCAAAAATCTGTTTGTTAGATTACCCTCTGTGCCCCATTGTTTCTAGGTGGCCCTGAAAGAATTTGTTTACCAAATCTTTGCTCATTTTTGTTTACCTATAAATTGCCCACCTCCCCTTCCTTAGTCCAAAATGACATACATACCTCCTTTTGATCGTTTTTAGAATTTCCATGCTTATGTGAATTCCCTGTGAGGACATATTAAAATTTGATTTTCTCTTGTTAATATGCTGTATGTCTCTTTTATATATAATTTCTTGATTTTAGAGAGAAAGAGAGGAAGGGAAGGAGGGAGGGAGAGAGGAACAAGGGTTTGTTGTTCCACTTATTTAAGCATTCATTGGTTGATTTCTGTCTGTGCCCTGACTGGGGATCGAACCTACAACCTTGACATATCAGGACGATGCTCTAACCAGTTGAGCTAAACTTCCAGGGCTAATGCTGTATGTCTTTTGAATTATTTGACCAACCGGAAGAACTAAAAGTTTCTCTGGCCCTGACACCAATAAGCTCCCAGAAGCATAAAACTATGGCAATCATGAAGATCTGATTTGGGGGGGACAATTCTAGTTTCAAATAATTTTATTCACTGAACCCACATTTTTAATTTCTATTATCTTGCCCTTTATAGCGAATCATTCTTTAAGATCTATCAATTGCTCCTCCAATACGTCTACACTTTTTCCACTGCCACCACCTGCTAGTCTAAGCTGCTGTCAGTTGTCCTTGGGTGGAAACGCGAGCCTTTGAGCTCCCAGGGCTGCTCTGGTCCCTTTCAGTTCTGCCCTCCTCCTTCTTCCCCACAATAGTCAAAGTGAATGTTTTAAATAACAATAAGATGACTTAATTCACTTCAGTGCTAAAACACCTCTCAAGGGCTTCCCTTTGCCTAAACCTTTCACCTTGACCTTTTTTTGTTTTTCAAAGATGCCAAGTTTGTTCCTGCTTTAGGGCCTTTGCACTGGCTGTTCTCTCAGCGTAGAACAATCTGCCCTGAGGTGTTTGCAGAGCCGGTTCCTTCTGGTCATGCAGGTTTCAGCTCAAATGTTACTTTCTCAAAAAGGCTTTCTCTGACCACCCAGGGTAGCCTCTCCCTCCCTCTCCATTCCCTAACTTTCTCACTATTGCATTATCCAATCACATAACTCAACACTTGTGACTATATAAAATTGTTCTTTTAACATTTTTCTTTGTTTTTAATTGATGATATATACAGATGGTACAAAATTTAAAAGGTACAAGGATAAAAGGTGTCCCTCACTTCCCTGTCACCCAGACACAGTTTTACTTCTGTCCAGATGCAACAACTATTTCCACTTTCTTTTTTTTGTTTTGTTAATCCTAACCTGATGATATTTTTCCCATTGATCTTTAGAGAGAATGGAAGGGAGGGAGGGAGAGGGGGAGAGAGAGAGAAACCTCATGCATGTGAGAGAGACACATGGATTGGCTGGTCTCCCCCATGTGCCCCAACTTGGGCCAGAACGAACTCACAACCAAGGTTTGTGCCCTTGACCGGGAATCGAGCCTGTGACCCTTCAGTGTGTGGGGGTGGATGCTCTAACCACTGCGCCACATCGCCCAGGGCTATTTTCACTTTCTTATTATGTCCTTCTAGATATATTCTCTAAAATAACAAACAATATACACTATACACCTTATTTTCCTTCACATGAAGTAACATGTATAGACACACACACACACATACTGTTCTACATCTCGCTTTTCACATTTACCAAGAATATGAAGGTTTTTCCATGTCAGTACATTACAAATCTGCTCCATTCCTATTAATTTTTGTTCAGCATTCCATTGCAATTATATGGATCTCTCTCAATAATGTAATTCATTCCCTATTGATGTACATTTAGTTGTTTCCTTTTCTTTTTCTATTGAAAATAACAATGTTGTAATGAATAGCTTTGTACTTACACCATTTTGCACTTGTGCAGATATATCTAGGAGAGAAATTGCTGCTTTGAGGGTTGGTGCAAATTGCAGAATTAAGAGTTATGTATAATTTATAGTCTAATAGTGCTAAATGATCTTACATAGTGATCATACCAATGTGCTCTTACATTAGCAGTGAAATTATCTTGGTCTTTTGCTTGATATTTGTTAATTGCCTATCTCCCTTCTCTGACCATGAGGACAGTGCCTTGTTCATCACTGTCTCTACAGCCTCGAACATGGTAAACTGCAATAAATAGTTGATGAATAAAGAACCCTCATTGTAAACTGTCCCCCAATTTTTGTTCTAAGAATACAGTCAGTTTGCCTGTGAGCCTTCAGCACACTGAACTGTTTGTCTTTCTCCTCCCTAAACTGGGAACCATTGCTGGTTCATCTTTCTTTTTCCTTGTGCAATGTCTGACACCGAGTAGGGCTCAATAAGCCTGAGTGGAAGGAGTGAATCAATGACTTTGAAAGCTGTGACTCACACAGGAAACCGAATACAAGTTAGGAAGCAGATTAAGCTAAGGGGGCTCAGTGGGGAAGAGATGGCTCTTGACTGAAAAGTTGGGAGAAAGAGAAGCCCCATAATTGTCTAGAGATGCAGGGCTGTGCTGAGTGGGAAAACCCACAGACGATGTCCCAGAGAGACAACACTGCATCTCTCACCAGGACAACGTGACAGAAGTCTCCACTGTCTCCCTCCACCTGACCCTTGGATTGTTTTCTCCATCAGGCATGTAGGCATGAGTTTTCAAGAACCTATAAAATATTTGAGACCTGAACTAATTTGTTAGTTCCAAAATATAAGAAAAATATAAAAATTAATATTTTATTAAATGTATACAAAATAAAACAATATGTCAACTATTAATAGCAACTCAACTATATATAGTTGTTTATAAGTTTTACTTAATTCGGGGTATTGACACCTTATATTAATGTGTTTGATATAATATAGAATGAGGTCTCCAAAATTGGAAACTTGAAAGTGTTTTGAAAAAGCCTCATAGCTCGCTTGGAGTTCTCTCAAAGGGAGAATCCTGCTTTGTGAGTATCTCATTCTCTTTAATCCTATATTTCCTCATGCAAACATTCATCTCAGAGTTACGCTAAGGACAAAAGAAATAATGTATTATAAAAGGACTGGTCTAACAGATGCAAAGTAGTATTAGCACCTGATTGTTTCTGATTAGCTCCTGGAGGGGCTGAGGGGTTGTTTTTGTTTAGTTCAGCTTCCCAATCAGTAACGACCAGTGCTCAACTCCAGGGGACACTATACAAATACAAAAATGAATGATGCCTCCTGGAGTTGTGCCTTGTCTTGAATGGTGCTAGACCTAAGGGCTCAGGAAATGTTTCCTTAATGTGTAAGTGAATGGAATCCAATTTTACTTCCTGCTCATTTCACCTAAGATAAAAAAGAAAAGTGGACTGGGGTGAAGAGAGTGGGGGAGGAGGAAAGACAGTCATTAATCTATACACACTAATTATGCATCTAACTGCGAGGCTGCCATGCTTCATTGAGGTGTGTGTGTGTATGTTGATGGTAGTAGTGCGGAAGGAGGGAGTGCTAAAGAAAGTATCCTATTCCTAAAGGTCCTCCTCTTAGTTTTCCTTGAAATATTACCCCTCTCCTATTTTCAGTGTGGTCCGAACTATGCTGGTGATCTGACAACCCTGGATTTGCACCCAGAGTCTTACCTTTAATTACACTGTTCATTCATTTAAAAAACAAACAAACAAGAAAACACGTTCTTAGCACCTACCAGGAGCCAAATTACGTGCTAGTGTTGGGAGTGGTAAACAAGACTGCCTGGGGAAAACGGACCAGTGCACGTTCTATCATCCTCCACGTGTTATCACCGTCAGAAGTGATGTTTAAATGGAGACTAGAAGAATAAAAAGGAGTGAGAGTTAGAGTGATATAGAGGAGACAAAGCCAGGAGGCTGGAGAGACGGGGCCCCTTGAGGTAGGTCTGGGGCAGGGGAGTGAGGAAGACCAGTGGGCAGGGGCCAAATCGTGCAGGGCTGGTGGTTATTCTATCCCGAGGTAATTGGGAACCAGTAAAGAAGGAAAGTGACATGGTCAAATTTGAATTTTTGGAAATGGAGTTTGGACTGGAGGGGGAAAAAGAAGAGGCAAGGAGACTCGGTAAGAGGCCACTGAGGCTGTCTCGCGACAGATGGTCTTTAACCAGCGTGGTGGTGCCCAGGAGGAGAGGAGTGGACAGTTCCAGGTATATTAGGAAGTGAAACCCAACAAGCCTGGTGACAGAAAAATAGCCCTACCTCAAATAGAGACCCTGGGGAAGAAACAAGACGGATGTTGATAAAAGACCACTTTATTTTGCGCCTTAACCCACCTGGCGTCCTCCTTCCCTTAACCCTGTCGCCTCCATATATGGAGATGACAGTAAAACAAGGGGCGGGACAGACGCCCACGAAAATCCGGGTACTTTTTATTTAAACAAAGTAGACGTCAGCAGGGAAATAGAAAACGAAGGTACTTCCGGTTACTCCGGATGTGAAGGCGCGTAAGCTTCTCCGCCGGCGGAGGCCAAGGTGAAGGATGGCCGGGAGGACCGCGCGGCTGGTGCTGCTCGCCGGGGCGGCCGCACTAGCCAGCGGCTCCCTGGGCGACCGCGAGCCGGTGTATCGCGACTGCGTACTCCGGTGTGAGGAGCGGAACTGCTCAGGGGCCGCACTGAAGCACTTCCGCTCCCACCAGCCAATCTACATGAGCCTAGCAGGTAAGCCCCGCCCGTAAGCCCCGCCCTTCGCCTTGGCCCCGCCTCTTTCGCGCCCAGATACCCCTCTGCAAGCTCTGAACCTTAGTTTCCTGCCCAGGATCTCTTATGAGTGTGAGTGGAAACCAGGAGTAATGAGAGGCCCATCAGCCAGTTTTATTTTCCCAGCAACTTTCATTTACTTTTTATCTATTCAGCCAAACGGGTATTTATTTAATACTGCTGGGTTCAGGCCCTGGAATGACACTGAAATCACAGTCCCCATGGGAACATGAACCTTCTTAAGAGCAAGGTAGAGGATGATTCCAGCCCTAAAAGGTCCTTAGATTAAACAACAGGAGCATATAGGGGAGGAGGGAATCGTTTATAGCTTTGAGGGTTTGGGGGCAGCAATCATCTTGGAACATTTTGAGAAGGAAAGGCGTCAGGATGGATACCTTAAACTTGGACCTGTGGCCATACAGGGCACCTTCTGTGACAGGTGTCGAAACAGTCAGTTTTAACAACCCTTTCAGGTAGATTCCGATTTTACAGATGGGGAACTCAGAGAAGTTAAGTGCCATGCCCAAAGTCACACAGCCAGTAAGTGGTATGTAGAGTTTCCAGTTCTGGCCTGTTTCACAAGTTTGTTCTCTCTGCTATCCCTTTCTAATCTCGAGAGAGGGAACAGAGAGTGGAGGCCTTGGGCAGATGTGGGCACATCCAGAGGCTTAGTTTTCTCAGGGAGCAGGGTACATGAAAAGGAGTATTGGGAAATAAAGTTGGGAAGACAATTTGGGGCCTTAAAAGTCAGACTGAAGAATTTGGGCTTTATTTTTATAGGAGGTGGGTAAGATGGCAAGGGTTCCTCCCTGGAGAGTGAGAACAAATCCTGTGTTCAGGAAAGGTAAACATAAACCCAGCTGTCCATAGATGAGTCCGTCAGATGCCAAGATCCTCGTCTTGGGTGAAAGGAGAAGAGAAGAAACATCTCTGTTTGTTCACTATACACCTCAGCCTCCTAGAACACACACATACCCCTTCCCTTATGTGTATGTCCCACCATCTTTTATCCATCCAAGTAGGAACCTAGAATTTTGAGATTTCTTCTGGTTCTTTTCAACTTGCAGGCCCTCTTGGCCTGCAGTCAAGTTTAGGCCCCATGCAATCTTTCTCTGTACCTCCCATACCAAGTAGTTCACTGGACCAATTTATCTGTTTCAGGCTGGACCTGTCAGGACGACTGTAAGTATGAGTGTATGTGGGTTACCGTTGGCCTCTACCTCCAGGAAGGTCACAAAGTGCCTCAGTTCCATGGCAAGGTGAGTTGGAGGGTCAGGGTAGGTAGATGGTGGTAGTGTGGTGGGGGAAATATACCCCCCACTTGGACCCCACAGTCTGAAGTGTGTGGTAATGAGAGTTTGTTTGGGGTGGGTTCCTGTTCTTCTCAAAATCTGTTGGTTTTTATATGGGAATCAGATGGGACTAGTATGTCCTGCCTCTAGATTTGGAGTAAGATCTAGGGTCTCCTCAGAGAGTGGTGTTGGGCTTCCTAGGGTTGTTGGATGCCCACCTTGCTACAAGGACAAATTCCCTGACCCATCCCAGCATGTGCTCTGTTGCTTCTTCAGTAGTCTGGATTAAAATAGTTAGAGCCCTCAGATTGCCTAGCAAGAAACAGTTTGCTGGTGGTGCCTTTGATCCAGTAATGATCTTGTTCCAGCCAGTTATTGGCAAGAATTCTCCCCAGTTTGTCACAGAGTAAGCTGAGGCTCAGAGGGCTGTGATCAGTGGTAGAGGAGAGATTAGGACCAGCATAGGCAGGTCTATGCTGTTTCTACCAGGCCATACTGAGCCATCTACACTTGCCCACCTGGTCTTCCCAGAGACCAGGCTTACAGTGCTGAGTACTGGCCAGAACAGAGGGATGACCTTCGGCCAGGGACTGAAGGGGAGCTCACTGATTTGAAGAGGGACTGAACCTGAGGTTTTGGCCAGGTCCAGAGCTGAGGACCCAGCTGAGGACCTATTGATGCAGCAAGTCAAGAAAGAGCAGGTTGGGCCAGCTGGGGGTTGCTTGCCCCTCAGTCCCCCTCCATGTGTTCCTTTTTCAGTGGCCCTTCTCCCGGTTCCTGTTCTTCCAAGAGCCAGCTTCTGCCGTGGCCTCTTTCCTCAATGGACTGGCCAGCCTGGTGATGCTCTGTCGCTACCGCACCCTTGTGCCATCCTCCTCTCCTATGTACCCCACCTGCATGACCTTCGCCTGGGTAGGTAACCTGGCAGGATTCCTGCTTTATACCCACATCTAGGAAAGAGGAACTCTGAGATCCCCACTCACTCTGCACAGCTTCCACCCACTGAGCTTCCCCTGTTTCCCAGGGCTAAAGTTGCAGTTGGAGGGCGGTCAGGCATGGGAAGACAAAGGGAAGGTGCTGGATCAGGCCTTACCTTCCTAGCAGAGTCCTAGGCCAGGCTGTTTGGTAAGGAGGGAGAGAGGAAAGAAACATTGTTCTTGCCTAGAGGAGGAAGCCGCTGAAAGCCCCAATAGGGTGATTTACAAACATAGAAGGGAAATGGGTGGTAGGGAGCATGCTGAAACCCCAAGGGCCCCTCTGGAGAACCTGAAGCAGTCTCAACCCTAACCCAGGCCTGGAAGCAGTGGCAGCCACAACACTCCATCTCGATAGAGCTCAGCCTGGTCTTAGACCATTCGGGGAGAAGCCGAAATATGTTCCATCTGAGTATCCAGAGAGGGGTCTGAGCTTCACAGTGTGACTGGTCAGAAGAGCCAGCATCCACGGCCAGAAATTGTGTGAGAAGCTTGGACTGTGGTACAGATCTGCACTGTGAGAACATGGGGGAGTGTGTGAGAGTTAAAGGATGCTGTGGAGGTCTTTAAATGAGACCTCCCTCTGTAAGCCTTAGGGAAACAGTCCCCACTCACTCACCTTCCTGACATCAAAGCAGCCATTCATTCATATATTGAGCACCTACTGTGTGCTAGGCACTTTGTTGGGTGCTGGAAATCCAAAAGTATATAAAAACAGATGGTTCTCTGCCCTCTGGTACCAGTCATACAATTGAATGTAAAAGTGCAGTGGAAGAGAGGTGCTGTAGTGGGGCGCGAGTGATGGGGGACTAGACCAGTATAGGGCAATCAGAGAAGGCTTCCCTGAGGAAGGGGCATACAAGGAAAGATCAGAATGGTGAGTGCATGTTAACTAGGTGAATTCGGGGAGAATAGGAGGAGTCACCTACTGAAAAGACTTAGAATGTGCTCAGGCAGGAGAGAGCTTTGGTTATATGAAGACCCAAACAGCCAGGAGGTCTGCCAGGAAATGGGGGGTGAGACTGGTGAGAAGGTGGGCAGTGGACAGGGCCAGCCCATGAAGAGCCTGGGGGTACATTAGGGCACTTTAGATCTTGCAAAGCGTCAGGAAGCAATAAGGGTCAGAGAGAAGGAATTTCATGAATAGATTGTTTGGAAAACTCATTTTGGCTACTGTATAGAGAACAGATTGGAGGGGGCAGGAGTGGATGCGGGGCACTAACTGGTAGTTTTTGTTTGTCTGTTTGTTTTGGTTGGTAGTTTTAGCATAGGGCACAGTAGCTAGAGAGGCTGCACGGGTCTTGGGAGGGGCTCCAGAGTCCACTCTTATTACCCGGGCTGTGCTGACAAACTTCAGCGGTGGGTTAGGTGAGGAGAGAGGAGCAAGGATGACGCCTGTGTTTCTGCTTGTGAGGCTGCTAGAAGCTGTGAGTGCAGATGAGATCAGCAGGGAGAGCTTAGGCGGCGAGAAGGGAAGGGGGCTGGGACGGGGCCCTAAGGGACCCCAACACGTAATGGCCGGAGAGAGGAGGGTAAGCCTGCCATGGAGACAGGACTGACCCATGGGGCAGGGGGAAAACCAGCATATAGTATGGTCGGGAGAATCCCAGGACAAGCACAGGAAGGACAGAGCAGGCCATTCTCTTGAATTCTGCTGGACAGTCAAGGAAGATGAGAACTGAGGATGGTAGGAAAACTGACAGTGTGGGGGTGCTGAGAAGCCTGGGAGATGGGGCCCAGGAGGAGGGCAGAGAATGATGCCATTAGGCCTCTGGGAAATTCTGATCCTCCCTAGTAATGTCCAGTCAACAAATATTAATAATTATTATTATGAATTATGGAACCAAAAAATCAGGTGATCAGACATGGTCCTAAGTACTTCACCTACATTTTCTCATTTAATCCTACGACCACTATAAGGAAAAACTTTGCCTAAAGTTACCAGCCAGCAAGTTAGCGAATAGTGGAGACAGGTTAACATCCAGGGCTGTCTGACTCTGGGGCCCAAGCATGAAGCCCCTCTTCTGGGCTGTCTCCATGGACCATGACAAATGTTGGTTGAGCATTTGTTGTGCGCAGAGACGGGTTAGCAAGGTGGGAGTTGAAGCCCCTGCCCTAGATGCTGAGCCCAGTGGGAGGGACAGGCCCAGCCAGGTTGGGAGGCAGAGTGCAGGCAGAGCTGGGGAGGGCTCGGGTAGAAAGCCTGGGAGTCATGTCATGGAGACCACGTGGAGAAGTCTGTCAGGGAAGCCCAGGGAGGAGGAGAGGCTTCAGCTGGGACTTGAAGGCTTGGTCAGGCCTCAGCATGTACACATAGGGGGAGTGGGCCTTAGAGCGTCCCAGCTTGTCTTCCTGCCATGTACCAGAAGCCAGTGGTCATTTCACGCCTCTTGTCTTCATCTTCCTGATTCTCGAATCTTTCATCTCACTATCGTCTGCCACTCAGCTTCCTTCTTGGCGGGGTGTCACACTTCCCAGGGGTATCCAAGGACCCTCAGGGACAGAGCAGGAGCTGTTAGGTTGGGAGAGGCAGACACCTGGGGCCTGTGTCTTAGGGCGCCCTACAGGATATGGTGTTCTGGGACATGGAATCCCCTCATGCCACCGCTAGGCCCTTGAGGGACAGACTGTTAGTGTCCACGCTCCCTTTGATGATCCAGTTTGGATTTTACACCCGATCTTTCGTCCTGTGAGTGTTTGCAGGAGGGAGGCATCCTCCCTGTATGGAGGGTGTGGCAGTGGACTTCGTCCTGGGCTCGGCCCTCTGGAGCAGTGGGGCTCCTGATTTCTGTTGGGGTGGGGTAGGAAGGCTCCTCACCTGCTCCAGGTTAGATCTTGGGGGAAGGGGGTTGTCTCAGTTTTGCTTTGGGAAATGAGGAGACCCTGCCCCCAGCAGGGCTAATGAAGCTTTGAGATTTAGGTCTGAGCACGGGCTGGGCAGCGGGCAGGCTTTAGGGGAGCCCCCCAAAGCTCTGTACACCACAGACCTTTGATTTCATGGAACTGGGAGCCCCTGCTCTCTGCCAAAGCTAGGAGGCCAAACCAGTTCCCTGCCCCTTCGTCCAGCAAGGAAAGGTCTTCAGGGGTAGAGGTGAGGGGTGCCAGAGTAGCCCAAACCATCTCTGCAGGATGATTTGTGGAGGTGGGGACGTACTGTGTTCTGCCTCTGCTGAGGAGACTTCAAGAAGAGATAATAGAGTGAGGCTGCAGCAGGATGATGGTTAGACTTCAGGAAGGACCTCCCAATAGTGAGACAAGAGCCAGTGAAACAGGCAATGGCAGGACATCAAAGAATCCTTTGGATGGTGTAAAAAGCCCACCTCCTCCCATCTCCATCCGCCTCTTTCCCATCTTTCTCAGGAGTGAACTGGCGCAGGCTTGCCCTGTGTGAGGCAGGGCGTGAGACACCGTGGCCTCTGGATGGTGGGGGTAGGCCAGAATGGCAGCAGGCGTCATATTTAACATTCTGCCTCCCCCACTTCTGAGACACTGAGCTATTTAAAGACCCACTTGTCCCCACTGCCACGGTGTCAGTGACAGCCCCGAGTACTGGGGCTTAGCACAGGGGTCGAATTCCTGACAGATTTGGCTCACTTGGCATCCAACCAGTTTCACGGCTATGATATTTTTGTCTCAATTTTCCTATTTTCCAACAGACTGAAACAACCTCCTGCTCTCCGTCCACCCATTCTTCCCTGTCCCCTTCACTTCTACCCTCACTGGCACCCTGCCCCTGGCCTCCCCCTCTCCTCAGTGTTTACCAGAAGCTCTTGGCGCCTGCTGGGCCAGCCCATCGGCCTCCTGGTCTGTCTGATTGGCCAGTTAGCCCATCTGCCTCCCATTCTACTCAAGCTTGGCAGAGGAGTCCAGGAGCAGCCCTACACTTGCATCTTGGGGGCTTTCCCTTCCTTCCCTGTCTGTCCACTTCGTTTGAATCTTGATTACAAATTTAGTGAAGGGCACTAGTATATCTTCCTTGCTTCTGGTGGGATAGTAGCCCAGGAGCCAGGAGGAGGGAGCTCTTCCTCTAGCTGAGGTGTCTGTGTTCTAGGATCAAGAGATCCATGGTCTGACCTAGTACATTGTGACCCTTAAGGAAGAGGAAGGTGGAGTCAGGTAAAGGGAAATGTTGTGAGGTCAGCTTGCTGGACATGATGAAGAAAACTGCCATTTATGCGGCACCTACTGTATATCAGGAGACAGTAACAGCAACCATTTATTGAATGGCTTCTCTGTGCCAGGCATTTCGCAGACATCATCTTCATGACCCTCTCAGGCAGTGAGTACTGTTTTTAACCCTGTTTTGTAGGTGAGGCAGCTGAGGCACAGAGAAGCTATTATTCACTCAAGATCACACAGTTATTTAGGAGCTAAGTCAGGACTTGAACCAAGGGTCCATTTCTTTATAAAGGCTCTGACATTCTGTCCCCAGCCTGGAGCTGTGGGATGGGCCTGGGCAGCTGTAGGGAGAGCACCCCTTTCCCACCTAGACTTCCTGGGCCTGTAGGGAGAGTGGGAGGCAGACTTGGCTGCTCAGGTCTTTGGAGAGGTGTGAGGGTCCCATGCTGGTCAACGAGGTGGGGAGAAATAACACCTGATGTTTTACCCTGCCCTGCACACTGGGCTGTACTCTGTACCTGCATTACTCCTTAATTCCTTATCAACACTATGGCTATTCACATTTTACAGATGAGGAAACTGAGACACAGAAAGGCTAAATAACCTGCCCAAAGACACACAGGGAATGCAGAGCTGGAATTTGAACCCTGGCAGTCTGGCCCCAGGGCCTACATTCTTAATGACACTATCTCCCAGGCCTGGGAGAAGGTCAGAAGAGGAGCCCCCAATAATGAGATACTACCCAGTAGAGAGGGGACTTTTCAGGGGTGCTGGGGCAGTTGAATAGGGGACCAAGCAGCTCCCACCCCTGAGCCCTACAGCTAAGCCCTGGCCCTGTGCTTCCCCCTCCATGCTTTCAGTGTTCCAACTGCCACTTAGCTCAGTCTTTTGTCACCCTCTTCCTGCCTGGTGACAAGGAGGCCTGGCTGGCTTCCAGTCCCTTCTGCCTTCCCCTCCGCCTCCCTCTCACACTGGCTTCAGGGCCATTCTCCCCAAGGAAGTCCCTGTTCCAGGCCTGCCTGGGAGACCTGGCCCACGTGATCACCTGGGTCTCCAGCCCTGAGCCTGCTCCTTTCCCCACGCTGACTCTGAGCATCACTCTGAGCAGTGTCCAAAAAGCCACCCTATTCTGCCCCATGTTCTAGCCTCCAGACCATGCCTCCATTACCATCTCTGGGAAAGGGACAGCACGAGGGATGGGACAGGATGGCTGTCCCCAAAGGAGGAAACAACTGGACCTAGAATAATCACCTGAGCTCGGGGCTGGAACAGGATGAAGGAGTACCCAGGCCAGCCTGATGTGTCCCAGGGGAAAGCTCGGGCCTTTGCTGAGGTCTTGAGGAGCATAAGCAGCAAGACTGAGCCCAGGACCTAGGCCATACAGGCTAGTACAGAAGTCTCCGGAGACTTCCTAGCTTTGCAAGGAGAGCCCTGCTGGCCCCCTCTCCACTGTCCTTCCCATTCTCTTAGAAGCCCCCTCAGTCCTTCATGAGGGAACTCATCCTACTGTCTGAGCTTCCTGCTGCAGTGCCTGGTGGAGAGTGGCTTCTTACCCAGCTCCCTCAGTCGCCTTGGTCCCCTGTCCCCTTCGTCCCCCGCCTGGTCTGTTTTCCTGGTGTACTGGACCCAATCCAAGTAAGCTGCTCCTGGCCTTTACCCATCTCTGGCAGGGTTGTCCCACCCTACTGCATTGCTCCCTTCCTCCAGGGCATCCAGGCTGGCTGTTTCTTCCTTTGACTACTGGTTGTCACTGGTTTCCCAGGCCTTCCTCCCAGTCCAAGTATGTATCTCCACCCCAGCCCACCCTTCTTTTAGTAATTTGGGCCTTTGCATGGATGCGGCAGTCCCTAAAAAAAGTGCCATCACCAACCCCACAAGATCTAGGACTCATTTGTAAGACAAGGTATACTGTCTCTTTGCAGTTAATTTCCAGGAAGAAGGCATCAACTACGCCCCTGGCCCTTGCCCACCACAGCCCCTCCAGCCCTGCTCCTCTCCCGGAGCTAAGAGCAGCAGCCACTGGTCCAGCGGGTCGGGCCGGCCCAGCCAGCAGGAAGCTGGGCACAGTTGGCAGAGACTCCTCCTCCTCCTCAGAGACTTGGCCCCAGTAGGATCTGCTTGATCTCCTCTCTTGCTTGCTTGCTCCAGACACACCCCAAGCTGGCTCGAGCCCCTCCACCCCACCCACTTCATTCCCGCCCCCAGAGGCTGAGGTCACTGGCTCCCCAGCCCAGGTGGGGCTGTCATCACCTGCCAGTTGGGGAAGGAGGCGAGGCCCCCCCAGGGGCTGTTGTCTTAGGAATGAGTAACCAGGGAATTTGACTTGGCCAGAACTTGTTCCCAGGCCAGGCCGGAAACCTGTGGAGGCTTCAAGCCCCCCACCCCCTTTGGGGGTTCAGAGTGGTGGGAAGCTGAGCCAGGTGGGAGTGGAGGGGCACAGATTTGTTTGGTGGGCTCCAGGAACAAGAGGAAGCACGTTTCTCTGCCCTGAAGAGCCCCTTCCCAAAAGGGAGACAGGTGTGATCCCTCTGGGGGGGTCTTTCCCACCTTGGGATGCCACACTTACCAGCCACCTTCCTCCTCAGGTCTCCCTCAATGCTTGGTTCTGGTCCACAGTCTTCCACACCAAGGAAACGGACCTCACAGAGGTGAGCACCCCTCCTGCTCCCAGAGGGGTAGAACAGAGCCGACTCTTAGGTTTCATGCTGACTCCATTTAGGGAGCGTATGCTCTGTGCTGGGCATTGTAAACCTGTTAGTGCACTTGAGCCTCACTTAACCCTCGTGGGGTAGGTGTCACTATTATTGGCTCTTCTTAACTGATGAGGCAGCTGAGCCTTGGAAAGGAGAATTCACTTGCCCAGGATCACCCAGCCAGTAAAGGGGTGCAGTCAGACTGGAGCCCACAGCTGTGGACCTCTGATTGCACTCTGAATTCTGGGCATGCTTTCATGTTCCAGAGTTTTGGCAGGCATCCTCCACCAGTACCTCTAAAGCTTCACTGCTTGAGCAGCGTTTAAAAATTGTGTTATATGAATACAAGGTTCAGTCTGTTAAATTTAGAAGTGAAACAGCAATAGGCAGAAGAAGTGGGAGACACCAACCCCACTCACCATAGGCTGTCTTCTGCCACCCCTCCTTTTCCCCATCCCTGGTGGGTCCTCTCTGGGCCCTGCCCTCCATGAAGCTGTGTCCACCTCCTACTCCCCTTCCACTGGCCCCTCATCCAGCTCTCCCTGTCCTCAGAAAATGGACTACTTCTGTGCCTCCACCGTCATCCTACACTCAATCTATCTGTGCTGTGTCAGGTGAGCCCACTTCGGCTGCTGCAAGGGCAAAATCAGGCCCTGGGGGCAGAAAAGGGCCACCCAGCCACCTGGAGTAGGACTTGGGGCCCTGGCTCTTTCCAAGGAGCTATAGGAGTTGGCCCCAGGGGGGTATTGGAGACCTGCCCAGCTGGCCTGTTGGTGGGGGAGAGGGGCAGTGGCTTCCATGTACTGATGTTGGGGTGAGGCAGTGCCTCAGGGAGTGCTGTTGGGGATGGACCACCTTCCATCTGAGCAGCTCTGGATGATGGGGCAGGACTGTGGGGCTACAGCGCCCAACTGTGGCCAGTGCCTTCCGGGCTCTCCTGCTGCTAATGCTGACGGCGCACATCTCATACCTGAGCCTTGTTCGCTTTGACTACGGCTACAACCTGGCGGCCAATGTGGCAATTGGTGAGGCAGGACTGGGGCCCCGGGGGGGCTGGACTTGGGGTGGAAGTGGCGGTGTTGGTGCTATTCCTAGAGAAGGAGGTTCTAGAAAGATCCTTGGGTGGAGGAAGGGAAAAGATATGGGTAGGAGAGGGGAGACTGGGAGGAAAGTCTGAGGTGTTCCTGGGGTCAAAGTGTGGGATAGGGGAGGCTTTGCGCGGGGGGGGGGGGGGGGGGGGGGTCCAGGAGTGAGCCTCTCCCCACCCCACCCCCAGGCCTGGTGAACTTGGTGTGGTGGCTGGCCTGGTGCTTGTGGAACCAGCAGCAGCTGCCTCACGTACGCAAGTGCATGGTGGTGGTCCTGCTGCTTCAGGGCCTGTCCCTGCTGGAACTGCTGGACTTCCCACCTCTCTTCTGGGTCCTGGATGCCCACGCCATTTGGCACATCAGCACCATCCCTGTCCACGTCCTCTTTTTCAGGTGAGTACTGCTCCCTGCCCAGAGCTCACCTTCCTTGTGCCCCTCCTCTCCGGCGCTGGAGGGGAGGCTGAGCTCTCTGCTGCTTCGCCCCCTGCCCGCTCGCCTGCACTCACCCCACCCCGCCCCCAGGAGGCGCTCCCGAGCCAGGCTTCAGTGGGCTGCTTCCTCTGTTCACAGCTTCCTGGAAGAGGACAGCCTGTACCTGTTGAAGGAATCAAAGCTGGACTGAAGGCCCTGGGAGCGAGTCTGCCCTATTGGGGATTCTGCCCCCTCCCGCTGGCTCCTCTTTTCCCCAGTCCTTGAGATGATTTATTTTTTGAACTTAGACCTGAAGGGTATAGGCCCAGAATCATGTAACTGGCCCACTACCTTGCTCACCCCCACGTGGCCCTGACAGGTCTTGGCATCTGTTTGGGCCTGGTCTCTGAGGATCTAGGGCTAGAGGATGGGTAGCCCCTCTGGTTTCTCAATTGAACTGGGGTAGAACTGTGTTCTTAGCTCCACCAAGAGAAAGGCTGCCTCTACTTCCCCATTAGTCACCTGCTCACACCCCCTCACTACCTGGATGGTTCCCAGAGACCTCTGTCTCGCTGGGAGACAAAGTACCAGGCCTTCCTGGATGTAGTGGGGTCCCCCTCCATCATCCCCTGTGCCCTCCTCCAGGGACCACTAGGTGGCACTAGACGCTTGCTGTTTGGCTGCCCACATTTCAAGGCCGGTCTCATTCCACCCCATGGGATCTTAAGAGACCAACCTGTTGGGACTGGGGAGCAGTCTCACTCTACTGACCCAACCAGACCCATAGGAGGCCTCACCACACTCCCCCTTTGAGACCAGGACCCCAAAGAACCCAGGACAGAAATCCCTCTGGCCCATGTTTTTTTAAATTGATTTTAGAGAGAGAGGAAGGGAGAGGGAGAGAGAGAAACATCTATGAGAGAGAAACATCAACATAGATCCACTGCCTCCTGCACGCCCCCCACTGGGGATCGAACCCCAAACCCAGGCATGTGCCCTGAATTGGGATCGGACCAATGCATGGGTCGAAGCTCAACCACTGAGCACACCGGCTGGGCTTTTCTAGTTGGGAGCCTACACACAAGTGTGTAAGGGAGTATAGACCAGACTGTGTGTAGGTGACATGGTGGTTGGCATAGCCCTGGGATGTATGGGATGCTGGGTGGGACAGTGTGTGTGAGCCCTGGCCTGGTGCAGTCTGGACAGTGGAGAGGAGGGTGTGAGTGGTTTTAAAGTGTGTGTGTATATGTGTTGTTAAGCCCTGGCCAGGCAGCTCAGTTAGTTAAAGCGTTGTCCTGATATGCCAACATTGTGGGTTTGATCCCTGGTCAGGACACACAAGAAGCAACCAATGAATGCATAAATAAATGGAACAACAAATTGATGTTTTTTTCTCTCTCTCTTCCTCTCTCTAAAATCAATAAAAAATTAAAAATAAATAAAGTGTGTGTGTTGGGGGCGGGTGGGTTAGTGTGGGTAGGGGAATATACATAGACTCTGAGATGAGTATGAGTGCAGGTGAGTGTGCCGTACAGTGAGGGGAGGTTGGAGCAGGATGAGGGAATTAAGTCACCATCAACAACCATTTATTGAGCCCCAACCAACTCTGCACAAAGCCCCAGGCCTGGCAGAAAGCCAGTGTAGCTCCGAGTTCTGGCTGGGGGTATGGGTATCCAGGCTGCAAATGTCTGTTTGTTGCCCCCCCTTTGCAAACCACATAGGGACCCCCCACAACTCAAGATCACCCTCCAGAACCAGCCCTTTGGGAGGCAGAGGGAGGAGGGAAATGGGGATCTTCGAGGTCCCTCCAAACTCCGGGTCTCCTCCCCCACCCCAGAGCCCTGCCTGCTAAGCTCCTTTGCCAGAGCCTGGACCCTTGGCAGGAGGAAAGACAATCTGAGGGAGGAGGGGAAAGGCTGTGGCTGGCAGGGGCCACACTGTGCCTGCACCCTGGTAAAGGTGACCCCTGCTAGTTGCTGGCAGTCCCCATCCATTCCTGCTCCACAAGGATAGAATGTGGAGCTCCAGAAACTTTCCATTCAAAGGCAGCCTGTGAGTGGAGTAGGAGTCTCAATTCTTGCTCTTTCCCTGTGGCCTTGCCCCTCCCTGGGGTTGAGGGCACTATGCTAGGACTCCAACTCCAGGGACATGGGTGACCCAAGTTAATTAATTTTGATCCTGAGAACTATTTTATGGTTGGAGGGTAGCAAAAGACTTTCTCAATAAATCAATTTTCAGCCTCACCCACCCTTGTTCAGCCCATTTGTGTGAGTAGGGTGGGCTTAGAGGGAAGGAGGAAACATCGCTGGCTGGAGGCAGCAGATAGGTGGGGTCTCTACCTAGGCATGTAGGGGTAGGGATGGCAGGGACCAGATATAGAGCCACAGCAGAGCTGGGTGGACCTCCAGTCTGGCTTGTGGGAGTCTGGGGGAGGGAGCTGGTGCTTGTTCTTCCTCTCACTTCCCTGGACCTCAGTTTGTGCCTGGATTGTAACCCTGCCCCCTGCAAATTCCACTTTAGTCTCCTAATTCCCCACCCCTCCTCCTCTCTGGTCTGAACCTTTCTGAGCTTCACCTGCAAAGAGGATAACAGGACCTGTTGCTGAGTGTGAGGACGGGTGGACCTAGTAGGTGCCTGGCACACAGCACATGCTGACTGAGGTCCCTCTGACCTAAGCCTGCCTTAGTTTGGGGAGAAGGAGTGATACAGAAATCTGTGTTCATGGAAGCTTCTGCGGGAAAGGGCTAGCGTTGGTGCCTCCCACACCCCCACAACACAAGAGAGAGCACTGGGCCCTTGTTGCTTCCCAAGAGATCCACAGACAGCACTGACACTCAGCAGGACAGACATTTCTTTATTAGGGGCCACCTCCAGTAATAGGAAATCTGGGTGGCTGAGGACTCCCAGAGCTGGGTGCACTGGAGCCTCACACCCCAACATTCTTCTGGGCCCAGGCAAAGAAGATGCCCTTGACATCATCCACGCCTGTTCGAAGATGGGCAGGCATGGTGTAGGTGCGTAGGTCCCGCACCTTGTAGCCACTACACACCAGGGCCTCCCTCACCTCCTCCTCACGCATGGGCACCACCTCTAGCCTGGCCTCCCCAGCCAGGTACCACGACTCCTCCAGGGCCCCAATGAGGAGGAGGTGCCCCCCAGGCTTTAACAGCGTGGTGATGTGGTCTAGGGCCCGCTGGAAGCTGGCAAGGTCAGGGCTCACCGCCTCCAGGCAAAAGGCAGACACCAGAGCATCGGCAGGCAGGGGCGCCAGGCTCCCAGCGCCCAGGGGCTGGGGCTGGTGCACGTCGATGGGGAGGACCCGCTTCACCCTAGCTCGCAGCTGGTGCTCCTTCTCCTGCCAGGACTCACTGTGCAGGGACAGACAGTGGCGTCAGGGCCAGGGCTCAAGACTGCCCCAGGCCCATGGGAGGCCCCCTGTCAGACCAGACCCTCATCCCTTAGCCCTTACCCCTTGCCCTCAATGAGGCAGACATGCTGGCTGTACGCGCTCCAATCAAAGGCCCCAGGCTCTTGCCGCAGCCAGAGCCCCAGCTCCCGGCGGTTCACCTCCAGGAAGTCAGTCATGGTGATATCCTCGAAGTGGGCACAGGCGCTGAGCAGCTGGTATATGGTGGGGCCTGAACCAATGTCGATGAGGGTGTGTCCAGACACCTCACCTGGATGGGGCAGAGGAAGAGGGTCCCGATGCCCGCCGTCCAGGCGGCCCCTGCCTCAGTCACACCCCGCTCACCTGCTTCTCCCGCCCTCTTCCCTCTCTTCCTCCTCTGTGTGTCTCTATCTGGAAAAAGCATCGGCTCTGGAGTAGGACGAACCAGAGTCGGAGTCCTGGCTTCAACATCTACAAACTTACCTTGAGAAAGGAACTTAACTGTAAAGCTCTACCTACCAGTGAGGATTACGTGGGGAAATCCTGAGGTGCCAGGCAGCTTCTCCCGGTTGTCTCTCTGGTCTCCCCAGTCTCTGTCTCCGGTTCTTCCTCGGCATCTCTCTTGATCCTGATCCCTTTCCTGCATCGCCCACCTCACCTCTCAATCCTGAGCATCGCCCCCCCTGCTCCCTGGTCCCCATCTGGCTCTCTCACGAGCCCCTTTAGCTCCCTGACGACTTCTTGTCCTCCGGGCTTCAGTTTCCCCGCGCTCACCAGTGGCGAAGGTCTGCGCCAAGCAGCCCAGCTTCCAGGGCCCGACGCCGTCGGGGCTGCTCAGGTCCCCCCGCGGGGGCGCGTAATTGTTACGGAGGTAGGCTCGGGGCTCGAATCGCCGGTAGGCCGAGGCCGCGGCCGCCTGGCCCGGGTGCGAACCGGGGGCTGCTCCCGCCGCGTGACTCGGGTCTGCCGCGCTCATGCTGCTCCCGCGGCCCACCCTGGGCCCCGCTGGCCTCGCGGTCCCTTTATGTGCGGCTGGACCCCCGCCCCGACCCCTCCGCTGCGGGGGCGGGGGCTGCGGAGCTCCGATCCGCCCCGGGCCACTGGGCGCTGCATCTCCCCCACCCCACCCACCTCCTGGAGCGTCCTGGCCGCGGACGCAGGCACACGGGGATGTGGGCGGCGACCGCCGCTGGAACATCTGTCCCGGCCCCTGCTCCTCGACTCCGGTCGCCTCCCACCCTGCGCCTCACCTGGGCTGCTCCAAGTCCCCGCCCCAGCTTCCCACCCCGTAACCCCTAGATCCCCGACCGCGCCAGCCCCCAGCAACTCCCGTGGCTCTCCTCCGGCTCCCACAGCCATGCACCCCTTTTGCCCAGCCTGCCGTCCCTTCCCCTTTGGCAGAGTTCGAATTAGCCCTGTCCCCAGTCGCCACTTCCCAGCGCCCTCCTCCCAAGGGCCCAGCGCACCCCCACTTCCCCCAGGCTCCTCTCCTCCGGGACACCTGTCCAACATCCACCCCTTTCCCTAGGAAGGTCACCCCAACTCCCCTTCTCCGCCCCTCCCCCAAGCCTCTTTTTCGTCCTTTCCTACGCCACCTGGGGCCTCCAGCGCCCCCCCTCACCGCCCCCCCCCCCACTGCAGAAAGGACAGTGCGTTCTGGCTTCCGCCAGGGTCGCCCCGAGGCCCCAGAGCGGAGTTCGCCCCACCCGTCCGATGGCAGCAGCGATAGGGAGGGAAGCGAGGCGGCCTAATGCACTTAGCAGACGGAACAGCCGGACCTCTTCCACCGCTGGCTCGGAGCCCGCGGAGGCGGACGGCTCGGGACATTCGGGCCACGTCCAGGGCGCACGACCCAGGTGAGGACAGAGGGCGCAGGGCCATTCGCCAGGCTGCCAGGGGCACCAGGGGGCGCGGCCTCAGCCTTCTGGTGCCAAGGGATTTGGGGTCCCGCCAGTCTTGGGATTCTGACCCCTCTCCTCTCCCAGCCCGCACTCCAGCCCCCTCTGGGGGAGTGGCCAGGCCAGGCCCGGCCTGCAGGTCCAGCTTGGAGCTCCAGATACCAGGCTAAGATGCCTCTTAAACTCCCAACAGGAAGTGGGTGCTGCAGGGCCATCTCCAGGGTTGTCCTGGAGTGGGACAGTCCAGTGCTGCTCTGCCCTGGGCAGGCTGCCGTTCCCTGGCCTGCTCTGTGCCCCTCTGCCTCCGCCCTAACCCCACCACCTTGTCCTAAGGCGAAAGTGTCTCCTTGCTGGGCCAGGCAGCCAGGTTGGAACATGAGTCACCACAACAGCTGCAAGGGTCACAGACAGGAACCTGACTCCCACCTCACCCCCAACTAACCCACCCTGGGATTGGGATTGGAGCACCTGACCCCAACCAAGATTGCTTTTGTCTGGATTCAGAACTGAGGCAGGTCAGCCTTGGGGTCACTGACCCCATCCACACACTGAGGCACAGCCAAGGACAGTCGTAGTGCCAGCTCCCTCCATCTTCTCCAAGAGATCAAACAAACCCTGGATGCCAGCTGGCCTCCTGGGCACTGCCCTGTGCCAGGCGACTGGACATAGAGTCCAGGACTGCACAGCAGTCAAGAGTATCAAAGGGTGACTGGACAGACAGCCCCCTGTTTACAGCTCTGTTCCCCCCAAACATGGGGTGTACCCACTAGCTCTGCCATATTTAGTTCAGATGCAGGGCCTGTTCCCAGAAGGGAGCATGGGGGGGAGGGGGGGAGGTGACACCAATGGGCTGGCCCTACAACCACAAGGAGACATGAAACTGGAACACGACTGAGCATTTATTGCAGCGCTAAGAGGGTGCTGGGGGCTCCACCCTGCCTCTGCCCTCTTCACATCCCCCTTCCCCCGGTCTTCTCTTCTCCAAGCCTCTTTCCCATAGCATTCCAGATCTCCTTCCTTCCCCTCATCCTTCTCTGAAGCTGGGTCACCCACTCAGGCATCTTTTGTCCCTTCTCCTGGGGCTTGGGGTATTCAGCTATGCTGGCCCCTAGCTGTCCACACTTCGTGCCCACTGTCTTTGCTCCCCTCCCTTTCGGAACTCAGGAGACCCAGGCATCCTGGCCTCTGGCTCCCTCCTCTCCTAGCCCCCAACTTTGGGCAAACTACAAAGCATCCATGGCCAGCAGCTCCCCTCCATGATCCTAGCCAGGAAGGGCCCAGCCCAGGGTGGGCACAGTGGAGGCTGAGTCACAGTCCCTCTCAGCCTCTCTGTGCATCCTGGGACATGGAGCGAGACAGAGTGCGACGAAGGGTGCCTGGCTTGCTGACAGGCACCACAGGGGGCAGCTGCTTCGTGATCTCCGCCATGTCCTGGCGCTCCATACACTGGCCACCCAGGGCTGTCTCCAGTGCCAGCAGCTCCCGCAGCTGGATGGGGGTACCCTCGTGCTCCTCCTTGGTGGTGCCCACCTTGGTGGGGGTGAAGATGGGCAGTGGCAGCACTCGCTGGTAAGGCAGCAGGTACTCCTGCAGCCCTTGGCCAAGGATGCCCATACGCATTACCAACCAGGGGGAACGCTGCACCAGCGCCTGGCACTGCCCCTGTCGGTGGTAGGTCTCACGCCGCTGGGCATCCTCCTCATGCAGGGAGCACCTGGGGAGGAGAGGGGAGAGGGCACTGAGCTCCTGAGAGCTGTTACCCTTCACTCACAAGCTGGGCAGAGGACCCCCTGGGCTCAAGAGGGGTGACCCTACCTCGCTCTGCCTGGTGGGCACTCTCCTTGCCCCCACCCCCGGAAACTGTGTGCTCTTGCTCCCTAAGGCTCAGGCAGGGTGCTGTAGGGGAAGGGAGGAGGGACCCCCACCTCGCCAGCACTCACCCCTCCTCAGGCCGTGTGGACAGTGTCAGATCCTTCCATTCAGCCCAGAAGGCCTCTCGGCGCTCACAGTTCTGCTCAGACACCTGGCAGCTCAGCTCAGAAGTGGCCATGATCAGCCTCTCCCTCAGCTCTGCTCCTTCCAGGCCCTTTAAATAGCCCCTCCTCCCCCTCCTCCAGGGGCTATTTTCAGCCCCTCTGGTGTCAGATGCCATAAGAAGAGCCAAGACTCTGATGGGGGACTTTGGGCCCTGGGCGGGGGTTGGGGCACCTGGACTCTGGGCTGGCACCAGGTCAGAGGTCAGCTTCTGAAAAGATTGAGATACTCTGGTGGGGGCAGGGGTCTTCAGAGCAACACCTCAAATGTCTGACACTCCTTGGACACTGTCTGAGACCAGGCACATGCCCAGCCTCGTGCCACCTTGGCACCTGCTGTCTGCTCCATCCCTTCCCCCTCACCCAGGGAGGACAGAGGCTTGTCTATAAACAGAGTCGGAAAGTACAGGAACTGAGGCCCCTCTGAGCTCTGTACCAGGTGGTCAGGCCCCTGCCCTCTGCTCTCTGCTGCCTAGGTTCAAGGACACATCCCTGTGTCCCTCCACAGAAAGGGCCAGTGCAACCACACCCTCAGGTGTCTGCATCTAAAGGCCCAATTCTCGATGGCCACCACCACACACTGGCAGTTCATTCCACACCTGGGAGCCTGGGCACAAACCTTTTCCTTCTCCACAGCCAGTGGTCAGAGGAGTGGTCTCCAAATCCAGCCAGTCACGGTGGAGCAAGTAGGTGTGGGAGTGGCCCCCAGCTTTATTCCCAATACCCCAAGTGGGGTGAAACGGGGTGAGGTGGCAATCCAGGGGCTCCGATGAGTGGCAGTCAGCAGATCTGGCTCTAGCCCCAAATCAACCATTAATGGATGTGACAATGGGACAGTCCCTGCCCCTTTCTGGGCTTCCTTTTCCCCACTTTCTGGTCACAACAGCCTGACCAGAGCTCTGGGGCCTGCCAACTCCAATGTGCCACCTGGGCGGGGCCTGGCCCTCATTCACAGGGAGCAGGATGGCTGCTGGGACAGCCTCGTGGTGCAAGAAGCTGGCACATAGGGTGGTGGGCACGGGGGGAGGAGGAACATGGGAATCACTGGGTGGATGAAGCAAAGGGCACCAGAACAGGCGGTGACAGGAGCTGAGATGAGGATCTTGTGGGGACAGCTGGCACCTACCTGGGGCAAAACTGCATACTCTTGATTACTGAGGCATTATACCTGAGTCTTGGTATCTTTTAATCTAATAATAGCCCTGTGACCCAAGAGTCTCATTTTACAAAGCAGGAAATGGAGGCTGAGATGCAGACGTGCCCAGGGTCACACACAGCCAGGACCAAAACGGGCCCCACTCTGAGTAAGTTGGCTCCTTTGGGAGCCTGCAGGCAGGGAGGGAGGGCAGCATCCTGGCGCTCACCTGGGATCTGACTCTAGTAGAGTGTGGCCAGGCAGAGGGGTATGTGACTGGAGCAGAGATCACAGAGGTGCCTCAGTGACCAGGAAGCCCAGGCCCCACCTCCAAGCCCCCTGCCAGTCATGGGATCCCAGAAACAGCCAGAGCCTGCTATGGGCACCGCTGGGTCTCTCCTACCTCCTCCCAAGCCCTGGACTGGAGACCTTAACTTGACCTTCCCTCACAGGAAGCCTGGCGGGCGGTGGGCCATTTTTCTCTGACCAGTCATCCGCCCAGTGAACCATTCAGGGGAGTGTGTGTGTGCAGGGAGGGCTGGGGGTGGAGTCCAGGAACTGAGCCCCCGCTGGTTCCAGGGTGTGAGAGACTGTGATGTATCTGGCCACGGTGGTGGCTCACTCCTTCCCCACCTGCACAGTGCTACCCTGCCCTTCCCTCAAGAGGCCAGGCTAGATGGTTGCTTTTTTTGAGTTCCATGTTTTTAATTGGCTCAAATTACAAAGGTCCCCAAGGAGGCCCTGGGGGTGGGGGAGAACCTGGGAGTGGCAGAAGTTCACTGACAGCATCCGCCATCCCCACCTGCCACCCACTCCCCCAAAAGTACATGTGGAAAAAGGTTCCAGACCCTTTAAATAATCCCCCAAAACCATGATGAGAGAGCAGGCAGATGAAGGGGCTCCTGCACCTTAACAGTGGTGACAAGGCTGCTGGGGCCGCCATCCTGCCTAGGACCTGGGCCTCTCCCACCAGGTCTGAGGCTCCCATTCCAGCCCCTGCCCCTGGCTAGGCAGGGCACAGTGGATCTCCCCTTCCAGGAGGCAGGGATGCCATGTAAACATCAGCAGGACAGACTCTACCTGCCTCAGTGGCAGAGCCTGGTCTAGGTGCCTGACCCCACAACCTGTTCACGGCTGTGGCACAGGCACAGTAAAGCGTGGTAGCTTGGGGTCAGGGGGCTGCCATGGGAGGGAACTTCCTCCTCCCACTGCTTGAGGCCAGGTCCTCTGTGGGCAGTCCCATGGGTCCCCTCTGGCTCTGGAGGCCGTAGCGACAGAACCCCGGCCCGCAGGGTAGTGAGGGGACATGGTTATGCCCGGGCCCCCAGCTCTCCGATGCGCTGCCGCAGGTGAAAGGCAAATTCAAACATGGTGGCTGCGAGGCTCTGGTGGATAAGGTACCGAGGCAGGCGGCCCTGGGGAAGGCGGGAATTAGTTCCAGGGCAGCTTGCTCTCGGCAGGGCTCCCTCAACAACTGGCACCGCAGGGAGTGCTCTGGGCCAGAATGCAGGTGCAGCTCTGGAATGCCGCCTGGGCCACCCTCGACCCCTCCCCCTTGGCAGGAAGAACATACTGTGCCCAGGTCTTGGCATGAGCCACACAAACAGACCCAGGAGGGGCTGGGCTGGTAGCCAGCCACCCCTCCTCAGGGCCTCAAGAGTGAGAGGTATGAAACGAGAGCCACAGGCCCTCCAGCAACTGAGGGCAACAAGACCATCCAGACCCTGCCCCAAATCTGAGAGTAAGAAAGGAGGCAGAGGGCAGGGGAGGCCCTGAGCAGAGCAGGGAACCCCCGAGATCATACAGTAGAGCCCCTCTACTCCACCGAGCCTGCCCTGCAGCCCAGCACCCTCACCTTGAGATCTGTGTTAAGGATCCAGATGAAAGTGCAAACACGGGGGTTACTAGCCGATTTCAGCACGATGAAGCCCCCAGGACCATTCTCTCCCCTAAGGAGAGAGGCACCATTGGGGGGACTTCGAAGTCAGGCAAGGCCCCTGACCTGCCCCCCTCCATTCCTGGCCCATCTTGGACGTGGCTGGAAGAAGGAAGGGATCTGCTAGTCTAGCAACTGCTGCCCTACCTGAGCAGGGCCAGAACAGGTGCCCCAGAGGCCACAGCTTCCATCCCCACCCACTGTGGGATGTTCGCACACTCCTACAACAGCCTGCCAGCGTCTGCACACCCCCAGGGAGCTCACCATCCTCCCAGCCCTCAACTACTATGTCCAGCGATTTCAGGTCAACTCTAGCTGTGAGGGGGTGGGCTGGGCAGGCACTTCTCACCCCTGCTCAATTCGGGGAGCAGTGCAATACCGGTGGCTTCCAGGAGGGAGTGCCCTCTCAGATGTCCAGGGCATGGGCTGTATTCATACCCCACCCCATTTAATCTGCTCACAGCTCCACCCAGCACTCCTAAGCCCACTCCCTAGGTAAGGAAGTTGGCACCCCAAGAGGAAACGAGCTCGGCCTGTTGCCCAGCAAATTTGTGGTAGTGCTGAGACCAGAGCCCCAGTCTGATACCCAAAGAACAGTGCTCTCTGCAAACTCCAGGAAGGAAGGGGAAGGGTGAGGTTTCTGGGAGGAGGCCACCTGTGGCACTGGAGTCGAGGATTAGACAGGGAGAGAGCTGCAAGATGCCTGGAATAGGCAGCAGGAAAAGTGTACCTCCTCTTTCTCTGGCAGGGCTTCGAGCGCCCCAGAAGAAAGGCAAGGTAGAGGGACAGGGAGAGGAAGGGGAAAGGGGACTCAAGTCTCCTGCTCTGGTTGCCTGGGTCTGGCTCTATCCCCAGTCTACCCCTGGAGCTACCCTTCAGAGTGGGTGGCATGGATCCAGACACTACCCCCCCAGTCTCCAGCACAGAGCAGCGATCAGCAGGATTAGGGGCCAGGAAGGGGAAAGCCCGGTGGGCAGGGGCCAGGAAGGGGGCCTCAGCAGGAGAAAGTCCCCAGCTGTACATATTATACCCAGCCTTGTCCTCACAGCCACCCAGGGAGGGGCTGGCTGGGAGGACCCTGGGCAAGGCAAGGCTCACCTGACGTATTTGTGCGTTGGGGGCTTGGCGCAGTGGGTGGTGGCGATGCCTGATGACAGGTATTTATCTCTGCGCCGCTCAATGCGTCGGACGTTCACAAAGTCCCTGGGGGAGGGAGGGTTAGGTCAGGGGGATGCCAAGCCCAAGACGCAGGAACAGGAGGCCTGCCTGAGTGGGGGGATGTGGTGGGAACTCACCTGGGGGAGACCACGCCACCTGCAGCCCCCGCAGACACGTCGTAGGAAACAAGGGTGTTGTCTTCCACTCGATGCAGGATCTGCGAGCCATTAGGGGAGACATGAGGTGCAGCCCACCCCAGCAGAACTGAGCACCTCAGGAAACAACCAGCCCAGCCTGCTCTCTGCTCAGGTCCCTTTACTAACAGCCATTCCCATTCACGGGGCCTGGGCCGAGCGCTCTGTCCATTTTCCCAACCTTTTCCAGGAAACATTTTATAGATAGGGAACCTGAGACACCGAGCAGTTCAATGACATGATCCAGGTCCCCTGGGGTAACTGGTCATGCTAGGGCATGACTGCCCCTGAACTACCATGTCACTTGGCCTCTGTCCTGAGAGGTGACCAGGCCGTGACTCCCAGTCAGGCTCACCTGGCAGGCAGTCACCGTCTTGTTCCACAGCACCATCCTCTCGGGCTGCAGGATCACTTCTTGGTACACCAGCTCCGCAGGGCAGGGCAGGAAGGCCTGGGGCAGGGCAGGAGAGGGCTGGGTGCTCGGGCACAGCAGCCCTTTCCTCTTGGCAGGGAGAAATCAGCCAGAGGGCCCCTCAGCCTGGAGTCCCAGATGGGGCAGGAGGCTCCAGGATGCTCCAGAACACCCAATTCCCTCACCTTCAGGATGAACGTCTTGCCATGAAAGGGAACCTCGATGGTGTACACAGTGTCCCCATATTCCTGTGGGAGGGACAGAAGGAGAACAGTGAATAGGGGGTGGGCTGGTGGCTCAGGAATGGGTGACTTCAGGTTTTTAACAGCTCAGGGCAGAAAACTCCAGGAGTCTGGGGATATTTGAGCAGCAGTTAAAAAAAAACAGTGGTTTCGACAAATGTCCACAACAAGGAGAGAAAGGCTTTTGATACCAAGTTAAAAGACAGAAGCATAGCTGTGGCCGTAAGCACGAAGAACCACGTCTCCAGGTTGACAAGTGCTGCCAGGGGAACTAGCCAGAGACAGGGACAGGGATGTTTCCCCTCTGTTTTCCAAGCTCTCTGCCATCTTTTTAGATAATATTGTTTTGATCATGAAACAAAACACCAGACACGGCAGAAGCCTGGCTTCCCCTTCAAAGCTGAGCCTAGGAAGCAGAGCAGCAGGGAGATGAGGGGGAAGAAGGGGGAAAGGCAGTGGAAACATCCAATCCAGCCTGACCTCCTGCCAAGAGGCCAACCCCAGCTCAGACCCCTCTCCTGGGGCAGGGATATGGTTCCAACCCATGTAATCCTTGGGCTTATTTCTCAGGCCTCAGAAAAAGGAGAGAAAACCCCAAACACACATGGGCAGGGCAGGTGGGAGAAAGCTTTCTTACATTACTCTTCTCGAATTTCCAGTTTTCCTCCTGGGCCAAGATCTGGTCCACCACAGCCATGGCCTCCTTCCCCTGGTGGATGTATTCCCGCTCCTGGTCAGGGGTGGGAGGCAGGAGGGGGTCAGCCTGGGCCCTGCACCCTACCTTGTTCATGGCTGGCTCTTTCTCTGGACACTCCACGCACTGCTCATGGAAGCCTGACCCAGCCAGACATGGAGTGTGAGCTGGTCTTCCAGGACCTGAGGGTTTCTGGGGCCAGGAGCTGTGGCTCTGGCTGCTCCCACTGGTTCCCAGGCATGAGGCAGACCAGTGGGCCTGACAGACAGTGGGGTTGACACTCAAATGGGCACTGAGTAGCATTCAAGCTGCTGAGGTCTACCCTCTGCTGGGAAGCCCCTGCCCACCCTGGCTGAGCCCAGCACTGCCCTTCTCTGGGATGCCCACTCCAAAAATAGGGGGGGGTTATTCGGTGGGGGCACCAAATACCTGAGCAGAGAAGCTTTTCTTCCCAACAACTTCTTCATCTGATTCATTGTCAGACCCTGCAGAGAACAAGCACAGATGACGATGGGAAGAGGTGGGGAGAGAGTGGGGTACAAAAGCCGGATGTGGGGGGGATGGATAGAAGTGTGTGTGGGAGAGGGTTGCTGGCTTTCCCCAGGGAGACCATAGAAGGAATAGAAAGAACAGACTCAGCCTACCTCGCTCCTCACATAGCCCCTCCCTGAAGGCAGTTCCCCCACCCACCAGCCCTCACCTGCAAAGGATTCTGGGGGTGAATAGAACTGGCCCTCGGACAGAGCTCCGGAGAAGAGTAGGGGTCCTCGGGCGACAGCGGCCTGGGCAGCAAGATACCCTGGAGAGCAGACATGGGCAGCCACTGTTCTACACCAAGGACAGTTGAGCATACTGGAGTCCCCCTGCCCCAGGCTCACTCTTAGGCTCCTGGAAGCTACTCAGGTTGACAACTCAGAACTGGCTCTCATGCCTGAAAAACTCCTCTCTTGGCGCTGGGCTGGGATGACCCTCACTGCCTCCCCTTACCCCTGGCACTCACATCGTTCCTCTTCAGCCTCCTGGGGTAGGACTTTGAAGTCAAGGAACCAGGTCTCCAACCAGGCAAGGACAAAGGAGACAATGGGGAGCAGGTAGCCAAATGCCCCTTTGCTGAGCAGCTGTGGAGAGAGGGGGCTGAGCTCCATGGCAGGGGGTCACCACAAATCCAGAGCAGGCTCCCTCCTGGGACTACCAACTCTGGCATATATCCCACTCCTGGTACCAGCTGCTAGGGGACTCTCTGTGGCACATGCCTCTGAGATAAATTAATAAATTCTGCAGCAGGAAAAACTGAGGTTAGGCTGGAGAAAGAACTTTCTGTTCCTGGTGTTACAGGGGGGCAAGTGGGGGAAGCCAGTGAAGAGGATTCCTTGGAATATCAAAGGAGAAGCCACCTCCTCAGCCCAACCCAGAGAAATGGTCCCTTCTTAGGAGAGACCCATCCCTCAGGCCAGATGCCCACCAGACCAGCAAGACCCTGAGCCACTGACCTCAGAGAGGATGACCTTGACAATGAGGAAGGCACTGGACACCAGCGTGGTGACCTGCCCCGGGGAAGGGAGGAAAGAGGGAAAACAGAGGCTAGGGAATGAGTCCTCCATCCGATCCCTTGCACCAGCTCCACCAGGGCCCCCAGAGCTGTCGGAAAAGTGGCATCTTACCGCAATCACCCACCAGTGCCGGAGCCGCAGTATCGCGTAGCCCAGGAGCAGTCCAGAGAAGCGGAAGAAGGCCAGGACCTGGGGGAGTGGGGAGCCATCACAGGCAAGCCAGTACCCCCTACCCTTGAAGGCTGACCTCCCCCTCCAGTCCTGCGTCCCCAGGTTCCCTCCCCATGGGTGTGCACAACTTAGGAAACAACAGCTGAGTCAGAGTTTCTTTGGGGACAACCTGGATGAGACCTCCTTGGACCCGAGTCTTGTCTTCTCCCTCCCACTGGGGGGGCTCTGAAGGTGGGACTTCATTCAGCAACCTTTGTAAAGACTAAGGCCTCCCTGGGAATGGGAGCAGAGTCTCCCTGGTCAGGTTAGAATGTGTGTTGCAGTAAAAAGAGAGTCTTACATGTCCCTGTTCCCTCTCTGCTCCCAGAACCCTAAGGTCACTCACAAAGATGTCAAAGAAGGAAGTTTTAAAGTTGTAGTGGATGATCTCCTGCTCCAGGTTCTTCTGAATACCTGTTTTGGTCTGAAAGAAAAAGATACGAACAGCTCTACAGGCAGAACCCAGTTCTTGTGGCTACCCCTTACCTCTCAGGATGGGGAGGAGGCAGAGGGAGGGTGGAATCTAGAAGAGAGGCTGTAGCTGCTAAGCCACCACCCAAGGGGGCCCCCAAGCACCAAGAGAGCTCAGGCAGAGGCCTGGGACCCCAGCACTAACATCATCCCCCTAAGGATCCAGGCAGCCTAGGCAAGCAGGGCTCAAGCACTGATGATCGTCGACATACCACCCTGGCAGGGGTATATGCGGAGGCCTCGGGACCGTGCAAGGGAGGCACTGGGCCCTATGCCAGTAGGTAAGGCTGGCAGACTGGGTGCTGGGAGCTTGCCTCACATCATTTCATCTCCCTCCCACCACTTCAGTGCTCTGTCTTCCCAGTCAATCACCCATCTGGGTGATGGGGGCCAGAGGTGGGCAGTGATGTCAGACAGAGCCCCACGTGGCAAACCAATTGATCAGGTTTGGGCTTAATGGGCAAAATCCATCACACTGCCAGAGAGGATGGCATAGAGAGTAAGCAGACTTGTCCTCGCCCCTATCCCTGCCCTAGCCACCCACACACTATCAATGGGACCCCTGAGACCCTGGCTAGGGAGAGAGGGGGCCTGGATGGAAGCCAGGAGCCAGACTGAAGCCTGAGTGGAAAGACCCTTCACCACCACCTAGACAGGAGCTTCTAATCTCTGGCAGATGATCCAAGTTTGGGGCCGGGGACCAAAGATACAGATGTTCAGACCACTGAGTCTGAATCTTAGAGCGAACTGAACATCTGGAATCTTTATAACGCTTCCTGGTGATTCTGGTGCTGAGATAGGGAGCTAGCAGTCTGGACAGCACCCCCACTGACACTAGAACAGCCCCCTCCTGCACATCCCCACCACGGGCGTCTACCTCCAGACTACCCTGATCCCGGCAGAGTTTGATGACACCATGCCCTGGCGTGACACCCTACCCCACCCAGGCCCTACTCTTCCTCCTCAGACTGCTCCCTCTTGGGCTCTACAGCCCCTCCCACCCCTAACAATTGCTGTTGCCCCACCTTTTCTCTTTACAGAGAACTCTCCCTCAGCCCGGACACCTGCCAGGACTCAAGAGAGCTGAGCTCCAGTCCCACTTTGCCAGTCTCTGGCAGCAAGACCTCATGACCCTGCTGGGTCCTTGCAGCCACTGGGCACTAGACAGTCCGTTAGAAAATGAAAAATATACATGCTCCAAAATACAAAATAAAAGCTACAAAACTGAAAATTAATAAAACTTTAAGTGTCTACCAAGTGAAACATTATATTGACTCTACTAATTGCTAAATCCAGCATTTTTAACATTTTCATTACATTTGAAAACAATTAGGAGGTTAGGTTTTCTCACTTTGCAAGAATTCCCACGTGTGCCTGAGCTATTACAGCCAATACAGCCAGATAATTTCAAAAGTAAAATTATCAACATATTTTCAACTCTTTTCTGGCAAGACAATATATATTGAATGAAGGATGTGGGTGGAATTCAGTGCCTGCTTTGATGTTGGATGGGACCTTCAAAAGGAAGACTGCTAAGACTGTGGAAGCTCTTTGAACTGCCCTGAATCTTGCTGGGCCTCAGCTTTTTCATTGGTAAGATGGTCCCCAAGGTCCCCTGTGGCTGTGGCTCTCTGTCGCTGAAGGTGCCAGCTCATCTCTGTGCACAAAGGACAGTCGTCCTCAGAGCCCTAGTTGCCCTCCAGCTCAACATGCCCAGAATCAAACCTATCCTCTTCACCTTAAACCAGTCCCTTCTCCAAACCCCTCACTTCTATCAACAAAGTCATCATTTTCCTGTCACCCGAGCTTGGGACCTGGAGGAAGGGATCTGCCATCCAGAACTCTCACTTTACAGAAGGAAACGAGGGGAGGCTCAGAGAGCTGAGTCCCTTGCTGAGGTCACAGTTAATTCAAAGGAGGAGCTGGGATAGGGCGGAGTCCAGGAAGCCCTGCTCCCACAGCTCCTGCCTCTGTGGTCAGGTCCTGCTCTGCCCGGTCAGTGCCAGAGGTCAGGCCTCACTGCCAGCTGGCCAAGCACTGCACGGGGAGGGGGTGCCGACCCTATACTGAGAGGCAGCTTCATCACCAGGCTGCTAGGTGGCATCTCATCAAACCCAGAGAGGCTGAATAGAGGGGGGGGGGGGGGGCCTGGAGGAGTGTCCAAAATGGGGAGGGAGAGCTGGGAGCTCCTGAAAACTGGGAGTTTTTACTGGTTTGCTCCCCACTGTACCCTCTGCTTTTAGCACAGTGCCTGGGACACAGTACTGGCTCAAAATACTTGCTGAATGAATGAATGAAGCCAGAGAGCAATGTAAGGCAGAAAGAAGACAAAGGTTTCAATAGCTCAGTCAGAGCTAGCTGGGGTCTCTCCTCCTTTTGCAGAAATCAAGAATATGAACTCTGGAACAAGAGGCAGGTTCAAATCCGGCCTCCGTGCTTGCTGAGAGACCTGCGACAAATGACTCAACCCCTCTGAGCTCCATATTCTTTCTCTGGGAGGTGAGAAGAGCTGTTCTTCCCAATCTTCATTTTACCTGGAAATCAACCCTCCCATATGGCAGGTGGAATAACTGAGGCCCAGGTGAGCCCCACAATACAGCTTGTGCCCCAGCCTTGAGCCCACTCACGTTCAGCTCGATGATCCACAGCAGGGAGATGAAGAGCAGGTCGAAGGTGACAAAGAGACAGAAGGTACGGCGGACATCAGAGATGGCCTGGCGCTTCGCAGGCGGTGGCAGGAGGAAGTGCGATGATAGGCTCTGGTTGTGGGACAGAGATGAGCTTAGGGAGGCCACGGCTGGCAGGCTGCGCTCCAAGTCACAGGCCAAATCCCTGGACAGTTTGTTCATCCTGATGGGCCCCCACCTCAAGGCAGGGAGGGTGGGGCCTCAGCGGCACAGCTGGAGGAGGGAGGGTAGCTGGGTCAAGTCAAGCACATTAGGGTCCTGGAGGTCTGGTTAACCTTCAACCCTTCACACGGGCCCCAGGGGCCCCATTCACTCCCCAACACCTCTGCCACACACCCCCTAAGCCTACAGCCCAGGGCCCTCTCTGCCCAAATTCCCTCCAGCAGCCTGACTTCCAGGCTAGAGGGGTTTGAGCATCTGTCTTCCTTCCTCACCACCCCCAGCAAAGCCCAGCAGCCCCACGGTTCACCCTTGGAGGGCTCTGAGGTCCTCTCCAGTACCTGGGGGCACAGCCTGCTCCTGCCAAGCCCAGCCCAGTGGTTCAGCCTCTGGTCCTGTCAACAGCCTCTCCTCTCGCCTGCCCCCACCCCCACCCCCAGGAGAAGAGGGCCCCAAGCTCTGTTCTTTGTTTTCCAAGCACAAAGCCACATTCCCTCCCAGCAGCCAGCCCTGCCCTCCACCCACTAATCCATGGCAACTGGGACAGACTTCCTAGAGCAGTCTCTCTTAGTGCTCTGTGGGTGTGGAGGGAGGACATCTTAGTCCCTTCTCTCTAGTGCCACCCCCACCACCCCCATCTGACGCCCAACCATGTCTCTTAACTAGACACTACAGATTGCTCCTAATGGGTGTCTCCAGGCTGCCTCTCTGACCCTGCAACAGCCACTTCTCCACACAACAGCCAGAGAAGCCTTTCAAAACATCAATCAGACCCTGCATCCCCACTTACAACCTCCAAAGGCTCCCACCGGTCAGAGGATAGCAGTACCCTGCTCACACACCCTTGCAGTCCAGGCCCTGTGGGGTGAGGTTCTGCCCTGCTCCTTTCAGAAGGTCTCCCCCATCTCACTATCACTGCCACCCTGGCCTTCTTTCAGGTCCGTTAATGTGGCAGCCCTGTCCCACCTTGGGACCTTGGACCTAGCTCTGTCCCACTGCTGTGTGGAATGTTCTTCCCAGCCTTTTCAAATGACAATTCAAAAGCCCTCTCCTCGGAGCTTCCCAGCCTCCTGTCCCCAGTCACAGTGCCATGTATGTACATTCTTCAGTGGATTCATCACTATCTGAAATGTTTTCTTTATTGTTCTGCAAACTCCATGGGCCTTTACTTGACTTGGTCACTGCTGTCTCCTAGTGCCCAGCACAATGCCTGGAAACTAACAGGTGCTTAATAATTGATTGTTGAATAAATGGATGATCCAGAGGGTCTCCTGGCCCTCAGCAACACGCTGCGCAGCAGAGAGAATGGACTTACCCATCCCTTAGCTGCCCGTGCAGCTATGCTGCCAAAATTCTCGTGAACCCTAGAGACAAAAGGGGTCCCGGGCACTCCCTCCCTGGGGCATGGCCCTTGTGGCCCCCAAGCCTAAGATCCCTGCTCCACCAATTTGCTGCAAGGGACCCTAAAAGGCCCTGTCTCCTGGGTGGGGGAAGAAAAGGTTCAGTCTAGAGCCAGAGAGGAGCTGACTCAGTGTGGTGGGACCTGAGCTTCTAGGACTTGATTAAGAGTCTCCCTGAGTCTTCTCACCTGCCAGCACCAGTGGACAGATTTGGGGGCCAGTGGAAGGGGAGCCCTAGATGTTTGACCCTGACGCTGGGAAGGTAAGATCTAACCAGTCTTCTTCTTGATTCACTGTTTCCTCTAAATGTTTGCTGTATCAACTACCTGCCACAGTCCCCTCAATCTACTAGGTCCAAAACAAGGCCCCAGTTTGTGGCTGGCAGGAGGTTCTGAACAAGCCAGCTCATCCATCCCTCTGCCTCTGCGCAAGCCCGAAAGATGGCTCTAAGCAGAGGCACCAACCCAAGGCCACCCCTCAACACCACACTCTTGGGGTTCCCATCAAAGCTCATCCGGAGAGTACTGAAGGAAAGCTGAGCCCAGCTCTGGAAAGAGACAGTCAGAGAAGGGATGTGACAGGCCACTGGCAATGGGACCCCCCAACATCTATCAGCCAGATCTGGTGCGTGCCAGACTGCATGCTCAGCGCATCCCTCACCGTGACAGGGCCTCAGCTCCAGGGCAAGTGACATTTCCTTATCTCTAATAGCACTCTTGTCTCCTGTCAGACCTGTCTCCATCTCTCCCCTTTCCTATCTCACACACTACCTTTCTATCTTTTCTTTGTAAGTGGCTTTGTACCACCCCCCCCCCCCCCCCCCCGCGGCCCATATGTTGTCTCTGGGTCTTCCTCCCCATCTCTCTCCCATCTATGAGTCTTTTTCTCCACTCCCATCAGATCAGTCTCTCCCTCCCCTTCTCTAGTTTTCTCTTGTGTTTCTGTCCGTTGTCTCTATCTGCCTTCATCCTGTCCCTTTCTCCCTGTGCCCTATCTCTTTATCTCACTGCAGGGCTTTATGGCTTCCCTGCTTCCAGCCTGCTCCTGTGTCTGTCTTTCCCCCTGGCTTTTCTCTCCCTCCCTGGGGACAGGACTTGGGTGGCAGCAGCTTGGGTGTGAGACGCACTCAGAGTGGCAATAGCACTGACACTCACACACGCAGACAACCCTGATGAAGCGAGAGACACAGATGAGGGCTGAGAGCAGAGGTGCTGGGAGCCTGGGAGCTACAGATGCAAGGGTGTGTGGGAGCCAAGCATGGGGGCTCTGAAGCAGGGGTGGGGGTGGCTGGACAGAGCTGGAGGGGGGTGTTTCTCTATCTCCGTCCCCCATGAAAGTAGCTCAAAGCCCAAATAAGAGAGAGCTTGTGGTAGAATGAGCCCCGGTCAGAAGTTAAGACCTGAGCCCAGGTCTTGGGGCAGCTATTAATCCTGAGTAACTTTGGGCAAATCCTTCTCACCAAGGAAAAAGGTCAGTGGTTTTTTTACACACACACACCCTTTTTAAGCAAGAGAAACTTTAAAATAAAATAAAACCCTACCTGGAACCTCAATATATGAAACATAAAAACAGGACTGTTATGGGTCCTCCCCAGAAGGTGGCCACAGAAAGCCCCACCAGTCAGACTTTCTACAAACTCGGGGTGACTCCTTGGCACACTCAGTCAAAGGACATCAAAAGGCCTTTCAGCTCCTTCAGACCACCTGTCAGTCTAAGAGGTGGAAACCATCCTGGCCTGGAACTGCCCTTAACAGTCCCCAAAGCCCTTGTTCTCTGGCCCCCTGGCCCTTGAGGGCAGAAGGTGGCAGAGCCAGCAGAACAGCTAGGCGTGCCACCATGCCCACCCTCCTGATGAGGGGAAGGCAGGCGTAAGTGCTGTGAGCTGGAGACAAGCAGGGCTGACATCCAGCCCCTTGGGAGCAACACCTCCCTCTCAAGCCCACCACCTGCTGTCACCGGCCCCTCCCAGTCGCCTTCAGAGGTGTTGGGAGTGGAACAGCATGTGTGGCGTGAAGGAGTCCGCCTGAGTTGGCTGCAGACTTGACATTCAATGTATTTATGGAAGCTGAGCTGCTAAGGCTTAGGGAGAGGAGGGAATGAGGGAGGGAGGAAATTGGAGGTCTTATCATCCTAGATTAGAAGGGGAAGAGGGGTGGGAGGAAGAGGCAAGTCAGGTCTCCAGGCAAGGTGGAGAGCTAAGGAAAAAGCCCTCACCCCACCCCCCAGGTCCCCAGGAAAGGCCAGTACTGCCAGTGCAGCAGGAGCTTTGGGTGGGGTCCAGGACTCACAGCAGACAACAGGCAGCTGATATCCCGGAAAGAGAGCTGGACTATGAAATCACAGTTCAAATCTCAGTCCGCCCTTAACCAGCTTTGTGATCTGGGCCAAATATCACCACTCTGAGATTTGGTTTCTTCAGTTGCATTAAATAAAAGCAACAATAAAATACAGTAAGTTTTCACTTAACATCCTCAAAATGTTCTATGACTTTAACCAAACTGTGCATAATGAAACTAATTTTACCACAGGCTAATTGATATAAACAAGAGTTAAGTTCCTGCGGCGATGTTATAATGAAATGATATTGAACCAAATAACGTTTATTTGAGGACCTACTGTACTTAATGCCACAGAACTATATACTTAAAAATGGTTAAAATGGTAAGTATATATTTTACCACAATAAAAAAGGCAACAATAATTGCTACCTCCTAGGGCAGACATCCATATGTGACATCTATATGGCAGGAGCTTTGAGATGGAACAAATAGCTGGCAAGACCATTCAGATGAGAGAGAAATTAAGTGTATGTGTGTAGGGGGGACTTATTACACTATAGTGACATGTAATAAAATCACCCCAAAAACCTTTGTTAAAATCTGAGCTCTATAATTCACCTGCCAGGTGTTCTAGGTGTCCCAGAGCAAGCTCTTGGAGCCTTCAGTCCAAGTTCCCTCATCTATATATAAAAAAGGCCAAGGCAGCCAGGTGGCTCAGTTGGTTGCAGCATTAGCCCATACACCAAAAGTCTGTGGGTTCAATTCCTGGTCAGGGCACATACCCAGGTTGCAGGTTTGATCCCTGGTCAGGGCATGTATAGGAGGCAACTAACTGATGTTTCTCTCTCACACTGTTGTTTTTCTCTCTCTAAAATCAATAAAAACATATCCTTGGGTAAGGAATTAAAAAAAAAAAAGAAAAAAAAAAGGCCTAGATACTCCAACTCCAGGCCAAGATGAATTCCCATGTGGGGTGTGGGGAAGGAAGTGAGAGGCTGTCCTGGTTGCCTGCAAAGGCTTTCAGGGAGTGCCAGGACTGATCTCTGATACCCCTTCCCACTGGTGCCTGGCCCCACTGCAGCTCCAAGCTCCCGTTCCCTCTCCCAGTCACCCCCAGGTCTCAATTTCCACAGTTCTTAGGTAGCAGGGGTACAGAAGGGGTCCTTGTCAGGTCTCAGTCACACCCCAGGCCAGAAGGTGCAGCCATATCTCTGCAGCTCTACACCTAGTAGCCTATAGCTCCTGGCCAGTGTTTCCTGGCCAAGGCAAGTCAGCAATTTGAATAATGCCTCTTAATCACTGTGCAAGCCTCAGAGGCTACATCTGGAAACTGGGGGTACCTCTCTCGATCCTGGGCTGTCTAGGACATCAGAGGAGATAGCAATGCATAGGAAGAGTGTAAAACAGTGCCTGGCACTAGAGTAAGTGCTAAACACACATTCACCACTGCCACCACTGCCACCTCTGAGTCTTCTAGCCCTTCCTACCTCCCAACCTCCTCCGAAGAGCTGGGCCAAACTGTGCAAGTTCTGGCTCCTTTGTTCCAAAGAACTGTGTTCTGTGACCCCGGGGTAGGGGAACAGGTCTCATCTATATCCAGAAATAATCCACATTCTGGGCAGTGTGGATTCTGCAGACCATCTAGACAGGCAGCACAGAAGAAACAAATCCAGGCAGTGGCCTGTGTGGCAACCTGCAGCACCCTCTCCTTCACTCATCATATCCCCCACCAGGAGCTATGGAGATAAGAAGGGGATGGGGAGACTGAAGCTCAGAGAGGCCTGCCCACTCTACCAGCCAGGATGGAGCAGGGTTGACCCCAGAGGCATGCAGGCTTCCCTCTGTGCTGGACTGGGGCCCACTAAACCCAAAAGTAGCTGCTGCCTCCAGAGCTTCTGCTGGCCAGGGAGCAGGTGTTAAAAGACCCCAAAGAAGTTAACGGCAACCCAGGTGGGCCTGTGAAGATCCCAGGGTTCTACCTTCCACATCCAAACCATCAGCAAGTCCTGTTGGCCCTTCCTTCAAAATCCAGCCAGCATCTGCCCACTGCTAACCATAACCACCACCATCACCATGCCCCAGGCCTCATCTCTCATCTGCTATAGCTTCCTGACTACCTCCCTGTCCTTGTTCCAAGTCTATTCTGAACACAGCAGCCAGAGCAATCTGGGAAAAGTCTGACAATACCTCCCCAATGCCCCAAACCTCCAATGGCTTCCAGCTCACCCAGAGTAAAGGCCAAAGTACCTACCCTGGCCTCTGAGCCCCCTCTTCCCCTGGCCTCTTCCCCTTGAACCCTCTGCTGCAGCAGTATGAGTCCCTCTCTGTTCCTTGGACACATCAAGCATGCGCCCACCCCAGGGACTTTGTACCTACTGTCCTCCGTCTGGAGCTCCCCTCTAGGACTCTGCATTTTCCCTTCCTCTATCTGGTCTCTCTGTAAAAGTCCCCTTGAAGAGAGGCCTTCCCTGAACTCCCTATTTAGCCCCACCCTTTAACCGCTCACTCTGCTTACTCTCTCTCCACAGCACTTGTTTAGCAGTCTGTGTTTACTGCCTATCTTCTCCCACTGGGACACAAACTTCATGAGAGCAGGAACTCTCAGTGCTCTGTCCACTGCTATGTGCCCAGGATCCAGAACAGTGCTAGGATCATAGTAGATATTCAGGAAATGTGTTGAAGGATTATTTACACCCTTCCCCACTGGAGCACATGCACACATTCACACCCTGCCAAGTCCAGACCATCTCTCCTGGAGCTGGGTTTTACCCTCTGCTGGTATCTTGCCCTGTCCAGAGCCCAGACACCTCCTCCACTAGCTGGTATGGGGAACTGGTTTCCTGGATGCCCTCAGGCAGGGTGGCTGTGGCTGCTCCCCTCCACTTCCCTGAACCTGGACTTGCAAGAAGACTGGAAGTGAATTAAATTCCTTGGAGAGCAAAGGTCAAGGCAATGGAGGAAGGGCTCAGCAAGACACCAGCGTTTCTCTCTTGCTATGTGGGGTAATACCCTTACCCCAGTACTCTCTTGACCACTAACTGCTCCCAGGACACCATATGGCCGGCTGGTCTTCCTCCTGTGCCTCTACTCCCCCTGTTCCCTCATTCTAGACCCATCTCCTCCCCTTGGGGAAAAATTCTGACTGATGAGAACAGGTCAGACATCACCTCCTGGGCAACGCCTCCCTGGCCCGCTAGGCTTCCCCAGCTCCAGATCTCAGAACTCTGGCTCAGCACTCCCCTTACACGACTTGAGCCTCAAAGTCATCTCTCCTGGAGCCCTTAAGGCCCAGGTCACACTGCCTGGCCAGGGCACATATCCAGTAAGTTCACTGGTCTGTGGATCCACAATGCCTACCCTGTAACAGGAGAAAGGGCATGGGTCCAAACCCCAAGGCTATTCTTCATTAGGCTGTGTGCCTTTGACCACATCACTCTCTGAACCTCAGTCTCCTTATCTATAAAATGGGGACAGGACAGTATAGTGCCCATATCACAGAGCTATTAAAAAGGATTAGAAGTAACACATGCAAAGTGCCTATGCCTAATTAGCAGTAACTGTTACTACTATTAGGGGCCATGGGTACAGTGTTAGAGGCAGGGACCTGGGCCAGGCATGCCTAGGCATGTCCAGTGTACAGCACTTCTGCCCACACTGAGGGTTCCATCGGTACTGCTGGATTGAGGAATGAGCTCTGGTCTCAGGGAGCTGACGCAGGATGGCACATATAAGGCTCTCCGTAACTCAAGGCTCAGTGGCTCCTGCCATCAGCCTTGGCCCAGTTGGCTGCCTGGCTCCTACTCCACCCCACCCACAGAGGGTTTGAGAAGTTTCCTGGACAAGTAAAAGTTCAAAGAGAGGGCACCGCCGCAGTGACAAATGAGATTGCAAAGCAAGGCCAGAGCCTGTTTCTCCCTTCCTTCTGGGGAAGTGGAAAGGGAAGAGTCAAGCCAAAACAGAAACTGTATTCATCACGATCCCCTCCCCTCCCCTCCCCAGCCCAGGAGGTTCTGCGGTAGTTTACTGGAAAAGCCTAACAAACTGAGATCCACTCAGCCTTCCCGCGCGTCCACAGGCTAGGCCATGTTAAGTGTCGGGAAGCCCCCAGCTCTGTGATTCTATGACCCTGGCCCACTCAGGGGTGGAGAGTCAGGCCCCACTCCGGCCCTTATTGCTGTTGGGTAAAACCCGGGGCTAATGAGAACAAGTTCCCGAAGTCAGTCTGGAAAGGGCCAGTCATTTTCCGGAAGGATCTCAGTCTTACCAGTTCACGCAAGGGAAGGTCCCCTGTAGGGGTAGGGGTGGTTCAACTCAGACTCCTCCCAGCACCAGCCCTGAGACGAAAGCCAGGATCAGTCACTTCCCAGCCAGAAAAAGTTCACAGCTGGGATACACAACTGGTCAGAAGGGGTGGCCTCCTTGTCCTTTGTCTCACTGACGTCCCAGTTGCCCCTTTGGGGGCTAGGACTCTGAGGCAGTTTCAGGACACAGTTATGGACTTGGTATCAGGAGACAGCTCTTAAGTCCCTGCTCAGTGACCCTGACCTTACCTGCCAAGTCTCAGCTTCCTCATCTGTAAAATGGAGCCAACAATCTCTGCCACTCAATGGAACAAGTATGAGCTGTCAAATGTACAGGATTTTTGGTGTCATCTGCACAAGTCTAGGTGTATGAGAACACAAATTAACGCAGCACACACATACTAGAGCCTACAATGTGCCAGACACTGCTAGTCCCTGGGGACACTCAGCAGCTCCCGGTCTGGTAAGGGAGGCTGACAAATAAATAATAAACTGTGCTATGCTGAGATCAGCGCTTTTAGGGAGGAACAAACAAAAAGGACTGTAGGCTCCCAGAAAAAGTAACATCTGACCCAGACTGGAGTGTGTGAGGTTGGGAAAGCCACAAAGAGGAGGAGCCATCTGATCTAGGCCTTCAAGAATCTTTGCATCTAGCCCAGCCGGGCGTGGCTCAGCGGTCGAGCGTTGACCAGGATCCAGGCGATCAGGGTTCCATTCCTGGTCAGGGCACATGCCAGGGTTGCGGGCTCGATCCTCAGTCAGGGGCGTGCAGAAGGCAGCTGATCAATGACTCTCTCATCATTGATATTTCGATCTCTCTACCCCTCTCCTTTCCTCTCTCTGAAATCAATAAAGATATATTTAAAAAAAAAAAAAAAAAAGAATCTTTGCATCTATCCCTGGAGGCAAGGAGGATGAGCATTCCAGGCACACAAAACAGCAGGGAGCAAAGGCCTAGCCTCTGGTCTAAAGCACAGACCCGGCCCACAGACTGAGCCTACCGCAGGGGGCTTGCCCCCAAACAACTGGTACCAGTACCAGGCCTCTAGACCATGCCAGGGAATGGTGCCTGCAGGTTCCTAACCCAAGGGGCACTTCCTCATGGCCAATTGAGGAAAGGAATCCTCAATCTCAGCAGAGGAGGCTGCCTCTGCCCTCCTGCCCAGCTCAGAACCACCCCCCAACAGCTCAGTTCAGAGGACCCAGCTCTTCATTCTCTGAGCCCACCAGAGTTTCCACCTCCCTCTGGTAAACTCATTCTCTTGCACTGAGGCCCCCTCATTAATTTTCGGCAATTGTGGGCCTTTCTCTGACTTGGGTTCCCAGAGCTCTGTGCACTTTCTCTAGAATTAATGCTTGCCATGTAACATTATCCATTTTCAAATTCATTTACTGAGCAGACTGACATCAGGTCTGGGTCTTTTTCACTCTTAAATCCTCACTCGATAAATCCAGACCCTGCCCCCAATGCCCTCTACCACAGCATTTTACTTATTGACAAAAAGCCAGGCTTTCAGGCTCTGGGACAGAATAAATAAACCACATCAACTGTCCTCAAGCAGCCTATGAAATTAAAAGCTATAACCACTGCTCTATATTGTTCTTATATAAACAATAATAGGTAACACTTATTTACTGAGCACTCATGTGCTCACTGTGTTAAGCCCTATATACACCTTGTTTCATTTAATCTTCACAATAATTCTGTGAGGTAGGCACATTACTATCTCCCTTTTACAAATGAGAAAATTGAGGCACTGACTTCATCAGAACCTGATGAAGGGAAGCCTGATTCAGGAGTCTGCATTCTCAACCACTATGCTATTACGAACAGGGTGCTGCAGGGGCATAGGAGTATTTAGCCTTGGGTTGGGGGAAAGGTGATGCAGAGGCAGTGTTGCCTGGGCAGAGCACTCCGAAGGACAAGTAGAAGGTAGTGTGGCAGATAAGAGGAGAAGGGGCTTTCTAGGTAGACAGGCTTGTGTGCAAAGACATAGAAGCACGAGACAGCAAGGTATGGGCAAGTGCAGCCTGCAGTGCCATATTACTGCACCTTAGGGTGCACAAAGGAGATTCAGATCACAGAGAGTTCTCTAAATTGTGCTAGGAAATCACCCTTTCCCATAGTTAATGGAAATCCATCAAAGGGTTTTAAGCAAGGTAGTGATACTATGAGACTTGTGTTTTAAAAGGATCACAGGAGTTACTATTTGGAGACTGGGTGCAGGCAGCCAGGGTTGGAAGTTGCTGGGAAGCCACTGCAATCACCTCGGTGAGAAACACGTCAACAAAGGTGAGAACAGAAAGAAGTTAGCTGAGCAAGGTCTGGTATTAGATGTGGGAATTGAGGGAGAAAAGAAACTGAGATAATGCCGAGGTTTTTCGCTGGGATGGGTGTGGCAAGGGAAGAATGAGTCTGCAGGGGAAAAGACGACTTCAAGTTCAAACACAGCGAGCTCTGGCTAAAGCGAAACTGTCCACTTGGTCGGCAGCCGGATGGCCAAACCGGGGGGTTCCAGGGAGTGGCTGCCCTTACGCTGTGGATCTGGGTGCGTTTCGGGTATTTAAGCAGTATAAAGCCGAAGCCCTGGGCGCGGAGACCAGCCGGGCCCGTGCTCCGAGCGAGGAGCCGCAGCGGAGCGGCACGGGACAGGCACTCCCACGGTCGCGGCAGCGGGCAGGGAGTCAGCTGCTGCCGGGGCACGTGCAATTATGCAGTCAGGAACGAGTGTCACCGCTGCTGTGCGCCTCTACGAACTCAAGAGAGATACTTTAAAGGGCCCTTTTTATGTCAATTAGAAAAACATTCCAAAGGAAGTTGAGGGAGACCGGATGTCAGCGAGACGCAGACCTCCCGGGACGCGTACATATTTCCCTTCTCAGTAGGAAACCCTGACCCCTCCCCATATCCAACTCCTGCCCTTAAAACCCAGACACCGTCCCCCTCGCCTCTCCCCTCACAGTGAACAGGGAGGCTCTAGGGGGCGACCCGGGACGCCCTCTCCGGGCCCTCAAGGGTGGGCGGGCGGCAGAGGGTCTGAGGCGCCGGACCCGGCACCAGACCGAGCGAGGCGGAGCAGAGGAAGGGGGCGGAACCTGGGGCGCGGGGGGTGCGGGAAGGGTCGGACGGAACCAAGAACGGACACCGGGCAAAGGCGGGATCCTCCAGCAAGCACAGTCCTCGCGGGACTACCCAGCTCCAGTGACCTCTGCTGGACCCACCTGCTGCATGTCAGCCACCGGCCGGCTCTTCTTCCCCAGCCACAGTCAGCTCCGCGGCCCCGGCAGCGCCTCCGAGCGGAAGGGGATCTCGAGGCAGCACCACTTCCGCCGCTGAGTCCGCCCCGCGGAGCAAATGGGGGCGGGCGTAGGACCGCAGCCCCGCCCCCTCGCCCTCCAGCCCCCCGCCGCCAGGCCCGGAAATGGGGGCTGCTGCTTAAGGCGGACCCCAAGAGGGTCCTCCGGAGAGTGGGGGAATGCGAGAAGCCCCGGGGCATCGTCTTTATTGGACCACATAGGCCTGGCACAGTGGAAAAAAGGGAACCTCCTGAGAGGAGGCCTTTGGTGCCAGGGGGACAGGATTTGGAGGAATCCACAATCACTCTTGAAGCACTTTTGCTCTCTTTTCCTCCCCAGCCTCTTTCAGCCGCCCCTCGCCGGATCTAGAACCTTTGTGGTCCTTCCTAAGAGTGCCCCGAGCTTGTTTTCTGCAGGAAAGACTCCTAGAGGACTGGACACTACGGGGAAGGCCCTGACTCTTGGATGAACACCAACCAGGTCTTCCACATGCTGTAGGGACTCAGGGCCTGAACATATGCTGTAGGGGGAGGACCTGTTGCTTCCTCCTCACTTTCCTCTCCCCCTAAGAAAGGAGTCTCAGCACAGTTATTTACAAAGATTTATTACAGCACAGGAGTGGTTCAGGTCCGGAGTCAGGGAAGAGGGGAAGGGGGCAGAGCAGCTGGAGGACAAGAACCTGGCTCCCCTCAACATATGCCCCCCACTAAGGATGTATACTAGGTGGCATTCCTGGCATCAAAGCACAAACAAAATGCAACAAAGCAGCCTCTGCCAGCCCATCTTCCAGGCACCCAGGCTGGGGAGCAGGGGTGATAGGGGAAGATTTCCAAAATGAAGAGACTGGAAAAGGATGCTTGAATCCTCGGCCCTGGTAGAAGCCAGTAAGAGGGATGATGACTGGGAATCCCCCGTAGGAGGAAAGGGGATGGAGAAGGATCTAGGACACCTACAGGTTCTCTGTACCCCCTTTCCTCAGATCTTAGGGTCCTGCCCTGTGGTTTTCCTGTGCCCAAGGGAGAGGGTCTGGGAGTAGAATTGTGAAGCATGAACCTTTGTCCCTCGATTACTGGATTTTCCAAGCAAGCTCTCTCACATCCTGCCTCCCACTGGGTGAATAGGGGAATAACTGGCAGGGGTAGGCATCAGGCAGCAAGTGACCAGGACTCTGGGCATCAGCCAAAGGTGGGCAAACAAGCAAACACAGACCAGCTTTAGTCTTCTAGAAGTCAGAAGCCGCAGCCCTAGCAGGAGAGGGGAAGGGTAGAAAATAGGGTGAGGACAGAGTGGGTTTCTGAGGAATAGTGATGCCCCCTTCACGTTCTTCTGGGAGATGCAGGGCTGAGTGCCTATGTGTCAGGCACTGGGTGGGCAGGGCGCTGTGGGTCTTCCCCGGGCTCTGCAAGACAAGCAAAGGGACTCAGGGCCTGAACATATCTACCAAGATCCCAGCTCCGCCTTCCCACACCCCACTCCCAAGCCTCACCACTTAGTTCGGGGTCTTTCACTTGGTCCTCAGAACTTCCATCTCTCTGGGGCTCATCCAGAGGGGGCGGACGCTCCCAGGGGCCCTCCAGACCCTGGCCACAAGTTGTCTTCTGCCCAACTGGGGACAGGGAAAAAAGCATGAAACCACAGACTCTCCGTGTCCATCTGACTGTCTTGGATCATGAGTTGAGTCTGATGGCTGAGGCTAAGCTTTCTGAAGCCATTATGGTATAGCTGAGAGGACTGGACTAAGCTCTGCCAATGACTAGCCATACGACTTAGATGATTCAGTTTATTACCTCTCTGAAGGGGATGGTAAGAGGAAAATTGTGTCAATTACCTTAAATAAGATACTAGTTAATAATGGGACCTGCCCAGCCCAGCGCTGGCACCCAGGAGCCACTCTGGGAATGGTGGCAATTTATATAGCTCCTTAGTATTCTTGTCATTCAATCCACTGCCCTGTTGCTTTTCTGGAGGCAACAGTCTCCTCTCACCTCCTCTCTACCTGTTCTGGGGGGTCTCAGTGGGAGTCGACTTAACTCTTAGAGTTAGAGCTTTCACTCCCATGACTGATGTCCTAGCAGCCAATGCAGAGAGGAGGCCCAAGACATTTCATTGGGGTGTAAAGAATGGACACATCAAGCAGGGGTGATCAACTGTTTTCATCCCCATAAATAATGGGACCAGACCAGCCGGTGTGGTTCAGCGGTTGAGTGTCAACCTACGTACCAGGAGGTCCCGGTTTGATTCCCAGTCAGGGCACATACCCTGGTTGTTTCCAGCTCGATCCCCAGCAGGGGGTATGCAGGAGGCAGCCAATCGATGTTGATGTCGATGTTTCTATCTCTCTCCCTCTCCCTTCCTCTCTCTAAAATCAATAAAAACATATTTAAATAATGGGACCAGCCCAACCGGCGTGGCTCAGCAGTTGAGCATTGACCTATGATCAAGGAGATCGCGGTTCAATTCCCGGTCAGGACACATGCCCTGGTTTCGGGTTTGATCCCCAGTGGGAGGCATGCAGGAGGCAGCCGATCAGTGACTCTCTCTCATCATTGATGGTTCTGTCTCTCTCTCTCCCTCTCCCTTCCTCTCCCTGAAATCAGTAAAGATATAGTTTTAAAATAAATAAACAAATGAACAAATAAGTAAGTAATGGGACCAAAAAGTTTTGTGTACACTAGGAGGAATAGAGGTGGTGCAGCCTTCTAAGGCCAGGCATGGGACAAGCAGCCATGAAGGTCTGAGATCTTCCTGCCTAGAAATTCTCTGGGCTTTGAGACAGTCTGTGGAGATTGTTGGATCTGGGGCCTCTGGCTCTGTAGCTCTCTGAGCAGGTCTTAGTCCTCTCCGTAGTCCCTCTCTTCCCAGGTAGCTGGGGTTGGAGGTGTGGAGGACCAGATAGTTCTTGAATCCTAGATTCTCCATCAAGACACTAGAGGGCACCCTCTCACCCCAGCCTAGGAAATGAAAGAGGAGAAACAGTCACTGAGTCCTGGAGAGGACTTACCAGCCAGCCCCCTCTGCCTCCCAACAGAGACCACACCCTACGTTCAGAAATGCAAGCGATGGGGACATCGGATACTATTCCTCCTCTACCCCTGCATCTCCTTGCATCCCCTCACAGCCATGGATGGGAAGTCCTTCCTTGGGTCCAGTCCCAAAATTCCTGTGGCCTTGCCTTAATTCTTTGGGAAGAGAGGAATTATTAGGAAAAACCTGATTGGGAGACGGACTGAGTCAAGGATGGGAGCAGCCCGGGTGTCGGGTGACGCTGAGTGTGAGGCAGCCTGTGGGGGGAAAGGATAGGAAGGCCCTTGTAGTGTGATCGCAGTTTGCATGTGTGAGAAACTGTGAACTGGGGAGGGGTGTCCCAGGACACTGGAGGGCTCCACCTGACCCGTGGCAGTAGGACCCAGGCTGCACAGCCCCTCCAGCTTACCAGGCCCCCTGCTGCCCTTTAGGACTTCAGCCTGGCTGTCCTCCTCCTCCTCCTCCTCCTCCTCTTCTTCCTCTTCCTCCTCCTCTTCCTCTCTTGGGTAGCCCAGCTCCCGCAGCTCCCCAAGCTCGTCTTCCTCCTCCGAGGCCTGGTTCTCGCTCAGGTTGCCGATGGACTGCAGGTGAGACTCGGCGATGCGCTGCACGGCTGCCACAGGGGCACCCAGGAAGGCAGGGTCAGCCGGGCCCGGGAAGCAGCCCCCGGAGCTCCCCGAGAGGCATGCTGCCCGGCCCCCAGCCTCCTTCCATGGGCCTAAGGCAGAGCTAGCCCCCCTCAGGGGTCTAGTTCAAAAGCTGAAGGCTCCAGGTCAGCTTGCTGGGGGCCAGGCCAGGGCTGAAGCAGCAGGGGGTAGACTCTTGATCATATTTAGCTCTTAAACTGTCCAAAGGTGCTGGCCCCCTAGAGGCTGGCACCAGGCCATAGGGTACCAAGTCGGACAAGACCAGGCGGGCATAACAACAGCTTAACATTCCCTGGCTGAGGAGCTTACTTCTCTAAGGACCTGGTACTGGACATAGTGTTCACCAGCTACAGCCCCAGGCAAAAGGCACAGAGCCCTTGGGCCAGAGCCCAGGGGATTTGTCCCTTTCAATTTCTAGGGGAGTGCCCAGTTGGCTTAGGGCTCACTGCTCACCCTGATCCTGCCCACCCCTATCACTCTGTTGCCTGGCTTGGTCGACACCCCCTGGCACTGCCCCATCTTAGACGCACTCTCCAGTCTCTAAGAGGTAGGTACAATTCTGAGACTGCGGACTTAATAGTCTGCAGCCAGTGAAGTCTGTGCCTGGGGATGCGGTGTGCTCAACGCGGCCCCCACAATCTTGACCCACATCCCCAGGCTTCCAGCTCCCTCTGTGGTGACCTAGAAAGCGGCAAACACCACCCACCCCCCAACACCACCAAGGCCTGCTGGGATAGGGCCTAGGAAGGGAACCGTGTGGGCAGATGGAGACAAATTTCCAAAAGATGGAAAGGACCAGGCGATTCTGAGAAAGGGGCCAGGGCTGGGCAATTCTGGGGGAATGGCAGGGGCTGAAGGGACACTGTGAGGAGTGGCTGGGGCAGAGGCAACAGGGGGACAGCAGCTGGTGGGATTTTAGAGCATTCAGGTCACTTAACTCATAGCCCACAGACAAGATGCTGATGAGCTTAGGGCTGGGGTTGCCACAGCTACTTCTTGGTCTACAGGCAGCCCCTCGCCCTCAGAAAGCCCAGAGGAGTAGATCCAAGCTGGAAACCTCCGGTGCAGTGAGCAGGGCACCGAAGTCCTGCCAACTGGGGGACAGGCACAGAGGGTGCATTGTGTGTGCCCGCTGCCCCACCCTGCCCCAAGCTCCCAGCCTGGTGCCTCCCGCTGGCTCTGGGCAAGCTACCCAGGCAATAAAAGCACAATAAATCGCCCTGCCCTGGCCTTGGGGACGCAGCAAAGCTTCACCTTGAGCCAAGTGTGAGAGCTGGGCCTTGGGGAGGCTCCTTCAAGCCAAGACTCAGTGTTGTCCACCCTCCCCCGGGGGCCCTTGGCGTCTCCCCCTACAAGCCCTGCCCCTGCCAGGCGCTCTCCCTTGCCCAGAAAGGGGTCGGAGCCTACAAAACAGTGCCCTTTAGGTACAGAAGGGTCCTCTGAGGGTTGGATGGAGGGGAGAAGGGAGAAGGGGAGGTGGCAGCTCCAGCAGCCACCCTCTCCCCTAACTGGAGGAGGAGAGTTCAGTTCGTGAGCCACAGTGACAACAATAGGTGTGCTCAGAGCCAATCTGGCACCCCGTGAGCCTCCCGCGTGCACAGCGCCTCGTGCCTCTCAGGGTTCTCTTGGGTCTCCCCCTCGCCCTCCCCACTGTCCCCTTCATTCTCCATCTCCATCTCTGGGGCCCTGAACCCTGCCCCCACCAGGTCTCCCTTATTGAACTCAAAGGTCCCCAGTACAGACCCCAATCCCCGTGTTCTGCTGGCCCTCCAACCACCCTGCTTCTCCCCACTCAGACTCCCCTAGGTGCAGCCCAAAGGGGCAGTGGGGGGGCACACCTCTGGCCATTGCAGGGTGCCCAGCAAGCCTTGGCCCATCGTCTTCACCCAGCCCTCTGCCTCAAGCTCGAAGTCAAGAGCACAAGGGGCCGTTTTCCCTCACGTCCACTCACCGCCCCCAGAGCCCAGGGCAGGGAGGAGAGACTTCTTGTATTCTCTTTTCAGAAGTTGCCACCCACCCCCAATGCCGCTTCAGGGGTCAGCCTTCCCCACATGCCTACAGGTGAGAAGTCCTTCCAGGTGCTCAACCACACTGCCTGCTTGTTGACCTTTCATATTCCTGCCCTGAGGGAAGAGAAAGGGCCCCTGCCCATCTCGCCCCTCCTCCTGGCCTCTCCTCTCTGCTCCCAACCCTGGCAAGTGGCTGACAGGTGCACCTGTTGACCTTGGCTAGTGCTGGGAACCCATTAAACCCACCACGAGGGAGCTCTGGGCACACCCTTCAGGTCTCCCTACCTCCCTCGGTCTGCGGGAGGAGGGGGCTGGCCAGGCAGCAAGAGCCTCAGGCAGGAGTTGAGGTGGGGGTGGGAAGGCACCCTAAGGCTTAGTAAGGAAGAGACCAGCTCCACACTCCCATCTGCCCCTCCTTCTCTTCCAGGTGAACCTCCCACAGCTCCCCACTTCAAGCCAAGTCTCCAGGCCTCCCCTCAAGCCCCCAGGGATGTTACACCTCCTCCCCTTCGCACACCCTCCTCTCTTCCTGGAATGCTCTGGGCCTTGCCTGCCCATTGAATTCTTACTCAACCTTCAAATCCAGGCTTAAACGTCCTCTCCTCTGTCACTCTCCCTGACCCTTTGAGGTAAGGGCCCCAGGAGCAGGGGAACCAAATCTCACTTATTTTGCCCAGTGCCCCACACTGAAGCCTGGCACACACTAGGTGTTGTGCTAGAGAAATGATTTGCCTTTTAACACAGAAAGGAAAAGCAAGGAGAAGCACCCAGTGTGCAGACCTGTGCAAATGTTATGCGAATGGAAGAGGGGAGCAAGGGGTGCAGCCCAGAGAAGGAGGTGCCCTTTGGGGGGGTGGGGGGTGGTCGGCTGTACTTGCATAAGGGAAGTACACGACTGAGTCTCTTATAGTGATGCCTGCTTGTTATTTTAGGCAGCCACCCCTTTTCTTTCAACCCCACAGCCACCCTTCCTGGCCTCTGGGTGCCTTCTTTTTCACAAGACCAAATTAGGACCAAATTGGTCTCTAAGTAGGGACTGGGGGAACACAAGACAACCCCTCCCCACTGACAAAAGTGCAACATGTCACCTCCCTCCCCCAAAGTCAGCCCAGTTCCAGGGGTCGCAGGGACAGCCAGGCTGACGGGTGGGTGGGAAGATAGTACCTTTCAGTGAAGGGGGTGTGTAGGCACAGGGATTGGATCTCTTCGATTTGAGGTGGTGCCCCTCTCCCGAGGCTCTCTGCCAGGAAAAGTGCCAGGTTAAATGGGCTCACCACAGGCCCCTTCACTTCCCCGCTCCCTCCATTCCACCTCACCCAAAGCAACCGGGGCAGACTGGTCTAGCCTCTGCTAATGTGTTTAGGTGCTGCTGCCCCTCAGGTCCTGCACCAGGCTGAGGCCACCCATTGCTTTGAAGGGCCTCCATAAGCTGTGGCCTGGCTCAGGGAGGAGACCCTAGATTCTGGACGCCTCACCCAAGTCTGAGCAAAGATAAGAGCAGAGGAAGATCTCCCGTGACACCCTGCACCAGGCACTCTCACCAGAGGTGCCGATGGATATGCTGATTGATATGCTAATGTGTCCTCCTGGGTGGTACCCTGTGTTCGTAGGGAAGTAATCCCAGCCATCCCACCATATCCCTTCCTCCAGCCGCCCCCGGAAACTCACCTGGTGGGGGGAGGCCTCCTCCTCTGAGGGAGGCCGTCAATGAACGCAGGGAGGAGGAACCAAGAGGAGGAGGAAAGAAGGGGAAAAGAGAAAGAATCTGAATTACTTTCCCCAAAGTGTCAATCTCTGGAGAAAGGGAAAGTGTGCCCTTTCCTTCCTAGTGTTGGAAGGTGCCTGTCAATAAATGAAACCAGGGAGAGTTGGCCTCCCAAACTTTACCCACTCCCTGCCCCTCTTCGGCTCCATCTCCTACTCCTGGGACTTTGGCAAGGGCCCCAAGAAGGCATCAGAGTTAGGGTGGGGCCAGGGCTGGGCTGGGACAGGGAAGGGGCCCACCTGGTGAGGAGTGCTCGGAGAGCCGGAACAGCATGGCAGGGGTTGGTCTCCTGCGCCGGATCTATGGAGATGAAGAAAGAGGGGGGGAGGACAGGCACCTGCAGCCCCCTCTCCCCACCCCACCCCCGCTGCCCCTCCTCAGGCAGCAGGGAACAAATGGTGCTTTGGAGTCCCCAGGGAACCTCTGAATCAAAGCCTGTCAGAGCTGAAAGGAACTCTACAGCTCACCCAACCCCCTCATTTTATTCAGGTGAAAGCTCAAGGCTCAGAGAGTTTCAGCAAAGTGCTCAAGGCCACACAGCAATGCCAAGGCAGAGAAAGGATGACAGAAAAACCTGTCGCTGACTCCCACCCCATGCCCATCCCACTCCACGGCTACTCCACAATGGGCATCTCCCTTTCTGTTGTTCCCCTATAAGGCCCTTTCTCTTCCACTTTTTAAAAACATCAGACCTGGCAACTGAAGCTGACTGTGGAAGGTGCCCCAATGGGCCATGGCACCCACGTGGCCCTGCCCCTAAGGTCAGCTCAAGGGCTCCAGAGAAACTGGATCCAGCTGCAGAGGGAGGCTGAGCCAGAGCACTGCAGGCACCTCCAACCTCACACAGAGGCTCAGGTGTGGGCCTGAACCACAGACCAACAGGGGCCTGGGGGGTATCTCTGGGGGCCTGGCTCTTGGCACCCCTAGCAGTCTCTCTCAGGCTGTGGAACTCTTAGCCCAATCCTCATAAAAACAAAAACAAACAAAAAAACCCCCTAAAAGTTGCCCTCCTTGGTACATGAACCAAGCTGAATAGTAAGGGTGTGGGGTGGAGGGGGCACAGAGCACTCCCAGTAACTGCACCCCCCCAGCTTGGCAATCAGACCGTCAGTTAATTAGGTCCCCTCTGAGCTCCAGGGAAATGCACAAAGAGAACCAGGTGAATTAAGCTGAAACTGCCACCTCCCCTGCCAGGCTCCCAACACTGCCCTGCAGACCAAAAGCTGCTTAGGCCACGCCCCCCCCCCAATGGTCTCCTATCTCCCCCTCGAATGATTTGGCCCGGCTCCCACTGCTCAGTTGGGAGCCCCTTGCGACTCAGCAACAAGTGAATCCAGCTAGGCTGTGGGGGGCGGGGCCCTCTTCTCCTCTCCCTCCTCCCACCCCCTCCCCAACTTTGGAGGCCTCCCAGCCACCAAAAAGGCTCGCCCAGAGTCCTCAGTTGTCCCTGTGAACAGGTCTGGCTTCAGTGACGACTGGTCCCCCCGCCCCCATGTTGCGGCTCTGTCCAGGGTCTGACAGCAGGAGGTCAGAACAAGGCTCTGGCGACCCCAGGCGAAGCAGACGGGGTGGGACTAGAGGGGGAGGGAGGGCCGTGGGGCAGCGGAGTTGGGGCCTCCGCTCCGAATAATTACGGGTCAGAGGACTTGGTTTGTCACATCTGACCGGTGTTGGCTGGGTCCGGGGCACAGCGGTCCCGGTGGCGGCTGGGTTAGGAGGACACCAGGGGGTCAGGGGGACGGCGCCCTCCCCGTGCGCCTGGAATGGTCTGCCCGGGCGCTCAGACGCCCATCTCCTGGAATTCTCGGGCGCGGGGATCAGGATGGAGGCCCCGGGAAAAAGTTGCACGAGTCTCCAGCGAACTTTGGGCGCTGCCCCGCCGGGTCGAAACGGCTCGGGACTCTCCATCACCCCGATTCCTCCAGGCCGGCGTGGACCCCGCTGCGCCCGGAGCGCAGGGGGGCCGGGGTGCGTGTGGGCGCCGCCGGGGGTGGGGCGCGGCCCCCTTACCATCTCCACCTGGCGGGGGTCCAGCTGGCTGGGGGGCGCGGGCACGGAGAACTGGATCTTCTTGCGGTCCTTGGGGTCCATGGCGGGGGCGGTCGGTGGGGCTGGGTGCGCGACTGCGGTCCCGGGCGGCGCTCGCGGCTCGGCTCGCCCGCGCGGCTCCGGGCGCAGCGCTGTGCGCGGCGAGGAGCGGGAGGAGGGGAGGGCCGTGCGCGCACCGATAAAAATACCGCGCGGAGAGGCGAGCGCGCCGAGGAGGGGTCGCCGCCGCCCCGCCGCCCCCGGCCCGCCCGCCGCTCAGCCGGCGCGGGGTCCCCTCGCGCTGCCCCGGGCCCCGGCTCGCGGGGGTCGGTGTCTCTCGCTCCCCCTTCGCTCGCTCTCGGTGCGTCTCTGAGCGTCTCTCCCGTCGCTCGCGCTTCCTCGACTTCCCCCTCTCCACCTCTCCGCGCCTCTCTGCCTCGGCCTCTCTCGCTCTCTCCCGGCCTCGCCCCTGTTGCCCCAGCCTTGGGGTCCCCAGCCCGTCCCCTCACCTGGGACTGGCGCCCAGGGGCTTGGTGGGAGGGCTCAGGAGAAAGTAGCCAATGAGCACCGAGAAGCGTGTTCTTCCCTGCCGCGGGGGGGGGGGGGGGCACCAGGGCTGGGGCGGGGAGCAGGTTGGGGGCCCCCTGCCGTCTCCCCAGAACTTGAAGCTGCATTATTGATGGAGTCCAGCAGGGAGGATTATGTGGGGAGGCTGAGGGGCCGCGGGGACTCTGGCTTTAACCCCTTCATGGCCGGGGTTCTTGGAGTTTCACGGGGAGGCCTGTGAGGTCGTGAAGAGAGTGCCACCAGCATGTCACGCTGTGAATGGGGGTGTCCTGGAAATCGAGTGAGCGTGAAGGAGCGGGTTGTGCGTGGGAGGACACGTGTCAGTCACCATGCAGGGAGTGTGTGAGTGCCAGCGGCCCTGCGGTGCCTATAGCTGGGGAATGTGTGTGTGGGGGGGGGGGTGAGTGCATGTTAGTCTGTGAGTAAGTGTGTCAGAGTGTCAGGGATGCAGTGTGAGTGGCAGGGTGTGGGAGGACTACGTGTGTGTGAGGGAGGGTGTGGGTGTGGAGGAGGTTGTCAGAGGCTGTCAGGGTGATGGGCATGGGTGTGCCAGCTTGCAGGGGCGTGGGGGAGCTGTATCCACAGCTCTAGCCTGTGCAGTAGAGGGGGTGAGGCTGTGAGCCTCTGCCAGGTACACTGGATTCACGTGCCTTCCTTGTCTCCCCAGAGCGAATGGGAGGGAGACAGAACCAGCCCAGGGGCACAGAGTTGAGGGTGTCGGGGGGCTGCCTGTACCTGTACACGTGCCATCACGTGTGTGAGTTGGGTGCATTCAGGAGCAGAGCTGAGAGGAGAGGTGTGTGCTCATTTCCAAGGCGTGAGCCTCTCTCTCTCTCTCAAGATGTTTGTGTGTGTCTCAGGAGGGGCAAAGGGGATGTGCTGGCCCTGTGGGTTGGATTGTCCCTGTGTATCTGTCCAGGTCCTGGGTGTCTTCGCAGGAGCCCATGTTTCCCTGTGCGGGCCTGTGGGTGAGGGTCTGAATGCCTCCTGTAATGCTGACAGGGAGTGTGCGTAGATGTGTCCGTTGCACGTGTTCCCGAGGCTCTGTTTGTGTTGGCTGTGTTCTCTCCTGGTCACACTCAGGCCTGGATCAGTCAGGAGCCCTCCCCCCACCTCCAGCAACATTTCCACTCTAGCCCCAGCATGCTGGGTCCTTGGCAGAGCAAGGGGGGAGCAGGAGGCCAGAGGAGACCTGTGGAAATGGGGTCAAGGGCATGATGCTGTGCCCCAGAGTCAGTGTTCACTCGGGGTGAGGAAGAGGGTGGCAGGAGAGCAGAGCTTTGCTCATGGGAGCTGAAAACCCTGGCTACTCAGCTCCACACCCCTCAACGCCAGGCCTGGCTCAAGTCCGGCTATGTTTGTTGACTTACATGCTTGTTGGGAAATAGCCGGATGCCAGGTTGCTGGCCCAGGGGTGTGGGCATCTCTGGCAGCCCCTGGCTTGGCCCAGACCCCTCTTCCAGATGGGGTGTGGTGGGGAGTGGCAAAGACCAGTTTGGCAGTGCCTTGGGAGGGTAAATAAGGAGGTTCTGAAAGTCAGGAGGAACATGACCACTCAGACAGCCACTCAGACAGTAATCTGAGTGGCTACTGGCCCATGGTGAGGGTGAGGGGCCTGTGGCTTCCAGTGCTGGAGGGCGGGAGGGTCCTGGAGTGGGATAAAGGGGACAGAACTGTCCTCTGACAGCTGGGTAGGTAATGAGAGGTCAGGCACAAGGAGGCATCACCACCAGTTGCACCTTGGAGCCCATCAGAGCGGAGATGACCTTGGGGACCACAAGGACTGAGGCTCATTTGACCAGGGAGGACTTGTTTATGGAGGTTCTGCCAAAAGGAGTAAAGCTCTAGGAAGCCCTGGATCAGGAAAAGTGCCCCTGACCCAGGCTGGGGCAGCTGGGAAGCCAGGCCTGGAAGATGGAGCGTTCAGGGATGGAGGAGAGGGTCTATGCCCTCTTCCCCAGCTCTTCTGGCTCCCACAGCTAAACCCTGGGGTTAAGAGGGGTGGGCAAGCCTGGCTGACAGAGGTACAAGCACAAGGGACAGACAGACAGGAAGGAGGAGGAAGGGAAGGAAGGATGACAGAGACGGGGGGGGGGCAGGTAGGAAAAAAAGTGAAAAGAGACAGAGAAAACACATGTGAGAGATGGAGAGACAAAGGGAGAAAGAGAGAGCGTCACGAAGGAGAGAGGCAGGAGACAGAGATGGGGAGAGAGTAAAAATAGCGCAGCATTAGGATAATTGCAGCTCACAGCTCTGCCCTCCGTTAGGAATTAAATGAGGTTTTATTACTTTGATTTTTCTCCCTGGATCCTACGCGACTTCTCAAGAACTTAAGGAAAAGTTTTTCAGGTGGGCGGCCAGGTGGCGGGGGCTACGTGGGTGACAGAGGAAGGGAACAGGACTTCTGGGAGCTGGGGGAGGTGTGGGCAGGGGCAAGAAGTGGAGAGGGGCTGGGGAGGGTGGGGGAGCCAGCAGGGGGAGGCAGCGGTGTGAGGCACATCCCAGAGGGGCTGAGAAGCAAGGGGCCAGGGTGACCTCCATTCTCTGTGACTTAGAATTAATCATATGCAAATGAGATATAAAAATAATATGCCACTCTTCGGGTATTATTCTTGAGTTAGAAGCATAGGCGATTGGGTCCAAGGAACAAATTCAAGACCTTGTTTGACATAACTCCAGTTGAACTTTGGGTCTTTCTACTTGGACTGACAAAGTTTTATCACAAGGTGCCTATTAATGTACCATAGGTCTAAGCACACTATTTTTTAAAAAAGATTTTTTACTGATTTTTTTTAGAGAGAGAGGAAGAGAGAGAAACATCGATTGCTGCCTCTTGCAGGCCCCCTACTGGGAATCGAACTGGCAACCTTTGGGTGCATGGGCCGATGCCCAACCAGCTGCGCCCCCCTGGCCAGGGCCTGACTACTTTGAGCACACAATTTCTTTTCACATCATTGTCTGGTGCTTGCCACAGTGCTGGGCATGCAAGAGAGGCTACAGTCAGTCTCTGGAAGGTGAATTTTGGAGGATGGTGTGAGGCCTTTGCCCTCTTTCTGGGAGGTGGGGAGAGTCTACAGTCGAGAATATTGCATCCCTTCCCCCAAGCAAGAAACAGTCTCATGGACAGAATCTAAACTGGGGAGCTAGGCAGACCTGAGGAAGAATCTTAGGTCTATAACTTACTGCGTGACCTTAGACAAATTTCTTAGCCTTTCTGGGCCCCAGTGTCCTTGTGTTTCAAAGCCCACTTCATATATAGCTGTGACAATTCAATAAGAAGAGAATAGGAGACAGCAGGGAGAGGAAGACCACATACCAGACGAACTGACTCCATAAAAGAAACTATAAGCATGAGTCTACAGGAGCTGGGCAGGGCTGTTGAGAACAGGACCCTGTGGACATCACTCATTCACAGGGTCACCAGGAGTTAGAGCTGACTCAATTGCAGGAACACACAAACACACACACACACACACACACGCCCCAGCTCCTGGTAGGTCTTCAAGAAAAGTGCCGGTTGCTCTGGAGCTCCGGGGCACAGTCCGAAAAGGGCCAGCAGGTGGCGGAGTCGGCTAGGGTTTGGGCGGCTGCACCGCTAGCTCGTTGAGTCTGTAGTTAGGCATCACACCCGTGACCTTGCCGCCACTGAGTTGAACCCAGCTGGCTGGGTTGGCAGGTGGCAGCTGGAAGGGAGGCCCCAGGAAGCCCCGGAAGCCAACTTAGAGAAGCTGGGGAGCACTGGGGCACCTTTCTCTGTCCCTGGTGGTGGTGATGGGGCGACAGGAAGGGGGGAGCATTCCAAGTCCTGCCTTTGGGGAGGAGCGGGCAGGGGGCACTTTCAGCAGGGACAATGGTGGCACCAGGACAGGCACACAATCATCTGAGACATTCATTCACGCACGCATTCATTCACCCATTATGCATCCCTTTGCTCATTCAATAATTTCCCATTGGGTGCTATTTTAAAACAAACCAACTTTATTGAGTTTGAATTTATATACAATAAAATGTACCAATTTTAAATACACATTTCTATGAGTTTTTGAAAAAATTATAACATATGACCACTGTCACAATACAGATATAGAACATTTTTATCACCCCCAAATATTCTCTTTTGCCCCATGCAAATCAAGCTCCCCTCTCCCCTCACTGGGTGTATCATTAGTTTTAGCACACTATTTTGAGATGTATCCTTCCCACCATCTGTCTTGGCATCATCATCTGCCTGCCATAGTGCCCAGAATACAGTAGGCACTACATGCTATAGAGGGGATGAATTGAGAAATGAATGAATGGATGAATACATAAGTCAAAGAAATTGATTACGGGTGACATATACGGAGCATTTACACTCTGCTGGGCACTGGGCTAGGTCCTTTATATATATATTACCTCATTTAATCATTAGTATCATTCCATTTTACAGATGAGGCAAATGAGGCTCAGAACCTGGGTTCAAACGCAGACAGTCCGACCCCAGAGCTCTCACTCTTTACTGCTGCCTTGAATACATTCAGGATGGGCAAGTGGAAGATCGCTTGCATGTACTGAACCGACCTTCTCTCTTGCTCAGCATTGGACCAGATTTCTCTCTCACCCAGCCTAGTTTGGACGGATCTGGGGTTGGAGGAAGGGTGGGGGGAGCAGAAATCAATGTGCCGAGGCTGCCCTCTGGTGGCACACATGAGTACAGAGGCATCTGTGCCCGCTAGCGCCCCCAGGTGGGGTGTTGTTGAGAAGAGCAACCAAGTCAGCAGCCCACAGCGAGGGCAGCCTCAACCGCGGGCACCTGGAGGCCCCCTGCTCTGGCCACTGCCTGGTGCCCCCCGAGGTGCCAGCTGAGGCTGCCCCCGAAGAATGCCAGCTGCCGGAGTCCGCTGCCTCCCACCCCCTCCGCCAGCCTCACACACACTCCAATCCCGGTCCAGTCGGCTGCTTCCATTCCCTGAAGAAGAGGCCCTAAAGTTAAAACAGCTGTTAATTTATAAACCAATTTTTCCGTGACTGCTTAATAAATCGCCAGCAGCTGCTCTGCCCCCTCCTCCTGCCCAGGCACCCGGCCCCGAGGGCTGCACGGAGAAGCTCAGAGCCGCAGCCTCCCCTCCTGCCTCCTTCCCCCAACTCCCCAACTTGCCCCCATTTTTCCAGAAAGTGGGTGGGTGTGGGGGAAACCCTGATGAACCCAGCTTCTTTGGGCTTCAGTAGAGTGGAGAAGTGAGGATGGGTTTTCTTACCTAGTGGGTTGTAGCCCAAAAGCCACCCCTCCCAATGCCCTACAACCCTCCATGCACTGGGACTCCCAGGCCCAAAAGGTGGGTGTCAAAGGTTTCCTTAGTTCTAGGGAGATGAGCGTGTACAGATTCCCTAGAGAAGTTTCCCTGAGCCACTGGGAGATAGAGGGACTCTGGGCTCATCCGTGAGAGCACTGGAATCTCAATTCCCATATCAGGGTGGTCCCCCTGACAGATGCTAACCAACTCTCTGACCCTGCTGTTCTCTCAAGGGTGGGCTGGGAGGGGGGCAAGGAATGCTGGGGAGATGCCCACACACACCCATCCCCAAGATAATGAGGAGGAATTTGGGCCTCCTGAACATTCACTTTGCCAACTCCCACATAGAGAACTCACCATGAAAATCCACGCAGGGTGGTGGCCATTTGAATGGCAGGTTCTTTTTTTTTTTTAAGATTTTTTTTTTGGTATAGAGAAAGGAAGGGATGAGAGAGAGAGAAACATCGATCTGCTGCCTCCTGAGCCCGCAATGCGGGTATGTGCCCTGACCAGGAATCCAACCAGCAATCCTCAGTGCACAGGATGACACTCAGCCAACTGAGCCGCACCAGCCAGGGCCACAGGCATGTTCTTTCTCTTTGCATCTGCAAATTCCAAAGGCACCCAGAGTGAAAGCCTGCTGGTACTGGGATCCTTGACTCCTCTGGGCAAGAGGTCAATCCTGCCATGCCCATGTAGCCACAAGGAGCTCCAAAGAAAAGGGGGAGCAGGATGGTAAAGCACACCAGGTCAGGGGTTCAAATCCCAGTCTCCCACTTCCTAGCTGTGTGACTTTGGGCAAGTAACTTAACCTCTCTTTCCTTCCTCTGTCTCCATTTATAAAACAGGAATAATAATTACAGAGTTGTGAAAATTAAACAAGTTTATGCATATACAGTGCCTGGCACATAGGAAGTGCTTACAAAGTGACAGAGTGCCCAGCCAGGTGTGGCTCAGCGGTTAAGCATCGACCTAGGATCAAGGAGATCAGGGTTCGATTCCCATTCAGGGCACATGCCCGGGTTGCGGGCTGCAGCCGATCAATGACTCTCTCATCATTGGTGTTTCTCTCTCTCCCTCTTCCTTCCTCTCTCTGAAATCAATAAAGATATATTTTAAAAAACAAACAAACAAGCAAAGTGACGGAGTGTTAGCTTCTCATCCTCCTGCCAGATCTCCTGAGTCCCCCAAGTAGTAAATCTTAGGGTGGAGGTGCTCAGGAGATTTTCAGGGGGTAGGTAGGAGTGCTGGGGACAAAATTACCAAGAAAGCCAACCAGGATTCCTGAGTTATATGGTTCTAATTGGGCTTTCTCATTCTAGGCCATTCTTCCACCACCCCCACAACGCCTTCACACACACACCCCCACTCTGGTAGCCATGCCCTTCCCCAGCCTGTTTCTTGGGAAAGAAGGGAAAGCTTACACATACTCCAGCTCCTGGAGCCCCCACCTCCTTTATATCCTCACCAGAGGATATTTTTTCCCATTGATTTCTAGAGAGAGTGGAAGCGAGAGAGGAGGGAGGGAGAGGGAGAGAGAGAGAAACATTGAAGTGAGAGAGACACATAGATTGGTTGCCTTCTGCATATGTCCTGAACTGGGACCGGGAACCTGCAACCGAGGTACGTGCCCTTGACAGGGAATCGAACCCTCAACCTTTTGGCCTGTGGGCGGATGTTCTAACCACTGAGCCAAACCAGCCAGGGCAAGCCCCCACCTCTTTAGAATTAAGGTTTTCCCATAGTCTGTCTAATTGAAATCTGTCCACTTCTTCTCTTGTTCTCTAGTCATCAGGGGCTGCCAGGACTCTTTCCTGCCCCAAGCCCATCGCCCATCCGGATGGAGAGACATCAGACAGCCTGCTGACTCTTCTGTCACACAGGCCAATGTGTGCCCAGAGCAACTTAGTCGACCTCTTTGGGCCTTGGGTTCCCCAGCTCTACAATGGGGAGACTCCTAGAAGCTACCTCCTGGGTGTTGTGAAGGTTGAAAACAACACTGCCTATGAAATTCTTAGCATCAGGCCTGGCTCTCAGCAGGTGCTGAGGACATGGTGGTGGAGAGAGAGGTGGCAGAGTGTGGTGGAAAGTCTCCAGAGCTGGACTGTCTGGGTTCAAAGTCCCCTCCACTACTCCCAGCTGAGTGACCTTGGGTTTAACCTTCCTGTGCTCCTGTTTCTTCATCCCTAAAATGAGGACTGTAATGGAGCCTAGGCACTGTGTGGTTGTGAGACATCTAGAGCTCACCTAATAGTTCTCCGGCTAAATAAATGTTTGCCCAGGTTCATAGTATTGTTCATTGTTGTTACTGTTATCTGCCCCCACTAGAGCACTGCTGCCCTTTAGGCTTTGCTCCACCCAGGCTTGCTGATGGCAGAGGCTGGCAGAGGTGAGCAGAACCAGACTGGAGACCCTGGAACTGGGAATCTCGGCTCAGGGCAGGCCCACAGCCTCCACTTCCTCAGTGTTCCCACCTCTGGCATCCCCTTAGATTCTGGTTTGGGCACAGTCAGGGGGCACAACCCTCTGCCTCTCTGAGTCAATGGTCCTGCAAAGCAGCCAGCCTCCTCCCTCTACCCAGGTCCTGACTACCTCCTGGAAATAAAGCAGGGTCCCCCGGGCCCACTCACGCCGGGGACTGCTCTGCCAGGGTGCCAGCTGGTGCCCATGGGGGCGGGGCAGCAGTTTGATCATGTGGAAAGGGAAAGCTGGAGGCACCCCCAGCCTTGGTGGCCCCCACCAGAGACAAGAAAGGACTGGGGCACCCAGGACATTCTAGTAACTTCCTTCCCCTTGGGACAAGCAGGGGTGAGAGCTAAACTTGGCCCGCGGGGTGCCTCAGTTTACTCCGCCATCCTGCAGGTGGAGTTTTCGTTTCTATTTCCCTGCTCCCCCCTTCCCCAAGGCCTGGGCATGGGCCTCTCACAGCTCCTTGCTCCCTTTCCTTTCTTAAAGAAACCGACCTTGGCCTCCTCCTACCCGCCGAATTCTCTCCCTAGAAGCCACACAGAAGGACACTTAGCCCAGGAGGGGCCGGGTGCAAGCCGACCCCAGGCTGGAGACCGCCTCAGCGGGGTTTGGGGCCGCTTCTCAAGTCCGCCCAAGGCCCCGCCCCGCCGGGGTCGCCCGGAGCTCCCCGCCCCCGCCCCCGCTCCGGCCCCAGCCCCTGCCCCTGCCCCTGCCCCCGCCCCCGCCCCCGCCCCTGCCCCTGCCCCCGCCCCCGCCCCCGCCCCCGCCCCCGCCCCTGCCCCCGCCCCCGCCCCCGCCCCCGCCCCTGCCCCTGCCCGCCGCCACTGGCCCTTTAAGAGCCTCTCCGCGCGCCGCCGTCCCGGATCAGCCAGAGAGACCATTAAAATTTTATGCAGAATGAAAATGGGCCAGGTCTCCAGCTTCCTCGCTCCCATCCAATGATTTATTACTCGCAAATACCACAGAACTAATTAGTATAGTAATTAATTAATACGCATTTGCATATTTGCATGTGCAATTAGTGCAGTGGAGTGATTACTGGGAGAATGAGGGGCCCCGGATTGTCAGATGTGAGGGGGAAGTGGCCTGGAAAAGAGTTAGTGGGAATGAACTTTGTAGGGAGCGCGAAGGCGGGTTGGGAGGGGAGGCGAGCGGGGCGGGGCGGGGGCGCCCGGCGGGGACCTCGGCGGCCGCGCAGGTGGCGTCAGGCCTGGGCAGGCCCGCGGCCGCCGGACGCCGGTCGCGGGTCGAGACCCCGGCGCCCCCGCCCCGCCCGCGCCCGCGCCCCGCCCGCGCCGCGTGGCAGGGCTCCAAGCGTGCGCCTGATTGTTATGCATTGTGTTTCTTGTAGCGAGCGGAGCCGAGCGGAATGGGGCTGGCACAAGCTGTTTCCCTGCCACGCGGCGGTGGCACCTTAAAGGGGCAGCGTTTTCTTCCCGCCCCCGCCGGCCCGCCCCTTCCCCTCCCCGCCCCGCCTCCGCCTCTGAGCTGGCTGCTGGACCCCTTTCCTAGAGGCACCAGCGGCTCCAGCCGGGCTCCGGGCGAGAGGGCGCGCGAGGCCGGGAGGCGGCGCGGCCTCGGGGGGCTCGGGCGTGCGCCCGGGGAGCGCGGCGCGCGGGAAGTCGGGCCGCGAGCCCGGCGGGGCGGTGGGGCGCGCGGGGCTCCGTGCCAGGCGCGCGGCGGGGGTGGTGAGCAGAACACCGGGAGCGAGCTAGGAGGAGGGCAAGGAGTAGAAGGAGAGAGTGGCAGGGTCCCACTTGGTGCCAGGTGCTTCCTAGGACAACGGTTTGCTTGGAATCCTCGCAAAGATTCTGTGAGGTCGGGCTCCTCGTTCCCGTTCTGCAGGCAGAAGAACAGAACCGTGTGGCAGGTGGCTCGTGATCAAGCGGTAAAGCTGGGGTTCCAACTGGCCTGTCCAGCCCAAGTGCTCAACCCAGGGGCCAGAGAAGAAAGTGACATTTCCTTAGGGGACACCAGGGAGGACTTCCTGGTGGAGGAAGCACCTCACTGAGTCTGCAGTGTTGAGGAGGACACCTTCTGAAGAAGTTGAGGGAAGAGGGGTGCAGAGCAGAGAAACCGCATGTTTAATGTGACTAGTCCTCCGGGTGTATAGAGGGATCCTCCACCCATCCATCAGTAGAACTGCAGAGACCACGGCCAGGGCATTGGTTCCCGTGACTTGGGGACCTAGACAGAGGACAAACCTTGTACACCAATGCTCCCCAGGGCAGGCTCCTTCCCTCTGTTTTGCAGAGTGTGCTGGTCCCACAGTGTGGAGATCATGGGGGTTTTGGAGAAAGGAACACAGTTTGTAATCATGAATAAGAGCATATAGACTCTGAGTCAGAGCTCGGTTCAAATCAGGCTCTGTCGCTTACTAGCTGTGTGACCTTGGCCTTAACCTTAACCTCTCTGTGCTTCGATGTCCTTGCCTTTAGGTGGAGGAAATAGTAATACCACCTTCAAGGTCATGGCAAGAATGAAGTGAGATGATGCCTGTGAAGCTCAGTGCCTGGCATGGCTAATGCTCGCCATTGTCATTGTGGATTACATACTACATTATTACAGAGAGCCCTGCAGCCGCAGGGACAGGAGGACCCCAAAGAGGGAATCAGAGTCCTAATTTCTAGTCCCAGCTCATTTATTGTGTGACACCAGGCAGGGTGCTTCCCCTCTCTGTGCTCTGGTTTCTGTAAAATGAGGCATTGGTCCCTGATGCCCCCACCCCTAGACTCTTCCCTTTCTTCCCCATACCCACCTTGGCCCCTCAGAGTCACGAAGCAGGGAAGCAATGGCTAAGTCTCAGTCACACTATTTTGGGCTCCAATCTCCCAGGGGCTGAGACAAGAGGTCTCTGGTCAAATTGTGACCTCCTGTCCTGGCAGTCCCCTTGATGTGAACTGTCCTCCTATGAGCACCAGCACCACTGCAGCTGTGAGTCCTCTGTGCCCACTGCCCCCTTACCTATGCTAGGCTCAAGGGAAGCATCAGAGAACTGTCCAGAGTCAGGCCCCCAGAAGCCCCCAGCTCAGGTCCCTCGCTCTGATTTCCAGGGGAGGAAACCAGGAGATGCCCAGGTTGCAGGGGAGTTCATAGCAGAGCCACCTGGAGGGAGGAGAACCCAGGACACATGCCTGTCCTATGCTCTTCCCACTGCCTTGCAGTGCCCCATCAGGTGCCCATTGTCCCTCAGGATGTAACCTGAGTGCACTACGTAACTGGCTGTCCTTTTGGTCCTCCTGTCAGTGCTAGGGAAATGAGCAGGTAGGCAGGAGTCACTGTGCCCATTTTACAGATAAGAAAGCAGAGGGTCATGTGATTAGACCAAGGTCGAGACCCTGCTAAGCCCAGAGCTCTTTGGGCACCTTGAGCTCCCTCTTGGTCTGACTGCCTCCTGGTGTGGACCCTTGGAGGGGCAGCGGCAGCACATCCCAACTGCTCACTTGGAAAACTGACAAGAAAGGCAGAACAAAGACGTGGCCCTGGCCAGTTGCTCAGTGGTTAGAGCATTGGCCCTTGGACTCAAGGGTCCCGGGGTTCAATTCCAACCAAGGGCACATACGTTGGTTACAGGCTCTCTCCCCAGCTCTGGCAGGGGCCCGTGCGAGAGGCAACCAATTGATGTGTCTCTCTTACATCAGTGTGTCTCTCTCTCCCACTCTCTCTGAAAAGCAATGGAAAAAATATCCTCGGGTGAGGATTTTTTAAAAAGTGGCAATGAACAGAACTCCAGGAACAAGTTTAAAAAATAAAGTTGATCAGGAGCATTAGGCGAAATCAGCCACATCTGGACAGGGCTGTGGGCCAAGGCAGCATCTTCACACCTGTTAGCTCCTTTAACACAATGACAGGCAGTCCCATTTTACAGGAGGGAAGCCTGACTTGCACATCAGTGCTGGGATTGGGGGGAGGGGGAGGCTGATGGCAGAGGAGGGGCTTCCTGGGGGCAGGTGTACTGCCCTGGGTTGCAGCCTTCAATTTCTGGGGTAGAACTCGCATCTCCTCCAAAGTGGCAAGAGAGGCCTTTGGTGCCACAACCACTTGTTGAAGATATTCTGTGTGCCGGGGTCTGGGTCTTGTTCCTGCCTTCCAGGAATGTGCTGTCAGGTTGGAGAGACCCATGAGTCAAAGGTCATGACCTGTGCCTCTGAAGAGGTGAGCAAAGAAGAGGCATCTAACCCAGAGAGACTTCCTAGAGGAGGTGATGCTTCAGCTTAAAAGGTGAGAAAAGGGGAGAGGGCACAGCTCAGGCAGAGGGGACACTCTCAGCAAAGGCTCATAGGCATGAGGCCTGTGAAAGTCAGAGTTTAGAGCATCTGAGGGGCAGAGTTCAAGACAGGGATAAGTGTTGAGGGAGTGTTGGACAGCAGCCAGATCAGGGGTGTCCCTAAGGACCACGGCTTAATCCTAGGGGTTATAGGGAGCCATTTGAGGTGCCTGAGTAGGAGAATACCATGTTCAGATTTGCCTTTCAGGAAGGAGGGTAGGATGGGCAGCCTTGATCTTGTGTAAGACCAGAGGAGTGGGGGCCTGTGGGAAGTCAGGCCTTCCCAGGGAGGAAGGTGAGCCAGGCCCATAAGACAGAGGGGTTCTGCGATACTGGAGGATGGCTTTGAGGAGTAGCATCAGCAAAGAAAAAGGTAGCCTGAGTGAGATTCAGCTGTGTCCCTGAACCTCTGCACCTCCGCACCGTTCCCCTCAGGGAGTTCTTTTACCCAATGCAGGGTAGGAGTGGGGTAGGGGAGGGACTCTGAGCCTGCTGAGAGGTTGGGGGCCCAAACAGGGGGTCTCTAGCTGGGCAGGAACCAGGGGGGCAGGCCACTTTGGGATGGATCTGTGACACACACACCCCAAGTCCACCTTCCCAAACTGAAATTTGTACAAAAGACAGGAGAGGGGGCTCTGGGCTTGAACTGGGACCCTGGGCCTTACTGCTTTAGGAGATTCTCCAGCGAAGTACCCCAAATCCTCTAAGCCAGCCAGGCATTAATGCAACAAGCATTTATTGAGCACCAACTCAATACAACCTGTGTGAAACAATGGACTATTGAGATATATATGTTCACCACCATGGTCAAGTCAGGGAGACAGATGGGTAATGGATCCTCTTAACAGAGGGTGGCAGTGCTGAAGTTGCACCGCTTGGGGAGGTCAGGGAAGGCTCTCAGGAGGAGGTGTCCACCCAGGAACCATTTGACAAAAGGGAGACTCAGGGACAAGTACCCATCAGGAAAGGAGCTCCTACCAGAAAAATGGGTCTCAGAAGCCAGAAGTCAAAGGTTATGAGGCAAAGGTCACTCTACTTTTGGAGCAAGGGAATAATCCTGAGGGGGCTGGCTTTGCTGAAGGACTAGCAGGTCTCCTCCGTCACCCTTTGTCCTGGGTTGGGGGAAAGAAGGTCAAGGGTGCAGCAGGAGTCTGATCCAGGAATCTCAGCATCACACGTGGCCCCATGGGCATGTGCCCACTCACCTTTGGGTGGGGCCTGGAGCCAGAGTGAGAGCCCAGGGCACAGGCAAAGGAAGTGGAGGCGAATCCTGATAGTGTGCCGGAGGTCAGGACAGGAGGTCAGCAGGGAGGAGGGGGGCTACACCTCACTGGTCCTCCCCCTCCCCCTCCCCCATGGCACCACAAGGCACGCAGCCGCATATCACCCGTGCCAGCCCTCACCTCCCGGCAACGTCGCCGCATTCTCAGCCACGCCATCTGGCATGCCCGCCGCTCCCCAGCACACTGCAGCGGGCGGGGGGGGGGGGGGGGGGGGCAGCGGGGCAGGTGCCCACCCCAGAGCCAGGGAGAAGCGGCAGGTCCCCCTCCCCCAAGGTCCTTTAGGACTTGAGGTGGGGAAGGGGGCTGGGGAAGGGGGTGGCAGGTGCTCTGCTGCTTCAGGAGGAAGCTTCGAGCGTCCCCAACTGATGGAACAGGCACCGTCTGGGTAGTGCCAGCCTGCCCCTCCCCTGCCTCTCCCCCACAGCACAGCTAATGCCAGGAGCACAGGCCCTCAGAGGATCTCCAGATTCCTGCCCTTCCCCTCAAATCGGCAGTGGGGTGAGCACAGGCCGCCCGTCCCCCTGCTCCCACCCTCATCTCCTGTCTGCCCGCCTCGGCCGGGGCGGCCCAGGAGATGGAGTTCCGGCTGCGGCCAGGGAATGGACCCCCGCTCCTAATCCACCTGCTCCCCGTCTTGGCACTTCGGGGGGAAATCGAGTCTCCGTCCCCAGCACACTCGCCCCCACCCATCTCAGTTGCGGCCTGGTGGCGGCGGCGTCTGGCTAGGTGTCCTCCGGCGTCAGGACGGCGTGGAGCCTGTGCAGATTTATGCGTGCCTGTATTTATTTTGGTGGAGCAGGGGTGTAATGAGAGCGGATTTACAGAACATCATCCTGTCCCCTGAGCGAGATTCCCCGAGACTGCTGAGGAATGCCCTACCCCTCCCTCCCCGCCTCTGCGGCCAACCCTGCCCCCCAGCCCTGCCCTGCCCTGCCCTGCCCCCCCCCGCCCTGCCCCCAACCCTGCCCCCCCAGCCCTGCCCTGCCCCCCCCAGCCCTGCCCTGCCCTGCTCCCCCCACCCGGCCCTGCACCCAGACCTGCCCCCCCCCCCCCGCCCTTGCCTGCTCCCAGGACCCAGCCCTGCCCTGCCCCCCCAGCCCTGCACCCAGCCCTGCCCCCCCAGCCCTGCCCTGCCCTGCTCCCCCCACCCGGCCCTGCCTAGCTCCCAGGACCCAGCCCTGCATGCCCCCTCAGCCCTGCTCTGCCTTCCCCCCTCCCCCCCAGCCATACCCTGCCCCCCACCCTCCCAACCCCCGCCCAGGCCTGCCATACCCCCCCAGCCTGCCCCCCCAGCCCCTGCCCTGCCCCCCAGCCCCTGCCCCACCCCCAGGACCCGGGCTGCACAAAATGGCCGCCGCCCCTGGAGGCAGCCATCTTAGGTGCCCAGGCTGGGGCCTCCCCCGGGACCGCCTGTGTCTCCATGGGAACTGAGACCCTCAGCGCCCAGCTCCCCCGTGGGGTCGCGGGTGGGCCGCGGAAGTGGGAGTCTCCAGGCCCGGCCGAGGTGACCACCGGCCCCCTTTCCCTCGCGGAGACCCGGGGACCAGGCCCCGCACCAACTCCCTTCCCCCAGTGCCAGGGGGAGGAACAGATGGCATCTCTGGGTGTCCTTCTCCTTCCTCTCCTTCCTTCCATTTCTGGCTCTTTCTGTCTCTGTCGCCGTCGCTGCGTCTCCGGGCGCGCAGACAGGAGCGTGTCCCGGCGCCCGCGCCCGCGGACACGTGCGTGGCGCCTCTTTCCAGCCATGTCTGAGGCGGGCCCATCCCACACCTCCCTCTGCTCCACTTTCCCCCCGGGTTTTTATTGTATCTTCTAAAAAAAAAGTTGAAATGTGTTGAGTGAGAAAAACTTGTTCCATTTTTTCTGAAGGAAGAAAATACAGGGGCAGGGAACGGGCAGGGATGGCGGTCCCCCTACTCCCAGGCACCCCCCCCCAGCCCGCAGCCCCCTCCGAGGGGCTGGGGGCTCCTCAGACCCGCAGAGCTGAGCCCACTCCTGACAGGAGCCGGGAAGGACAGGGGAGCCTCCCAGGGGCTCCCTCCTCCTCAGCAAGGCCGGCAGGCGCCTGGGAGGCCTGACCCGCATCTCAGCGTCCCATCCGAAGGAGGCGCAGGGGATATCCTCCTACCCCGGGGACGCCTCGTTCACTTACTCATCCATTCATTCACTCATTAACTCAACAAAAACCCAGTTCTTACACAGACAAAGCATTCTAAATGTGTGTGTGTGTGTGTGGGGGGGGGGTATGTGCATGAAATTAATACTGTAAAGCATGTTACCATTTACAAGGTGCTTTAATAAAAACGAGAGCTGGCATTTACTGAAGGCTCACTGTAGTGCTGGCCCTGTGCGAAACGCATTACATGTCTTATTCCATTTAGCACTAACAACAGCTCTGTGAGGTGTAGCATAATCATCCCCATTTTATAGATGGGGAAATCAAGACTGTAACTTGCTCAAGGCGTTCAGTGTTCTTTAAAGCTGGTAAGTGGGGTTGGCCAGGAATCAGAGCCCAAAGCGTGTGCAGGTGACCAAACTACCATACAACTGGGGGCCTCGAGAAGGGCCGAGTGTCAGGATTGAAGACTCTGCCTGCAATAAAGGGACAGTAAAGCTCTTGAGGCTGTTCCCAAACTTGGATGGGGTCCTGGCCAGCATACTTGAGTCTCTGCCCCTCACCCCCACCCCCCGGGGCCTGTCCTTTGGCCTCTCTCTCTGCCATGGCCAGAATGCCCCAGACCATCTGCCACAGGTGGGATTCTACCTTCCCAGGCCCAAGATCCATGAGCGGGAGGAAACTCACCATCAGCTTCTAGTTCTGGGAGACCACAGAGGCAGATTGTGGGGCTGTGGAAGGAGCACCGGGCTGGGAGTCAAGTCCCAGGCTTCTGCTCTCCACTTGTGTGTCCCTAGGCAAGTCCGTTCCCCGCTCTGTGAAAGGAGGAGTTGGGACTGTTCTTTCTGAGACTCCTTTCGGTTCCCATGGAGTGCCTCTGAGAGCCTCAAGACAGCACCAGCCCCCTTTCTCCAAGGCCTCTATTTACGTGCCTCTATTTAGAACCAAATTCATCCTACCATGCACCAGATCAGTGTCCTCCCAGCCCAAGAAATCCTCCAGAGGCTCCTAGAGGGAGAAAACTAAGTATTTGCACCACCACAGCGCTTGGCACATGGTTGACATCAAAGTGTGTGTGTGCTTAATAGATAATTGAAGCTGTGTGTGCATATGCAATCTGGAGGGTGGGGAGAGGGACAGGAAATGTGGGTCTGAAACACAAATGCTTGAATCAGGGTGTGGGCAAGGGTCTCTCTACACCTAGCTATGATTACCTGCTCACACACAGGTATCTAGCTGAGTAGGGGTGTGTATCAATTTTCTGCACCACAGAGTAAGGAACAGGTGTGTGTGTGTGTCTAAAGTTACCTCCCTCAACCCCTGCCATTTGCATCTGTGTCTGGTCCAGTGAGAGCCAGCGAGAGGGTTGGTTGAAAGGTGAGCTGTAAGATAAAACAGCAATTTCCTACCTTTTTTATCAAGACACTGTCTGACCCACCTTCCCTTGGTCACTCTTAGGACTGCTGGACTTGGCTTTAGTATTTTCAGGGTGTGTGTGTGTGTTGTTTTATGTAGGGGGAGGAGAATGCTTGAGTCTTCTAGAACTTTAGGTAATACCCAGCCCAGCCCTCTCCCCCCCCAAATAAGCCAGTCCGAAGGCCAGGAGAGAAAGATGCTGGTGGGGTGGTCACTTGTCTAGCAGGGGGTGGGGATGTTGGCGGGTGAGGAGTGAGAGGTTTCTGGGTTAGGAATCCAGACTGAGATCCTTGCCCCCACCCCCAGATGGTGGATGCAGAGGCTCATCCCAGGGATTCCTGTCTACTCCACCCCAACATAATATGCCCCCAAACACACAAGGAAGCCTCTTCTATCGGCTGACTCCACAGATATATACACATGTCCCCACAGACACGCACACGCCCATGCAGAGGCACAGACATCCGGGCAAGTCTTTTCTTTTCTCTGTCTTTCCCTTGGTTTGAATTTCGTTCAGCCACATATGTTGTGTGTGCGTGAGGGTGGGTGGGGGAGGGGCAGACAGGGAAGAGGGATGGCATGGTGCCAACATCTACCTATGGGGCTTGGGCCAGGGACACCCCCCACACCCACCCTGGGAGGGGGCCTCAGCTGTCCTTTTGTGGCCAGAGGGATTCTCCTGAGGGGGGGCGGGGACGACAAGCATAGAGGTCCCTTTTCCAGACTTGAGGGTCTGGTCCCTGACCCACCTTTGGGGGCCTGCAAGGGAAAAAATGGACAGAGCAGGACCCAGGAGGGAGCACAGAATTTGGGGCCACCACAATCCCGCAATTTCCAGTCTTGCCACCCCATTGTTCCCATGTGGGGGGGCCCTATATCCAAGGGGGGGCAACTCCTCCCACCTCCCTCTCAATCCCTGCTTTCCCTGCTTTGGGCGGGGAGGGGAGGGCGGCACAGATATTTATTTATTTCCTTTATTTATTTAATTTTTTTTTTTTTTTTTTTTTTTGGAGTAGAGAGTGACAGATGGCGGCGGGTCCCGGGGGAGCCGGCTCTCCCCCAATGCAGACGCATGCCAATCACCGTCTCTCATGTGATAGCTGCTGCCCGTGACGTGCCAAGCCCATATGGCCTGGCATAGAGGCTGGTACCCCGCCTGGTAGAGATGCCACACTCGCTCCGCGGTTCGCATGGCGCTCTGAAGACGCCGGTGCCCGCCGCCTTGAGGAGCCGCTGCCCCCGCTCCCTGAAGATGGGGGAACAATGAAATAAGCGAGAAGATCCCTCTTCTCCCCCCTCTCTCTCTCGCCCCCTCCCCCTCCCCTCCCCTCTCCCCTTGACTCCTCTCCGAGGTAAGTTGTCCGAAAGGCAGCTAGATCTGACCCGCCGGCTGGAGGGGGGCGGCTGCTCCAGCCGGCAGAAGGGCCCCGAATGCCCCCTCCCTGGGAGATGCCCCCTCGCGGGGTGGGCGTCGGAGGCGCCCGGGGGTCTCTGTCCCCCAGGGGCTGCGGCTCCGGGGGCTGCGGAGGGAGCCGACTCCGCCGGCGCTGGGCTGGGGGCGGGGAGCGGGACCCTGGAGGGGACCTGAAGAGGCTGAGATGGGACCACCCCGCGGTTGTCTCGGAGGAGCCTGCGACCTTTCCCCGCAGCCAAAAAAGAGAGAGAGAGGGGAGCAAACAAATTCGGATTTTTCCCCCATCGATCCCGAAATACAACGAGATCTGAAAAGCTATGTGGGAGGGAGGCGGTTCGAAGGGAGGAGGGGGGTCCCTGACCGCGGGGGAGACGGACGGGGCTCGCCTTCCCCAGTCTCATCCCCACGCCGGGTCCCTCGTCCCCGGCGCCCGGAGCCGGCCCCGGGAGCTGGGGCGCACGGCTGGAGGAGCCGGTCCTCCCGCCTCCGGAGCCCGGGCTGCGGGGGTGGGGGCCGAGCGGAGGGCGGCGCGCGGCCAAGTTGCAAATTGGATTAGGGAGCGTGGGGGTGAGAGCCGCGGGAGGGGCGGGGGCCGGGCCGAGGGGCCGGGGCCGGGGCCGGGGCCGCGGGCGGCCGTCCCCACCCGCGGCCGCCCAGCCTTCCTCGCCGCCGCGGGAGCGCCGGCTTCCGGGGAGAGCGCGCCGCGTCCCCGGGCGAAGATATCTGCTCCCTAAAGCCCCTGCTGCGTCCCTGGCCAGACCTCGGGAAGCCCCGGGCGTGGGGAGCGGCCCCCCGTTCAGCCGCGGGGCGGAACCGGGGCCCGGCGCCGGGGCCCGGGCCTGAGCCGAGATCCGGGGCGCGCGGGCGGGCGGGCCGGGTCGGGCCGGCTCTGGGCGGGGCAGGCGGAGGAGGTGGGCCCCCAGGGCCCCCTGGAAGGGAGCCTGCCCTAGACTTCGGGGAGCTGGGCTGGGGGAAGGCGTTGTGACCCCAGCGCGCCCCTCACTCTGTGCTATGTCTCCCCTTCCCGCCCGCGGGGCGCCCTCAGGCACCATGCTGACCCGCCTGTTCAGCGAACCCGGTCTCCTCTCCGACGTGCCCAAGTTCGCCAGCTGGGGCGACGGCGACGACGACGAGCCGAGGAGTGACAAGGGCGACGCGCCCCAGCAGCCCCCGCCGCCGCCGGGGCCCGGGGCTCCAGGGCCCGCCCGGGCGGCCAAGCCGGTCCCTCTCCGAGCTGAGGAGGTGCCGGAGGCCGCGCTGGCCGAGGTCAAAGAGGAAGGCGAGCTGGGGGGCGAGGAGGAGGAGGAAGAGGAGGAGGAGGAAGGGCTGGACGAGGCGGAGGGCGAGCGGCCCAAGAAGCGCGGGCCCAAGAAGCGAAAGATGACCAAGGCGCGCCTGGAGCGCTCCAAGCTGCGGCGGCAGAAGGCGAACGCGCGCGAGCGGAACCGCATGCACGACCTGAACGCGGCGCTGGACAACCTGCGCAAGGTGGTGCCCTGCTACTCCAAGACGCAGAAGCTGTCCAAGATCGAGACGCTGCGCCTGGCCAAGAACTACATCTGGGCGCTCTCGGAGATCCTGCGCTCGGGCAAACGCCCCGACCTGGTGTCCTACGTGCAGACGCTGTGCAAGGGTCTGTCGCAGCCCACCACCAACCTGGTGGCCGGCTGCCTGCAGCTCAACTCCCGCAACTTCCTCACGGAGCAGGGCGCCGACGGCACGGGCCGCTTCCACGGCTCCGGAGGCCCGTTCGCCATGCATCCCTACCCGTACCCGTGCTCGCGCTTGGCGGGCGCTCAGTGCCAGGCGGCGGGCGGCCTGGGCGGCGGCGCGGCGCACGCCCTTCGGACCCACGGCTACTGCGCCGCCTACGAGACTCTGTACGCGGCGGCGGGCGGCGGCGCGAGCCCGGACTACAACAGCTCCGAGTACGAGGGCCCGCTCAGCCCCCCGCTCTGTCTCAACGGCAACTTCTCGCTCAAGCAGGACTCGTCGCCCGACCACGAGAAGAGCTACCACTACTCTATGCACTACTCAGCGCTGCCCGGCTCGCGGCCCGCGGGCCACGGGCTGGTCTTCGGCTCGTCCGCGGTGCGCGGGGGCGTCCACTCGGAGAACCTCCTGTCCTACGATATGCACCTTCACCACGACCGGGGCCCCATGTACGAGGAGCTCAACGCGTTTTTCCATAACTGAGACCTCGCGCCCGCCCCTTTCCGTTTCTTTTGCCTTTGCCCGCACCCCTGTCCCCAGCCCCCCGAGCGCACGGGCACCCCCACCTACCCTGGCGCCGGGCGCGGGGTGCGGGCCGCCGGGCCCGCCGCTCTCTCCCGCAGCGAGGTCCTCTTAACAGTGGGTGGCGCTCCCAGGGGCCTCGCTTCCCCCAGGGGACTCGCCTTCTCTCTCCCCAGGGGCTCCCTCCTCCTCTTTCCCAGGGACCCTCCCTCGGGCGCACCCTGGAGACCCCCCACCCTCAATGCTCACTCGGGTTTCCTGTTCCCTTTTCCCGCAGGCCCCGAGGCGTTGGTGAGGGGGCAGCTGAGCTGCGGGATAGTTTTCCCCCTCTCTGAGAAGGAAAAGTAATTATTATTACTTTTAAAACAGACACCGAGCTGCCGAGGCAGAAAGGAGCCGGGCTTCCCCCTTTCCTGAAGCGGGCAGAAGTCAGGGCGCCCGAGCCTGGACCTGGGCCGCCCTCACCCCCAACCCTTAGTCTCAGCGTCTTGTGATTTTAATTTTGGCGGGAGGGAGTGTGGATTGAGAGGAAAGAGAGAAGCCAAGACAATTTGTAACTAGAATCAGTTTTTCCCTTTCCCTTTTTTTAAACAAACAAACAAACATACAAAAAAAAAAAAAAGGAAAAAAAAAAGCTAAGAGGCGACGGAGGCCGAACGCAAAGTCCGGATCGGAGAGAAAACGCAGTAAGAACTTTTAGAAGCAATAAAAGGCAAAAAATACTACTACCAATAATAAAAAGACACAAATATCTATGCAAGGAGGTTCTGACTGAGCCTAGCGGCCCGGCCCGCCCCGGGTGCCCCTCCCGGCCCGGGGCGCGCCGCCCCAGCGCGGATCTGTGCACTTTGGTGAAGTGGGGCCGGCCCGCCAGCTCCTCCTCCCCAGGTTCTTACAATCAGTGACTCGGAGATTTGGGGCCCCAGTGCCACTGCCCTCCCCCCGCCCCATCCCCGTTGTGCGTCACGCTGTTTTTTAAAAACCTGTTTCCAAATTTGTATGGAATGGCAAACTGTTGGGGGGGTCGGTTTGGGGAGGGAGGGTTTGCATGAGAGACACACACACGCACACCACACCGCACGCACACACGCGCCGGGCGCGGGCGTCCGGGGGCAGGGCGAGGAGAGCTCCGTGGCTTCCCTCCCCGCAGGCACCTGTGCCCCTTCCCGGGGCCGGGGTGGAGGCCGACACCCGGGGGCAGCCCCGCCCCGCCCGACTGTGCCCCGGGGGGCGCCAGCGGCCCAGGAGTGCCGGTGGCTGGAGAAGGGGTTCTTGTCCGAGTTGTCCTCTTGGCTCAGGCTGGCAGGTGGGCAGGGAGAGGGCTGAGGGCTCCTTCTGGAGGCTTCCCAAAAAGGGCAAAAGGACAACCTCTCCCCACCGGGGGCAGGAGACCAGGCATCCAAACACACGGTGCAAAATGCAAACCCACAGGCGACACACCCACACGTTCACCCACACTCACAGCAATGTTACCTTCCTCTTGTATCGAAGATTAAACTCCCGTCGGACACCCGAAGTGCATTGCGTGTTTCTGTTCAGTTTAATGACGATTAATAAATATTTATGTAAATGAGATGCAAAGCCGGACCGGTTTCTCACGGTGGCCTCGTTTCATTCCAGGGATTGAGCTGGGGCTCTGGGTGATGGAGACGGTCAAGTGACTGTGCAGAGGCCAGGTACAGGGACCCTGGACATTCCTGGGTAGGATTCCCACCTTCCCAACCCCCTCATACCCACCCACTGGGCACCGAAACAGCTGCACTCGCTGCCCCTCCCAGACCTTACACAGACACACGCGCCCCCAGCGCAAAGCACTGCACTAATCTCCTTACACTCCTTCAGGTCCCAAACATGCACCGGCACCTCCGTGGAAACAAAATATCTTTTCATCACTGAAAAATGACCGAGTTGGGAGCAGCCTGTTATTTTATAACCCTCTGCCCACTGTTGCAAAAAACAAGTGTGCAGGGGTAAACAGACAACCGTTTAAGCCAGACAGGGACATTTTTAAATAAAAAAGTTATAAGGTCATAAGGATGAAATATTAATGGAGGAAATCTTTTCAGTCATAAATTTGTGTTTCAGTGGACTCAAGGGAATGGGTCATTTTTAGCCTCAGGGATGTTGATGTTTGTAGGGGTGTTGGTGAGGTTGATGGGACACCCCAGAACTCCATGAGGGTGCCTAAGCCTAGCCACCCACTAGGTAGAGTGGAGCTTGACCTAGCCAGGAGCTCCCCCTGACAGGGCAGTGGGAACCCCACTGGCACCCAGCCTCTTTGCTACCTGATGAAGCTCCTCACAGAGGGAAGTCCCCAACCTAGGGAGGCGGAGGAAGGGCACCTCAGAGGAGCCTGTCCTGCCCTAGCCGCTTCCCCATCTCAGACAAGGTAACCTCACCATTCCCTTTCTCTGAGCCGCAGGGGAAGAGGCATCTGTGAATTAATTTCCCTGAAAGGATTCCCCCCTCCCAGACACCAGTGCCCACTGGACCCCTGGAATATTTGGAAAGGGGGCTACATCCTAAAGACCCCCACCCCAAAGCCTGAATAGGCCCAGGAGCACTGGAACCCAACTGTCTCTAATGCTGCTTACTTAAGTTATTTTTTAAAAAACAGTGTTGCTTGTTTTAGGACTGCAATGGAGGCTGTAGCGTGGGTATGAGCTTGAGATCAGGCGTGCTAAGGCTTTTAAAGGTTGGAGCCAAGATCCCAAAACGACAGCGCCCTGACAAAGGGGGAAAAGAAAAGACAGCCAAAGGAGACAACCCTACATGCAAAGGAGTGGGTCGGATGATGCTGACCTTCAGCCGGGTGGCTCCCCTAAATGGGCACCCCCAAGCCCTCAGTCCCCTCAGCAGAGACGGCACCCTCCCTCCTTCGCCCCTGGACGGCTGCGGGCGGAGCGGGGCCTGCGCCGGGAGCTGTCCGAGCGCCGGTGCTGACTCCTGCGCAGCCTCGCTTGCCCTCGGCGGGGGAGGCCGCGCCCGCGGAGCCCGGGAGCACCGGGGGCACCGAGCCGGGTGAGGCCCGTTCAACGACCTGCCGGAATTCTGAACGGAGGGCTTCCCATTTTCCAGAGAGTTTCACAGTAATGCTTTGAAAAATCCACCGCCTTCTCTGGAATTCTCATAAAATCGCCTCTCGGGAGTGCGATTAAGAACCGGGCCTTCATCCCCAGAATCTGCCCCTGTCGTTATCCAAAGGGGCCTTACCGACCTCTGAATCACCCCTACTCTTGGGAGAAAGGAGTTGACCCACCTTTCTTCTCCCCCACTTCTTGAGTGGAAGAGAGAGCAAGGGGCACATCCTAGACCCAAATCTGGTCTGCTCGTGGCATGGGGCAAGGCCTGCCAGGGGCAACCGGAGAAAAAAGCAACTCAGCATCCACGCTGAGCCCTGAGTCTTAGCCTGCCCTGGGAGCAAGGTGAACTGAGCTGCTCTCCTGCTCAGCCTGTTTCCCATGACCCTCCAGCATCCGGGTGGCTTGGGGCTAGAAGTAACTGCTCCCTCCACGTGGCTCCCTGGTCAGACCACACAGGCTCCTAAGCTTTGCTCTTGAGGCTACTCCCCACGGCTCAGTTCTGTTTTCAAAGCCTGATTCTGGCTCCTTTTGAGGGATATTGATGACTTTGGAGCCATTGTGTTCGTGGTCACTTCTGGTGGGTGTGGACACCTGGACCCCTCTTGGGGTGGGGATCCTGAGTACTTGGGCCTTTCCCCAGTTCCTGACCCTTCCCCCGCACTCCCTGCACTCCGGCTGCCCTCTGCCTTCCCACTGCCCTCCTCCCGAAGTTCAACTTCCCCGGCGAGATGGTGAGACGAGCCCGAGAAGAAGATGCGTGCAGACGTGAGGCCCCAAACTCCCCCTCACGGGCCTTTTTCTCCCGCATGCTCTCCGGCTGGTGGGCACACACAGGAGAAGCTCCAGGAACAGAAGGAGGTGGGGGGAGGGTGTAAAGGGGCCGGAGTGGTGGAAGGGAGGGGACTAGGGGGGAAGTCGAGGAAAAGACGCCCTCCTTGCCCCAGCCTGAGCAGCGGGGATCTCCAGGCATGCACCAGCTGGCTCAGCTCCAACCCCTGGGCTGCCGAACTTGACGGCTGGGGCCCGGGGTCTATCCGGAGGGTGCCTTTCCCTTGATCTCCCCACCCCATCTAGAGGCCGGTGTTTGGAAATGACAGGGAAGCAGAGATGTCTCTGAGTCCAGGCCATTTGTCCATCAGGGAGAAAGGGAGGAAAAGCCCCCGCTGTTTCTTCCCTCTCCATCTAACCCCATTCCAGAGATGAATTCCATCATATGCTCTTGACTCCCAGTGAACCCCCAGCTCTGATTTCATCACCCAGAAGTTCAGCCCAATAAATAAACCACTGAGTATGATCCCGGTAAACTGAGCCAGAGGAAGCCCCGACACTCCCTAGACTCTACTGGGTTGTGTTTCTCTCTCTCCCCCCCCCCCATTTCCTTTTATGGGAAAGTCCATGAACCTGTGGGTGAAAGGATCTCCCACACAGGTCAGAGATTTCGTTCCCTCTTGGGTGACCTCTGTTTTCTCTTTTCCCCTGGAATCTGTAACCCAAAAGTTACCTGATCCTCAGAGGAATCTGTTGATTTGAGGGGACACTGAAACTGAAGGATAGTTCTAGATCCCATAGTTTAGTTGTCAAGGAAAGTGGGAAGAAAGGGACCTGCGGGCCAGGCCTGGCCAGCAATGGCTTCGGCCTCCACTCCCAGGTCCCCCATGTACCACAGGTCAGCCCAGGACTCCTCACCTGACCTGCTCCTAGGAGCTCAAAGGAGAAAGCTTCTGTTTCCCAGGTGTGGGGAGGGGCAGAAAGGCCTGGGCCGTCAAAACAGGGTTCTCAGGCTCTTCTTTGTTTAGAACCAGGGTGCCCAGGCACTGGCCAGAGGCCCAGAGGGGAGGGGACCGCCTGGACTGTGAGAAACCTTAAAACCCTGCCCCCCTTCCAAATCCTGAAGTGGCTTCTGTCCTGCATCTTTAAAAATTCTGGACAGTTTTCCTGGGTGAGAAGTGGTAAGAAAGGGCAGGGACACCTCAGGAGCGCTGTTCTGCTCTGGTCAACTTTCTCCATCCTAAAGCACCGAGAGAGAGAGGAGCGCCCTGCCAACCCCGACAAGCAGGAGAGCAACGGGTTTCTGGGGGCCTCAGCCCCCCAGTGCGGGGCGGGGAAACTGGGGCGCCGGTGGGAGAGGGTGAGGAAACCCCTAGGTGCTGGCTGTGCCAAGGGAGCTGAGGCATTGCGCTGGGTGGAGAAGCTGCCCAGATGTGCGCCGGGTGTGGTTCTGGCGCTGCCAACTCAACTCGCCTGCCAGCCCCAGCGCAGAAGCGCAGCCAACTCGCCTGCCAGCCCCAGCGCAGAAGCGCAGCTCGGTCTCCCCGGACAGGCTGGGGCCGCAGGTTCCACAGCCGGAGTGTGTGCGTGGTGTTCGGTTACTCGAATCTTTCTCTCGGCCTCGCTCCACCTCGGTCCGCGTCTCCTTCCTCTTTTCGGAATTAATTGAATTAGGAACCGGTCTTTCCGGGACCATTCAGCCTCTCGCCGGAGGCTGCGCTGGCCCGGAGGAGGCCAAGGCTGCGAGGTCAGGTCCCGCCAGGGCAGAGGGAGCCCTCAAGTCTTTTCGGGGACCCGCATGCCAGTTCCTACCCTCAGCCAAGTGTTCGCCAAGGGCACAGCTGGGCGGGGTCTGGGCAGTCCGCCCGCTTTGGGACATCTGTTCTCGCCAGAGTCGCATTAAAGGCGAGGGATGGGGGTGGGGGCTCAGATCCAGCCCCTGGGTCCCAAGCGGACGCCTGCCCTCTCGACCGCAGGCGGGCGCAGCAGGGGACATGGGACTCGACTACTTTTTTCTTGCCCCTTGGGGAAAAGAGAGAATAGGTGTGGGGCGAGTGGGGTTTTCTCTCTTGCCCTCATCTCTCCCGCTCCCCAATCAGGTGCCACATGGGGCCTCGCTCCTGGAGGGCAACAGGGTGCCCCTGCCCGGCGGGAGCTGCCTGGGAGCCCCCGGAGGCGCCGCGCGGGGATCCGCGGAGGCCGCGGGCCGGCGGGAGGAGGAGCGGTCCCGCTTGCGGCGAACTCGCGCGCGGGGCTCCGAAGCCCGGGCGGGCGCCGCGCAGGGGGAGGGCTGAAACAGCTCAATTAAAACGCCGCAAACGTTTGGGTTTATATTTGGGGAAGGGCGGTGCTTTAAAAAAAAAAAAAAAAGTCTGAGAAGAACCACAAACCCCCTAAGCAAAACCAAACCCAAACCCTTAACTACTGATCATTTTGTTACAAATCAGAAAAATCTCTCAGACGGTTCTCCCTTGGTGCCGCCGCGAAACGGCTCCCGCCTGGCCAAGCCCGGCGCCCGGACACCCCTTCGCCACCTCAGCGCCCTGGCGCGGAGCCCAGGTCGCCCCCTGCCCACCCTTCGCTCGCGCGTTGGTGCCAGTCTGTGCCACTCAGCCGGTGCCCGGTGCCCGGTGCCAGGCGCGGGGGGAAGGCGGGGAGGAGCCGAAGCTCCAGCTTAAATTCCATGGCATCTGTTCATTATTACACAGTGAGGATTTTTATATGGACAGCTAAATTAAAGACAGATTTTTGCCAGAATTGCAGATCCCATAAAAATGATGACACAGGATGGGGGCTTTTTCTAAAAAAAAAAAAAGAAGAAAAAGAAAAAGAAAAAATAAGATTAAAAAACTCAGCCCAACAATCCACAACCCAAAGCCCTCTGTGCCCCTCTCCTCCGACGCTGGCGCCTGTCTGCCCCCTTTGCCCGCCTCTTCCCTTCCACCAGCAGGGCTGCCCAGGGACACCAAACCCCAGCGGCGCCTCATGCCCAGCCCGCTCACAGATGCCCGGTGACCAGCCAGCTCGCTGCGCAGCCCCCGGGGCGCCGCGGCCAGGTCAGGTGTGCGGGTCAGGCTGGGAGCTGCAGCTGGGCGGGAGCCGGGAAGGGCCAGGAGTCAGGCGGCCTGACCTTTTCGCATTCGGAATTCAAAGGGCACCGCTGCGCTTTTGGCTGGTTGCCAAGGCTGGGGACAGCTGGCGAGGACCAGGCTTGCGGGGCTCTCCATTCTGGGGTACCGGACAACACCCACTTTCCTCTCTGACGGAGAGGGTGATACAAGCATTGGATGCTGGGCACAGTTTGCCCAGGTGTGGGAGTTCTGGAATTTCAAATTTCTGAGAGTCTAGAGCCCTGGCACCTGCACCTTGGTGGCATCCTGGGACTTGCAGGGATTTGCGGATTCTGGATCCTGTGTGAGGGAGCAGACCTCCCAGAGTTTGGTGGCTCTGGTTGCAACGACTCAAACTTGAAGTTCAGGGAGGGTGTTGTGGGGCTGCGGGTGTGTGTGTGGGGGGGGGCTGTAAAAGTCTGGGCAAGCAACCAGGGGAAGGCCCTTACCACGCTCAGGGGTTCAGACATGTCCCCCCAAATTAGTGGCAGCCTCTCTTATTTTTCTTTCATTAATTTTTTTCCAGGGGAGAAAAAGAAATACCCGTGGAGCTCTGCGTCCTCTAGACAATTGCTCTGTCTGTGTCTGTGTCTGTCTGTAACTCTGTCTGTGCGGCTGTCTGCTCATCTCCCTCAGATTCGGAGCTGACAGAATTCATATCAGAAGAGTGAACGCAGGGACATCTGTGTTCGGAATGACTGTGCCTACTCGAACCTGCCAATCGCTCCTGGCACGCGCTGGGTAACAAATGCCTGTTACCTCGGAATGCTGGCGGTGGGGGTGGGGGGGAGGGCGCCTGGCACCACCCCTGCTGCCGAGCCCTGCCAAGTCCCCCTCCTGCCCTCAGCCCCCTTCCCCGAGTTGGGGGTCCACGGAATTGGATTGTTCATTAATTAGCAGTGATTAGAAAATTTGGGTGTCTCTCAGCCCGGGAGACTTGGTATCCTCGGCCTCCCTAATCTCGATCCCCTCTCCCCTCCTGCCCCCCCTTCCCGGATTAACTCGGGGTTTCTAGGGAGAGAAGGCAGGCGGCCAGCTGGGGGTGGGTGGCTCGCGGAATGCAGAGGAAGGGGCCTCTGGAGCGAAGAATTCCGCCGAAGTTGCCAGGAGGAGTTTCTGCGGCGAAGTGTGAGGGTCTGAGCGGAGGGTTCGCGTAGACGCGTCTGCAGGCTGGGTCGTGGGGCGGGACGGACCCGGAGAGGGACAGAGACCCGAGATCTCGGGCGCGGAAACCAGACAGGGCTGAGGAGATGCCCAAGGAGGCCAGGAGGGAGCGGAGAAGGCGAGAGTCCGGGGGCGCCCACCCGGCTCTCCCGGCGCCCAAGCCTCGGGATTGGGCCCATCCCGGGGCCTCCCCCGCCTCCCGGCCCGGCGCGCTCCCAGATCCATCAGCCGGTTCCGCCGTCGGAGACGGGCGAGGGGAGCGCGCCACGCCGCAGCCAGTGCCAGCTGGGGGGGGAGGGGGCTGCTGCGAGGAGGGGCGGGGAGCACATCTAAAATTCCGAGACATCTGTTCACCCGGGGAGGAGATACCGGGCGCAAGAAGGCTGGGCGCCCCCACCCCGCTGGCTCTGCCCGCAGTTCGGGGGGCGGGACTCCCGCACCCCTCCCCCCCATTCCCCTTCGCACAGCCACCGGCGCTGGCGGGCAGAGCCGGGGGGAGGGGGCGCCGAGCGTGGGGTGGGGTTTGGGGTGTGGGATTCAGGACCTGCTGTCCTGCTGGAGGCTCCTCAGGAGGGGAGAAGCGGGGCTCAGAGGAGGGGAGTGTAGAGCAGGGACCCCGAAAAGGAGGGTGTGGAGGGATGTCTGTCGGAGTAGAGCGCCCCGGAGCACCCGCGGAGAACCCCCACACGTGCACACACACTGACTCCACGGTCACACACGCTCAGACAGGGGCCCTCCCATTCCTGGGAGCACACAACCCGCACCCCTCACACGCAGGCACCTGTTCATCAAGCAGTTTTACTGGAGGCGCGGTCTGCGCGGCGCCGCGCCGCGTCCGGGGAGGTTCCTTCCCACCCACCCGGAGCTGCGAGCGCGCGCGGGGCCGAGCGCAGGGGCGCACGCACCGCCCTCCGGGCCACAGGCTCTGCCCTTCATGGGCGGGGGCGCGGGGAGGGAGCTCCCGTAGCAACGCCAACCTCACTCCTCCGGAAACGCACAGGGCCTGGGAGCCCCAACAGGGGGCTCTGAACCCACTGCCAGCCACTCCTCACCTTCTCAACCACTCCCTGTTGGCAGGAGCCCCGCCCCCCGGTTTGGCCATCCCCCCTCCCACCAAGCCTCCATGACCGCCTCTCTCCTGTGCCCTGGCTTGGCACCTGCCCCCCCACCACCACCAGGGCTGCCCTAGCTGGGCCGCCAGAGGCCAGGCCTCTCAGCTGGGAAATGTCCATGTGGTTGCTACTTAAAAACTGATTTATGAGGCCGTGGCGGCTGCGGAGGCTTGGCCTGCGGTCCTGGTAGTAATCAAGGGCATATGCCCATCTCGCCTGGCACTGCCCAGCTTGTGAGCCCAGCCCTGGCCTCTGCTCTCCTGCTGGGAAGTGAGAGGCAGGAGAGGTACCAAGTCTCCTTTCTCTTGGAGCCATTTCTCTCTTCCTCCACTCTCTTCCTTTCCCTCCTCCTCCTCTTCTTCCCTTTCCTCTCCCCCCCCCTTCATTCCTCCTTCCCTCCCTCCCTCCCTCCCTTTCTCTTCCTTTTCTCCCAAGTGGCAGGGACCAGCCTGTGTGCCGGGCTGGCGCTCACAGCTGCAGCCCATCTGCTATGATTGAATGGTGACAGTGATGAGACAGGAGCTGGGGGGAATGGGAGGGCACGGGGCTGCCCTGCCACCCCTCACCCCTCCTGCGCCAGCCCCCACACGCTGCCTTGACCTCCAGGCCGAGACCATTCGTTCTGCCTGTGCAGGGTGGGGCCACCCCGCCCCTCTCAGTAGTGAGGGAATTCCTTTCCTCCCAGCTAGATTCCTGAGAAGGAACAGGACAGGAAAGGAGCAGGACAGGTAGAAAGGGGGCAGGGGTCATAGTTGGGAGAACAGTCTAGAAGGAATGACCCTCATGTCCACTCCCGTACTGATCAGGGTGGAGCACTGAGGCTCCAGTCTGGGCTGGGAGGCGCGGATGCAGGTCCAGGGATTCAGCCTTTGCAGGAATCCAGGAAAACACCCCTGACAGCCCCTGGTGGGTGCCTTGCTCCCTAGGCCCTGTTGCTTTCCTTTACCATGGGTTCCCCTCCGTACTCCAGAAAAGAAGGTCCATTAAACATGAAGAAGCAGTTCCCAGCTGGTCGCAGTGCAAGACCAAGACCCAACAACATGGAAGCTAACATGTATTTGGAGCCCATTAGGCATCAGTCACTGACTTAAGCATTTACATAAGTTGATAATCACCTTGACCGCCCCATGAAGTTGGGACTTTCATTCCACTGCAGACAAGGACACTGGGACACATATACCCAGCTCGCGTCCTAGGCTTTAGGCTTGGCTTCTTCTCTCTTGGTATAAAAAGAGAGAAATTTTTTAATAGATCCAGCATCCTTCCTTTCCTACTGACGCCACTCTTCCGCCTCTCTTCTCCTGTGCCCGCTCCTCACCCTCGGGCAACCCAGTATCTACTCCCCACCCAGCACCCACACGCGGGGCTTCCTCTTCCTGCTGCTGCCCACATACAAATAGGTGGAGACATCCCCCAAAGGCACCCACTCTTCCCGCCCCACCCATGAGGGACCCACGTGCACAGACTTGACTACAGCTGACCCCCCCTTCTTTGCGAGGGCAGCTGCTGGCCCCTAGGGTCTTTCTGCCCGAAGCTCTGGGTGCAGGATGTTATTTTGAACAGCTGGGGGACCGGGCTGGGCTTCCAGTCTAATCTGGGCCCCACGAAAGGTCAAGGGAAGGAATTTGCTGCACCTGGCATATTTCCCCTGACCTTTCCCTGGACACTGAAGTCTGTCTGGGCCACTCATGCCCTCTTGCTCCTGCCATCTGCGCCTCCACTCTCCTTCCTCTTTCTCCAAATGCCCTCCTCGCCCCTTCCTTCTTTCATTCATCTTCACAATTCTCTCCCACCCCCGTTCTGTTCTCTCTCAGCTTCCCCTTTATCCTCTCTTGCCTAGTTATATGACAAGCCCTTTGGTCCTTGAACTGCCCCCCCCCCCAAGGAGTGTAGGTTTGACTCATGTTCCATAAAGTTCACAACGAAGGGGCTGATGGTGGGGGAGCCATTCATACTAGGCAACCCCACCTGAGGGAAGCTTTCATCTCAAGAGAAGGAGATAGGAACCCGTAATCCAATCCTGTGGGTAAGAATTAGGCAGTCACTAAATCCCCGCAATCCCCAGAACAAATCCAGATCAACATTGCTGTGCACTTGTCCAACACAAATTGGGATAAGAAATCAGATGGGGAGCTATTTGCAGGCTCATGACAGGCTTTCCTGGGGTCTGTCTTCTTCCCCTACTATTTTGAGGTCCCCCTGGACAAGGAGGCACCCGAAAAGGGACAACTGGAGGCCAACAGGAGCCACACATCCAGGATCCCTCACCTGCCATGGCACCCTTACCAAACTCTTCCCATTTTTGGCCCTGAAGGGCAAAGATGGATCAATCCTTGGCCCTGAGCCTGCTCTTTGGCAGGGATGGGGGAGGCTGAGATGATCTTCCATCCGCACCTCCCAGTGTTCCCCTCGGTATCCTCTCAGGTCCCTGTCTCTGTCCCTCTCTCCACTCCCCTCCTTTCTCTGGAAATTTCTCCCTCCCTTTTCTTCTCTCTCCTCCATTCCTTCTTTCTTACCCACCCCCTAGCCCAGGGCTCAACCTGCTGTAAGGAGTATGGACAGGTTTCATCACCCCAAAAGGTACCCCTGGTGGGTTTGCCTAAGGGACTGGGTGGGAGCCTAAGGGACTGGGTGGGAGCCTAAGGGACTGGGTGGGAGCCTAAGGGACTGGGTGGGAGCCTAACGGCCCTGCTCCTGCCGGGACCTGTGCAAGCGGTGCCTGCCCGTGAGTTTCTCGGGCGTGCTAATACCGTGCGAGTGTGTATGAGAGTGTACTGAGCCGGCGTGCCTGTGCCTGTGCCTCTCTGGGGCACAGCCTGTGGGCGTCTCCAGTTGCATCTGTGTGTTTGTGTCTGTCTGTGCCGTGTCCCTGCCTGCTCCCTGTGTCCCTGGCTGAGAAAGGGGACAGGATGGGGACGCTCCGTTCTGGAGGTGGGGGAGGCAGCGGGTGGCTTAGTATCCCAGCCGGGCCTGGGGGCGTCATCCTTGCCCAGACGCGCCAGGCACCATGTGGCATGTGTGCCAGCCGGCACAGGCTGAGGGCATGCTGCCCGGCATGGGAGGAGGTGGGGGGATGCAGGGAGGTGGAGACAGGCGAGGAGAGGTGGGGAGCTGAGCTCAGAATTCAACTCTAGGGCCAGGCCCTTTCCATCCTGCGTGAACTCTGCTCACAGGCACGTGCATGAAGAAATGTACAAGTTACTTGCCTCTGTGAGGGCCCAGAGAACCAAACAACCTTCACCTCACACACACATACCAAGGGAAATGCACGGGAGGCGGGCCTGTGCTGGCTTGCACACGTATACGAATCACCTTTTGCACCCCAGCTCCTGCACAAATGCACACGCATACACGTAAACACCTAAGCCATCCTGAGGAGGGGGGAGGCAAGAATCACCCCTTTGTGTCACAGAACAGGACCCCTCACTCATTTCCTGGGTGGGCATTTCCCTCCTGTGATACCAGGCAACCAGACTAAGGGACTGGTAGCTTCTATGACCATTGTTCCCTCCCTAAAAGTGGGCCGGTTTCTCCAGCACAGCGCAGGCCCTGGGGTTGTCATCAGGAGGGCTGCCCTCTGCACTCAGGGAAGTCTGGGAAGATAATGCTGCCTCTGGGCTTCATCTGGGAAAGACCGAGTGCGGGGCAGGGGAAAGGCAACCACATGGCTTCCCCCTTCCAGCACCCATGCGGTCCTCTTCCCCCCAGAGAGTCTCGTGTGTGAGGGAGGGAGTCTCGCATACTGGAGAAATCCTAGATGGCTCATCCCCATCTCAATACTAACTGACTTTGTGACCCTGGGCAGTTTATTTCTCAGTGAGACTTAAATATGACAATTTATGTAAAGGGCCCAGCTGAAGAGAGTTGTCATTAAGTGGTCACTGTAAGTATTGCTATATTAATATTATGGAAAGAGCGATTAGCAGGATTAGGTGAAGTAGCCAAAGTTTCCAGCACAGTATCTGACCCATAGTGGGTGCTCAGTGAGTACAAGTACAGTATGAACTTGGTGGCAGAATTTCGGGGATTTGGGCAGTGAAAGGGAGCTGAGAATGACAGAGTTCTCTCTCCATCCTCGAGAGGCCTGTGCTCCCAAGTGCAGCAGGAGGAATGAAAGTTAGAGGCGTAAAACTGAAGGACAAACTGGGAAGCAAGCCTGGGGTGGTGAGAGCACCCCCTTGTGGTGGGACATCCAGATCTCTATCCTTCAGGGCCAGGCAAGCCCCTGGGGGACCTCCATTCCAAGTCTGAACTCCCTTTTTTTTTCAATGTCAAAAATTTTTTAAATAACAAAGTAGGACCTGGGGTTAGTTTTTATAGCCTTGGCTGGCCTCTTGGCCTCTTGCACACTTGAACTTCCGGCCCTTGGAGCTTGCATAGGGTTTGGTGTGACTGTGAGGGGAACTTGTCAGAATGCCTGTACATCTCTCAGCCCTTTCAAGGGACAGAAGCAGGACAGTGCCACAGCCCTTAGGGGAGTCCAGGGCCAGCTGGTCAAAGGTGAGGATCTTGTGCCTGGCCTTGAGGATGGGGCTTGGGGGACTGCTGCTCACACAAAAAACACACCCCTTCAGTTTGGGCACCTCCTGGACATGCACATCATCTGTTATAGTCCCCAAACCACAGCAGTTTTGCCCACCTGGCCAGGAAGCTTCATCTTCTGGATCATCCTGGAAAGGGACAGAGTTGGCCTTGGTGCGGCTCATGAGCAACCTCTTCGGCACCACTTGGTTGATGGTGGAATTGGTTTGTTTGGCCAGAAACTTGTACAACTTGACCAACAGCCTTAGGTAGTTGTCCTGGCTCTTGGGCTCTTTGTGCCGAACCTTTTGGTCTTTGTTGTGGAAAATGTCAACTCCCACGATGGCGCCCCTTGCGGGCCCAAGTCAGCACTTTCCCCACCTGTTTCTTCTCTTGGCCTCCCCATTTCCATGGATGGCAGCACCAGGTTAGCTGCTCAAGCCAAAAACCTGGACATCAGCCTTGCGTCTCCCTCTCTCCCTCTCCGCAACTACTCTCCCACCAGGAACCGCTGATGTGCCCCAGGATGTACCCCACGCCCAGGCTCTTCTCTCCTTTCTCATGCCCCCCAAGCCAGGTCACATCACCTCTCATCTGAGTCTCTGCCCTCACCTCCCACCTTGCCCCACTCTGGTTCATTCTCCCACAGCATCTGGGGTAACCTTTTAAAAATATAAGCTGGGCCTTTTAACTCCCTGATTTAAACTTGTACCAGCTTCCTTAGCACACAGAATAAAACCCAAACTCCTTACCAGCTGGAGCTGGTCCCTGCCTCTCTCCCTAGTGTCATTTTCTGCCTCTCCCTCCCCCTCCCCCCTCCCTCTCCATGGCCAGCCTCACTGGCCTTTCTTTCCACCCTGCAAGCCTAAGATCACCTCCCCACCCCAGGGACAGGCTGCTTTCTGGACCCAGACAGTTCCCACACCTCCCTCCCTTTCTTTTCTCAGCTGCTTCCTTTCATTCCTCTGTTCTCAGTTTGTCCCCTGACCCCACAAGGAGCCCTTTCTGATGCCTTTACCCACAGAGGGCTTCCTGTTGTTCTCTAGTTCAGCTTCTGTTATCCCATTGACTTAACTGGTGACTTGTTCTTTGTCTGCCTCTCCTCTGGTCTGTAAGCTCTCTGAGGGTAGAGGCCACGGGATTTGTTCTGTCCCCATGGAAAGCGCTGGGCCCAGTTCGGAGCAGCTCCTTAGTGGAGGGTTAATTGGCTGGATTGAGGAGTGCTTTGATGTCGTCCAAGGGGGGTGGGCAAGCCGGTCCTGTAGCCTGGGCTCCAACCTGCCCCATTAGGGGTCCCTCTCATCGCTCCCTCTTCCTCTCAGGAGGCCTGTCTGCTGGCAGCCTCCTAATTATATTTTACTTGACTATAAATCTTTCCGTTAAATGTAATTGAAAAACATACCTTTCGAATCATCGCATTAACCTAGCATCCACTCTGAGGCAGTAATTAAAGACTTCCTAGAATCTCCCACTGGTTTGGGGAGAACTGGCTCAGAGATCGTCTTCTGCCAACCCCAAATGTGTAGGCGTCAGCCCTCCCGTCCGCAGAGAAGGTAGAGGCGCAAACCCAGGCTGCCCACAGTTCGGGCTCAGGAGCTTAGCGTGTTCGCTGTCCTCTGTCCCCACCGCAGGACGCAGACAGCGGGGGGCAACGCCGAGCCCCCAGCCCAGCAGCCTTCTGGCCTCGTCTGCAATGTTCCCCTCCCCTGGGCTCCTGGCTCAGAGCCCCTTCAGGTGGCAGGTCAGGAAGGAAGAGGAAAGGGAAGGAGCTAATGCTTTCCTAGCCCCTTAAATGAGTCGGATCTGCCCCAATCAGCCTTTGCAGCTCCCTGAAGACAGGCTGAGGAAACCTGTCTTCGAGAAGTCTGCAATATAACAGGGTTAGAATTTGAATCAAAAGGCCAGTGTGTTAGATCCTAACTAATAACATTGCCCCCTTTCAGAGTCCCAGCCTTCGGTGACTGGTGCCCTCAGGCCAACCCCTCTGCTTCTCCAGGAGACTCCAGTTCCTCAACTTTTGTGGTTTTCTAAGCCCAAAACTCTGGAGTCATCTTTGACGATGCTCTTTTACACCCCACACCTGATTCAAAAGCAAGTCTGTCTGTTCTGCCGTCCGAATAAATCCAGCATCTGAGCACTTCTCACCACCCCACTGCTACCGCCCTGGCCCGAGCTGCTGGGACTCTCCTGGAGACCACAGGTCCTGCCCTTGGTCCCCTTCAGTCTATTTTTGTACCACAGCCAGAGTGGTTTTTTAAAAAAATAACAGCTTTATTTTATTATAAATCTTTTTAAATATCACAAATAGGATATTTTATTTGTCACTATTAAATGTCTGAATTTTAACAGATTCTTGGACTGGGGCCTCATATCCAGCAGCTTGTTCACCTTTAGCACCTGTCTCCGCTTCAGTAGCTTTTCCAGAACTGTGACCTTCCCTGTGAAGCTCTGTGAGTTTTCCCAGTTCAAGCCTGAGCTTCTTCAGCATTCTGACTTTTCTAACAAAAACGACGTGGAGCAGATAAACAGATTAGCAAGCCTTTTCTATGTGTTTTCCAATGCTATCTGGAGTCAGTTTATTGACCACTTCTTTCTAGTCGTTTGTCTGCACCTCTCGGGTCATGATTTCCACCATCTTCTTCCAGATTTGGGGGACCTGTTGATGCAGAGCATAAGAGATCTTCTAAATCTGATTGTTGTGTTTTTTAATAAAACCAGGACAGCATAGACGAAGCAAACAACCGTACGTAGTCCTGACATCAACATGAGCTTCAGTCAAGGTCTGCCATTTTTGGACCATGGAGCACCTTTTGTCACGGGTAAGATCCATGCCATGGAAATTAGGCAGTCTTTTCCCTGAACATCCTCGGTAATTAGCTTAAATTTTCTAAATGCAACTTATTCTGCAGATCAGCTAGGCTCACTTCAAAAACAAGACCCCTGAGACCATCCGATGTGGTTTTGTTTCCTTGAGTTCTCGTGACTAGTGTTTTCCCAATATTTCTTATATTGGACATAGCTGGTGCTTTCACACCATACCAACTGTTCTTTAAAAATGGATCAACCACTTTCTTCTTGGATCCCTTTCTGCTGCCTTTCATAAGGCGCTTGTTCTTGCCCACTGTGGTCACGGTGCTGCTCAGAGAGCCAAAAGGCAAAATAACAGCTTTATTAAGCTATAATTCTGAACACACAATATAATATACAGATGATGTATTATAGAATAGTACAGTGGAAACTTATCTAATTTTATTAACCAATATCACCCCAATAAATTTTTTAAGAAATATATAATTCACTCATTTAAAGTGTACAATTCAATGTTTGTTGTTATTATTATTTTTTAACCCTCACACAAGGATATTTTTCCATTGCTTTTTCAGAGAGAGTGGAGGGGGAGAGAGAGAGAAAAAAAAACATCGATGTAAAAGAGACACATCGATTGGCTGCCTCCCACATGCACCCCGACCACCCCCAGACCACTGAACTTGGGATCGAGCCTGCAACTGAGGTGCCTGCCCTTAACCGGAATCAAACCTGAGACCCTTCAGTCTGAGGGCTGATGCTCTAACCACTGAGAAACCGGCTAGGGCTCAATGTTTTTTAGTATATTCATGAAGCTGTGTGCCCATTACCACAATCAGTTTTGAACATTTCACCACCCCAAAAATAAACCTATTCCCATTAGCAGTCATTCCCCATTTCCCCCGTGCCCTCTCGTCACAAGCAACCAAAATAAAATATCACGTTATCTAAGAAGCTTCTCTTGGGTGCCCCATCCAAAACTGCACCCCCTTCCCTCTCCCTCTTTACTTTTCTCTTTAGTACATGTCATCATCTAACATGCTATGTATGTTACACATTTATTATGTTCATCGTCTACCCCCTAACCCACATTCACACATGCCCCCTGTGGGTGGGCTTTATGGTAGCGCTCCCGGCACCTAGGACAGGACCAGGTGCATCCTGGTGCCCAACAGACAAATGCTGCATCAGTAAATGAATGAACAGACTCAATAATAAAAGTATTGAGATCAAGGATCTCAAATGTGGCATCCACTCTCTAGGGGCCGACAATAAATGCCCCATCCTGGGGCCCAGCTCTTGGGTGCCTGGCCGGGCTGTTTTATTTTTAGAGAGAGAGGAAGGGAGAGAGAGAGAAAGAGAGAGAGAGACATTGATGATGGATCAGTTGCCTCCTGCCTGCCCCTTCTTGGGGATGGAGCCTGAAACCTGGGCATGTGCCCTGACTGGGCATTGAACCAGTGACCTTTTGGTGCATGGATGACACTCAACCGACTGAGCCAGGGCCTGAGACTTCTTTTGGTGCCGTTGCACATGCTGTTCTCACTGCCTAGAGCGCTCTTTCTCTCCTTGCCCACCCGGTGAACTACTAATTCGAGCCTCTGTCCTCGGCGAAGCCTTCCCGAGATGAGCAGGGCCCATCCCAGCCTGGCATTCCACCATCCCAGCCTTTACCTCTGCTTAGCGTCAGGTTAAAAGCCACAGGCCCAGACTGCCTGGGATGGAATTCTAATTCTGCCACTCCCTACCTAGCTGGGTGACCTCAGGCGAGATGCTTCATCTGTCTGTGCCTGTTTCCTGATGCGGAAAGTGGGGTGAAATGAATAGTATCTGCCTCCTAAGGGTGTGAGGAGTAAATGAGTTACTATATGTAAGGAATTTGCTCCCACACTTGGCACAAAGTGCCCAGTAAGGGTACGCTGCCATGATTATTATTCCAGCTTCTCTTCCTTCCAGGTCAGGGCTCAGTTTACATTTGTCTCCCCCACAGGCTGTGAGCTAGGAGGGTAGGGGCTGGTGCAGAATGGACATTTGGCACCTCTGCCTGGATGGCCAGTCATGAAGGTTCTCCTTTATCAAGAGCTTTCTCATTTGTCCCTTAGGATAATCCTATGAGCTGGTACTAATGTTCTTCCCAGTTTACAGATGAGAAAACTGAGACCTTGAGGGAAATGCCTTAAGGCCCTAGTAAGCAAGCAAGTAGCAGAGCTGAGGTCTACCCTTGGACGCAGCTGACTCCAATCAACTCCCTGGAGCCTCAATTTCCTCATCTATAAAATGGACCGACAGCTGTTCTTCCCCTCTCTCAGGTTCACTGAGTGAATGTATGTAAATTAAGAGAAAGAAGGGGGTTTAGTCCCCCTTATGAACTAGGTAATGCTTTGTGTAAGAACAAGAACTAATCTGGGGGTGAAACTGAGGAGTAGCTGAGACTCAAATAGCCCCAAAGCCCCAATCAATTCACCCTTCTCCCTAGGGTTTGTCTGGAGCCTGGGGCCAATTCAGCAGCCTCCCCCCCCCTTTCCTGGGCCCACTGCCAGCCCCTCCGCCCCTTTCCCCCACCCTTTGCCACTGGAAGACAATGGTGGGCAGGCCCGGCCTTTGTGAGAGGGGTCAGGCCAGTTAATCTTGGGCTGGGTTGAGGAGGAGCCTGTAGAGAGACCAGGGGAAGGGAGAGGGGGCTGCGTGGCGCGGACAGACAACAGAGGGCCTAGGAGGGTCCGGAGGATGCTGGAGGCCAGGGGCCTGAGGAGTAAAAGCTTGAAACACGCTTTGGGGAGCATTTCCTCTGAATGTAGATTTGAGCTCCTATTAAACTTGCCAAAAATTTGTGTTAGCTAATGGATTCTTAATTCTGTCTAAAATGAGAGAGGGAAAATTATGCCATTCATCTTGTATTGGTTTGAAATTACATCTGACACCTAATCGATCATACTGTGGAACATTAACTCTTTGGAAGAGGCCCAACTTTTCCTCTCTCCCTTGCTTTCCAGAGCTCTCGAGCCACCCCCACCTCCTGATTCCTTCTTTTGTATTTCATTAACTAAGCAAAGCTCTGGCTGTCTCTGGGGGTGAGGGGTGGGAGTTAGGGAAAGGGTTCATTTGAATTGAAGGAGATAACCGTGACCCCCAATCTTTTGCTGAAGACAGGAGCCCCTGCTTCCAACCTTCAAGTGACCTCCTCTCTCTTCCTGCTTTTTCCTACACACTCTGCGACCTGGAAATGCAGAATTTAAGGCGTTGGGGTGTGAGGTGACCTCAGAGCCACCTTGGGGGCAGGGGGAGAGGCGAGGAGCCAGGCAAAGCCGAGCTAGCACCTGGGGCTGGGGCAGGGGCCTTGGCAGGGGGTTCACCTGCGACTTGCCTGGCAGATGGGTGAGGAGGAGGAGGGCAGATGACAATAGATTTGCCTCTGGGGAGCCTGATGAGCTCTGACTGAAAACCCCAACCCCAGACCTGCTTTTCCAGGAGGACTTTCTGGCAGCAGAGAGAACCCACTGGAGGCAGACAGACCTGGGCTGGGATCCTGGCTTCACTCCTGACAAGCTGTGTGACCTTGGGCAAGTTACATAACACCTCTGAGTCTCAGTTTCCTTCTGTGTCAGAGCAGGATAGATAATAACACTGACACAAGGCTGGGGTGAGAACTGGATGAGATAATCCAGGTAAAACTGGGACAGAGCCTGGCACACAGTAGGTGCCCAATAAAGGTGGCATTCACTCCCTTCCCCACTTCTGCTGCTTCTCCCTCCCCTTGCTCTCCCCTTCACCTTCTTCTCTCCCACCTCCAATCCCCTGGCTGGTCTCCCAGAGCAGACATAGGCTCAGAAGGCACAAGGTTAAATCAGACCATGAGGGCCAGTTAATGTCTCCTCCTAAAAGGACACCTGAAGGAGGCCTGGGCCTCCAGGGTCTCTGCAGCACCCCCTCCCCCACCCTCTTCTTCCTGGAGCTCCTGTATCTCCTCCAAAAGTTGTGGGGGCTGTCTGCTATATGGAGAGCTCTCTCAGCAAACCCCACTCTGCCTGGAAAGGGGGATCTCCTGGAAAGGGGCGATCTAGGAAGTGAGGTCAGGAGGAGGGGCACTCCAGCTGGGAGAGAGCCACTTGCTTTCACTCAAGCAGCCCGTATTTTACAGGGGAAAGGTGGATTAGGCTGGAAATGGGGGCTCGGCCCCTCAACAGCAAGGGAGAGCAAAGGGAACCAGGTGGGTGTGAGAGGGGAGGAGGCAGGGACTCCCACCTCTATTCCCCAGGAGGCACAATGGCCTCTATCTTAGGTTGTTTTTGGGTCCTATGGGAAGGGAAGAAGGTCCCAGGGCCCTCCAGTTTCATGTGAGGGGTCATCATGGAAGGAATGTGGCATGCAGCTGGCCTCTGGCACAGGACAGCATGGGGAGGGCTGAGGTGCCTCTTTCATGGAAATCTGGGCAGTCTCTGGACCCTGTAAGTGTAGACTTCACTCTCCATAAGCACCCACAAGTGCCCGATGAATGAATGTACAGGTGAAGGACAGAGGCTGGTTTAAGTGACCAGTCAAGGTCACATAAGGAGTCATTAGGTCCTATCAGGCATCTGGTCCAAGTGCAGGAAATAACCTAAAATGCCCCCACTGTATCTTGACCCTGTGGAGGAGCCCCAGTGTGCTAAGGATAACCGGGAAAGTTCACCCCGTATCCTCATTGTACAGAGGAAGAATCCAGAACTCAGGAAGGAGGTATACTGTCCAACGACAGGATGAGGCAGGGCAGCCAAGGACACTGGCCTCTGGCTCTCAGTCCAGTGCTCTTCTCTACCTGCCTCATAAATCTGAAGGCTATTACCCAGTCCCAGCAGAGCGCATGCTGTTTCTGGGGAGGGGGCTGGAGTTTGGGGAGGGAGGGAGAAGAGCTGCTGAGAGAGGCTTTCCCTGAAGAGAGCAGAGCAGAGGGGGCTGAGGAGGTTTCTTTACTCCCTCTCCCGTCCCAACACACATACAAACACACAGTGGCAGGAATTTTATTTCCAAATGTCCCTTCTCTGTGGAGTTCACTGTTTCCCAGGAGACGCCTGGTGGAGATGCCCCTTCCTGCCAGCCTCCCTGGCAGCCACTAGGCGGCTGTGGCTCCCTCTTCTGCCTAGAGACGCCACAGCGAGGGTCCCATGTGGTTTGTATTAGTAGGAAGGGGAGTTCAGGCATATAGATGCTGACGATGGAGCAGGCCAGCCAGGAGTGGGTGGGCAGCCAGCCCAGTGGGTAGACTAAGGAAGCCACTCACAGGGCCACATTAATCAAGGGCATGACATGTCTAGATATGAGTGGTCACCTGCCTTTGGTCACCAGAGGAAAAAAAAATCCTCTCTGACACCCCCTCAAAAAAACCCTGGAAATGGTTTTTTATTGTTTTTACCTTTAACATAAAAGTAATGCATAATTGTAATAAAAATAGATAATTCCAACAAAATGGAATGAACAAAAGCTCCAGACTCAAATTTTATAATCTGTCTTTTTTCCCAGGAAAGCAATTAGCCTCTGGCTGAAAAGTCCAGGGCAAGAGTTTGCTATGTTCAGGAAAAAGGGGGAAAGTATCACAATATTGTGGAATGTTCTAGAATCCGGAAGGTCCTCCTGCAGCAAATACCCTTGTACTGAAGAGGCTGACACGTGTGTCTGTCTGTTTTCCCCCAGAGGACCGGTGGCTTCAGAGTGCAGTTCTTCCCACTCCCTCTGTTGTTCCTGCTGGGTGCACCATGCTGCCCCAGTGTGGTCACCCAGGAAATATGGGTTGGAAGAATAAATTAATGAACTCACAGGTGAGGAAACAGACCTAGAGACAGACACTTAGTTGCCTCAGTGGCCCAGATCATATTCACAAGCACGATTGCCACAGGTCTGGAAAAACTGGCCTCAAATTCTCCATCAGCTCCCTCTTTCCCAGGACTGGCAGGAGCTAAACGTTGGAGTTAGCCGAAAGGGCCAAGCCTATATGAGAAATTTCCCAGATCTGGCCATTGAACAGGGAAGGGCTGAGGCAATAGAGAGAGACTGTTAGAACTTGTAGAAAGAAAGGTCCCACAAAGTGCCAGAGAGATAGGAATGGTGGAGAGCCTGATGTGAACTGAGAAATTAAATCCATGCCATCCCAATGAGGCTGAGAGCAGTTTTGCCCCGCTGCCCTGACAAGGAAGCAGCTCTGGCTGGAAGGTTCCATGTCATCTTCTAGTTAAAGAGATTTAAGCATACGGAGAAGACTTACCTCCTTCAAGGAGAGAGGAGGGTACCCAACACAGCAACAGAGATAGAAGCCTGCTTCTCACCTCGCTTTCTCCTTCTTGCCAGGTAACTTAGGTGGGGCCCTGCCATCATTATCCCGTTTAGCCATTGACAACTGTCAGAGAGGTCTTAACTCCATTTCACAGATGAATAAACCAAGGCTAAGAATAGTCAGTGACCTGCCCAGGTCAGAAACCAAGTAGCAGAACTAGGATCTCAGGCCTGGTTCCCAGATGCTCTTTCCACTGAGGCCTCACCTCAGTACTTGGTTTCCTGGGGGGCCGGGACTTGGTGGCCAGGCCACCCCCTGCTAGGTTTGGGGACAGGTTCTCTAACTATAGGGGCCTCTGGCCTTCCTTTAAGTTCAACTCCTGCTGTGTCCTGTTTTTGCTTTGACAGACCCTGTCCCTGCTTCCCCAGAGAGCTGCACCTAAGGCCACCTAGGAGCCATGTGACAAGACAGGTGCCCCCGGGCCTTGGCCCACGTGATCCGTGTTCTTCAAAGATGTCACCTTTCCCCCTGGGCCAAGGCTTATTCTGCCGAACGTCTCGGTCTATCACTGTGCTTCCTCCGCACCCCAAGCCCTCCATTTCCTCCTGGGGAAGGCCCAAAGCCTTTGCAGAGGGCAGGCCCCGAGACACAAGCCCGCGCGCGGCGTCGGTAGCCCGGGGCTGGCGCGTTGGTCCCGAACACCGAGCCCAGGCAGGTCCGCTCCTCTCGGCGCCCTCCCTACCCGTCGGGTTTGGGGGTGCAGGGGTGGGGGCAAAGGCCGGCCTGGCCCTGCCTCCTTGCCCTGCCCGGCAGCCAGCAGCAGAACACCAAGGGGGCAGCCCAAGGAGCGGCTGGGGGCGAGGGCCTAGAAAGGGGCCCGCAGATGCCGCCCCGGCCCCCCTTCCTTGGCCGGGGCCCCCACGGTGTCGGGGAGCAGGAGGAATCAATCAGGATAATGAAGCCGCAGCCTGCCACGCACCGCGGGGGCACTGAGAAGTCGGGGCCGGTGCCAAGTCCGCCAGACGGTTCGGAAGAGCGGAGCCCGGCGCGGCCCGGCGGCGGTGGCGGCCGCAGCGGCGGAAGCGCGGAGCCGGTGCGCGGAGGCCGGACGCAGCTCCGCGCAGGCCCCTGGCAACCGCGCCTTGGCAACCGGGACGCCCGAGAGGAATCTTAAAGCGGCAGAGCATCGCTTCCTCGCCGCGGCCGGCTCCCGGACCCCAGGGGAAAGGGTCCTGCCCGGAAGGGTTGGTGGGAGTCAGGCTCTGCGCCTCTCGGGACTTGCGGGTCCGACTGATACCCTCACTTGCTTGTCAAATGTAGATCGAGCCTACGTGCCCAAGCACCGGCTAGACAATGGGGAGGAGAACGGGCGGTGATTAAAACATGAACAAGGTCCTGCCAAGAGGAGTTCACAGTCTAGCGCGCAAGGCAGACCAGACTGGCAGAGGTGAGCAAAGCCCTGTGCTACCCAGGATAAAGGGGCTTCGGCTGGAAGGCTGAGGGGCTGTTAGAAAATATTCCTGCGGCACCTCCCTTGCTCCAGGCCGTGAGTTAGACGCTTCTTTCCTGGACTGTGTTATTATCCCAACAGCCCCGTGAGGTGGGCATTATCATCGTTATCGACCCCATTTTAAAGATGAAGAATTAGAGGCCCAGAGAGGTGAGGGTACTTAGCCAAAATCTCGTTTTATGTTTTGGACAGTCTTGGACAATCTGACTCTGGCCAGCTTTCATTATAGCATGATGTCTGGCAGGTTAGACCTGAGTGAGGACTTCCCAATACAAATTGTGTAAGAAGTGAGGAGAAAAGGTAGCTAAAGGCAGAGATGGCTAATTTTTCCTTCTGCTGCCCACTACCCTGAACCTGTCTGCCCTGTTCTGCAGGCCTGTATATATATATATATATGGGCAGAGCAGTAGAAGAGTTGACCTCCAGAGATCCCTCTGGTCCTGTGATTCGATATCTTCTGCCTGAAGTCCAGGCACTGTGCCACCCTTCTGGGCAGCAGTAGTTGGCATGGGGCTGTACACTGGGGGAGATTCCAGGCTTCTTAAACCAGGGGTCAGAGGTGGTGGGGGAAGATTATATGGGGTGGTAAGAGGGCTTTGGCAAAAGAAAACCTGAGTCAATATCATTAGGAAGGCTGGGCCTCATCTTTCCTTCTCTTGTCCACCTCTGTTTCTGTTTCTGCAAATTCATTCAGGTAAGAAATGTGTGCCAGGGCCTGGGGTAGGCTTGGAGGCTATTGGTGAGGCAAAAAGCATGCTGGCTTTGGAGCCAAGCCCATCTGGTTTCAAATCCTGGCTCTGTCCCTTAGCAGCTATGTTAGCTTGAGCAGGTGACTCAATCTCTCTGAGCCTCATTCCGTTTCCTCTTCTGTAGAGTAGAGGCATTATTACCTACCTGTCAGGGTTATTAGGAGACTTAAAGGGAGTGAGAAAAACATATGTATGGTGTCTGGCACATGGTAGATGCTTATCAAGTGGTAGATGCTTAACAAATTTAAAGATGTCTTTGCTTATTTTGATAGTCTATTAATGGCTCCCAAAGATATGTCCACGTCCTAATCCCCAGAACCTGTGAATGTTACCTTGTCTGGGAAAAGGGTCTTTGCAGATTTGTTATGCTAAGAATCTTGAGATGGGGAGATTACCCTGCCTGGATCATCTGGCTGGGCTGCCACCACAACTATCCTTGTAAGAGAGAGGCAGAGGGACATTATATACACACAGAACAGTAGAAGGAGATGTTAAGACAGAGGCAGAAATTGGGGTGATGTGGCTACAAGCAAAGGAATGCCAGCAGCCCCTAGAAGCTGAAAGAACAGATTCTCCCTTAGAGCCTCCAGAGAGAACATGCAGTGTCCTGCTGACATCTTAATTTCGGTGCAGTGAAACTGAGGTTGAACTACTGGCCTTCAGAAATGTGAGAGAATAAATTTGTTGTTTTAAGCCACCAAGGTTGTGGTAATTTATGACAGCAGTCTTGGAAAACTAATACACTTACATTGGAGATTCTGTCTTTTTATTATTATTATTGATTGGGGAGAGAAAAGGGGAGGGGAGAGAGATAAGAGATAAATTGATTGATTTGTTGTTCCACTTATTTATGCACCGTTGGTTGGTTCTTGTATGTGCCCTGACCAGGGATTGAACCTACAACCTTGGTGTATTGAGACAACGCTGTAACCAACTGAGCTACCGGCCAGGGCAGAGAGTTCATCCTGAACAAAACCTAGTACCTGCCCTTGAGGAGTTCACAGTCTAGTGAGAAATAAGAGAAGGAAACAATGCATAGGGATGTCCAGAAGGTAGCAGGGTAAGAAGGTAGGTAAGGCTGTTGGAGTTAGAGAAGGAGTTATCCAGGTAAGGGACTAAAGCAGGAAGGGCATTCCAAGCAGAGAACACAGTGTGGGTAAAGGCACCGAGTAGGAGAGAACATTGCTTTCAGGAAACTTCTCACACATTTGGGATGGCAGGTGCATGGGGATGTGGCGGTATCATAACAGAACTGCTGAGATGGGCAGCAGGGGCAAGAGAGCCACGTAGCTTCCACCCTAGGATGGAATTAATCCCTCTGCCCTGTGCTGGCCCTGATCAGAGAACCCTAGACTGTCAGTACTGGACAGAACTTGGAGTCCATCCAGTACAGCCCTGCCATCCCGCACATAGGGAAACTGAGGCCTATAGAAAGTGAGTCCATCCAGGAAATAAGCTAGAACCAGATGGCTGCACCACAGCCTCTCTGTTGAGCCTGAGTGTCCCATGTCTGAGGGTCTCAGAGATACTGCCTGGTAGTCCCTCTGTAGCCTACTTCCAAAAAGCACAGACCTTCTAGTCTCTAAACAAAGAGGGGGTGATTTGCATATTATTTACATGTTGCTAATTAGATGGGAGGCAGATTCACTCAGCCCCTTCCTTCACTTCATGTCCCTACCCCCATCCCCCATCCCCCATTCCATCTCGCTCCCATTGGATTCTTCTTCATCCATCTCTTGACCTCAGTAACTTCTCCCATCATTCCCGCCCAGGGCATCACCCCTCAAGGCCCCCTACCTAGTCCCAGGGCAACCCCTACTGTATTAAGCATTTGGTCCTGCTTGGAAAAAGTACCTGGGTGGAGGACCTTGGAGCAGGTCACAGTGGAAAGGAAGATGATGGGCTTTCCAGCTTGAGGTTTACTCTGGGAATGGGGAACAGTGAGCTCTGACTCCCTGCAGCCCAGGGGCCATCTGAATGGGGCTATGGAGTGGGGGAGGAAGGTGCTCCTTGGGGATCTGGTGGGCAGGTGCCAGCTGCATGCCCCAGGCCTGCCCCAAGCCTCTTGGCTGGCAGCCACACCAGCCTGTGAAGGAGCTGGCTCCTTCTTTGAGGGAGAGGAAATTCTGGGGAAGGTCAGGGAGTATTCTTTGGCCTGGCAGCTTAACATTGGTTAGGTTGAGGTTACCATGCAAGTTACTGTGGATCCTCCAATGGGGATAAGCGCATCCAGATTCCTGGGACTGTCATCAACCCAGCACAGAAAATTGTGAGGCACTGTGCTAAACTAAGCACATTGTCTCCTTGAGGGTAGGCACTCAATATATGTTTTCTGATAATAAGGGGTCACCTGTTTCCTGGGGACAGGTAAAGAGGAAAGGGGGTCACAGACAGGCACAGATTCTGCCTCTCTCACCTCCCGTTAGCCCCCTCTTCCCTCTGAAACCAAGGATACCTCTCCCAGATTAGAGGTCTAAGCCTGTCATCTGGTGGTCACCAGAGAAGGCACCATACTGTAGCCATGACAATGCACAAAATGAGCTCAGATGCCCCAGAGTTGCTGTAGGATTCCATCACCACCATAGCTGACTCAGGGTAGGTGTGAGGAGCTGGGGGATGTTAGTGCATTAGCATTTATGGAAAAACCTGGAGCACAGTTCAGGCTAGCAATGTGCAGAAACCAGCTTGCTCTGGTTAGGACAGGGGCCTGGATATGGGAAGAAAGACTGCCCTGCATAGGTGAATAACTCCTCTCCATGCATAGGTGATGTGTGAGCTGCATGTACATGTGCTACAGGGCACCTCAGCAAGCATCCTGACCTTAATGCACAGCTCTGTGCACATATCCCAACACTGCATGTTGCACATGAGTGTCTTCATGGAATTCCACCTTCCTTCCCTCTTTTCTGCTCTGGGCCTTCTCTTCTTGTTTTCGGGTAAAATGGGAAATGGGGTAGGCACATCAGTTTCACCATCCCCAGCCCTACTCCCTTGAGTAGAGAGTCCCTATCTCCATTTTCCCATGATAGCAAGCAGTGGGGGGAATCCCAGCCCATTATTGGCTTAGATGACTCAATCTTACACCAATTCCTCTGCCCTGGTAGCTCCTTCTTCCCCTACCATGTCCCATGACACTCCTTCATCTTGTGTCCAAGGGGAGAGGTGGGAGGAAGTGGGGTGATTCTATGGGAGTGGGAGTAGGAAGGGTGGATCAGATACTGTTCGATTTTGCCCGGGTCCCTCAGGAGCACTGCTGCTCATTTAAAATTCTGATTTAAAGCTGAGCGGCTCTTTAAATTTCCACATTAGCATGCCGCCCTGATGCCAGGCCAAGATGTTGGGATGGATTTGGCAGGAACGCCTCTAACAGCGGCAAGCAGCAGCATTTGCCAGCAATAAAACAACGCATGAATAAAAGAAGGCCGGCTTGGCAGCAGCAGCAGCACAGGTAGCTGGGTGAGCCCAGGAGGGGCCCACACACTCAGGGGCTCAGAGGCATGAAGGCCTGTGCAGGAGCGTGTAGGAGTGTAGGCCTCTGTGGCTGTCTCAGCCCTTCCCCTCAATCTGTCCCTGCAGTGGAATCTGGGGTGAGGGCCTAGGCAGGATTGGGGTTTCTCCCCTGTGCCTGTCTCATCCCCCTCCCCATAGGGTTATCATCTTGGAAGAGACAGACGTTGCCTTTGATGAGGACACAAGGACTTGGCCCACATCCTGAGCTGACCTCCTTCATTAGGGGCCCAACGAACAGGTAGGGTCAGAGAGAGCAACACTGTCTAGAGTGGATTCCAGATCTATGACCCCAGATACCTGGGTGCTGAGGGGCACAATCAGGATAAGGGGCCTGGATGAGAGGCAGCTGTGAGAACTAGATATTGGTGCTGAGCTGGGCGGGAGAGATGCTCTGGGCTTGGCAGATGGCTAGAATGGGGAGTGGCCAGGGAGAGCAAGGAGCTGGCCTAACTTTAACTTCCTGTATACTCAGGAATATTGTTTGAGGTCAGATGAAGGCCTGGCCTGAAAGCTGGCCACTTCCCAGAGGTTGTTTTGTCTACTCCTGCTTCCCATGGTCTAGAGTACAGCCCCAAAGGACTTGAGGCTGCTGGATCCTGTGTTCCTCTGCTCCAATCACCTGGCTGAGGCTCATCACCAGCCCTGTCAAAAAACAAGCAGCCTGTCCCGCTCTTATCATCTATCCCTCCCACTTGGTCAAACCATCCCCATCCCTGAAGTCCAGGGGAGAGGACAGAAGCAAACAGAGGGGTGGCAGCAGATGGTTTCTGCAATCTCAGCTAAGGCAGAAAAAGAGGGACACCCTTCTCAGATGGAACTCCTCCCTTCCAGCTCACGAGTGATTTCAGGCCCCAATATGGGGAGAAGTTGTTGGGACTTTGAATTCTCTCAATCTCTGGAAAAGCTGGAGAACGGGCAGGCAGGGCCAAGTTTTAGGAGGGCAGAGGCCCCATATCCTGGAACTTGGACTAGTCCTATCCTGATGGCTTTTTCCAAGGAGAATGAGATGACCTCCCAGGCACCCTGTTCTCTGGCCCACACGTTGGAGGTGAGCTAGCTCTGTGGGGAGGGAGTGGCTAAGAAGCTGAGTTTAGGCCAGAGAGATATCATTTTGTCATTTATTTATTCATTCAACAAATATTTACCAAACAGCTGCTTTATGCCAGGCACTGTGCTGGGTACTGGGCGCACAGTGGTGAGTACAGACAGACGTGGTCACTGTCCTCATGGAACTTTCCATCTGGTGGGGAAATAGGATCATTATTCAAATGGCTGCACAAGTAAGTGTGAAGTAACTGTGCTAAATGCTCTGAAAGGATATATAGTACCATGAAAGTATATAATCAGGGGAATTGGCTGAGTCTAAGGAGTTGAGGATGGGCTTGCAAAGGAGACAGAGAAAGAGCAGCCAGAGTGGTAGGAGAATTGGCAGTGACATCATAGGATCAGAGGAGGAGGCGGTCAGCTGTGTCGAGAGATGCTGAGAGCTCATGAGGCACCTATTCGTCCTGACTCCTCACCTGCTAGTTGTGACTACAGGTATGGAAAGGCTCTGGCATCATGCCTGGCTCACAGTTGGTGCTCTGTAATGTTAGCTCCCTTTCTCCCCCTCTCCAAGCTAAGCCTCCCTCCAGGGACCCCAGATTTCTAGAACAAAGGAGCTGCTTAGGCTCAGCCTCCTCTGTCAACTCAGGCCCCAAATCCCAGCCATCAAGTCCTCAGTGAGGGACACTAGGCCTCTCCCTGCCTCTCTACATTAGTCCCTTCATGTGGAGCCCTACCATTCCCTAACCTAATTTCTCCTTCGCATTGGTCTTCCCCGAAGAGAGGCTGAGGTCTAGGTCTCGGAGAAAGATGCCATTCTGGCTCTGCTTCTGGGGCTGAGTCTGAGAAAGGAAGAGAGTTGGAATCCTCAGCAGCTCCCAAAGCTGCCCGGGGTGAATCTGAGTGTCTTAGGTAGGGAGAGGGGGAGTAGTGGGGAGATGGGGAGGGGGGTTGCCCACCCAAGGCGGCGTAGAGCCCAGAGCCTTTTCCATCGCAGACACCCCATCTGTCTCCCACAGAAGGCTCGGGTTGGAGGAGGTGCTGAGAAGGGGGGTATGAAGGGTGAAATTGTACAGTCTGTGAGCTAGCATGGATGCAGTGAAGGTGCTGACCCAGGAGGATGGAAGGTTCAGGGTGGGGTGTCGGCAGGGCTTTTGTCTTGGCCACTGAGGACTGGAGGTCAGGGTTTGGGTCTGGAGGTGGGGGAGATGATGGGGACACTGTGTGCTACTTTTCCTAGACAGCTTTGTGTTTGATTTTGATTTATAGCTTTCACCCCCAACCAGAGGGCAAAGAATCATTCTCCTCTGGCCAAAAACCTAACGGCGTTCCTAAGCCCAGGGCTAGACTAGATTCACGATGCCTCCCTCTTCCCAGCAGCCAGACCTTTTCCAGACCTTAAAATAATATTTTAGTTAAACTTGACAGTTTTCAGAGTGTTTCCTTTTACCTATTACTTTTAATTGATCCCACTAATGTCCAAGGAGGTAACTATTATTATTATTATTATTATTATTATTATTATTATTCAGATGGAGCAACAAGGAATAGATTAAGTGGATAAGTAGGATCACAGGGAGTAAGAAGGGGGGCTCAGACCCAGGTTTCCTGACTGACTGAAAAACTTTGGGAGATACTCAGGCCTTGCTGGACATACATCGACACAGAACCCCCTCCTGGATACCAACATACAGACCCTAGGAGACTGGACGTCCCCAGAGGGATGGGGCTCCCACAGGCAGAAACGTGAGAGCGCCCTACACTGAACGTTGTGAGGAAGGAGGGGCAGCACAGGGCGTGGGGGGTGGAGATGCCAGTTCGGGAAGCAGCTGTTGGGGTCTACCCCAGGTCCTGGAACAAGCTGTTGGGGATCACTGTGGACATTCTCAGGTTCTAAATGCTTTTTTCTCCCCTCTCTCTCTACCTACACTTTTAAAAATAGGATTCCACAGCTTCCTACCTACTCCAGTCTCTTCTCCCACTCTTCCCTGTCCAGTTGTTGTTCCTCAGGTGTAACTTTTTTCAGGGTGCAGCTTACTCTCTCTAAAAGTACTCTAAAACAGGTGCCAAGGGAGCCCAAGACAGGGCTTCGGTTATTAAATATAAATAGACAGGGGAGGGGAACTGAATAGAGAGACAGATATTATATCTCTCGGTCCCTGCAAGTTATTAGGATGAAGGCACTAGTGGTTGCTAAGCAACAGGTCTCCATAGAGGACAAGGCACTGAGAGGAAAAGCCTCCTTTGACTGAATTTTGGGTGAGAGAGTAGGGAAGGCGGAAGCCAAGGGCTGTGATCGGGCGGCAGGGCTGCGGGGATGGCGGGTGTGCCCTCCAAGACCAGCCCCATTCCCAGGCCTTGGCAAGCCTTCAGGACTGGTGGAAGAGGAAGGCCCGGGCAGCCCTCCCTCCCGCCAGGAGGAGGGAACCTGGTTTCCACAGCAACCCAGAAACAACCCTGGCCTTGTTTTGCTTATGGCTCTGTAGCCCTCTCGTGGAGCACTACCATGGACCCCTTTCTCTAACCCCCGACTTCTAATTTGGGGAGGAGGGCCCATAGAAAGGTTAGAGGAAGGGGTGCCACAAAGCCGGTCCTACTTCGCCCTAATGGACCTATGAAGCCTGAAGGGGCAGTGACTTTTCAGGGGAAAGGGCTTCCAGGTGTCCTGACCTCTGATCCCCTCAGGGGCTGCACGAAGCAGGGCCGAATGGCGGCATCGGATACAATTTCTGGGTTCAGGATCGCTTTCTAAAGGGCTAATGCAGCACAGGCTGGGGTTGGAGGTCAGGAGAGAATGAGGGGGGTGGGGTCTTTTGTGCCCCTTGGCCACCCAGACCCCCGTCCTCCTTGACCTGAAGTCCACTGTTGTCAGGACCCGAGAATGGAGATACAGAGCATTAACGTATGTCAAGTATAAGTGAGTGGCACCGAGGGGCATAATCTGTTTTTCTAATATGACCACAAGCAGAGTGTTAGAAGAATTAGGCCGACAGCTGCTGGTCCCCCCACCCCCGCCCTTCCTACACCCCCTCGCTCCCCCTCTCCCTTCCTCCTCGGCGTTTGCACACGCCAATGGCAGCGGAGCCCCGCGCGCGATTTCTCTTAATCTTCCGCCGCCATCCTGCGCTCTTTCCGCAGGCGGTGCTGCGAAGCCGGCAGAGCCCGCGTCACACCTTGCTGCTCCCCGAGATTGCTCCGCAGAGAGCTCAAGGAGATGGCAATTCGGTGCTGATGCCGGCTGGCAGCAGTTGGAAGAAGGGAAGGAGGAGAGAGAGGGAGGAGGAGAGGGGGGAAAAAGTTGGCACAGATACCAAGTTTTTCCCTAGAGACACTGGGGGGGGGGGGTGGAGAAGAAAATGACACAGAGGAAAGGAAACAAGGAAAAAGGCAGAGAGAGCGAGGGAGGGAGGGAGAGGGCGAGGGAGAGAATGAATGAATTAAAGTTCTCTTAGACATCCACATATGGACACCCCAGCCCCTCACTCATGACCCTCTAAAGATCACACCGCGCCGTCGGGGTTCCTGCACACACACGTGCACACACACACACACACACACACACACGCATGCACACACACGCGCACACACACGCACACACGCTCCTAGCCAACCTGGAAATCAGAGCAGCCCAGGCATGTTGTGTGTATTTGTGCAAGTGTATGTGTGTGTGTATACGCCTGTATGTTGTCTCTGTTTTGGATCGCAGTAGAATGCAGTATGTAAATGAGATGGTTATTACCGCAATGTTCATCAAGCTGAGCCGAGAAGACATTAATAGCCTGATGAATATGCATGTGAATTTGTTAATTAAGTTAATTATTCTGCTGAAAATGCATTCGTCTTCCAAGGACATTTTCCCAATGATTTTTACATGCTCTAGCCATTAGTCATGCTATATTTTATCAGGGAAATGAGTTTGCTTAAGTTGTAGAGAGAGAAAGAGAGAGAGAGGGAAGAGAAATAGAGGGGGAAAGGGAGAGGGAAAAAATGAGAGGAGAGAGGAAAATGCTGAAGTTGAGAGTGGGAAGGCATCTGAGGCCAGCCGGAAGTTTGGGGCCCAGCTGGGCTTTTGAAGCCTGCCCTCAATTTTTATGGGTACCCTACTCTACAATTTTTTGCTCTTATTTTGATGACAAACTTTTTTTTTCCAGTGCCAAATTTCCAACACATTAATTAATTGTTGTAGCCAATTAACTGTAGTTGTGCAAATGAGTTTAGCACTAATTACCATGCAGTGCCTGTAATCACATAAAAAACTTGCTGAGAGAGAGAGAAAGAGAGAGAGAGAGGAGAAAGGAGGAATGGGAAGGGAGTGGTGGCAACAGGGAAGGGGACCTGGAACAGACAGGCATCCAAGGAAAGGGAGTAAGCAGGGGTCCTGAGATTTTCGGTTGCAAACCATCTCGGTTCCAAGGGAAGATAGCTGTCTCTTAGCCACAGTCAGGACACTTAGGAAATCTCAGCGGGGATAAGAGCTGGTAAAGAGAGGTCTCCCTTGTGTCTAAGAACTTCCAACCAAAAGACAGAGATGCAGAATAGATATCTCTGGTAGTTTCAACAATGCAATGCAGTCCCTATAAATCCTGATGGTCTCTGTGTTTCCTCTCATGGCTGGAATTACTTGGTAAGGATGGTGGTGCCACTGGGACAACATGTGCCATTTTTGACTGGCCAAGGGAGATGGAGTGATATGGCTCTGGAGTCATAAGTAGATAGGGAAAATTGTCACTGGAATAGGCCAAGGGAGGGAGCAATGGTAACATCAACTATAAAAGAGCAGGTTTCAGCAAGAGGGGGGAGGAGGCAGCCTTTGGCCAGACACAGCTCCCAAGAGAGGAGCCAAACCTTCTCTCCTGCAAGTTGGCACCTCTACCACCATCATGTCTGGGCCAACTCTAGGTTTCCACCTGTCAGCTTCAACCAGTGCCCAGAGGCTGAGGGACAGACCAACTGATTTCTGCAACTCCTTCTGACTTAGTTGGAGGGGAAGAGCAATATTTAAGTCAGAACTAAACATTGGACTGGCATTTTAGCTTCCCCCTGTACCATGTTCCAGACACAGAGCCTGCCCAAGGTGTCATACATGTGTAAGTGAACTGTAGTTCCCTTCACCGCAACCAAATAAAAAGGTGCTACACCTCTTACCCCTCCAGAATAGAGAGCTCACTCTTTGTCATGGGCCTCAATTTCCTTAGACCTGTCAGAGATACAGTCAACTTCATGTTTCCAAGGAGGATCTTGCCCACTCCTTCTCTGATAGACAACCCAAAGGTCGGATCCTCCCTTTCCCATTCCAGGCCGCAGGTCTGTGGGCAGATTGCCTATGGGCTCCACCCACTTTAGCCTTGTTCTTCCCTGGCAAAGTGGAAGCAATCTCAAGGACACGGGCCTTACTGTCCCCGCTCCTTGACACTGCTGCTCTTCTAACCTATGAACCAAAGTTAGCTGTGATGACCTGAATCGACCCAGGCTGCTCCAATGTTCTTCCCACCTCCAACATCTCTCTTCCACCACACCCTTTTCTCAGCAACCTCAGAAAGGCCTGAGAAAAGCCTGGTGTAGTGCAAGAGCCCTATTATCTTGGGTTCCAGGCTCTTCTTTGCCATTTAATAGAATGTGATAGTGGGAAAATCACTTACTATGAGCCTCAATTTTCCTCAACTATGAAATGGAAATAACAGTGCCCTACCTAAAAGGTTAAGAAGCTTAATAATTGTGAATATAAACCACTCAGCACACCAAGTAAAATGAGCTACTTCATTAATTCCTAGTGAGTACAAAGTGAAAGTACAGAGCATTCTTTTTCTTTTTCTTTTTTTAAATCCTCACCTGAGGACATGCTTAGGGAGAGGAAGGGAGAAAGAAAGACCCATGAGAGAGAGAAACATCGATTGGTTGCCTTTTGTACATGCCCCAACCACGGATGGAATCCACAACCCAGGTATGTGCCCTGACCAGGAATTGAACCGGTAACCTTTCAGTGCACAGCCAACGCTCCCACCAAGCTACTCCGGCAGGGCTAAAGTATTCTTTAACAGGTGAATGGTTAAACTGTGGTACTTCCACACCATGGAATAAAGAAAAGGACCAAACTATTGATACATACAAAAACTTGGACGGGATTATGCTGAGTAGAAAATGCTGATCCTAAAAAGTTGCATAGTGTATGACTCCTATTTTTGAAATGACAACATTTTAGAAGCAGAGGATAGATTAGTGGTTGCCAGGGATTGCGGAGGGGGTAGGTGGGCATGATTATAAAAGGGTAGCATGAGGAATCCTTGTGGTACTGAAACTATTCAGTATCTTGACTGTAGTGGTAGATATATACAAATTTACACAGGTAATAAAATTGCATAGAATACACATACATACACACACATGAACAAGTAAAACGGGAAATCTGAAAAAGATTGGTGGATTGTATCAATGTCAATATTCCGGTTGTGACATGCTGTAGTACTGCAAAATGTCACTACTGGATGAAAGTAGGAAAAATGTACAAAGGATGTCTGTAATATTTCTTATAACTGCATGTGAATCTATAATTACCTCAATGGAAAAAAAAAGCTATGATAGATTATTAATGTCTCTGCTGGGTATAGAAAGGAGAAGGGGCTGCCCTTGTGTTTCCATTGCAGAATTCCAAAGAGAAAGATTAAAAAATATTATTCTCATTAGGGCACACCAATAAAATGATCATAAGCATGCGGGGGGGGGGGGGGTATTTGTATCTGTTGATCCAATAATTCCACTTCTTGGAATTTACTATAAAAAATCCATGAAGTTTTATGTGTTAGGATGTTTGTTGTGGTATTATTTAGAACAGTAAAAGTACCTGAAAGACTAAAAATAGGAGATGAGCCTTATAAATCATGACATATCTAGGTAATGAAATATTCTATAGACTTGAAACATACTTTAAAAATATACACCCAGCACAATGTAGGCATTCAATAAATGGCAGTGGACTTTACTGAGGTGTTATGGGTGTCAAAAGAGCTAATGTAGGTAAATGTACTTAACAAGTGTAAAGTGCCTGGCAAATATTAGGTGTTGCTATCCTAATGTCTGTTTCTCCCAGCTCCACCCTAGACAAAGATGTACTTCCGGCAGAACACTGCCTAAGGTGCTCCTGGCTGGAGAGGAATGGGAATGGGGAACTGTCTCATTGGGGAGTCTGAGTCAAGGGATTGGGGCTATTTTCTTTTCCGGAGACTGTCACCCCTGGCTCCACACCATGAAGAAAACTATGGACATTCTCCCCAGCATATATATATACACATATTTGGACTATAATTTCAGGGGACTCATGGAGTCTTTGAAGCAATGTCAGCCCTGCTGACGCGATAAACGTAATAGACTCTGTTGCATCACCCCCTGTTGAATGAGCACCTACTGAGTATCAAGCACTGTCCTAGGTGCTTTACACTCATTATTTCACTACATTCTCTCCACAATCTTAAGAGGTTGTTCATTTGCATTTCAGACAAGGAAAGTAGGGCTCAAAGAGGTTAAGTGACTTACTAAGATAGCGCAGCTGATAAATGGCAGCGCTAGCACTGGGACCCAAGGCTGGCCGCTTAACACACTACATCTAGAAGGACTGAGGAGGGGTGCAGTGTGTGAAGCCTGCACTGAGGCCCACATCTGAAGGAGCACCAGAAAAGTAACCCTGTTCTTCTGATGCCCCTTGGGTAGGCACAGACTTAAATCCATCCAGGCAGAAGCAAAATCTCTGAAGAGAAGTAGTCCCATTCTGAAGTCTTACATTCACGAGTTTTTCCATGTCTGACCTCTATCCTTTCTGCTAAAATATGACCCTTTTCCCTCTCATTAGCAGTGGAGATGGTGAATATATGGCATAGTGTCCCTCCATGAAAGGTCCTAAGTCAGGAGGGGAGAGAGGAACACTCCTTCCCCAGTTCTGTTCAGGCCATGACTAGGAAACTTCAGTCCCTTTGGTCTCCTGGATCTGCCCCAAGGTATCAAACCAAAGATAAGCAGGAGAAAATGGACCAGGAAGAAAAGCAGAAAGGAATAGCTTAGTCAGACCAAGGAGAGCAGCTTGAAGAATGGCCTGGGAGTCCCTCAGGACCTTAGTGCCAGGCTCAGGGTGAAGTTACCATGGGCAGTTTTTCCCACCAGGCTCAGCAGCCAGATTCATGCCTGACATCTACCTAGCTGTGGAGGTCTGGCCAGTATTCCTCATGTCGGAGCCGCGTATCTGTTTCCATATAACATCTCTATAGAAAGGAGGGGGGGTGGAGGTTCTGCCACTCAGTATTTATTCATCCTGTTTCAGTACTACCTTGCTGGACTTGCTCAGGACCAGGCAGTCAACTGGGGCCTTAGAGATGCCCAGGGAAGAAAGAGAATAATCATGTGAGGAGGATGTTGGGATCCCAAGGCTGGGTCGAAAGCTCTTTATCTCAACATGAGAAGCAGGAGGACAACTGGGGCCTGAGTCTGGACACATCGACAGGAGAGGGGAGGTCTCATCCCTCCCTCCCTCTGTCCTTCCCTCCTCCATACACTAGTCTACCTGCTGGGGCCCAAGCATGCCCACTGCTCTCTTTGGCTTCCCTTACCATCTACCCTACGGAGAGGAGAGGGTTAAAGGCATGGTATGGGCAAGCTATAAATTTCCCATCAGTGTGGGGAGAGTAGGACTGTTGGCAAGAAGGGGGCTGGGCTGGGGGGGGAGGGGGAGCTGGGAAAAAGCCAGGAGGTTGTCTCTAGGTAACAATAAACACTGCAAGTAAGGAGCAGCTGTTACACTTACTCTCTCTGCATCACAATGCTGAAATAACACTAATAAACCAGTGTGCCCAATGCACAGGCATACACGCATTTAGGGCCAGGCTCCACAGCACCCCTAGGGCTGCCCTCTGCTTCGGGTCAGGGCCCTTGGTACCAGTGGACATACCAGTCCTGGCCTGGCTGTACTTGTGGGAGGACGTGGGTTGACGAGTCAGTCTCAGTCAGAGTGGCAGTCTCAGAGTCAGGGGAGTGGCAGAGGCGGGGGACTCTGGGTTCAGATCCTGATGGCATTCACTGGTGGAAAGAATTCAAATGGGTTAACTCTTGGCTGGGCGTTGGGAGAAGAGAAGGAGAGTGAGAGAGAGAAAAGTATAGACAGGAAACAGACAACTACTTACCATGTCTTCTTAGACAGGAGGGGATAAAATGGCCAGGAGTGGAGTTGGCTGAAGGAAGGTGGAAGAAACAGGGGGGCCAAGGAGAGAGAGGTTTGAGAAAGAGGAGGGCATGTGCTACTGAGGAGTGATTCTTATATTACTCACTCACTCACTCACTCACTCTTACATCTCACCACAGCTGGTGCACCCCCTCACAGCACCACTTTTATACCAGAGCCAGGTAATTATTGCTTTAGTTCAGGACTGAGCTTTATTACGGGTATTCCAGCCGAGGCCTGGGCTCCTGATGCTGTCAGGGAGAGCTGGGGAAGTGGAGCTGGTCCCATGTTCCTACATGAAGGGCAGCTGGTCTGTCTCTTTCTCCAACCAAATCCGTCTCTGAATCTTCAGGAGCATCTCAGCAGGGGGCCCCTCACCCCAGCTGGAGAGTAGAGCCACCAGCAATGAAAGCAACAGAAACAGGCAAATGAGTACTCGGACTCTATTGGAGAAGTCCCTTCCGCTTAGCCAATCCTTCCCAGTTTAGAGGGAGGGTATTTATTATTATGTATCTGGATACACTGGTATCCAAGATCCCTGCTTCCCTTTGCTGAAAGAAGGAGGCCCCTGGGACTGTGGTCAAAGGCATGGCTGGTTCTCTTGGTCCATCTTCTGGTCCCTTCCTGCTGGTGTGATCTCAAATAAAGTACCCTATCATCCTCCCGATTCAGAAAGGATGGAGGAGATGCACACTGCCAACCTGGTCTGTAAGGGGAGAGAGAATCAGCACCTTTGAGGATCTATGGTGCCTGTTTCCAGGGAAGAGAGTATAGAGACCAACTGGTCTTAAAATAATGTTTTTAGCCCTGTCAGGTGTGGCTCAGTGGTTGAGCGTCAACCTAGGATCCAGGAGATCACGGTTTGATTCCCGGTCAGGGCACATGCCCGGGTTGTGGGCCCAATCCCCAGTCGGGGGTGTGCAGGAAGGAGGCAGCCGGTCAATGATGACTCTCATCATTGATGTTTCAACTCTCTCTCTCCCTCTCCCTCCTCTCTCTGAAATAAAAAAAGATATATTTTAAATAAATAAATAAGTAAATAAATAAATAAATAAAGTTTAAAAAAAAATTCCTAAGTCATGTGGTGTCAAATAAAGTTTTTAAAAAAATCCCTAAGTCATGTGGTGTCAGCTGGGTACCCAGAGCTCTGAGCAGGAAAGTAAGGGCAGGGAGAAGGAGCTGTGTCTGCCTGGAAAGCTTCTCTTCTGGAAGGTGCCCAGGAGCACTGAGCTGCCCCAGCACATGTGGATGCCCAGCACCTCTGTGCAGCCAATGGTTACAGTAAGAGCAAGTATAATTGGCCTCTCCTATCGTTTCCTCACTGGGCAGCCTTGTACTAGGATGCTCAGCCTCCCCTGCTCTCTTTTCCATTTCCATCTCTTCCTTCATAGCTGACCTCTCCTTGCCCCACAATCCAGATAAGAGACTTTTATCCACAGAGCTCAGAGTGGGGGAGAAATGGACAAAAGAGAGCTCTAACAGGCCTGGGCCCCCTTCCCCTCTGTTGTTTTCATGAGCCACCCCCACTACTATGAGTCACCAAAACCTTGAGCTCAGCTGAGCTGCCAGCAGCCTTCTCCCTCCTCACTCTTCCAGCAAAGCAAATATGCACCCGAAAGGCTCCAGAGCCCGCCACCTTCCTACTTACAGGGGTAGAGCCCCCTCCTTTATCTCTAGGAATCTGCAACACATGTACACTTTGAAATGAGTGAGCAAAGGAGTGCAAGGGACCTCGGCATGAGCTCTATGCATGAGCAAAGAGCCAGCTGCCTGCACGGAAAGCAGGATTACCTACCAGGAGATCTGACACACTTGGCCATACAGCCTTGTTGGCATGTGAGAGGGGGCGCAGGAAAGAATGGGGTAAGGAGGCTGTTTCAGAAGCAGGTATCTCCTCCTGGATCCCTCTCTGGTCAGTTTCTCCTTGACCTCTCTCCCTGGGTGCTGAGGACATCATGGCACTGCCACCTCTGAGATGCCTTCCTTCCCCTTCCCCCGGGAGCTAGAGGGGATCTGCGTGACAACCTCCAAGGTGTCAAAATGGTAGGTTCAGATATCCAGATCTTGTTCCATCCAGTGAGACACACCGAGGGAGGAAGAAAAGGGTCCTACCAGAGCAAAAGCTAAACCCTGGGCCAATACTGAGTCCCTCAATGATTCTCTTTTCTCCAGAGTGCAGGGGATTCTCGGTACTGCTACCTCTGTGTTCCACTTTAAGTCTATTCCTCTTTCCCTGCAAAGGTTCAGGGTTTCTTCTGGAATCCAGAGCTGGCTCCAGACTTGACTCCAGGGCTGAAGACCTGGCACTCTTGGCTAAACTTTGGTAATATGAGGCAGGACTGGTGGGGCTTGGGGGAAAGGAGGAAAGGAGACCCTGTTCCTTAGAGAAATGTCCAGAATCTAGACTGAATGTTTTAAGGGCCCTTTAGCTCCCCCAACATGCCTCCAATGTTGGAGCAGGGGTGGACAAGGAGTGACATCCTCTCCCCACTTTCTTCACTGCATGCTCTTCTCCACTGCTCTATGGTTCGGAGGAGAAACAGGCTCTGTAAACAGGAGCCACCTAATAAATCCCCTGAAAAATATTCAATATGAACAGCTTGCCCTGTGTTAGGCATCCAGCCCCACAGGCGGGACTACAGGACTCTCAGTTCACAAATTTTCCCTCTTTTCTCCTCACTTTCAGGCTTCGTCCTGAGCTCCCCGACGAGTGACTCTTCCTTTGCAACTCCCTGGCACAGTTCTCCTACCCTACCCCCACCCCTGCAGGTCCTCGGAAGCAGTGGCGGAGCTAGAAGAATTCTTTCCGGACTGTTTAGAGGGATGCGAGAGGGCCTTTCTTATCTTGTTGGCAGTAGAGAAGGCGGAGAATCAGAGAGCCAAGAAGATGACCCTGAGGGTCTAAGAACAGAGCAGGGTGAGGCTGGGGACACTTAGAGGCACATCCTGCTCTTGACCAGGGCCTTTGAGGATATAAAATGGGGCACTAAGACAGAAGAGAGGACAATTCTGGGTGTGGGGGAAAGGTGTCGCGGGCTTGGAGAGTGTGACAAAGCTTCTACCCACACTGCTTTCCAAGCTCTCTACCCATCCTTGCCCTAACCCCAACTCAGTCTCATGAAGCACAGAACAAAGAATGTTAAATTTTTTGAGGAAGGATGAAGATGCCAGGAAATGCCACCTTTGGTAACCTGGCAGGAAAGTCCCTTTTCTCCTTCTCTCCCTTCTTAACCCTTGAGTCTGAAAAGTGAAGGAAGCAGGAGATGGGGAAATGTGCCCTTCTCTCCAGTGTGCGCCAACACCACACAGAGCCAGACGGGGCCTGGCTGAGAGTGCTGGGGCCACGGCACCGCATGAATACGGGGGTGATTCTGACTCCGCTTTCAGAGCCTGGAGTTTCATTTCCATCTCTGTTCTCAGCTCAGACATGGACAAGAGGAATAAGACCACTCCTCAGGATTTTTTTTTAGCTTAATTTTCTCTAGTAGCTTATATTACAGCAGGGAAACTTGTGATAAAATCTCAAAAAACCCCTCAATATTTAGTCATCATTGGGGGATTTATTTCTAGGTTAAGGAACTGGGGTAGTTGGTGCATTTCATTCTCTGTGGACCTTATAAAGTATGGTAAAATCCCATGGAAGTGGGGGTGGGGTGGGATCTGTCTGCCTGGAAGCAAGGGAATGCATGAGATAATCTTTAGAATAGGCTGTATAAGGGAAATGTCCCCGAGTAGTGCCCCTGCCTGACTCCCCTGAGTTGCTTCCAAGACTCAGGGTCCAGAGACATGAGGCCCCAAGCAGTAGAGAATGATATTCTGCCCACACTCTTCCCCTGACTTCCCCCCACACCCTACCTCCCTACCTTTCCCTGTTCCCAGGAAGTCTCCAACTCCAGGAACACAAAGCAACACCAGGACAGGATTCAGCTGATTTCCCATCTCCTGGTCTCTGTTTCCACATCTACAAAATGAAGGGTTCAGCAAGATGAGCTCCAAGTTCTCTTCCTTGCAGCAGTAAGGTTCTATGATTCATACCCCAAAGGCACCAGGCCTCATTTGCATGCTGTTCTGATGTAATCTCCATGGCACTTATTTCATGTCTAACTGTACAGAAATATCTCTGAACCCTGCCCCTCTCCTCTCTCTCTCACCACAGTCTCTGGTTCCATGGTCCCTAGTTCTTGTCCTCTCTCTTCAAAGCTCTGTCCCCACCTTCCTTTCACTTCATGTTATAGCACTCACTGGGACAAGCCCACTTGGACAAAACCCTAAGAGCAAGAAAACAGCCTTACCTAATATTCTGGCTGCAATTTTGGGCCCCAGACCTGAGTCAACCGGTACAGTTCCATCCTTTTGGAAGCTCCTGGCAGTTGGGGTAAATCCTGGCACCTCTCCTCAGTGCCTCCCCTCTTCCTCCACCTCACTACTCTCCATGCCAGAACGCAAAGTGGCCAGTGATTGATGGGCCTGGGTTCCCGGTAACCGCACCCAGTGGCCCAATCCTCCTCCCTTACCCAATCCCTCCCCTGTCCCTATTCAGAGATCAGATTGTCTCATGTTGGTCCCTGAGGTCCCATTAATTAAAAATACATCCAATTAAATGGCAGGTGAAAACGTGCTATTGGAGCTCTCCACCCCCCTTGCCCCAGCTTGGTCCCCCGCCCCCCCTTAAGGCTCAGCTGTGCTTTGAGCTGAGAAAAAAAAGAGAGAGAGAGAGAGGAAGAACGAGGGAGAGAGAAGAGGAAGACATGGGGGGGTATGGTGAGGGGGTGCTATTTGAACCTCTGCCAGGGTAGCATGTGCCAGCCTGGGAGGGTGGCACTGTGCCCTAGTGTCTAATTTCTAGAGGTGTGAGTAGGTTCAGTCAGCTGGGTACCTACTTCCATTTCCCTTAAAGGGGCAGAGGGAAGTCAAAGGGCATGGCTAGCTGTGCTGCCTTCCTTCTGGGCTTGGTGGGTAGAGGGCAGAAGTGTAACTGGTAAAGGGCCCTTAGGTGGGGGTGTGATGTTCAGGGGTTGGGAGAGTCTGAGGCCTCCATTCTTGGCATGTGGCTGCTCTTCCCCACACTGCAAAGAAGATAAAGAAGAGGCGGCTGGGACCCAGGTGGCAGGGCATGGCAATGTTCCCAAGCCAGGCTGTGCCTCCCCCTGCCCACAGAAAAACTGAGAAAAGAAAGGAAAGGAGGGAGGGAGGAAGGAAGGAGCCATAATTTGGGTGGGAGCGAATGGGTCAGAGAGGGTAAAATACACAAGGATGAAGGTTTGTGTTGGCACTACTACTAACACCTTATAGGTAAGAGGGTTGGGAAAGATGTTCCGTTTGCCTTTTCTCAGGCAGAGAGGAACAGCAGTAGTGTGAAGTCACCTTGACCTGGCTGCCTGGAAGGCTGTGAGCAGGGTATCTCGCTTGGCGAGCACTGATAACTCTCATTCTCTTCCATACTTACTGTCCCCAGCATTTTGTCAGCACCTGTCCCTGTCCCTACCACTCCTGGTAAAGTCCTCTGGCCCCAGGCAATGCAAAGCTAATGAAAGCTGTTGGGAGAGGAGCTAGGGAAGAAGGGATGACTGAGGGTGGCACTCAGGATCCAGGCAGGAATGGGGGTGGTTTGCTGACCCAGGGCCCCCGCCTGGCCTCCTTGGCAGCCTCAGTACCTCCTCACTTCACTTTAACGCTAATTGGAGATTTTAATCTGCGCTGCTGCTCTGCTCGGGGTGCTGGGGGGAGCGCCAGCTGTGCAGTAATTCCAGCAGCACCGACTGTTTAATCAAGCTGTCCTCCTGGGGAGGGGCCCTCGGGCATGGGGGTAGGAGGGAGGAGGAGAACCTCTGTCATCTCCCTTAGCCTGTTCAGCCTGGAAGAGCTTCATGGAGACTGAGGATCAACTGTGGGGTACCTCATCCCCATAAGGGCTCCATGGCCACCTGAATCCCTAGCAGAGCCATTACACAGTATGAGGTCAGTATGAGGCTCATGGGCCTCCCTCCCCATCCTGTTTTTTTGACACCATTTTTGGCCCAGAGCCCTGGAATGTCCCGAGGTATCCTCTACCCACTCAGGCTACAAACATCTACCAGACCATCTTGAGCTCTGGGGGCTGAACTTTCCCACTCTCTGTCTTCTCGGTCCTCTCTCCCACACTCTCTCACTAACAAAGATACTTCTCTTAAAACAACTGTAAGAGATTTTTCTCTCTGAAAAGCACAGGTACTTTCACCCTCTGGCCTAAAATGTAACTGTCTTAGAGGCGGGGAGATTGGAGTGGCCAGCTGAAGGCTGCTATACCATGAGGGAGAGAAGCACCTGTGCAAGGTGTTCAGTGCCTAGAGCTAGGGGGCTTCCCCAGTTCAGCTGGGACATACTACTGAGATATCAGGTGACTAGGGCAAAATGTTCAGGGTTGCAGGCCATTTTTAAGGAAGAACAAGTGGTATTTATAATTCTTTTGGATTCTTAGGCCCCAGTCTCAGGCTCTCTTGGGATCTTTCTGACCTCTCTCTGTCTTGGGAAAGGATGCCCTCATTGCCCAAACCCTATCTGCTAAGGGGCAGGAGCTTTAATTGGTCAGCAGCACCCTCGTGTGGCAGACACCAAGACTGCAGCTGCCCAAGTGGCCCAGCAGCTTTGGGGCATCAGCCAGGTTGACAGACAGGTGGGCAGGGTTATAAATGTTGGTGTTCTCTGTGCTATCAATGTACCCCATGCATACTTATTGCTCGACCACTGCCAGGGGCATTTCCTGCTTTCTAACACCTGCCCTGTCCCTCCATCTATCCCATCCTAACTCCAACTCAAGGTATGTACCTATAAGGGGAGGGAGCCCCTTACCCAGAGCTGGCACCTGTTTAAGCCTGCTGCTTGTGCTGTCTGGATTGCAGGCATGAAAGAGGCTCTGCTGAGAGAGGAGACCTAAGGTCAAAAGGGTAAACTGATGTCACCTCCAATGGCAGGCGAGGCTCTGGCACCCCTGCCAACTCTCTATAGGCACCAGACAAGAGCTACTATCTGAGCTCAAGATAGAGTATCACCTAGTGGTGGATTCTGCCTTACAGCAATCCATTCTCCACTCCCTGAGGAGGCATGGGAATGAATAGAGAGAGAATCTTCAGAGTCTGAGATCCTATCCTCACAGATAAAACACCTTTCCTCAAAAGATCCAGAAACTCTCTAAGTATGCCAGGCCCCCGAGCAGAATGCACAATTGGGGCTTAGACTTCTAGCCCCAAAAGAAGGGCTGCCTGTTTTAGACGTTTCCCCTCCAGTGTCAAATACCATCTGCTTACTGGTCACTTCTTCCCACAACCCCTAAATGGGAAAAATGGTTCTGAACCACAGAAAGGGGATGGAGATTTAACAGGAAGTTCTCACTAAAGATTAGGGTCGGAAGCCACGCAGGCAGAGAACTGAGTCACTAAGGGCTTCCTCTTGTTGAAGATATTTCACAACAGAGAGAAATACTCGGGGTTGGTGAGCAGGGAGAGGAGCACACCTACCTGGCAGCAGGAAGGGTGGAGGTAAGTACTGGAGGCTGGTCACCTGCCCAGTTCTGGACATTGAGGATGGAGAGAAGCACCCTGTAGGCTTCTACTTTTGGTGTCTAGCACAATGTTTGGATAGGTGGATCTCACATCTAACCTGAGGAGGTAGAGAAGCTGATAAGAGGTAGTAAGAAGGGACAGCATTGCCCTATCCTGACTTAAAGGGAGAGAAAATAGCTTTTTGGGAAGAAGGCAGGGCTATGTGTATGTGAGGTAGTGGGTGAGTGGAGCAGGTGTTGCAGAGGAAAAGCTGAGAGTAACTGACATCAGCATCCCACTGTAGAGGAATATCCATTAGCACAGCTGGCCAAGAGAAAAGAATAGAAATGAAATGACTGTCGATGTTAATAAAGGGAGTTACCCGCTCTAGCCAGGAGGGAGAAATTGTTAATCAGAAGGTAGGATACCATAATAGGGTCAAACAAAAAGCTAAGGAAACACCTCTGGAGATCTTTGGGAAAATGTGTGTGTGTGTGTGGTGTGTGATGTGTTAGTCCCTTACAAAAGCTGACCTCTGATTAATCTTAGGTCCCTACCTGGCTTTAGTCTGTGAAAAACACTGAATTTTCTAGGGCTCCATGTATCAGGTGACTGATGGACATCACAAAATTCCTCAGGGGCCATCCCTCCTGCTGCTACGGCCACCTGTAAAAGAAAATGACAGGATATATTAGACATGAGACAAGGGACTAGACACCAAAGAGGGTCTCTGGTTTTTTACCTAGGAGCATGGCTTTGGTAGGTTACAGTAATGATGACAGTCACCATTCTTCCAATTTTCTCCAACCTGAACATGAAGCCCAGAAATATTCATGAACCTTAAATATTTTCCCAGAGAGAGTTTTAGTCCTACCTCCAGGGAACTAGTTCCCAGTCTGATAAAGTAAAAACCACGGTTCCTATATTGAAGGGGTAAATTAAGAATTCAATAGAAATAGAAGCTGTGAAATTCCAAATTATAAAAGGCAATGAAGGTTCAGGGTGAAAGCAGTTAATGCAAGAAGGTGATTGGAGAAGGCCCTTTAGTTTCAGATAAGATCAACAGCTTGAACTCAAGTTTCTCTTGTCCAAAACTGCTTCTTCAAGAAGAACTTGGAGGCAAAAAAGCAAAGGTCCTGCCTGGCAGGGCGTGGCTCAGCGGTTGAGCATCAACCTAGGATCTGGGAGATGGCGGTTCGATTCCAGGTCAGGGCACATGCCCGGGTTGCGGGCTCGATCCCCAGTGGGGGGCGTGCAGGAGGCAGCCGATCAGTGACTGTCTTATCACTGATGTTTCTATCTCTCTCTGAAATCAATAAAGATATTAAAAAAAGAAATTTCCTGTGAGACAGAAAAGATGTTTGCAGGACAGCAGACACGATGGAGTTATAGTACGCAGGTCTATCATACATTCCCTAGATCACCGATTTTTAAGCCTTTTCACTTCATGGCACATAAACTAATTACTAAAATTCTGCAGCACACCAAAAAATATATTTTTTATCAATCTGACAAATAAAATAGGTATAACTTTGATTCATTCACACCAATGGCAATTGTTGTGTTGGCTGTTATCATTTTTTAATTTAACAATCTAAGGGGAAAGAGGTCAGTGCCCCTGACTAAATAGTCAGGTATTGCATGTTTTAAATATTCTTGCGGCACACCAGTTGAAAATCGCTGCCCTAGGTAAAGATAAATTTGCATGCGGACCAACTCCACATTCCTCCTATGCTGTCAGTTAGGGTGTGATGGAGAAAATGTAAAGGCTTTGTACTAGGATCTATTTATTTGTCATCAGCAATGTTCATCTTGCAGACCTGCTGCCCCTCTGACCTGGTCACATAACTCTATCTCTAAGTAGCCAAGTGGTGCCTTTCTCCCTCCAAGATTCTGCTTCCAGTTTAGGGACCCTTCAGCATTCCCCTCTCTGATCATCAGTGACTCCCAGGGTCAGATGCATAAGCTTTGGAGGGACTTATAGATATATCTAGGGGAGGTCCAAAGAAGGGAAGGCAGTCTCAGCATCAGAGTAAGATGACTTTAGAACCTGCTGTGCCTGTGAGCCCACTGAGCACACTCTTTAGGGCTTAGGTCACTGTGGAGCACCACAGCGAGAGAAAACCAACAGCTCAAAACTCTACATAAATAATAAAGTTCCCCACCCCCAATTTCTCTTTAAGAGAACATCCCATTTTACTCAGAGTTCTATAATCCCCCCATCTCATTCAGAGACTCCCCTTAGTTTCCCAGCAGGTGAGATGTGTTTTGTTTCCCCCTTCCTTCTGATTTTGCTTTTTAATATAGCTGTATTGTAATGCAAAGAAGCCTGAATGGAGATGTAGGGTAAATTCCTCACATTGCCTCAGAGGATCTTTTCTGGCTATCCAACCCCCAGAGATGGTGGCAAAGTGCTCCTCTAACTTGGGGTAACTCTGATTGCATTAGGATCTTTGGCCATGGCTGCTACTTGCTTCCCAATAAACTAGAACCCTTAACTCTAAATAAAAATTACACTTGTATAATTTGCATGTCATTGAAATGTTAGTTTTTGAGGTAAAAACATATAAAGCCTCTTCTCAGTTTTTCTGCTAATTTTTTCATATTTCCCTTTCCCCCTCTCCCCTCAAAATCTAACAGCCCTACCTTCCATTCCTAAGAAAGCTCAGGGCTCTCAGGAGTTGGTGATTTTAAAGCTTGGGGGCTCTATACTCAGATTAAGATTCTGGCCTCTTGGATTCTAGTCTTGGCTGGCTGCCACTACCTACCTCACTATGAAACTGTGGACAAGGCACTTCTCTTCCCTAAGCCTCAGTTTCCAACTCTGTAAACTGAGAGGTTGAATTAGGTGATCTCTAGGATCCCTTTCTAGCTCTGGCCATTTATAATTCTATAAGGGAAAAGACATAAGTATCTTTCCATCAGGAAGTGAGACATTCCTGCCCTTAGCACCCTTTCTCTGGGCCAGTGCAATAAGAAGCTCCCCTGTAGCTGCCTGTCTTCCTCATGCTAGCTTAACTAGGGGACAAATAAGTGAGTTGGGAGGCCTTCTTTTAAGTGCCAAACTCCTTCAATTATGAAGATATTAAGACGGTGATCTAACTCTAACCATGAATCTTGATAAAGCAGGTAGGAAACAAGGCAGGTATAACGGGCAGGAAAGGGTATAATAAGCATGCCCCTCACAACACACAGCCTGAACTAGTTAAGAGTCTGAGCACACACTTGGCTTTGCCCTAGAGAGCCCCATATGAGTAGTGGCTGCTTATCCAATACAACTGAGTGTGGGCATGTGTAAACACATTCAGAGCATCAACATAAATGTCCAGTCAATGCACGTATACCCATTCTCTCTACTCTAGGCCTATATATGCCTTGTAAGAAGCTATGGTAGGAGGAAACCAGATCCCAGTCTTCCCCCTCCCCAAAGTCAGAAAGGAAGAGACAGTGGAGACAGGAGCTACTTGGCTTCCTATAAATTGTTTTGTCCTTCCTCACAGCTGCAATCAGATGTAAGGGCTCCCGCAGGCCTTGTTCTGATCTGCTGCAGGCGATGGAGGGTTTTTGAAACGAAGAGGACTTGGCTGCAGCCCCGTTTCAGCTGCCATTGGGGCTGGCTAATGGGCTCATTCGGGAAGACCCCCGCCTGCCGCACTAAAGAGTCCCCCGCCGACCCCCTCCCCAGTCCCAACCCAATTAATAAATGGGGGCTCCCACTTTATGGCTCTGGGAGCAGGAACCAGAGATACAAATGACCCCCAGGGAGGGACAGAAAAAGGCCTTCCAAGAATCAAGCCAGAGAATTGTGCATCCACAGGCACATGCTGCCACAGGCTAGTCACATCCCATTTTCAAAGCATTAAAGGGGAAGAAACTGGAAAAAACAACAACTGTATTTTCTTTCCCAGATGTGGAGTGGGATAGCATCTTCAAGTCTATGGGCACATCCCAGCAACTCTTTTACCTGGTTTCCAGCCTGAAAAGGGCAGAGTGCAGGTGATCCTCTAGGCACACATCAAGTACACAACTATTTTCCAGGGGGAATGCCCCCTCCTAGACTCTGCAATACTGAACATACACACATCTCATCAAGTGGTCAAGTAGGAAGTAAACACTTCCTACTCAACAACAAAGCAGGTACCACTTTCCAAGCTCTCATCACCAGCAACAGCATAAATATGTCCTGGGGTCATCATCTTCAGGCTATATTTTATCCCTCCCCTCACATCCAAACTATCATCAAGCCTTGCTAATTCCCATGGACACACTTCCTTTCTTCTCATTTAGTCTTACTCTAGTGCAGGCCCTCAGGGCTTTATATCTGAACCAGAAAAATGATATCCTAGGCAAGCTTTCCTGCTTCCTTCACCCAATACAGCTGCAAAAGTCTTCAACATCATATCCATCTCATCATGCTCTGCTGTTACTACTTACCAAATCAAATTTAAATTCCTCATTTGGCTATAAAGATTGTTCCTCTGACTTCATTTCCTAACACTCCTTTCCCGTACCACCCTGACTAGTCCATTCACGCCCTCTGCACAAAACAAAGATAAAACCTTCTTCCATAAGTTTTCCCCATAACCTTCTCTCTCTGTTCCATGTTCCCTACCTTCATTACCTTCAAAGAATCTTTTTTGGTTAACTCAATTTTTTTCCGATTATTCCTTTACTTTGGATCCCCATTACTAATTTATTTTATAATCTGACTTAATAAATACCAACTCCCCACTTCCCACCCAGGTATGAGACTTATCTCACCCTAGACCCAGAAGCTTCCTAAAGGTGGGGCCCTCCCCTAATTTCCCCCCAGAAGTTGCCATGTACTCAGGACATGCCTCGGCTAATGACTTTACTGCTCCCCACTGAAAGAGCCCCTGTGGTATAACTCTTGGGGGTATATATCAAACAACTACAAGGAATACTTTCTTATTCTCAGTGTCCATTTTCAGGCTGTCACCTGCCCCTACCAATACTGAACTTGGCACTGAGTCTTTTCAAAATTACAAATTGTTTCATGACTTCAGTGTATTGCAAAACAAACAAAACAAACACAGCCACCAGAAGAATTTGGTTATCTCCTTGATTCATAGTATATAAACTCTATTTTCTTTGAAGACTCTTTATGATGAGAAGCCCCATTTTGTTCCCTATTTCTAAGATTAATCGTATATTCTCAGGTCATGACCTAATTTTATAGAATGCAAATCAATCCAAGAGCCAATAGTAATCTTGTTCTCTGCCTCTAGACTACTTCTGACCATCACATTTTTTGAAAGGTCTCTAGGAATAGAGAAGTTATTAAAGAGTCTCTTTCAACTATTTAGTACTTCCTTAAATTAACCTCACTCTTAAACCTGACTCTTCACTTCCTCTAGTTAGGCCCTATGTGGTTAGACAGGAAAAAGTGATCTGCCACTCCCCTGGATCTCCTACAGATGTTCAGGATAGTAAGATGAATCTGCTTTTTAATCTCTCCATCCCTTAGCTTCAAGGTGCTTAAGAATCAAGGTAATAAAAGCAAAGCTCTTAGCACAAAATTGTTTCCTGACAATGTTAGTTCCTGTTGGTTCTCCCTTCTTCCTGCCAACACCTTAGGTTTCTCCTTTCCGGGCCTGTTTTTTCACTGGCTAAAGATGGTGCTGAACTAAACTAATGTCCTTTTGTAGTTCTAACATTCTGGTTAGTTTGCTCTTCTATGTACTGCCTTTCACTTGGATCTAAAACAAAGGGCAGAGGATAATACTAGTTTCTAGGTTGACCTAAAAATACAAAAACAACAACAAAAAACCCCCATGACACTTGCAGGAGGGTTTTAAAACTCCAAAAATACAAACAGCTTTTTACTGTGATGCATCCACATCATTCCCTCCTTATTCCTGAATTTCTCTCTTGAACTACGTAGATAGCAGCACTAAGCAAAATGTCTCTATGTAAGTTATTTGCTTAATATAATCTAGGTTCCCTAGGGAAAATGTCTCCATAACATCCCCCAGACTAAGGGTTCTAGGTCCAACCTCCACCCATAAAGTTAACACTACTGTTGCTCACAGTGGTGCTTTCACGGGGCCTCCCTGAAACTGTGAACCTTTAAGGCATTATCCCCAAACTTTCACTAACCCAACCATTTCTTCCTTCCACTTATACCACTCTTTTTTTTTTTTTTTTTTTTTAAAGCAGTTATACCCTAAGTCTCTTTCTACAGCTCAGTCAGCAGACTGGTCTAGTTCTCCCCTTCTTTCCATCTCCTTCTCATATTGCTTCATTTTATGAGAACTTATGGTCCCCCAACAGAAACTGCAAATACTGATACAAGGCCAAACTCAGAAGTTCCTGAATTTATAAAAGGGATCAGGCTCCTAAGCTTTCTGTCTTTGAATTCAAGCTCTTTTCCCCATGGCCAAAAGCATTCAAAATTGCATTAACCTTGGTGAAGAGGGTTGTCTGCCTATAAGCTGATCCTCACCAAGGGTACCCTAATTAGGCAGTGTTGTAGTTCTGAGACACAGGAGGGAGAAGGATCCTCTCCTGGAGACAGCCGGTCAGATAGGCTCTTTAAAGTAAGGAAAAGGCACCCTCCTCCAAGACCCAGGCTTCCTTCTTTACTTAGCTATGACTGTTATATTGTAGCCTTTTAAAGGTCCCTCCATGCTGCCTCCTCAGGGATGGTCTGGATAAAATGTCCTTCATTCCTTTAGAACTATCAACATTACCTTCAGTATACAGCCATGGCAGAACAAAACATCCCAAACCCCATCTACTTCTAGGTCCTATGGAGCCCATGTCTAAGTCCGTTTACATCATGGCTGTACCCTCTTATTCCAGAGAAGTATGCTGCAGCTGAGGACTATATATTCAGAAAGCTTCGCTAACAACTAACCATCAAGAGTATTCGAGACTAACTTCCTATCAGCCTCTTTCTCTCAACCTTGCACTACTAATTTTTGAAATAGAGATATAATGAGACAATTCAGGGGCTAAAGCGTTTTGCCACTCTAGTGATTAATCATCAGGGCATCAAGGCAGCCCTCATCTGCTTTCTCATGGAGAGCAGGGCCCTCTTCTCACCAAGCCTTACTTCCCACAGGCACCATCTGCAACTGAGCTTAGAAATGGCAGCAGCAAAAGCAAGTCCCAGGATCTGAGGGAAGAGGAGGAAGTGAAGGTTGAGATTCCATCTTTCCTGGACCAGTGAAAAAATCTCTCATCCCCCACACAACATAAAAGCTCCTTTCACAGCCTGAGCAATAAAAAAGCATGGTTAGTTTGCTTTCTCCCTCACCTTTCACCCTGAAAGTTGAGGATCTGGAAGAGCCATTTGTCTTCTGAATGACCTCTCATTACCCTTCAAAACTGTGAAGCGGTAATCACTCTAAACACCCTGACAAGTTAAGCAACCAATACCTCTGGTAAGGCCTGAAGCATGAGAGTTGGGTAGTGAGTAGGGAGGAGAGAGAAAAATAGCAAATGAAAAAAGTAGGTGGACAGGAGATGGAGAGACAGCTGCATATAGTGACGAGTGGTCGAGTATCACTAGTAATTCCTTCAGGTGTCATACTTTCCCCAGTCTCAACCCTGGCTTGGAGTAAACTAACTTGAGAGTATTCCTAAGGCTGTAAGGAATGCTACACTTCGACAGTAAAATTAACCCAAGAGTCCAGGAACTTTCACCTTGCCTCTCAGGACAACCAGAAGACTTAGCAGTTCCATGTCTGCCTAAGAATGGTTCAATATTTACTTAGGGAACTCTCCACTTCCACTCCACCTAGCCCTTCAGGTGACTAAGTTGTGAATAGAGAAGCAACTCAATACCCCCAAAACAGTCAAGCTATGGGGCAATCTTAAATAACAATGGAAATCCCAGTTCAGCACCAAAAATATTAACTTCCTTGAGGAATTAACCATACCATACAATTAAGGATGCCAGTTGGGGAAAAGATAGTGCCTAAAAAATTTAGGCACTGAACTGTATGGTTTCTAGTTAGAAACAGCCTTGGGTGTAATACAAAAAAAGTCAAGTCCAGTTAGTTAGGTCCTCAGCCTTTAGGCCCAAAATTGAAAAGGTTGCCATTGCTATGAAGTGGAAGCAATATTCTCTAATAGGCTGAAGTTCACACTCTCAGTCATGAACTTGAATTATGTAAAGACTGAAAACGAATTCCTTTTCTCTGGAGGGTAACCAGGAACATAGGATTCCAGGAATTGGAACAATCTTGAGCTCTCCATTCTCCTCTGGATAAACGTGATAGCCCACAGGCACGGGAACATACTACTTAAACTTTGGGGATTCAAAAGCAAGCTGGCAACCCTCATCACCAGCAGTTTTTGAAAATTCAACTTCTAATTTTCTTGTTCTGGTGTACCCCTTAACTTTGTATAATTGCTCACCCCATTCCTAATTTCCTGATACCTCTATCTCCCCTCTTCCTTTCTGTCTCTTGATGGGCTTTATCTGCTCTCTGCCTACTTGTATCATAACTAGCAGGAATGCAACACATACTCCAAGAAAACAATTAGTTCTCAGTGTCCTAAACCATGAAAGAGAAGGGAAGGCAATCATCTCAAGTGGAAATAGTAAAGATTTTGGAGACAACAGGAATTTTAGCCTTATAAACAACTCTGACTCACTTCCCGGATTGGCAAAGTATCAGGAAATCTACACAGAGCTAGAAGACTAATTCCCATGCTGACCTTACTCATGGTAACATAGGACTGGTCAGGATTGGTGGTAGTGGTCCTGATTTAAGAGACTATTCTTCAGTCTAAACTCCCTTTTACTAACTTCCCTTGATGACAGTTGAGCTCAAAACCACTTACCTCTCCTTTCAGGAGGAGTCAGGGTACATGAAGCTCAACTTTTTTGATGGCCTAGGACTACCATTACTTGTGTAACTGTTTTTTACTTTAAAAAAAATCACACCTTAGTTTTCCCCAACTTTTCAAATTCTCTCATTCCTAGTCTAGTGTTTTGAAGCACCTCTTCAAACCATGAGGACTTTTTTTGGGTAGTTTATGAACCTACAGCAATTCTGAGACAAAGAACCCCTAAGATAAAGTGGAGGGAAAAAATGCCTTTTATACCTAATTGGATTTGCTCAGAGGGTACAGATTAAGAAGTAAATGCAATGGAGCAAAAGTGGTATAGTAACAGGAAATATTTAATTTTCCAATCTCCACTTTCCATTTTTATAAACTCAAAGAAAAAATTTAATATATTACAAAATATCTGTACATAAACAACGTACACCCAATGGGGGGCAAAAACGAGAGAGAAAGGAATACAGTGTCAGAAACCTGTCAGGGAGAATGAGGTGGCACCTGACACTTCTCTGATGCAGCCTTCTCTCTCAAAACCTGCTAGTAACCGTTTTAGTACTAGAACTATAGATGTATCTTGTGTGTGTGTATATATATATATATATACACACACACACACACACACACACACAAGTGACTGGGTGATGTCTATGGCATAAGCTAACAGAAGTCCTACTTACAAATTTGTGCTAACTGCCCTGCTTTTCAACATAGAGATCTGATGTCATTTGCAAATCCTTATCATTCCTATAGACAGTTGAAAAAACTAAGGAAACTGGGTCAAATTTGTTTTCAAAACCACAAAAATAACCATGGTCAAACCAGTTTTGCCTCATTCATGAACAGAATCAGATTTCTCATCTGTTCAAAATAATGTATTTAATGGACTTAATATCTCTCATGGTACAATACTTAAAACAAAACCACTTAGGAATATTATTTGAATTTGTAGTTTTCTAATAGTCAAGTTGAAATTCTGCCAAACCTTTACTTCCATCATGTTTATAGATAACACAGCTGAAAAATTAACAAATACCTTTTCTTCCTCCACACAGATTCCAGGATATTTAAGTGAGTTCCTTTTTTCCTCTGCTTTTAGAAACAGTCAAAATTACCAAACTTTTTTTTTTCATTTTAAAGGTTAGACTCCCAAAATGGGGGTCTGGGGGTGAGAATGAGATCATACATACACATACACACACACATACACTCACCCCCTTCCCTAGTAGCAGGGATGGATGAATGGACACCTAAGTATATCATTTAGAATATTTGGCATAATTAAAAATAAGGGGTTGGAAGGGGAAGGAAAAATATTATTGATGACTGCTGATAACCCAAGTATAATTAAAATGTATAGAGAATTTTATTCATATTTGATGGGAAACCATTTTTTTTCCCCACTGAATAGGTACTTTTGAGTTTTTTAATAAAAAAAAAAAAAAGGGAAAGTAGGGCTCAGTGCCTTAAATTCAAATATTCTAAAATACAAAGGCCCATGTCTGAGGACTAAGAAGTCAACAGACAAAAGGTTCAGGTGCCCTGGCCAGTGTGGCTCAGTTGGTTGGGCATCATCCGTGCACCAAAGGGTTGCCGGTTCAATTCCCAGTCAGGGCACATGCCCAGATTGTAGGCTCAAACTCCAGCTGGGGATGGAGTGGGGTGGGATGGGGTGCAAGAGGCAGCCAATCGATGTTTCACTCACATTGATGTTTTTTTCTTTCTCCCTCTCCCTGAAAAATCAATAAAAAATCTTTTTTTTAAAAAAAGGTTCAGATGAACTTTAATGCAATTTACCAATACCACGTCAGTGAGCTTAGTAAATCTAATTGGACATACTGGTATAAAAAGCCATCAATGCCAAAATGGCTAGAAGGTTCTTTCTAATCAACATTTGGGCCTGAAGGCAAGGCCAGACCAAAACCCAGAGAATAATAAAGAAATACACACACCAGAAATCTACCTACTTCAGTGACAGGGAAAAATAATCTTCATGTAAGTATCTGAAGAGGGTTCTTCTTTCATTTCTCTAAAGTTTTTTATTAGTGCATCTTTCTCTTACAAGTAGTTTTTAATTTTTTAATATAAGAGCTTGGCATTGAAACATGAAACTTCACTTTAGTTCTGAAACTATTCTTCAAGATGCTGAAGCACATTTGCCTTTTCTTCGTAAAAAAGGGAGCTAACCTACATTTCACAAATGTCTAAGTCTGTGCAGATAATTTATATAAATGTGTATGTTTCTTAAAACACATTATATGCTGGTACTCACATAGAAATGGAAGCCAGAATGAGACGCCTCCCAAGTTATCCCACCCTGAAAGCCTTTCCCTTTTCCATTTCCTCTTTTATAATAAGGAAAAATTCTTGCCATGAAGTCACATTTTAACCCCTTTTACCAAAACCAAGTTTCTCCGGAGGAAAATCCCTAAAAGAATTGGCAGGATATACATGCTGATGTGTGTTTATGTCAATACTGTTCTTTCTTATGGTCTGCTCTTTCAAAATTATTTTTTAAAAAGGTCTCAGGTATTGAAATATCTTCAGAAAAATATCCACCCTAAACTAAGTTACATTTCCATGTATTTTCAGAATGTTTCTTTTCTCTTTGAAAATCCTACAATGCTCTTTCAAAGGTTTGGGGGTTTTTCTTGACATAAAAATATATGTGTAAACAGTATGCTAACTGCTCTTACTAGCCCTCTAGATATGAAGGCATCATCTCTAACCCCAGCTCAGCAGCAATGGCCTGGGCTGTCTGCATTTAGAAATCAACTTCACCATCAGAACATGGTTTAAAAAAAAAAAAATAGAATTGAAGAGTTACAGAGAACAATAAAGGAGTTTGAATTTCCTTTCCTTTATTTCAAAAAAGGTAAAGAATTATCCCAGGTTATTGGGCATCTCAACAATTTTTTTCCAAACAAATGCCTCAAAAAGAGAGAAAGAAAACTCTGTAACGATGGGGTAAAAAAGGGAAAAGATGGGGTAAAGTCTCCCTCTTGCTCAAGAATGCCACTTGCTACAACCTGCTTCATATGCAGGGAGAAGGGGCACATCTTTTGCCAAAGCAGAGCAAGCTTTAAGCATGAATAATTTATTTGGAAAAAAGGAATGTTTAAGATGCTCAATGGGGGAAAAAGAGTTTACTTGAAAGCAAAAGTATGAGGTGGAGAGGAAGGAAACGTTTATTTAAATCAGCCAGTCACTCTTCTCCCCTTACAGCAACAGCCTAAGAGCAGCTCAAATTTTGTGAACACTATTCTCTTTAAAACAAAACAAAAAAACAAAAAAAATAAATCCAAAAGGAAAAAAACATAAAAAAATAACCCCAAAGCTTTAAAAACCTAAAGAGCCTCTCCTGGGCCATTTCAAAACTGAAACTGTTCTTTTTCCTTCTGCTCAAGAAGTGCAGGCAATGAACTAATAAAGCATTTACTTTTCAATTTAATGACCCTCTTCATATCCTCTACTTATATTTACTTGGTAGAGTTGAAGAAAATGTTCTGGCTATAACCCATCCGGGGGGAAATGCTGCCAACATCATGTCGCCTGCTTAGTAGCAAGTGAGCAAGGAATACAATGGATAGCTTTGAAGTAGCCAAATGCAGATGATTACCTCGCTCTGGCAAATGATTTCATTAAAGGTTCAGAGGACTGGATAGAAGATGGACAGGGAAGTAATCTTTCAGGACACTGAAGTCTCTGGGTTAGTAAGGAACTCCTCTCCCTCTTCCCCCTCTTGGCGGGACTCTTGTAGGCCCCCGATAGAGTTTTCCATAAGCAGAAGACTGAGCTGGGCCCCCCCAGTTAAGGCCTGCTCCTGAGCTGCTGGCTCCACTGGTTCCTGGCCCCAGCTCCCCATAGTTTTGCAATTTGGTCTCTGCATGTGCCACAGAGTTGCTGCTTCCCTCAGCCTTCAGGAATGGTTGCCCGACCACTGAGTGTAATGCTAAGGGGACCCTGGCAAAACGGAGGTCCTGGTCCCCTGGAAACTGCACTGACCCTGTACCCTGGTAACTGCTGGACTCCCCAAGGTGGCTCACAGAGCCTGAGAAGGTCCTGTTCTTCACCAGGGTCTGGGCCAAGGATTCTGTCAAGGCTGGACCAGAGTTGCGTTCATCAGTGTCAGTGGCACTGAACCCTGTTTCAGGCCCATCAGTGTTTCCATAAGTCCTGTTGGAATGGGGTCGGGTGGAGTATTCCATTGGTCTCAAGGCCTGGTGCTCATGTGGCAGGTGGCCAGGAGGCTCTGCTTCAGGCTGGGATAAAAGTTGCAGCAAGGCGGCTGTCACGGCTGGGTTCAACTCCTGGGGGGCGCTGGAAAGATCGCCTTCAACCAGAGGGGGTGGAGGTGGCGGCGGTGGAGGTCCGGGGGGCTCAGGGGGCCTCTTCTCTGGTGGAAGAATGTGAGGAGGACATGCTGTGGAAGGGTTACTTCTTTTAAACACCATCTTAAAAATCACATGTGATTATAAACACACACACACACACACACACACACACACTGCCCAACATAAACATATATCAATACAAGTAACCAAATTATATATAAAGAATAAAATCTTGGGATCAGGAAATTTCAATTTATAAATAAAATCAAGTGATTAAAAGCAAAACAGTTGCATTCTGGATCTAACAGCTGGTGTAAAAAGATCATGTTTCAAATATTGTTCTGATTTTGTCTGAGATTTCCTCCATTTCCTTCCTTAAGGAACTGTTCTAATATGTAGGCTGTTGGCAGCCTTCCCGCCCCTTTTTGCTGTTGGATCAAAACATTAATGAAAATAAAGGAGAAAGAAGGAAGATGAGAGGGAACAATACACATGCTGTGGTCACATTTCTAGGACATAATCTTGCTGTACAAAAGGAGACCTTGCATGGAATTAGCTAACACATTTTACAGAATGTTTAATAATAATAAGGTTAACACCTGAAATAGAACTTAAAGAACATACAAGAGAGATGAAATAAAAGTAAAAAACCTTTCATTACCATCATGTATAAATATACACTTGATTCTCCAAACTTCAGTCCCTCTCCCCATAACCACATTCTGAAGAATGGAATATTAACCACCATACTGTCATTCAGCTTCCTATGTTACAGCAATTATAAAGACTAAAATAATCTATAATTTTCTTTTTTGTTTTCCAACCTCCTGCATTTTTTCCATGCTATGAGAAAAATTACTATAGCAATGTCATGCAAAATGAGCTGTTGATAAACATCTGTTTATCTTGGAGATAGCAACAAGAACTGAGTATTCAGAAATGTATTAAACTAATCCTACACTCTGTCTTTCCAAAGATCTTTGTCTTTTTCAAACCACTCCCCAGACTTTTTCCCCCACTGCTGGCTAAATTTGCCCAAGCATGCCAATCATTGTCTGAAAATGAACTCCTGCCAAGACAGCAGAGTAGAGATGTAAAATGGCATTAGTTTGAGAACATATAAAACCAAGTACAGTCAAAACAGTGCATTTAGAGAGTTGGAAGTCACCCTGCTGAAGAAAAGGCTTAATGTTTTGGGATATCTTCCAAATGATCAATTTTTCTGTCCCCTAAGAAAGCATATTTTGAAATGTTTATATAGTCAATTCTTATTTATCTGAGCTAGTAATATAAAGTCATTACTCAGACAAGCAAAAAGTAGTTTTTAGTTATAATTAGGTATTAAGGTAGCATATTTACCACAATTATATTTTGCAAAGATAACCAATAAAGTAAGTATGCATTCCCTTAGCGTGCAGATCAAAGCACTCTGAAAACACTACAAAATTGTAGTTATGCAGTGGAAGGATGAAGTCAGATGCTATATCTAACATACTAGAGTGACCAATAGTCCCAATTTACCTAGGACTGAGAGGATTCCTAAATTGCCAACTTTCACTTTTAAACCAGGATTGTACAGGGACAACTTGGTCACCCTATATACAGTACCTGCCCAAGTAACTTGTTGACAAACTGGATGGTTGACTAGATGGTAAGGAAAAATGAATTTAAGGACAAAAAATTAGCTATGGAAAATTCACAACCTGAAAAGTAGATATCCTGAAAAGGGAGAGCTAACTGAACTACATACAAATGTCTACAGACTTAAAGTTTTTGCTGTCAGTGATACATATCTCGCTACATAAAGACTTCACAGTACCAATTATTTTTTTTAAAGTATTTTTTGGACAATACATGAAATGGAACACCAGGTTGCTGTTGTTGTTTTTTAACGCTGAGGGAAAACAACTTTAAAAATATCCAACTGCAAAAGTGGGCAAAACTAATTTACACTCTTCCAGGTATACTGCTTTTCACATTTAAACTTTGTCTTTTATGTAACTAGCCTAGTTGTTTTAATAGAACTAATTCTTTAGCGTAAAATCTTTCACATGTATGAGAGGATGACAACTATTTCAAAGTAGTAAAAGCAGATGAATTGTAAAAAACTATTAAAGTAAGGTTAATAAAACTTTTTGTTTTTAATCCTCACCCAAGGACATGCTTTCATTGATTTTAGAGAGGAAGGGGGGAGGGGAGAGAGAGAGAGAGAGAAAGAGAAACATTGAACAGTTGTCTCCCGTACACGCCCCACCAGGGGATCAAACCTGCAACCTAGGTATGTACCCTGACCGGGAATTGAACCCAGGACCTTTTGGTGTACGGGACGATGCTCCAACCAACTGAGCCACCCGGCCAGGGCTAATAAAACTCCTTAAAGGAATGAAAAATAAAGATCACATTTAAAACATCATACTGTTGTAAGATCTAGTGTTAACAATATTGCCAATCCTTAACAGTCTGTACTAATGGAGGGAGGTGTTAATGAAATGTACAAGTAACTTAAAAACTTTATTTGACTCATCAGTTTCCAACCATAACCCTTTCCCAACAAGTATAGAGTAGCTCAACAGTAGCCAAAGTGATTTTCACCTTCTTTGGCTTATTTAGTCTGCCCTCTGGTGGAAGTGCTGATGAACAGTAAAATGGCAGAAAGAGGCAGCATGGGAGAAACACAGGAGACACCAACTGGTTAATCCAGGGGTGACTATAATAATTGGGTGTGGCATCTTTACTCTCCTCTGAAAAGTAAATCCAACAATTTTTGGCCATAGGCCAGGCCTTGATTTTAGTTCAGTTTCATCATTTGGCCGACAGCTTGTTGGCTCAATTATTGAGTGAATTTCTTTCAACCACTATGCTATTTAATTTGAACCACTTCTTTCAGGAATTTTGATTATAGTCGATTTTGTTGGGGTGGTGGTGGTGGTATGAGAGATGATACAAAGAGGCCTGCTTTAATTCTAGATTAGCTTTCTCTGTTATTCCATGTCCTAGAGCCAACTGAAATCGGATGACAGAATAGCAAAGTGAAATAAGAAACACATCAAAAGGGTATATGAGTTCTAAATTCTGGCTCTGCCAATAATATGGTTCCAGCAGTGGGACCATAGACAGGCTAATTTTTGTTTTAATTTAAACTTCCTGGATCGCAGTTTCCCTATCTATAAAGCATGGGGGTTAATTTTATTTATGTTACCTTCTAGTTTTAAAAAGCTTTACATATGAAAAATAGCTTCTATATTTGACCCTATAACAATGGAAATAAGGCATATACTTTCTGCAACATCCCATATGAAATGTGAATGCAGGACCCTGAAGTTGAAGGTTAGTGAATCTCTTCAACCCTTGTACCTCTTCTCATTCCCCAATTCATGGGGTCTTCACGGACAGCAAAAATTTTCAAGGAGTTGAAAACACTTTTAGATAATTTTTTGCAAACAGACTGTGAATCAGAATTGATGAGAAAAACTTCTTTTCCTTCTAATAAATTGCATGCTGTAGTCATGTGACATCAAGGTATAACAAACATATTTCCATTTGTAAGATTTTTTCTTCATAATGCTCATATCCTAATCTAAAATCCATTCAATTGTCTCTTTCAGGAACATATATTTTAAAGCAATCATTTTTATACGCTATTAGTTTTTGAAAAGGGAATGTATGGTGTTAACTATCTATTTAGAAATATTCCCAAATTATTCTTTAGGAGATTAATGATATTTTATTAGGGTTTTCTTGAATGTACCTTTCAGGCAAGACTCCGGTTATCTAGCATCCACTACACTAGAGTACCACTGACTATTTGCACAATCTGATGGTTTGGAAGGCAGATTTTCAAGTGCTAGTACTAGTTGGACACCATACACACAGTAGTTCAAATACATCACTAGCTACAGTTGTGGTTTCTGTGAGTTAGAACACAGGGGCTTTACTTACCTACCTCCTAAGAAATGGAAAAACAATCAGTATATGAAAGGTGCTTTGAGAAGCTTTGAGACTTAAATAAAAGAAGCCGGACAAGAAATACATCACTTGTTGGTATGTTCTCCTGTAGACTAGGTTACAGAAAAACTGAAATCGAGGCCATTGATGTGAAAAAGAAAATGTTAAAGAGATTTTTAAGAGGATCAACAGCACCTGAGCTCAATGAGATTCATGACCGGTCTGTTTACCTGCTGCCTCCTCCTGTGGCATTGTGGGAGTTCTTCGGGGCCCCTGTAGCCCACTGTTCTTGTCACTGTTGTTTTCCTCCAGGTTGCCTGCTGGCTCCTGGGTTTTCATCAGCTGACTCAAGAGAACTGCCAACATATTCTGCATGTCAGCTGGTGTGCTTGAAGCTTCAGGGGTCTTCTGTTCTGCTGAAGGCTGGACCACTGGAGCAGGAAGTGCCTCCTTCACAGACTCCTCTGGGGCCATGGGCTCTGAGTCCTGCTGCTGGGAAGTGGCTTCCGTTAGGGCACTGATAGATTGGTTCAGGGCCTCCAGCTGCTGCTGTATTTCAGGGTTAGAGTGGATGTTAAGCAGCTGTACCATTTGAGGGATGCTCAGGTCGGTTTGGCTCTGCAGCAGGTTCAATAATACTGCCAATTCACTTTGATTCAATTGCTGTGTGATGTCACCGAGGCCTGTGGAGAGAGAGTGAAGCCAATATAAGGGGATGAGGCAGGGCAAAGACCTCTGCATTCTTCATTTGGCAATAGCAACTTATAATATCCAGTGAATGAAGTTTCATTTTGAACGAATCATTTTTCATGCCTCAAATCGTCATGACACAATTTGTTACTCTTTTTCATTTTTATTTGAGAGAGGGAAAGGGAGGGAAAGGGAAAAACAGGGGGAGGGAGAGAAGAGAGGAGAGAAAAGAGAGAGAGAAAGAGAGAGAGACAGACACTGATCGATCTACTGCTCCACCCATCTATGCACTCATTGGTTGATTCCTGCACATACCCCAACCAGAGATGGAACCCACAACCCTGGTGTATCAGGACACTCCAACCAGCTGAGCTACCCAGAAGGGCCACAATTTGATACTCTTTATATTACTGCTTAAAAATACATGGACTTGCCCAGCCAGTGTTGTTAAATGGTTAGTGCTGATCCATGAACCAGAAGGTCACAATTCGATTCCTGGTAAGGGCACATGCTCGGGTTTCAGGCTCAATCCCCAGTAGGGGGTGGGAAGTAGGCAGCCAATCAATGTTTCTATCTCTCTCTCCCTCTACCTTCCCCTCTCTCTAAAATCAATAAAAATGTATTTTTTAAAAAGTTCTAAAAATAAAAATAAAAATACATGGACTAACTCAACATCTCTATATTGTGAGTAAAGGTTACTTCATTTTACCTTTATTTTTCAAAGTCAGTGATTATCAACCCTTACTGTATATCAGAATTACTAGGCTTAGGCCTCATCCCTAGAGATCTGGCAATTGTTCAGGGGTGTTTATTTTTAAAGCTTCCTGGATGATTCTAATGTGCAGCCAGCATTGAAAACCACTGGTGTAGGTGGACAGGAACAGGAAAGTGAGCCAAGGAAAGAATATCTGTAGTTTAGAAAAATTGTAGTTACCACAAGAGAACTACTTTGTTATAATAGTTCATTATTATTCAGTTTTGAATATATTTAAATCAAACAACAGTATATAGAAGTAATTACATTTAGCAATTGTTATTTAACATGATTGGATTCTAAGGTCCTATCAAATCTAACATATACAGGGCTCCAAATTATGTGTATTAGAGATCCACGATGAACTAACCTTAAATTAAATTTGGCTCACCTAATTCACTAATTTATGCCACAGATCTAATTGAGATATAGTATTCCTTATTGTAGGAATGGAAAATAATCTATTGTAGGCTTTCTAGACTACATGTACAAAACTTGGTTTATTTCCTTTTCCCTATAATGAGAACACCGACCTCTTTATTAATGCTCCAGTGGCTAAAAATTAAAACATACACACACATCCTTGCATTTAACCTTCAAAAACTGCCAAAATGTGCTTAAAGAAGCACAAAGTCTCTGTGCCAGCACTGACCTATTGCATCCCCAGCCCCAGGCTCCACCTTGCCAGGAGCAGGCTGAGGTGGTGCTGGGCTGCTATTCTTCACAGGCTCAGCACTTGTCCCTGAGGTAGTTTCTTTCCGAGAGGCTTTGGATGGAGGTGGCTCTTCTACCACAACACCACTTTGTCGCTGTCGTCGCCGTTTCTTACTCCATAATTCATGGCAATCCTGCCAGTGGGGGAGGCTGAAAAAAGACAAAGCAAAGGGGAAATGTGTGTGGGAATGTGGTAGTGAGTAAATAGAGGAAATGGCAAGGATAAGGAAAACATAAAAATAACCAGAGAAGTTAGTAAATAAATAGTAGCAGTGTAAAAGGAATTATGGCACATAACAGTCTGAGGAAATAAAAGTCCAGAAGTTCAAAAGATTTCTACAATGAGAAATGAGGATCTTGCTAATACCAGAGACACACCTGCTATAAAATGCCCATATTCCTGCCAAACAGTTAAGTCTTATAACTGTTCTTGTTTGGTATAATAGGAGTAAAAGAGAACTTTTGGTCAAGTTTCAGTTGGGAACAAATAGCACACAGATGACTGGCTTGTTAATAGCTACAAAAAGTCCAGGCAAAGTGGTGATTTAAATTTTGGAACAACATTAAGTATATCATGATTAAATTCTCTCTGTGTAAAATCAATTTTTGTGTTATTTGGTCTACGAAGAAAAGACCAAAAAACCGGTTCATTCTTCTTTCTGCCCACTGAATTTCCATGACTGGATATTTTCATTTGTGGGGTTCATTAGGATATTTTAATATATTTAATATATTTCCAACTTTCCCATGATAATGCAAATAATCCCAGTAGGTTAAATCTTACTACAATAAAGATTACCATAGCCAAAAAGCTCACTATTACAAGAGTTCCTAAATTTCAGTAAAAAGCTTTATGTATTTCAAGCCACATTCAACATATCAAAATTCTAGTGCAGTAAATTTCTTTGGAACAATCAGATTTGTAGTTACTACCTACTCATGTACTAACATCCTATTCATTTCTTTAGGATACAGTCTTTCTGTAAAAAAGAAATGCCAAAAACTATGACATAAAAGCTACAATGCTGTCAGTGATAAATGTGAAGAGACTTATTTGCTAGAATGTGAGATGTGAATGTAGAACCTCTGAGGATCTTAGAGAATATAGGAAATTCATAAAACTCTAATGCAAGACAGACACATTCAAAGGCAACAATTTCTACATCAAAACTCAGGACATATGACCTTACAGTGATAAAAACTATTTAAAATTAGGACTGTCCTTGCAAGTGTGGGATATACATGGTCACCATAGACATAAAGGATTTAAACAGATGGGATAGTTAAGAGCAAAAACTAGAAGAAATACCTTCAAAGAGGTTTTATAGGGCAATCTGCTGGGGATCCAGGAACACAAGAAGATAGCTTGAGTCAAATTAGAATAAATATCATATCTAAATCTATCCCATGTTTTTTTTAAAAAACCCATAAAGCAATAAAACCTCTTATCAATCATAATACTATTTGAGGATACCTCTCCATCTGGGACATGGCCACTTGCAGTTCCTCTTAAAAATCTATTATTTTGAGTTTCTCATCTCCTAGGCCTGGGGATGGAGGTGAGGGTGGTGTGGGGGTTAGGGTCACTACATGGCCACCAGCACTTACTCTGGAGGATCCATTTTGCTAGGGTCGACATCTTTAAGGAAGTCACTCTGTAGGGTCTGCTCAGCTGTGCAACGTTTGCTAGGATCTAGTGTCAGCATCTGGTCCAGCAAATCAAGTGCTGCTGAAGGAATGCTGTGAAAAGGAAGAAAAGAAAGAACAAGTTCTCAATGACCGCACAGTTCTTAAACCTGTAACCTTGTGTCAAAAGTCTCTGAATTTCCAGTTCCACGTAAAATTGTGGAAAGGAAGTTGGAAGCTGGCTAAACAAGCAAGCAGATTTTCTTCCACACAGGATTTAAGAAGGGCTATAACAGGTAGAAAACATGAAGCCAGCAATTACATTCCCTCTTGTGAAGATCAAAAAGACTGAAAAAATTTATATATTGTTCAAAATAAAATGGTTTTCTACCATCTAAAGACTTCAAAAGAGAAAATTACCAAAAGGCTGAGACAAAACTTTGCTCAAAAGTAAAATGTTTTCCTATGGTGTGTTGCCATAATAAATTGGGACAACACTAACTCCCTGAGCCAGGAAAAAGCCAAGTCCAAACCAAACACCAGTCAAACACAGAAAATAGATGCACATTTTTGCCAAACTCACAAAGAGAATTCTTCTCGTAGACGCCTTCTATACTGCTTCTTCGGTTTCATGGTATTGAAGTAAGGCAGCTTGATAACATCCGGCCACACAGCTGGACAAGGGCTACCACAGAGTCGACTGAAAACAAAGCAGAAAGCAAGAACAAGGAAGTGAGTGAGTCAGCATCATGAATTCTGGAGATTCTAGAAGCAGAAATGATTACCTCCCAAGGGCTTATTAAATTTTAGAGGGCATGCAAAAAAGGAAAATCTGACCTCACTACTTTAAGGACAGAAGGAATAGGACAGAAAGAACTGGTTACAAGATAAAGAGAAAATACGCTCAACAGTCTAAAATGATCCACATATTTGGTTCTGTAAAACATGTTTTTAATCCTCCACAGAGATTTTTATTACCAATTTTGTTCTGTTCAGTTAGTGTTAACTACAAAGGACTGAGCTGGTCCTATAATGTCCCTATAAGAAAAACTGGCAGAAGAGAACCTAAGACTAAAAATTTTGATGGAAAATTGAGTTTACTGCCTATCAATTAGTTATATACCACCTTTTAAAAAGTCTACATTAGCCCAGCCAGGCATGGCTCAGTGGCTGTGGTTGAGCATCAACCTAGGATCCAGGAGACTGAGGTTCAATTCCCGGTCAGGGCACATGCCCGGGTTGCGGGCTCAATCCCCAGCAGGGGCGTGCAGGAGGCAGCCGATCAATAACGACTCTCTCATCACTGATGTTTCTATCTCTCTCTCCCTCCCTCTCTTTGAAATCAATAAAGATATATTTAAAAAATAAATAAAAAATAAAAAGTCCACATTAGCCTGCTATATTCTTTCCTTTAATTTTATTGAATAAAACCACCCAAATTCTATCCCAACCCCAGGCCTTCCTGAAACCCTCTATTATGGGTTCTATTTTATAGTTATCTGTTTACATGTTGTATCACTTACTAAACTCTGAGCTCTTTGAAGGCAGGGACCTATCCTATCTCTGAATCCCAAAGTTTAACAGAGAAAGGGAACTGTTGCAAAACAGGGTCAATAAAATGTGTGCTGAGTATATTTGATCTTAATCTAACCTAAGAATGGAATAACTATCCTGAAAAAGGAATGCTTTTATATGAAGAATAAAAAACATGAAAAGTGAGACCTAAAAAGTAGATGGAAAACAACTTCTTTACATATGTAACACATGATAAAAAAATATGGTAAACCTGATTGAGTGAAGAGAAACTTACTTGGACATAAGGAGCATAAAATCACTTAGCAGAATGACTGAAAAGTGTTAGAAATTAGATGTGATTACCTATCACACCTGGGCACTCAGAGCACATGCACAGCTGTACCTGATCAGTTCTAGCTGAGCCAGTTCCAGATTGGCTTGAAAAATAGGCTTCTTTGTGAACAGTTCCCCAAGGATGCATCTAGAAAGAGTAAAATTGAGAGGTCAGAAGAGAAATCCCTGGAGCCTATTTATAGTGTGTCTCAATAAACTTTTATGGTATATATACCATGTTGTAAATTAGCCCAAAACTGCAGTGTGTGTGTTCCGTAAAAGAAAATATTTCTTGCTGTGAAAATGGACAGTATAAAGGATTTAAATTTGCCAGCAGGTCAAACCCTTGCCACCTATAAAAAGACAGTCTATATATAAGCAGAGAAAGGGAGTCAAGAGTCCTTTTCTAACAATTCCATTGTAAATAAGAAAATAACTAAAGACTAAAACACCCACACTTCAATTTTACAAGGATGCTCAGCAGTTCCTGTAAAGAGAATACATATTAGCATTGTTCATTTATCTGCTCTATGGAATATACACTGTACTACAGCCCTCTTGGCACGGTTTTAAAAAAAAAAAGTTATTGTCATCAGCCAAGATCAGTTTCAATAGGACTTTCAAATACGTTATGCTTAAACACTTTATCATTTTTTAAAATTTATTTTATTGTTGAGAGTATTACAGATGCCCCCATTTCCCCTCCTTTGCCCTCCTCCACCCATTTCCCACCCTACCCCAGGCCTTCACCTGTCTACTGTCTGACCTTTATCATTTTGAAAACGCCTTTCAAAACTATGTTGACATATTTATAGTCTTCAAATTTCCCTTCACATATTATTTATTAATTACAACAGGAAAACTAGTTATCTATTTAGTGGCGGCAGGCAGACAGCATCTTAACCAAATGACCGAAATTAACATCATTAAGAGGCAAACAAATGTGATACCTGAGAACAACACTTATGGAGTATTCCAGCCAAAAATTCATAATCTAAACCTACTGAGTAAGTGGTCTGTAGTCTTCAAAAATGTAAATATCACAAAAGACAAAGAAATATTAAGGAACTGTTCCAGATTAAAGGATGGCAACTAAATGTAATACATGATACTGGACTGGATCCTCTATCAGGTGAGGTACTGTTTCCAGGACATTATTAGGGTACTGACAAAATGAGAAGCTAAAGTACTCTATTAAATAACAATAGTGTGTCAATGTTAAATTCCCTGAATTTGATAATTGTACTTACCAACTGTACAAATTTGATAATTTGATTATTTAAGAGAGTATGTTTGTTCTTAGGAAATGTACATTAAATATTAAGAGGGAGAGGAGCATGATATATACAACTATTTTCAAATAGTTCTGGAAAAAAATATGTAGTATATTTATCAACACACGCATTTTATTCTATGTATATAATGTATACTGTATGATATATATACATATATAACACAAGCAAATGTGGCAAGATGTTAAAAATTAATGACTCATATATGAATGAATCTCAATATAATTATGCTGAGTAAAAGATGCAAGAGGAAAAAAGGGCATACATTATGTGATTCCATTTATATAAAATTCTAGAAATGGAAATTAATCAATAGTGATAGAAAGCAGAACAGTGACTGCCTGGGAATGGGATAGTGGGGAAAGGAGAGAGATTACAAAGGAGCACATGGAAACTTTTGGAGGTGATATAATCTTGGAGGTAATGGTTTCACTGGTACATACAAAATGTATACTTTAAATATATACAGTTTATTATATACCACAAGTAAAAGGTTAAAAAAAACTTAGTGAATCTGAATAAAGGCTAAAGTTCTTTGTACTATTTTAGTAACTTTTCTGTATATTTAAAATTACTTCAAAATAAACTTAAAGATAAAAGAAAAAAATTATATGAATACTTTATACTTTTTTGTATGTGTGAAATATTTCATTTTTTAAAAAGTGGGGCGCTCTGGCCAAGTGGCTCAGTTGGTTGGAACATCATCCCATGCACCAAAAGGTTGTGGGTTCAAACCCTGGTAGGGGCATATATGAGAGGCAAATGATTGATGTTTCTCCCCCACATCAATGTTTCTCTCTGTCTCTACCCCTTCCTCTCTCTCTAAAATCGATTTAAAAAACAACAACAAATCTATCCGCAGGTGGGAATTAAAAAAAAAAAAGGTGAGGTCCTAGCTGGTTTGGCTCAGTGGCTAGAGAGTTGGCCTGTGGACTGAAGGGTCCCTGGTTTGATTCCATACAAAGGCAAGTGCCTCAGTTGTAGGCTTGATCCCTGGCCCTGGTCGGGGCACTTGCAGGAGTCAACCAATCAATGTGTCTCTCTCACATCGATGTTCCCCTCTCTCTCTCTCTCTCTCTCTCTCTCTCTTCCTTCCACTCTCTCTGAAAAGCAATGGAAAAAAATACCTTCAAATGAGAATTAAAAAACAAAAAACTCATAAAACCAATGTTTATGTAGTTTCACTTTGAAATTATTTAGCTTGATTAAATTTGAGAAAGCAGCCCGGCCGAGCGTGGCTCAGCGGTTGAGTGTCGACCTGGGATCCAGGCGATTGGGGTTCGATTCCTAGTCAGGGCACATGCCCCGGTTGTGGGCTCGATCAATGACCCTCTCATCACTGATGTTTCTTTCTCTCTCTCCCTCTCCTTTCCTTTCCTCTGAAATCAATAAAGATATATTTAAAAAAAGAAAAAATTTGAGAAAACAAAACAAACCTAGCTCTTAAATTTATTAGCACTTTTTTCTATTAGTATCTGTTAACCTCAAATGACAAATTCTTACTTCTTTATTCTCTTGAACTTTATCCAGAGATAAAAAAGTAAAATAAAGTTTAAATCTGTTTCCAACATTAAGTGTCAAATCAAATTCCAAATATAGTGTTGTCACAACCGATAAAATAAAAGGCTGAAAGAAAAAACAAACAAACTCAGCTGGGTTTTCAGACTCCAGGTATAATTTGTTGTCCTAGGCTTTCTAGTTTCTCCCCAGAATTTCAAATTGAACTGCTCCAGCAATTCTCTGAAAAGAATATCCTACAAAAGTATCTTCAGAGAAGACTACCATGGATCACCAAAGTAGTAAGTTCACATCAAAAGTAAAATAAAATCTCAATTCAATGAGTCACTGGGCTTTAAAGAAAGTCGAATTTTCTATCATTTTAATTTCCAATTTTGTTTTTGTGGTTTTTTAAATTTCAGTTTCCAATCCTTTGGTGGGAAAGACATCACTATGTAACCAACACTCTGCTACTACACTAAGGTGGCAGGTTGCAGAAACTGAAATAATAGTACAATAGAGCTATGAACTACACCCCCACCCTGCATCTTAACGGGGCATTACCTATAGAGTCTAGTGGTGACAATTTAAATGCTAATACTGTTAAGGCAAACAGTCCAGAACACAAACACACCCAGCTTGAATCAGTAATATTTAACTAAAACTTCATTTGAGTTGGCTAAGATACCACAGAAATTATGCTCACTTTCTCCCTCACCCTTTTGAATTTTGAAATAAAAGCCCTGCAGTGTTCCTTTTAAAGAATGAAATTAATAGAGGGAAAGAATGGGGAAAAGTGATATGCTCCACTGGCAATCCTAAAGCATTCAGGTCAAGGACAGTGTTATGAATGCGTAAGTCATATAGCATAAGAAACAATTAATGAACATGGCCCATGTAAAATGTCCACTCCTCTAACAAACAAATTGTAAATATAATTTTCAACAAAAAGGAACTAAAACTACTTAGAGAAATGGCTGATACCAGGTCTGGAGCAGGAAATAAACAGGATGAGCCTGGGACCAGAAAAGAAGGAAGGCTATCAAAGGCTACTATGAATGTATCAAAAAGACTCAAGAATTAACCTGAATAAACTCCCACTGGCCAAAGACTGGACAGTTTGAACAGGACTAAGGATAATACCCATAATGGATTAAAATACATCAAATATGTTTAGTTCCACGAGTTTGTAATGAAACTAAAAACAAGCCCCACAAACCCTCTCTTCAGTCACCTTTAGGGAATGCTAGAAAACCACCTCTTTATATTGAAAATGGTAAATAAAAGAATTCAACCTTTTTATCCCTACCTTTTCCATATCATTTGTAACTAAGGTTAGCCAAACAGATGTTATCTTTACTCCAGAAAGGAGTGATATAATTAGAATACCACCATCACAAAACAACCACAAATGAATTAACAGATGTGGATCATTAATAGCCAATACCATTTCAAAAAGAGACAATTATATATTATGTAAAGTGGTGTATGTGTGTAAATCTGCCACAGTAAAAATAAATATTTTATCAGACATTGTTTAGAATTGCCTGTATAAGGTGAAAATATAAAGCAGACTAATCTGTACTGAATTATTTTATTGTTTTCCAATTCTTTAGAGACAATGTACCTACTTATTGCCTGTCCTCTGGACAGAGGTTCATACTGCCTCCCACCCCCAACTCTGATGTACCATTCACTAGATAATCTGTCAGAAATACTCAAAACCACCTACTGTAGTTTCAGGGTCAGTGGGTGATTGGGAATCAAACCTGAATTCACCTACAATTTACAGAAAATGAAAGGAATAGGGAACCATGCTAAAAAATACCATCATGAGGATACAATCAGCAAAATCCAGACTGTGGGAAACTCTATAGAACAAATGACCCAGTTTCTTCTAAGGAAATTGTAAGGGGGATAAAGGGACCCAAGATAGATAAGAGGAAGAATCTATAATTAAAAGACTTGAGATAATCAATTGCAATCTATGGATCTTATTTGAATGTTTCTGGATCCCAATTCAAACTAAGTTAAAAGAAATAAAAAGACAATTGGTGAAATGTTAAAAAGCATCTCTGACATTAAGAAATACCCAACAAATTTCTCTGAAATCTGCCTAAAAGTTTATCCCAATCCTTTTGAACTAAAAAAAAAAAAAAAAGCTGCAAAAACCAATGTACAAGTTCAACAAAGTGTGAGTTACAAAGAAAAGTGAAATAAGCCAGTCAGAGAAAGCCAAGTACCACATGATCTCACTTATATGTGGGATGTAATAAATGAAATACACTGAAGAACAGAATAGATCCAGAGACATAGAAGCATGGAACAGACTGAGGGATCTCAGGGGGAAGATGGGGATGGGGGAGTGGGTGGGGAGAAATTAATCAAAGAACTTATATGTTTATAAGCATAACCCATGGACACAGACATTGGTATGGCGAAGGCCTGGGGGTGAGGTAGATGCGATGTAGAGGGGATCAATGGGGTTAAAAAAGGGATATCTGTAATATTTTCAGCAATAAAGACTTTAAAAAAGAAAAAAAGAAAAGAAAAAGAAAAAGTAAAGGGAGCCTTACCCACAGCTCCAAACATCTATGGCTGGTGTATAACGCTCCTCTCCCAGCAGAAGTTCTGGAGGTCGGTACCACAGAGTAATGACTTTGTTTGTATAAGGGCGACTGAAATGTGAAAAACAACCATGACATAAATTTACAATGGCTTCTGATGCAAAATACTTGTACAATAAAATGCAAATAGAAATAGTTGCTAATTGAAGATGGGACTATCAAAACAGCTCTGTAGCAACCTAATAGTTCAAAAGTAGTAGTTCCATTCCAATTTGGGTTGATTTATTTCAGTCTAAGGCTGACCCAAGAATTTAGATAGAATTTACTGTCTATAAGCTAGGTGGTAACAACTTGTAGGATACCAGGATATCCAAGAAGAAAAAGTATTCTTTCCTATTTTCCACATGTAATTTTGATAAATGTCTCACCTCTCTTCAGAGTTATAGAGACGAGCAAGTCCAAAATCTGCTAGTTTGATTTGCCCACTGTAAAACAAAAACAATTATTTTCATAAGTAACAGCAGCAACCTCCAAATTATACCTAAAAGTCAAGCATTAATTTAGGAGTTAAAGGAATTACAAAAATTAATTTTAACCTCAGCTCCTAGTTTCCCTCTCAATGGTCACTCTGCCAGGTTGTCTTTTGACTACTTCAGTTTACAAAGCCTTAGGGTTTACCAAACCATAGGTGTTTTTTGGGGGGAAAACTACTGCATTTTGGATTTGACTCAACTAAGTATTTCCTTCATTTCTTGGCAAACAACAGTGGCTAGAACCTGCAAGACTAAATACATATTATTGGGCGGAAAATGGCTGTTCTAGAATAAGAGAGATTTAAGAGGTCTAACAATTAAATCCAATTCATAATCCCTGACTGATTCTGGTTTGAACAAACTAGGTATACAAAAGACATTTTTGACACAACTGAAAAAATATATGGACTGAGTGTTAGAAGATAATAGGTAATAATTTTGTTAGAGTATTTAGGGTTAAAATGTAATGATGTCCATAATTTGTTTTTAAAATAACTCAGGCAGAAAAACAAAAGCAAGTACAATAAAATGTTAATTGTATATGTAATTATATTAGTGTCTCAATTTTTTTTCTTGTACTTTGACATTTTTCATAATAAAAAGTAAACACTGTGGCTATCACATTTTTTTTTTCAAACAAAGAACACAGCTTTGATCTGAATAAATGCTTTTTATGATGAATGAGGCCTTCTACCAACATATTGCCATCATTTCCTACACCATAACAATATACAACTATGACCTTAGAGGGATTCTCAAACTTTTTTTTTTTTTAATATATCTTTATTGATTTCAGAGAGAGGAAAGGAGAGGAAGAGAGAGAGACAGAAACATCAATGATGAGAGAGTCATTGGGGATCGAGCCCGCAGCCCAGGCATGTGCCCTGACTGGGAATCGAACCTCAATCTCCTGGATCCTAGGTCGATGCTCAACCACTAAGCCATGCCTCGCGGGGCTCAAACTTTAATATGAAAAAAAAAAAAAAAAAAATCACCTGGAAAGTTTATTAAAAGTATCCTGGGCTCCACTGCCACAGATGCTGATTCAGTAAGTCATAACCCCAAAATTTCTTTCTTTGAATTTTTTTTTTTTTTTTTAATGTTTTCATTGATTTCAGAGGGAGGAAGGAAGAGAGAGAGAGAGAGAAACATCAACGATGAAAGTCATTGATTGGCTGTTCCTGCATGCCCCCTACTGGGGATCGAGCCCACAACCTGGGCATGTGCCCTGACCCGGAATCAAACCGTGGCCTCCTGGTTCATAGGTTGACACTCAACCACTGAGCAACACTGGCCGGGTCAAAATCTGAATTTCTAACAAGCCCACAGGTGATGCCAGCACTGCTGTCTGAGAACCACTCCCTTAAAGGGATCACACACACATTTCGCTCTGCTAAGTATTTTGTCTTTGATAGTGACGTCAAGTAATATTTTAATAAATGTCAACACAAAATGTTGGGAAACTATTCCAAAACCATTTATTATTTCAGATTAATCATATTTAAATTCTTACATAGCCTATTTATTTACATTTACAGCTTGTTACCTCTTGGGGAATGAACAGCCAGCTGTTTTTTTTTAAGGACTGGGGCTATCTCAGGTGTGTGATAGCTCAGATCAGGCAGAAAGATGAGATAGGAAAAAGAGGCTATGCTATGAGGTGCTCTGAGCAAAGTATCAGCAATGGGACAGAACAGTAAGACAAAGTAACTCCTACAAGCATATAATGTTTTATTGCTGTTTGCTTTATTGTGCTTTTGTCAACATAGAAGCAAGACCTTCCAACAGCAAAAAAAATTAGGACTCACTGAAGGCTCAGATGATAGCTAGCATTTTTTAGTAACAAAGTATTTTCAGCCTGCCCAGTGTGACTCAGTGGTTGAGCATTGATCTATGATCCAGGAGATAGAGGTTTAATTCCCAGTCAGGGCACAAGCCCGGGTTACAGACTCGATCCCCAGCTGGGGGCATGCAGGAGGCAGCCAATCAATAACTCTCTCATCATTGATGTTTCTCCTTCTCCCTTCCTCTCTCTGAAATCAATAAAGACATTAAAAAAAAAATGTACTTTTAAAATTCAGGTATGTACATTTTTTAAACATATTGCACTCTCAAGAGACTACAGGTGTAGTGTAAACATAACTTTTACATGCACTGGGAAACCAGAAAATTCTTATGACTCGCTTTATTGCGATATTTGCTTTATTGTGGTCTGGTACCAAACTAGTAATATCTCCGAAGTATGCCTGAAACAACAAAAGTATACATTAAATCAGCTCTAATCATTCCTAGTGAAGATTATGGGCATCTTACCTACTTGCTCCAAACATAATTATATTTTAAAGTTCAACTTATAGCCCGGCCGGGCATGGCTCAGCGGTTGAGCATTGACCTAGGATCCAGGCAATCAGGGATCGATTCCCGGTCAGGGCACATGCCCGGGTTGCAGGCTCAACCAATGACTCTCTCATCATTGATGTTTCTATCTCTCTCTCTCCCTCTCCTTTCCTCTCTCTGAAATCAATAAAGATATATTTAAAATAAGAAGAAGAAGAAAAATAAAGTTCAACTTATACTCAAATTCTGAGAAAAGCAAAACGGAAAGGAATAGTTGACTTGAGCTTTATATTGAGACAAAAAAACAGGTTCCTCAAATTTCTTGGCATCCTTACTCTGATAGCCTGAGATGATCCATGACTCAAGACACATAGTAGACTGAAAGTTAAAATGGCAATAGGCATAGTTATGGAAAAATAGGCTAGACCTAAATATCACCAGCGCCTAGCATTTATCCTAATCCACCCTCTTCCCCACTCACTGTCAGTAAATGACCTTCACTGAAAACAGGAATTAGGTTACCTATAAACTTTTTGCATCTATAACTTTCCTTTATTCTTTTCCTTCAATTACAGAACAAGTATGTGAATCTCTTGTTCAAGGATAATCAACACCTACACTTGTGGCTACTACCACCTGTGACCTTGATTCCCATCTCCTCTAAAACATCACTCTTTTAAATTGTTTTGGATCTTTACTGAATCTTCAACTTCTTGATTGTCTTTTCCATTAGCACTTAAATATGCTCAAACCTCTGCATTCTTAAATAAAACTTAAAAATTAAAGACACACCTGTCACCTTTCTATTAACTGCTACTCACCCATTTACACCACACTGTCACCACTGACCTTTTAATTTTCATATTCTTGTTTTATAATCTGCCTACATCATCTGACATGTATGACCACTCACTTATGAAACTTGCCTATTTTGCATTCATGATAGTCTTTATATTCTTCCTCTTTCTCTGACCATTCCCTTAGGTTCCATCTTCTAACATCTTTTCCATGCTTGGTAACTCCTGAATCTAGGTATGTTGCTAGTGTGGAACTCCCACATGACCTATTAGCCCTGCTCTCCTCCCTCTCTCATCAACTGCTTTCTCTTTCTTGTCCAGCTGAGGACCCCTTACCATTATCTCCAAGTCACCTCACCCAGAAGTCTCTGTGTAGACAGAATTAAATGGACAAGAGCAAAAGCTAGATGGATCAGACTAGACCCTGAGACTCCTACATCCCGCTTAGCTTCCTGAATTTCCTGAATGTGGCAATGCAGGAACAGGAAGGGGCCTGACCCATCAACCAGAAAGGACACCGAGCAGGACTGCAGTTATTCCCTGGCCTGAAACATCCTCCATGAAGAAGCAAAAGGAAAAGAAGAAAGTATGATAATACTATAGTCCAGAAAGCTACAAGAGGATAGCCGTCATCAAGTTCTTGAAGCATTACTACTACATATGTAGAATAACCAAGTCCAGCATTAATGAGAATTGTGGGTCATGGAGATAGCAACAAAAAGAAATAATCTCTTAACACCATGTTTTGTCTCATAAAGATATTTAAGGACAAATATATACAGCTTACATATTTTTTAAATTTAAAATAATGCTTTAATTATGTAATTTAAAAACAAAGAATTAACTGAACCAACATCCTTCAGTGGCTGTCACCTATGAAGTTTAACCTCCTTAGTGACTTATACAAGATCCTTAAATTGGTTCTTGCAACTGTCCAGCTTTACCCTTCTTGCACTAGCAACACTGACATTTTAGTTTTCCAGACATGCTATGTTATTTTCACATTTATGCACTTTTCTCCATGCAATTTCTTTTGCCTAGAAACTCATCCTTCTGTTGTCAGTCTTTCCGATAAATTCCTATTCATTCCTCTAGACTGCATCTTCCCAGATGCTTCCAAATTCAAGGAAAAAAATGGGCTTAATAAATGTTTACTGCCTGGCCGGGCATGGCTCAGCGGTTGAAAATCAACCTAGGATCCAGGAAATCGAGGTTCAATTCCCAGTCAGGGCATATGCCCGGGTTGTGGGCTTGATCCCAAGCAGGCGCGTACAGGAGGCAGGTGATCAGTGATTCTCTCATCATTGATGTTTCTATCTCTCTCTCTCTCTCCCTTCCTCTCTCTGAAATCAATAAAAGATGCATTAAAAAATAAGTAAAAAATAAATGTTTACTGAACTGATCAATTTATTTGTTTAACTCCCATACTAAACTCAGAGTTCTCTAGTGACCAACCACCTACCCCATGCACGACTTTCAGTACTAAAACCAGGACAGTCCTGGGTAATCCTGGATGGTTGGCCACCCCACTCCACAAAGACAAAAAAGTATGTCATAATCATCACATATTCCTATCTAGGTAATGTTTGTCAAATATTAATTGAACAGAAATATTTAAAACAATGGGTGAATCAGACAAAGATGGCTATAAAGAGCCTAGTTCCTAAAGAACCAAACATTGGTCTGATTTCAATAGTACCAAACTTGCTTTTTATTCCTCGATAGGGCTATCACCAAAGACTACTGTGCATAATACATCTGATATTACCAATGAAGTTTAGGCAATTAGCCAGAGAGGAAGAAAGCAGATAAAAACTTCTGAAGAATTAGCGCTGTTCCTCACTAAATTGTCTGTCTACAGTTAAAACATGAAAGTGCTGGTCAGAAAGGTCAATCACCAATTATACATCTGTGTTTACTCTGAAACTTGGTAACTGAGAAAGTCTCAAGAGCACCTAAACCAGCAGGCACGTTTCTTCCCACTAAACAAGGGAGAATTTCACTAAGAATTCAATGTCTGTTGGAATTTGCCTAGGACCACAACAATATTATTTACTAACTATGGAAAAAGCTCTCTGAATATTCCTATAGGATATGAGTTGATCCCCTAAAATGTTTGCAATTTACAATCCTACCTCTGTTAATTCCTTATCAACACCGAGTCTGGAGACTACTGATCAGGACACCCTTATCATAAGTTGTTCCTAAAGTACTAACACCAGATATGTATTTAAATACCTGTATTATTTGGTCTACCTATAATTCCAGTTAACTAACTGAAACTAAGGGGCTCAGAAGAGAGAAAATGCTTAACTTTATTTAGTTTTACTATATTACCTGTTGTTCAGCAAAATGTTAGAACACTTAATATCCCGATGCAGGAAATTCTTTTTATGACAGTAATCCAATCCCTCCATTAGCTGCTTCATGAATGACTTGATATGATCCTCAGAAAAGTGCACCAAGCCAGATTCTAGCAATCCCATTAGGTCATGGTCCATATACTCAAATACAAGGTAAAAGGCACCTACATAGGATAAAAGAAAAAATTAAAAATAGAAAAAAGGATTATGAAATGACAATGCTTCAAATTTTAATCTAATTTTGTAACTGACCATAAGGCTCTCTGGAACAAATGCTTATTTTTATGGATGAAGAAACTAAAATTCAGAGTAGTTGAATAACTTGCCCTTTCTAAAAACAAGTAACAGAACTACTATTTGAATTAATCTTCTGCCTCCTAGTCCACTGCTCTTTAGACTACTATGACTTGAGGAGGACAACTGCCCGATCATGTTGTATTATTACTAGTCTTTTATGATGTAAGTCAATTGGCTAATTATAGACCTTAGGCTAAATCCAGTCTGCTTGTCTGTTTATTTATAAATAAAGTTTTAAAAGTGAATTTGTAACAGACAACTATGCCCATTTGCTATATACTGTCTATGACTACTTTTGTAGAAGTCTTTACCTTCATTAACAGGACTCTCATATTATGGCGGGGGGGGGGGGGGGCGGCAGCACACAGTCTATTTAGTAGAAATTGTTAATAAAATTCATAGAATTGAAAGAAGGTGAATCATCTCACTAAACTCCCTAAATTTAGAAGTAGATAAAAAAGAAGCAGCACTTTAAGAGAACTGTAAAAATATTTGAAATCCACACTATCATGCCACTTTCAAAAGGGTGCATGATAGAGACAAATATCGTAACAAAAATACTAGACCTAGTTAGAGACAATGATCTATCCAGTTTAAAAGCCTGTCTCCTAGTAACATAAAGGCAAGGATTCTCAATCTAGGGGGTAGGCTTCAAGTACTCTTTGAACTCTCAGAACTAGTATGCAACATTTTAAAGGTATTTTTTTGAAAACTGGATCCATGTTTAAAGCAGTCACGACCCCAAAAAGTTAAGAACCACTGCATTAAAGGAGTATCTTAGAGATTTGGCTGCAACCTTATACAAATTAACAAGAAAAATACAAAAACTGCAAAAGATAAGTAGACAAAGGACAACTCAAAAAAGAGAAAGTAAGTAAAATTAATAAACATGGAAAAAAACTCAGATGTACTATAAGAAATGCAATTCAAAATAATATCATACCTCACCTATCAAGATGACAATTTAAGAAAAAATAATACTCAGTGTTAGAAAAGATAAAGTGGAATGGACACTCACGGGTGGGACATAAATTATTACTCTCTTTCTTAAAAGCAATTAACATTAAATGTGAAAATCCCTTTGACCAAATAATTCTACTTCTCAGAAACTATATTAAGAAATAAATCTATGCCCGGCCGGGCGTGGCTCAGCGGTTGAGCGTCGACCTAGGATCCAGTCGATCAGGGTTCGATTCCCAGTCAGGGCACATGCCCGGCTTGTGGGCTTGATCAATGACTCTCTCATCATTGATGTTTCTGTCTCTCTCTCCCTCTCCTTTCCTCTCTCTGAAATCAATAAAGATATATTTTTTAAAAAAAAGAAATAAATCTAAATGTAAAGATTTATGCACAAAGATGCTCAATGCAGTATTGGTATATATTTTTTTAAACTGGCAACTAATTGCTCAACAGGGACTGGTGAAGTAAATTTGCATTCATCTATCTTTATGCACAGTCATTAAAGTACATTAATGATGTGAGAAATTGCTTAAGACAAGTTATAAAACACTAAATATACTTTGATCCCAGTAATGTTATACTATAGTTGTTCTATGGATAGTGGTATACTAGTATGGAGTGAGAAAGAAGTGATTGTGAGAAGTGATTGCCATTTTCTTTTTCTTATTCTTCTATATTTTCTATTTTTCCACAATGGGCATGCATTACATCCATCCATTCATCCATCCATTATTTTATTATTTAAAAATAATAATTTAAACAGTACATGGTAAATTATTTGAATAGTACATAACGGCATAGATGAAAAATATCTCTCCAGAAGCAATCAATTAAGATTTTCTTGTGCATCCCTACAGAAACTAGCTATACACTGTACTATATTTATAATCAGAAAAAGTTAACACATGCCAGGAAATAAACCTAGTATCAGATCTAACTTTCATAAATTTATCTAAATATTGTTACATAGGCAGAATTCCCTTTTAACTGCCTTAAAACTACTTCTAACAAATTCAAGAGGTACTACTCCCCTAGAGCTAGTATCTCTGATGCTCTGTACATAAGTCCAGCTTAACTTTATCCATTACATTCTAAATTTATGTACTTCAATGGTATCCTCCTTTTGTAAATTTTTTAATTTTTATTGATTTCAGAGAGATGAAGGGAGAGGGGGAGAGAGAGAAACATCAATGATGACAGAGTCATTGATTGGCTGCCTCCTTCACGCCCCCTGCTGGGGATCAAGCCTGAAACCTAGGCATGTGCCCTGACCAGGAATCAAACCTCGATCTCAATCAAGGTCGATGATCAACCGCTGAGCCACGCCGGGTGGGCTGTAAAATTTATATTTAATTATAGTTGACATACAATATTGTATTAGCTTCAGGTACACAACATAGTGAGATTCAACTTTTATATACTTTATGAAGTAACCACCACAGTATGTCTAGTAATCATTGGTCACTACAACACATAGTTAATACAATACCACTAACTATATTCCCTATGCTGTACATTACATCCCCCTGACTTATTTTATAATTGGAAGTTTGTATATTCTTAATCCCCTTTCCCTTTTTCTCCCAATCATATTCTCTCCTAACATTCCAGATTATATTCACAGATGTCATCTCTTCACAGCTGCTCATCTCTAAACCTTCAGATTTATTTCAGTACAAGTAGATTAGGCCCTAGCCAGTTTGGCTCAGTGGGCAGAGCATCGGCCCGAGGACTGAAGGGTCCCTGGTTCAATTCCAGCCAAGGGCATGTACCTCGGTTGCAGGCTCAATCCCAGGGCCTGGTCAGGGTGTGTGCAGGACGCAACCAATTGATGTTTCTCTCTCTCTCCCTTTCTCCCCTCCACTCTCTGAAAAGCAATGGAAAAAATATCCTCAGTGAGGATATTAAAAAAAAAAAATCTAGATTAGATGTCATATACAGGCTACTTCAAACATAAGTATGGAAATAAACAATTTTATCCCTCAAACAGACAAAAGTTACAAATCCAGGAAAACAAACCCAAAGATTTAGAAATACTGGCTTTGAATTCTAAACTGTATCAGTGCAGAACTACGTAAAAATAGGGATGCACATAAAAATATGGATGTAACCAGAAGGGATGATATAAAAATGAGAGTAAGAAACAAATTCATAGATACAGAGAACAAAATGATAGTTGTCAGAGAGGAGAGGGGTGAGCAGATAGGCAAAAAAGGTGAAGGGGATTAAGAAGTACAAACTGACGACTGTAAAATTAGTTACGAGGATATAACGTACAGCATAGGGAATATAGCTAGTAATATTGTAATAGCTATGTATGGTGACAGCTGGTTACTAAACTTGCGGTGACCACTTCATAAGGCATATGAATGTCTAATTGCTTTGTTGTACACCTGAAAGTAATATAATAGTTTGTAAACTATCATTAAAAATAAATTTAAAAAGTGAAAAGTAACTGATAAATCTGGGTTTAATCTCCATTATTGTTATTATAATTTGTAAAAAAAAATGACTTTAGGTGGTACAACAAACTCTAATTTTAATAATTAACAATAATTTCTAAAAGTATACGAGTACACTAATGAAGAATGGACATTTTATAAATAAGTACTATACAGCAAAAAGCAATCTGCTAACTAACATCTTAATTTTGGTATAGGTTCAAGAAAGAAACTGGAGTTTAGTAAAAACTGTTAAACAATGCAAACAGGCAAACAAGCTAAGAAAGGAAAATAAGATGTACTAATCTACCCAGTACATAGTTCTTTGCTTGTACCTTTATCCTTCTTGAAATCCAGTGCATCTTGTTTATCTGTGACAATTTCCTTCATGTTAACAACACTTCGATGGATTAGCTGACGAAGGATTTTGATCTCACGAATGGCTGTGATTGGGAAGCCTTCTTTCTCATTGTCTAGTCTCACCTTCTTCAGGGCCACTAGCTCTCCTGTCACAATCAATTCAAACTGTTACAGCATCAAGTAGCATTTTTTTGGCTACCATCATGAACCAACCAATATATGCCCTTGCTCTGAAAGACTTAATGCCTATTTTAATGCTTTATGACAGATGCTTTTATATCTTAAAAAACAAATCCCCAAGTTCCTTATTTTTGATTTCTTTAAGAGTTAAAATTTTAAATTCCATATTCAGTTAGGCCTAAAAATTTTGGTTATTAAAATGGACCAATAATTCAACGACATCATTTTAACTTCAAGGACTAATCCCCTTACCAAACAAAGAGCAACTTACTCATTTTATCTTTATCCTCTCTTAAATTCCAAGCAAGCTTATTATAAAACATTTACAATAAACAACAAAAGAGAGGAGGGTTTTAAACTGTAATAGTTATACTATTCTTTTGGAAAATTTCAGTCTATTTAGTACCTTTTAGAGACCAAATTGGGACTCAAAATTTACTTTTGCTAAATCCAGTTAAGACATCAGTATTGCTAACTTTTTAATGTGACATCTAGAATTTTGTGGCAATATTTACCTGTGTCTTTATCCTTGGCTTTATAAACTTGGCCATAGGTTCCCTCTCCAATAATCCCAATAATGTCAAACTTGTCCACACAGCGTTTCCCCCAATCACTTTCTGTTTGTCTTCTTTCTCCATAACGAGGACAACAAATTCTAACAATGGCAAACCAAAAATAAAAAATAAAAAGTTATTTTAAAAATTCAGCACTGTCAAAGAAAACAATTCTTTTATGATTTTACTAACTCCTGAATCTTTTATGAATTTCTTTATTAAAAAGGCAGGAACTGAATATTATGAAATAGTTTAAACAGTCTCTCACAATAGCTAAAACATAGATTTTTTTTTTACTTCAGGAAGACATAATAGATTTGCTTAGTTTCTGACTTCTCGAGTATTCACGTCCTCAACTATAGAATAGGAAAAGAATCCCTACATTATAGGCTTACAATAAAAATATAAAACTTTGGCCCGGCCAGGCGTGGCACAACGATTGAGCATTGGCCTAGGATCCAAATCGTGGTTTGACTCCCACTCAGAGCAAATGCCCAGGTTGCAAACTCGATCCCCAGTCAGGGGCGTGCAGGAGGCAGTGGATCAATGACAACTCTCTTATCATTACTGTTTGAACTCTCTCTCTCCCTTCCTCTCTCAGAAATCAATAAAGATATATATATTATGTATACATATATATATGTATTATATATGTATACATATATATTATATATATGTATATAAATAAAATTTTGACAATACATACATGCTCAATAAAAGTTACTTTTTATTAAGAGAGGAATGCTGTCCTAGCTGGTTTGGCTCAGTGGTTAGAACATCAGTCCAAGGACTGAAAGGTCCCAGGTTCAGTTCCAGCCAAGGGCATGTACCTGGGTTGTAAGCTGGATCCCCGCCTTGGCTGGGTCATGTACTGGAGGCAACCAATCAATGTGTCTATCTCACATTAATGTCTCTCTCCGTCTTCCACTCTATCTGAAAAGCAATGGAAAAAATATCCTCCGGAGAGGATTAAAAAAAAAATTTAAGAGAGGAAGGCTAGCCCAGCCAGCGTGGCTCAGTGGTTGTCAACCTATGAACCACAAAGTCAGGGTTCGATTCCCAGTCAGGGTACATGCCCGGGGTTGCAAACTCAATCCCCAGTAGGGGGCGTACAGGAGGCAGCCAATCAATGACTCTCATCACTGATGTTTCTATCTCTCTCTTCCCTTTCCCTCACTGAAATCAATAAAAACATATTAAAAAAAAAAAAAAAAGAGAGGAATGCTAACAATCAGAAGATCAAACCCAGATTCCACCACATTTTATGGCATGGTAATTTATGCAATTAAAGGAGAAAAAAAAAATCCCACATCTATTAATTAATGGGTACATGGTTGACACACTCTGAGAAAAAGGGCTTTTTTTTGGTCTTCGATACTCTAATTATGAACTCAAAAGATACAATGGGATCAAAGTTTGTGGTATATTCAAATTGGGGAAATTATTGCTTTTCTAAAAAAATAACACGGCTAGGTATCTGTGAATGCAGATGAATGGGTCTCCTATGTAGGTTTTTATCCATTAAAATAAAATAATAGATACACATTAGGCCCAATCTTCTATGATCCTACTGGTGTGGGTCGTAGAACAAAGTGTGAAATTTAAGCCCCATGGTTCTTCACGGTAATAAAAGCTCTAATTAAGGATAGGGCCCTCCAAAAACTCACTTTGGTCTTTTTTTATATGGTTGCTGAGGTGGTGTGATTGCCTTTGGTTCTGGAGAGTCTGGGGGAGATGGATCCCCACCAGGAAGCTCTGGAGGGAGAGGGAGGTCCGTGAGTAAGTGACGTGGCCTTTGTTCCTTCTCTTTCTTTAAAGGTTTTGAAGGCAGAGTTTCTTTTGGACTAAACAATAAAGATGGAGAGAAGAAAAGATCACAATTACTTAAAGAATATGCAAATAAAACTTTCAAAGATTTTAATGTCTGACTATTAAAAGACTACAAAGATTTTACTCTTAAAGGAAAATAACCCATAACACAAGGTAAGACAAAGAGGTTTAGTAAAGTTAAAGATACTTGGATTTTGCAAAAAGAAATCTATAGTATAGTAAAGAAACAATAGCCCTGGCCAGTGTGGCTCAGTTGGTTGAGCATCCTCCTGTGCAATAAAAAGGTTGCCGGTTCAATTCCTAGTCCGGACACATGTCCAGGTTGTGGGTTCAATACCCCGTCAGGGTGCATATGGAAGGCAACTGATCAATGTTTCTCTCTCATGTCAATGATTCTCTTTCTCTTTCTCTCTCTAAAAATCAATAAAAATGTATTTTAAAATAAAAAATAAAAATTTTGGACTATTACTTGTAGGTTCTTTAACAAACCCCTTCTTTTAATGTCCTTCCCAAGATTCTATTTGGATTTTTACTGAGATGAAATAAAATGCAGAAAGTATTCATCTTAAATTTGCAAAGTATCACTACAACTCATGGAGTTATCAAACCTATTCTATATTTTAACCAGCAAAAATTTAAATGGGAATGAAAGCTGAACAATGTAGCACTGCTATATTGCTAAAGATGTGGGAAGAACTTGGACAAAGGAAGTAGTATTTTAGAACTTGGAAAAAGAAAAAAAGCTAAGCTGGAAATCAAGACTAGTGAAAAATATCCTGACTTATTCTATTGGTTTGGAAGCAAAAGGCAACCATATCTTGATCTGCCAAAATGGATAAATAACCCTCAAACTAAAAATCTAAGGAGAAAACGTTCAAGCAACTATTACAGAATTGTTAAAGCAGGTGAAGCAGGTCTCTCATGATAATCAACAAATTATAGTCAGTGGGGAAAAAGGATGGCTTTTCTGGAATAGATTAGAAATCTCAGTTTTGAGATCCAAATTTTAAACTATATCAGTTTAATTTATGAGTAAAGGAAGGATTTTGTGCCATGCATGTCCTCAGAAAAGACAGTGCAGCATACTAATTCATGCCTACAAATAAAACCATGTTAGACAGTAAGCCTTTTCTATTCCATCACAGTATTAGTAGGTTGAAAAGGATCTGAGAGTCCTAACCACATTAGAAGCTTCCTCCACTTTTTTGACAAGTGATTATAAAAAAGATACTCTTTTTCTTTTTAAAGCAGATTGTGACTTGAGCACTACATTTCCATTCACAAAAATTGCTCTGAGTTACTTTTGAACAGCTTTCCACCGTGCCTAGACAGGCTTATAATTTTGCTACTCTAAGCAATACTTTTCTTTGGAAAACAAGCCCTATGGATAGTTACTCCCATTAAGCTGGTTCAGTTTAACATACTAATTTCTGGAGGCCAGGTACATGCAGTTGATAACTATAGAGGATGGAAGTCTTAAAAATAGATCTCAGAAGATGAAAGATATTCTTTCATGAATACTTCCACAGAACCATAAAGAACAGTTCTCTCCCTTGTATTGTAACTTTCTGAAGCATACTGCTGCCCCTTGTGTGTGAAACCATCTCAAAAGCTACTTCCTATCAATTTTCATTTTAATCTCTTGTAAATCAGACAGAATAAAATCTAGATTAGTTTGTACTCATATCAATTAGAAATGGAGTGCAAAATGATCACCTGAAACTTTGTTAAATTACTGAATGAGATGAACTTATGACATTACAATTTGCACTACAATTTTTCTACTCTGGGAACAAAGCCTATTACCAGGAAACTCTCTTGAGTCAGGATATAATAGATAGATTTTTTAAATTTCCCCAATTTTTAAGACATTCAGGTAAAGAAAATTCCTCACTCCTCAACTAATGTCAGAAATTCTTTTTTATTCCTGAGAAACTATTTTTAAATTTTTATTTTTCAATTACAGTTTACATTCAATATTATTTTGTATTAGTTTCAGGTGTACAGCATAGTGGTTAGCAACATATTTTCAATTCCTCATGATTCAGAAATATATTACTTCTTGGTCCTGCTTCACTAGAATCAAAGTATTGTATCTGAATTCCCTCATCATCATTTCATGTAAGTTTAATCTACGTTTTATATTTAGGTCTTGTTTTCTCTAAGGCTTACTTTACGGGTTCAAATATAATTTGCTACTGTGAAAATGTACATTGCTTCTGGAAAAAAAATCACATTAGGATGTTTTTTTCAAGAAACAGAATGTGTACTCCCTATTAATTCAGGGCATACAAATTGAATAGAGGTCAAATGCTATTTCAACAAATTCTAATGTTCCAAAAACCTTGGAATGATGGCCCATAAAATTGCAATGCTTAACATTACGGTCGTTAGCCTTTAGTGTAGGGCACTCAGTAAAATATGGTTCTATATAGTGCTCAGGACATACGGATATTGAGATGTTCTAACGTAGGGAAGCAGATACTGAACACCTAAGTCATTACTTAAAGATTCAGTACCAATTAGTACTGAACTATCTTAATATCAGTACTTCCTGGTTCCCCATTTATACCTGTAGACAACTCACATATGGTGAGTATATTGCATAACAGTCATGTATAATTTTTTTTAAAGTTGCCAAGCTCCAGGACTGCCCAAAGTTTAATAGCCTCTTGAAATTCGTAATAACGGGCCCAGCCAGGCATGGTTCAGTGGTTGAGTGTCGACCTAGGATCCAGAAGATTGGGGTTCGGTTCCTGGTCAGGGCACATGCCCAGGTTTAGGCTGCAGCCAATCAATGACTCTCTCATCATTGATGTTTCTACCTCTCTCTCTCTTCCTCTCTCTGAAATCAATAAAGATATATTTTTTTTTTAAAAGAAATTTATAATAATGAGATTTAATCTGTACAATGTAAACACCTCTAATAAGTCATTATTGTTAAGAAAGTATGAATTTACATATGAACTATTTTTTTTAAATGAATTTCTTCATAATTTAAAAAATTCCATAGCATAAACTTTATAATCTATCTTCTTCCTCTTAAAGTAAGTTGTTTAAAAAGTGATTTATTTTTATAAATTTCAATTAAAAATTTGAGTTGAGCCCTGGCTGGGTAGCTCAACTGGTTAGAGAGCACTGTCCTGATACACCAAGGTTACCGGTTTGATCCCATCAGGGCACACACAGGAATCGACCCATGAATGCATCAATGGGTGGAACAACAAATCGATGTCTCTCTCTCAAAAAAAAAAAATTCGAGTTAAATACATTAAAAATTAGAACCAAGCATTCTATTAACAAAATCCTAAGTCAAATGTGAATGCTCACACAGATCCTTTCTTTTCTGTAAGAGCTCAATACTTTAAATAAACAGCCTTTAAGAACAGTGTAGACTCTATAGAAGTCTAATAAACTCCAAATGAACCAGGCTATCAAAAAAAAGAAAAAGAATTAAAAAACCCTAGTGGTTAACTAAAAGTTTAAAGAGTACACAGGTGATCTATTTATTTATTTACTAATTTTTTAAATATATCTTTACTGATTTCAAAGAGAGGAAAGGAGGGAGAGAGAGAGAGAGAGAGAAACATCAATAATAAGAGTCATTGATCGGCTGCCTAGCCCGCAACCCGGGTAGTATGTGCCCTGACTGGGAATTGAACCCCAATCTCCTGGATCCCAGGTCAATGCTCAACCGCTGAGCCATGCCTGGCCAGGTCAGATGATCTCTTTAAAAGCAAGAGATCCTCATGAATGGCTATGTTCATGAAGAATATACTATATTGAAGTGTGTGTTTGGCAGCCTTTGCTTTTTTTTTTTTTTTTTTTTTAAATATATCTTTATTGATTTCAGAGAGAGGAAAGGAGGGGGAGAGAGACAGATAGATCGAGCCCACAACCTGGGCATGTGCCTTGACCGGGAATCGAACCCCGATCGCCTGGATCCTAGGTCGATGCTCAACCGCTGAGCCATGCTTGGCCGGGCAGCCTTTGCTTTTTTTAAAAATGTTTTTTTTTTAATCCTCACCTGAGGATATTTTTTTATTGCTTTTCAGAGTGGAGGGAGGAAAGGGGAGAGGGAGGGAGAGAAAGAGAGAGAAACATCGATGAGAGAGAGACATTGATTCGTTGCCTTCCCTATGTGCCCCAACCTGGGGTCGAGCCTGCAACCAAAGTATGTGCCCTTGGACAGAATCAAACCTGGAACCCTTCAGTCCGAGGACCGACGTTCTAACCACTGAGCCAAACCAGCTAGGGCCATTTTTATTTTGAGAGAGAGAGGAAGGAAAGGAAAGGAAAGGAAAGAGATAGAAACATCAATGAGAGAGAAGTATCACTGGTCAGATGCCTCGTACACAGCCCCCCACTGGGGATTGAGCATGTGACCTGACTGGGGAATGGAACTATGACCTCTTGATTCCTGGGTCAAGGCTCAACCACCTGAGCCACACTGGCTGGGCTTTTTTTTCTTTTTTTTTTTTTTAAATCCTCACCAGAGGACATGCTTGAGAGAGAAGGGTCAGGGGAGGGAAGGAGGAGGAAAGAGAGAGACATCAATGTGAGAGAGAAACATCAATCAGTTGCCTTCTGTATGAGCCCTGACCAGGGATCAAATCCACAACCCAGGAATGTGCTCTGACCTGGTATCGAACTGGCAACCTTTCTGTGCACAGGACAATGCTCAACCAACTGAGCCACTTGGACTGGTCAGCCTTTGTTTCTTGAAACCAAGTCATGTAAACCATGAATCAGAAAGGCTTACACAATACCATTAGTTAAATTCACTCCTGCATTTGATACCTGGGTTAATATACTCCTGCCCAATCTATATGTTTGAAAGAAAAGTTTTATTCTTTTCCCAAAAGGATTTTAACTCAAAGATGACAAATACTGCCCGACCAGGCGTGGCTCAGCGGTTGAGATTTGACCTAGGATCTAGGAGATCACAGTTCAATTCCAAGTCAGGGCACATGCCCAGGGCTGCAGACTCAATCCCCAGTATGGGGGCCTGCAGGAGGCAGCCAATCAATGACTCTCTCATCACTGATGTTTCTCTCTCTCTCTCTCTCTCCCCCTCCCTCTCTCTAAAATCAATAAAGATGTATTCAAATAAAAAAAGGAAGACAAATGGAAGTTTTATGTCATCCATGTGCCAAATGACTTAACTACATGCCCAGTGTCATTTTACACAAACCCTGACTCTGGCTCCTTCAGCAGTTTTACTTATGCATTCAAATAACCACTATCTACTGATTACATTCTGTGTTCTGTGTTTAAAGCACCGCTGGCAATAAAAAGATGTATATCCTATTCTCAACATTTAACCTGCTGCCATTTCACATGAGAAAATACAGAAGAATATGAGACCCATATGAAACTTTTAGATTTCTTCCTGAAAAGTGTTCTTACATAAAAAGTACTGCCCTAGCCAGTTTGGCTCAGTGGTTAGAGTGTTGACCTGCAGACTGAAGGGTCTCAGGTTCAATTCCGGTCGAGGGCAAGTACCTCATACTTCAGTTGCAGGCTCAATCCCCAGCCCTGGTCAGGACACATTCGGGAGGCAACCAATCAACATGTCTCTCGCATCAATGTTTCTCTCTCTCTCCCTTCCACTCTCTCTGAAAAGCAATGGGAAAAATATCCTCAGGTGAGGATTAAAAAATTTTTTTTTCACATGAAAAATAGATATAGCTGGTACATGGATAGAGTGGCATATGTATATATATACACACACACATATATATATATATATACACATACATATGACAAAAAAATCATCTTGAATTTAAAATTGACAGTGAAAAAAGAAAATTGATAGTGAAAGAAATCTTCATTTCCATTTTTCTACCTTTCATACTTTACTTGTATTATATGTGAAAAACAACTAATAATCATACCTTTAAAAATAATTATACTGGACTATGAAATAAAATATAGTTATACTTTCAGAATCAAAATTGATCTATAACAAAAACAATTTGCTCACTTTATTTTCTCTTATACACATTCTTAAAGAGAGCCACACATACTTAAATAAGCACTGAATGGGTCTTACTTTACCTTTCATCCCCAATCTGAAATATAGAAATCCCTATGTGCCATCTGTCAACATCATTCCACCTCTGAAAATCTGTACTCTACTTGACCCATAGTAGGTAGATTCAATAGTTATTTGGTGAGCTAAATAAACATTTCAAAATAAAGATTCTTAGCGCCACACTAATACTGTTCTAGCCACTACATAAACTAATATTTAAAAGAGGTTCTTGTGGGTAGATATGTGGGTAGATAATGGCCTAGGGTCCTTTTAGATGACGTTAAACTGACTATGTTCCTTTTCCAACAAAAACTATAAAAACATATAGTTTGTATCTATAAATGTATTGTGTACCTCAAATTTTTCTACATAAATTTCAGTTGTTATTTTCCTTTGTAGTTCTCAGGATGTGGCAGAATTCATAAATACCTATTAATATTAGAAAAAGCATGTGGAATTTAAAAAAAAAATCAGATATACTACCATGAACAGTACTGGAGCCATTTTTTTAAATACTCATTGTCATGTCCCACCCCTGCCGATTTATTGCACTTACACCTTCCCAAAAGGCACAGAGGGTAGTTAGGAAAAATATATACCTAAAGGGCTGAAATGTATCACTGTTTGAATCCCCTATGTCACTTGGAAAGTAATGGAGGGTTGAGAACTGGTCTAGGATGCAAGATAAGTGGTACTTATTTTTGTGCTTACAACAGAAATTCCATGCAGTAAACTAAACTCATATCCTAGAAAATCAGAGGGCCTCAGTAGAAAAAACAGTAACACAAATGCTGTCATGGCATATGTTACTGCTAAATCATGTTTGGTGGTACTTGCCTAGCTAGTCCTGCCAAGAAATTAAATTTATTTCCTAATGTCTTCCATAAAATCAGATTCATGCTTCATAATCACTTAATCAGTTCTCAATACTCAGAGGACTCATTAAAATTAGTTTTTCCCATCACCCCATTGTGAATTTATATTCTAAATAGTAACGATTCTACATATTGTTCTTCTGCTTCTTACAGAATAATTTGATTTTTTTTAAGCAGAACTTTTTGAAATAAATCTGGCTTATTTTTCTCCTCGACCAGGAGAAAAAACAAAAAACAAAATAGATATATAAAAGACATTTTGGGGACCACTGGTGATATCTAATATTATTTATATTATGTTACTGATATTATTATTAGAGACATACTAAAGAACTCAGAAGTGTCAAATACCTACAGTTAAAGAAATATGGCCAAAAGTTAACCATTGGTAGATCCAGGTGAAAAGTATAAGGGTGTTAACTGTATCATTCTTTTAATTTTTCTATAGCTATTAAATTTTTCAACTAAAAATCTGACAAGTGCTATTGATTTTTAAGAATCTGAATCCAAATTAGCCTTATCAGTAAATAAACTTATGAGAAAAAGGGTTAGTGGGCCTCAAATTGTAATTCTTCCTAAGTAATGTCATAAATAAGGACTTTCCCACTGAAAACGGAACATTAAAGGCATTTCCTATTCATAAAAGCATTCTAAATAGCAATGAATTAGAGCAGTTTTAACAAAGTTTGAGAAAAATGTATTATACTTAGATTGAGAGAGTAAGTTTTCTCAGTTAACTATAGGACTTACCTATCCATGTCATCTTCTCCAAGTAATAAGGGTGGGAGGGGCAGAGGAGGCAACGTTGACGTTTTTAGGTGTGGAATAGCAGCTGTTACAGACACTTGAGTCTTCATAGAAACCTGTACAGGGGGCTGAGAATTTGCCTGAGAGGACAGAGTAGATGTCCTTGAGTGAGTAGAAGGGGGCAAAGTTGGAGTGCTAGAAGCAGGAACCTGACTAAATGCTGGTTGGGGAGGAGGCAGAGGTGGTTGCTGTGGCATAGCTGGTAGTGGAGGCAAAGGTGGCAAAGGGGGTGTCTGAGGTGGAGGGGTAGTAGTTGGTAAAGGAGGTGGAGGAGAAGTAACTGTGGGGAGAGGTGGAAGGGTCTCCTTTTCTGATGTCTCTGTCTCTTTTGGAGTAACAATCTCCTCCTTCAATGCCATGGGTTTAGAGTCTCTTGATCCCTGTACTTTCAAATCTTTAACAGGATGCTTCTCAGAGTTCTCATCCACCTTTATTTTCCCTGTATCTAAAGAATTTTTGGCTTCTGTGTTTAGATGTGTTACATTCATCAGTTCAGTATCTGGGGCAGATTTTTCCAATTTTAAACCTCTGGGTAACTTTTTAGACTCCAAACCTGAATCCTTAGCCTCTACTGAACTGTTCTCTTTTCTAGCCAAAATAATAGGTGAACCCTTGGATTCCTTTCCATCCATTTTTGCAGCAGCAGCAGCTGCTCTTTCCTTCTTTTTCCTACTGAGTTCAGCTCCCAAGCTGGAGTTCAATGGAAGCCTGACAGGTGAGATACTGGAATGTCGACTGCGTGACCCGGATCTCTTCTTCTTACTGTGAGAGGACGAGTGTCTTGAATATGCGGGACTTCTACTTCTAGACTTCATGGATTTCCTAATGGAAAAAGAAAACGGCAATTTAATGAATAGGCTATAGCAACAAAGGAAAATAAATCAGTTAAATTATGGAGAACTGTAACTTAAAAAACCACTTTGAGTAAGTTAGCAAACTTAAAAATAATTAGGTATCAAATAATCATAAATCAACATTGGTTCATTAATTGGTTTAATTATAACAAATGTACCATACTAATGTAAGATGTTAATAGTGGAGAAGCTGGGTACCAGGGGATATAAGAACTCTTTGCGCTATCTTCACAATTTTTCTGTAAATCTAAAACTATTCTAAAAAAGTTTAAGAAATAGATTATAACTAAATCCTGTATGACAATATACTTCAATCATATAAAACTAAAAATTATTTAACTGAAGGGAGACAGATCGATATTTTTCCCCATGTTAGAAAATACCTATAGTCATAATATTTACTTTTAGAATTTTGGTTTAAATTTCTGATAAAGTGAAAACATGATTGAAAAAAATCAAACCTTATACTAAAGGTGGGTTATATCAATCAAGAAATTAAAAGTAACTAGCATGCTTCGCCAAAATCTAAACTTTTAACTAGAGAACTATTTAATTGACAGATCCTAGGAAAAGATTTTGTTCCTGTATCCTCAAGTTTATAATTAAGTTGTGCCTCTACTAAACAAAGCCCCAAGATACAAAAGTTGGAATTAACAAACTATAAACTGGAGAAACTGTCTTACCAAATAATTAGAAGTTCTCAAAACTATAACGGCTTCTGGTACTTTCAAATATAAAATGATTTCTAATAAACTTTTTAGGAACTCAAAAAGCAAGGTATTATTGCATGTTCAATTTATTTTCATTATTAAAGAAGGATTGGGAAGTAAAATTTCATTTTTATTTATTTATTTTTTAAATATATCTTTATTGATTTCAGAGAGAGGAAAGGAGAGGGAGAGAGAGAGACAGAAACATCAATGATGAGAGTCCTTGATCGAGCCCACAACCCGGGCATGTGCCCTGACCAGGAATAGAACTCCGATCGCCTGGATCCCAGGTAGACACTCAACAACTGAGCCACGCCTGGCTGGGCGGGAAGTAAAATTTTAGAATCTATGAGGCATATTATTCTAAATTGACACCCAACCCTCATTAATTCTTTTTGCTTTTTAATAAAGCCTAATGTGTTTAGGCTTTAAGGTAAGGGGGATGGGGGGGAGAATTAGCACTAAAACTGTAACTGGACAAAACATAATTTGCCCAGGAATCTAAAACAAATTGTAAATTGTTTCCATTCCAGATCTTCAATATCCCCCTTTATCTTTGATCACTGGTAAGACTGACATGAATCAAAAGTTTCAAAATAAATAGCATATGTGTGTAGGGGAAACAACTCACATGATGTTAGCCATGATTTTCTTATACTGCTCTTTGGAAGTTTGCCCCCAAAACTTAGTTAAAATATAGTCATTACTAGAATCAAAGTACTCAAAACAACAATAACAACATATATATAGATATATACACACATATATATATATATAAACATGAGTATATAAACTATTGAAAGTAGTTAAGTGGGTTCACCAAATATCCACTTACCCTTAAAATAAATACTTCTCTTGTAAAAAACTGGCTAAAACAAGAGGTTTTCTCAGATTAAATTAGAGCTGGGATAAAACTAACACCTCTATCCCAGGAAAAACTTCTAAAATCCCAAACACTAAGTAGTGTCAGAGACTACGCTATACAAAGCATTGTTTCTATAATCTTTCAGCATGACTAAATCTTCCTAAGAAACTTTGCTAAAAGCCCTTGAATTTCTGAACACAAGCCTATTGTCAATGGGACATTTGAATGGCCATATACTTAAGGTATTTTTATGATCCAGATCCACTCTTCAAGGAAAAAAAAGGGGGGAGACAACAAGTAGGTAAATTCAGGCAACAATAAAAAAAATTGTCTTAAAAAATAAACATATTTTTCCTCTGAATTAAGTTAGGTTGCACCCATCTGAAATTGCTACTATTAATCACTATTAATTTGGTAAATACAAAGACCTTGCATTTCTGCCAAAGCATTTTGTCTTTTAAAACAATGTTGCTTACTTAATTTTGACTCTCTACCAAGGAAAAAACACAGAGAACACCAGAGAAGGGATCTGTATGTTCCTCTACTCTGACTCTAAGATTAAAGTTCTGTACTTACTGTTTGGGACTCCAACATATAAGGAAAAATATATAATGCACAATACAAACATATGATGCTCTCTACAAACCAACTAAAAATGTGTGTGTGACTCTAGGATTATTATGCAGTGCTTATATTTGTGTCCTATAATACCATAAGGTGTCTCCAATTCTTTGACTTATTTTTACCATTTCTGCACTAGTTCCAGTTAAGTAAATAGAGGAAGAAAAAACTTCAGCTATGATTCCAAAAGGAATCATTGCAAAGCTGCAGTGTAGGTCTTACTGGAACTCATTTTAGTGTTTTAACCTCAATGCACTTCTATATTCCCAAACCCCACAACAATAAAAATTCTCAGAACATCCTTATTAAACTACTCAAGAAAACAAATATTTGACTGCTCTGTCTGTGGAGTAGCCACTTTCTGTTTTACTGCTTCACTAAACTCTCACTTAAAAAAAGAACAAAAGAGGGAAAAAACCCAAATATTCTGAGAATATTTCATTTCTTAGGGTTCCTTAAAAAACTAAACAACTTCACAAATGGTACACTTAAGACTTATCCATTTCCCTGTATATAAATTTTACCCCTCATTAGCTGATGACCTCTAGCTAATGATATATATACTAAAGCATTTATAATGAAGTATGCTGATGTCAGCAACTTTGAGATAAATCAAAACAAAAGATGGTCCTAACTGGTTTTGTTCAGTGGTTAGCATCAGCCAGAGGACTGACGGGGTTCCAAGTTCGATTCCTACCTCCGCTGTAGGCCTGATCCCTGTCCCGGTCGGGGTAAGTGCAAGAGGCAACCAATTGGTGTGTCTCTCTCACATCAATGTTTTCTTTCTTATTCTCAATCTCTCTCTCTCTCTCTCTCTCTCTCTCTCTCCCCCTTCCACTCTCTCTGAAAAGCAATGGGTTAAAAAATAATAATAAAGCAAATGATGAATTGATGGATACGTATAAAATATATAGCAAATATTAATTGTAGAATGTAGGTGGTACATGTATGGACTTTTCTGTGTTTGAAAATTACAATAAAATGGAAGAAAAGACTAAGGAATTTCAGACCCTGACAACTAGGAACTCAGAAGCTTGATCAATTCAAACTAGTTTATAAGTAATTATAACTTTAAATCAACAAAAATTACTCGCATTGACATTTAAAGATATGCATGCGTTTTTTCAAATTAGAATAATTTCACTAGTAGTATTCAACATTTTCCTTACTTATAGAAGTTACTGATTGGCTTCAGGTACCAGTCACTGTATTATGCACTTCATATTTACTAACTTAATCCTCACCACTCTAGAAATTGGTAGTTATTACTCCCATTTTACACATAAAAAAAACCTAGGCGTGGAAAAATTATTTGCCTAAGGACACAAAGCAAGATTAGGACTCCATTCAGGTATAACTCCAAAGCCCATGTTCTGCTCTTGTGGACAAAGGTGAGTCCACAAAAAGGGAGGTACATCCTACAAAGAAAAACAGTTTCCAGTAGATAATTCACTCCAACAATTAAATTTCAAACTAACATGCCTTTCTTGCAAAAATAACACAGTAAAGGCACTATTACCATTTTTTTTAGAGAAAGATTTTGAAAATTGTCAGTGGTCACAGGGTAGGTCAATGGTGGTGCTGTAAAGAAAATCAAATTATCACTGGAACCAATTTCTGCTAGGCTCTACCATCAAAGGGAAAAAGCATGAATCAGCTGAATTTCCACTAGAAATATCTGTGAAAAGACAGGAGTCTTCTGTAAGACACTAAAACATTGTCAATTAGGAAATAAGTGAATTTAACAAGTTTGAACACTCAGTGGGCAGAACAAATGGTAGATGACCTAGGCAAATAGCCTTAAGATAATTCAAATGAAAACTAATTTCTTACATCTCTAATCAGGTTCAATGAGGTCTCAAGCACTAATACCAAGCGGTTTTTAAAAATTTTTAAACAAAGCAACAGAAATAGCTAGATAAGTTTTGGAAACCAGTATCAACTCTATGCATGATTTTTCTTCAGCTTACAGCTGAAGATCCTGTCACTGGAAGTACCTACCTTTAGCAGTTTAACTCTCCACTTTTCAAATTCTGGGTTAAGAGGAGACCAGTCACTCACTTGAATGATTAGCCAATAGTAAAGGGTTCTAGTCAATGAACAATGGGAACTTCAACAAAACATTACTAACTGCCAGTTCCTCATAACCCACCCTAAGAAAGAAAGGACTGTTAGACAAATAACTCACCTGGGGAGTGGACTCCGACTCAGAGACCGTTTGCTGGTGAAAGGGCTGCTGGATCGCCTTCGACCATAGGGACTCGGTGATCTCCCACTGTAAGAGCCACTCCTTTCATAGCTGGAAGAACGTCTCCGGCTATAGGGACTCACAGACCTCTGTCGTCTGCTGTAGGGACTGGGTGACCGGGTGCTGGACTGGTAGGCTGAAGGCTCCTTGTAAGGTGGGCTAATTGACTGCCTTCTTGAGGTACTTCCAGGACTCTTCTTGTAGGAGTCATAATTGCTGGAGGTGTGAGATCTTGGGGGACTAAGGTCATAATCTTGGCCATAAGAAGCTCCCGAGGGGCTATCATCTTGCTTGGGGCTGTCAGACCATTTCCTGTGGGGACTCCTGGATCTCCGTTTGGGGCTGTCCACTGTTTTGTAGCTTTTGGGTGTTTCCCTTTTCCGATGACTTTTACTCCGGTCTTTGTGCCCAGACTTCAACTCACGTTCTTTCCGAGCCTTTTCCTTGTGTAGTTTGGATGACCTGGATTCCTTGTTGCTGCCGCTTTTGGAGATCTGTGCCTTCCCATAGTCATCATTCTCCTCATTCGACCGCTTTGAGCTTCCTGATATCCGGTCCTTCATCGATCCCGACTTGCTGGAAACTTCCTGGTTTTTTTCTTTTTCCGTCTGTTTACTTTTTAGTAAGTCCCGGGAACGTCTGTGCTGGTGGTGACGATGTTTGTGCAGGCGGTCACTCCGATCAGTTCCACGACGTTCATCATTCTCCCTCCTGTCTAATTTGAAGGCCATGTCGTCAGAGAAGGTATCTGAATCAGAGCTGATGTCATCATACTCCACCAAAGGTTTGATAATTGTACCCAAAGGTGCTGCTTCGGGGGTCACCAACCCCATGTCTTTGGAGTGCTTGGACTTGTGCCGTTTGTGCTTCGACACCAAGCGGTGACGCTCTCTGCTGTTGGAGCTGCCACCTCCTGATGACGGCTGCAAAGTTCCAGAAGCTCCTCCACTCCCGTCCTTCTTGCCCCCATGTCTCTCTGGATTGGGCATCCCCTTCCCCCTGGCCTCAAAAAGGGGAAAAAGTTCCCCAGCACTCCAAAAAGTAACCCCCACCCTCCCCCCAACCCCAACCCCACGCCTACCAAAGCGCCCCGAGAAGGGGGTGGGGAGGGAAGGGACCGTAGCGCAGGCTCCTCCTCCCTCCCGACTCGTCGGCACCCTCCTACATGAGGTGGGGGTGAAGGAGCCAGGGAAGAAATGAGAGTTCCTCAGCAGTGGAGTTTCGAGACAACCGGCAGCCGCTCAAGTCTGTTTGCCCTCCTCCCCGCGCTGCGCCAATCCTCAGGCCCCGGGGCCGGGGAGGTCGAGGAAGTAGGAAGCCGACGGCCCGGGGCTGCGCGGCCGACTCCGGCTCTGGAGCCGTGAGGACTGCGCGGGCCTTAACCCTACCCGGTAGCCCGGCTCGGGGTGGCTTCCTGTCGCTCAGGTTCCGCGGCCTAGGTGCCTCACACCCCCTTTGTCCTTCGCTCTTGAGGGAGCTCCTTTTCTTGCCTCCGCCTCACCTCAATGCCCCCCACACTCACCCGCTCCCTCACACAGACTCAGTCCCACACTAGGTTAAACCGAAACGGCACTTGGAAGAGGGGGAGGGGCAATCCCAGGAAATATCGCGAGAATACTAAGCTCGCGGTATTTCGTGCTCCCTTTTACTTCTCTCTACTGCTTGATGAAACAACGCGAGAACAGGGCCGGAGGACGAAACGCGATTTTCCATTTTCTCGCGATAAGCTCCTCGCTCTGCGTTTGATCAGCTTTGTGGAAACGGAGCTAGGAGAATTTTTTTTTATTCAAAACTTTATTGATAACTCTTTGAACAAATACTCTCAGGCTCCAACGCAAACTAATTTTTTCAACTACTAGGATTGTTGGATAGGACAAGGACCTCAAGGTCTGAGTGGTTGTTACTAAAGGATTTTCTTGCTGTTAAAATGTAGGACAGTATTTTGCAAACGAGCTGTAAACAGGATGAGATTGACAGGAACTCAACCAGCCAACTGCAAGAAGAAATCAACAGTGTAATTGACAAAATAGTGAATATAAGCAATGGCTAAGCCTTCCCTGGGAGAGGCAAGAGCCTGGGATATGAATCTCCTGTCTCCTCTACTTGTTGCAACTAAATAAAACCACCCCTCCTTGAATAGAGCACTTCAAGCAGCAAACCCCTTGAGTTCTGTAGGGATAAAAATATTGTCAACAGGGCACGGCAAATGTGGGGATATTTCAACCCAAGTCCCTAAATATTAACAATGCTTGCAACTTATATTAAGTGCATTATCTTTAATTCTCATACTACCCTGCAAAATGTGATATCCTCATCCCTATTTTACAGATAAGGAAGCCCAGACTCAGAGAAGTTAAATAACTTACTCAGAGTAACAAAGCTAGTCCAGAAAGTGCTAAGGATGAGATTCAAATTCATGTCTGACACTAAAGCACAAGCACTTTCATTGTGTGGCACTCTCCCCAGTCTACTTCAAACCTAAGAACCTGAAAGCTTATCACTTCTTGGGATCATCTATGGCTCTTCTGAAGTTATTTAGCCTTTTACCTTCACACAGAAGATTATAATTATGAACAAGAAAAGCATGATATTTATGCACAAGACAAAAACAGTAGCTTACACTGCCTCTCATTTTTTACTTTTTTTTTTTAATCCTCACCTGAGGATATTTTTTCCATTGCTTTTCAGAGAGAGTGGAAGAGACAGAGAGGGAGGGAGAGAGAGAGAGAAACATCGATGTGAGAGAGACACATCAATTGGTTGTCTCCTACACTTGCCCTGACCCGGGCTGGGGATTGAGCCTGCAACCAAGGTATGTGCCCTTGGTCAGAATCAAACCCAGAACCCTTCAGTTCTCAGGCTGACGCTCTAACCACTGAGCAAACCAGGTAGGGCTCATTTTTTACTTTGTAAAAAAAAATATGCCTAATAAGATTTCAGGGAGAGGAAGGGAGAGGAAGAGAGAAAGAGAGAAACATTAATGATGAGAGAGTCATTGATCAGCTGTCTCCTTCATGTCCCCCACTGGGGATCGAGCCCTGAAAACCGGGCATGTGCCCTATCCAGGAATTGGACTACTATCTCCTGGATCATAGGTGGATGCTCAACCACTGAGCCATGGCAGGCGGGCTCATTTTTCACTTTTTGAAACTCCACACATTCATTCATTCATTCCATCTTCATAACAACCCTCTGAAATAGGGTTGTGTATGATAGGTAACTAAGGCACAGGGAAGTTGTGACTTTTCCAAACTTATTAATTCTTTTCCTCAATGAATTTATCTGTGAAGTGTTAAGGCCTTTCTCTGTGTGATAGTGCCCACTCAGGGCCCTTAAAAAGGATGTAGACAATATATTTATACAATAAGATATAAGGTGATAAATGTCATAAGGATGATACAGAGTACTGCCTAGGTTCAAAAGGAGGTTGGGAGTGTTAAGAGAAAACTTTATAAAGGGCATTTAAGTTGGCCCAAGAAGAGTAGATATAATTTGTTTATGCAAGGGTGGGCAGATCAACCAGTAAATTAGGAGCAAGAAAACATTCTAAATGAAGATAGAAAGACCCATTCTCAAAATCACTCCCTGAAAATAGTCTTATTGCTTTTGGTCACATGGATACTAAAAAAAGTTTTTACTTAAATGTTTGAGTTCGTGAATCTTGATTACAAATGAAAAAGACCTAGATTTTCATGACAACTTTTTAACCATCTATGGAAGTAGTCAAATTAATGCTTTCAAGGAAAAATAAAGGAAAAAGAAAAAGATAGAATTAAGTACTGGAACTCAGGTGTGGTAACTTCCCATCATTGCTGCAAGAGGGCCTGGATATAAAGGCTCCCACCAATGTCTGACATGATGGAAGATGGCTTAATGGGCCAATTAGATGAAGTGACTGACCCACACCCACACACCCACAGTAAAATGAAAAAGTGGGGGTGGCAGAAGGAATTATGGCAATGTGTCAAATAAATTCTTGAAAATAATATTCATCATTCAAATTAAACAGCATTAATTATATTTATAATTATTAATTATCTGGTTGTTACCTATTGAAGCAGAATAGAGATCCCCTAATGAATGAAGTTTTTTACTGAATTTTTATATTCTATATTTAAATTTTTTTAAAATTTATTGAGAGAGAGAAACATCAATTTGTTGTTCCACTTATTTATGCATTCATTGATTGACTCCTGTATGTGCCCTGACCAGGGATCGAACCCAAAACTTTGGTATATGGGGATGACGCTCCAACTGAGCTACCAGTCAGGGCCTTTTATATTTTTATAGCACTTTTCAATTTTCGACAGAAGTCTTTTTAGCCTGTCAACAAATATCAGCTGAACAAATAAATAACCTGGTGTGGTGGCCAGGTTGGATATTATTATATGTATCTACCGATGAAACTGACACACAGGAGTTGGAGCATGTTTACACTAAGTGTAGTTAGTATCAGGAGCAGGGACACTCTTTCTTTAATCCTAGGCCAGCACTCTTTCTTTTCTTCTTCTTCTTTTTTTCATCCTTACCCAAGGATATTTTTCCATTGCATATTAGAGAGTGGAAGGGTGGGAGGAAGCGACAGAGAAAGAGGAAGAAAGAAAGAAAGAAAGAAAGAAAGAAAGAAAGAAAGAAAGAAAGAAAGAAAGAAAGAAAGAAAGAAAGAAAGAAAGAAAGAAGGGAGGGAGGGAGGGAGGGAGGGAGGGAGGGAGGGAGGGAGGGAGGGAGGGAGGGAGGGAGGGAGGGAGGGAGGGAGGGAGGGAGGGAGGGAGGGAGGGAGGAGAAAGAGAGAGAGAGAAAGAAAGAGAGAGAGAGAGGGAGGGAGGGAGGAGGAAGAGAGAGAGAGAAAGAAAGAGAGAGAGAGAGGGAGGGAGGGAGGGAGGGAGAAGGAGAGAAGGAGAGAAGGAGAGGAGAGAAGGAGAGAAGAAGAGAAGGAGAGAAGGAGAGAAAGAAAGAGAAAGAAAGAAAGAAAGAAAGAAAGAAAGAAAGAAAGAAAGAAAGAAAGAAAGAAGAAGGAAGGAAGGAAGGAAGGAAGGAAGGAAGGAAGGAAGGAAGGAAGGAAGGAAGGAAGGAAGAAAGAAAGAAAGAAAGAAAGAAAGAAAGAAAGAAAGAAAGAAAGAAAGAAAGAAAGAAAGAAAGAAAGAAAAGTGAGAGACACATCAACTGGCTGCCTTCTGCACATGCCCCAACTGAGGCTGGGGATCGAACCTGCAACCCAGGTACGCACCCTCGACCAGGAATCAAACCGCCAACCCCAGGGGTCCGAGGGCTGACGCTCTAACCATTGAAAACACCAGCCAGGGCAGCACTCCTTCTGTTGCACTACACTTTCTGGTTTTGGTGGATAAAATTCTATTGTAATATCAATTATATCTCAATAAAGCTGGAAAAAATTCTGTTCTAAGAAACCTCAGGTTGTGTCCAAATTTTAAAGTACAAAATCTACCCTAAACTGCATGGTTTGGCCCAACAACTAGTGAGAATAGTACTTTTGTAAAATAAGGGTTGCTTCATTGTACAGAAAAACTTAAACTCAGAAATTCCACGACTGCACGATTTAGTTTATTTGCAGTTTTTCCCAGTGCAGGAAGTCAGTGCAACTCCATGAACTCCAAGATGATCAGTCAACTGATTACTATACTTTCCCTGTAAATCCCAAAGCAGGTCAGAAAGCTTCTCTTTAGGCTGTACACAAAGGAAATATTTAACTAAAGTTACAATAATTTCTTATCCATTACAAACCAATTTGTTAGTTTAGATTTTAGGTTTAAAGAGTCCTTTGGCTCAGCTGGCATGGCTCAGTGGTTGAGGATCAACCCATGAACCAGGAGATCCTGGTTCAATTCCTGGTCAAGACACAAGCCCAGGTTGCTGTGGGCTCAATCCCTAGTAGGGGGCGTGCAGGAGGCTGCTGATCAATCACTCTCTGTCATCATCCATGTTTCTTTCTCTCCCTTTCCCTTCCTCTCTCTGAAATCAATAAAAAACACATTTTTTAAAAAAAAAAGACTCCTCTGAAGTCACCCTCAAAACTTAGTCATTTAAAATTTGCCCATTATTCCCTTCTTGCCATATAGGAAGATTGTTCCTATGCATTTCTTATTTAATGACATGTCTCCTAGCTTTTTGAATACAAATTTTCAACAGTGTCACTTCATTTGCATTTTTAAATTATAACTTATTCTATTCTATTCTGTGACCCAAATTTGGTAAAGTTTACTCTATTTTCAAGCTTTGTAACGTTTAAAATTTTCTACTTATATTTAGTATGGACATTATTGTTTATCTGTACAGAGAACTTCCATGAGAAAGCATAGCTGTGTATCTAACATTGCTACTTTTGCCATAATAATAAATTAACAAAATTTTTTGAATACCTATGATTATTGTGACCAGTTGTGTTTTCAGAACTCTAAATCAGATGACCCAATCAAAGGCTGGGGCTGTTTTTTCATGTTTATATTACCACTTGCTAATACACAAGTATTAGGACTCCATAGATGCTTGTTCAATGAAGGACACTTTGTTTGACAACAAAAAAGGAATCAGCAGTTAAAATATGAACTATTGCCCAGCCCACGGTGTGGCTCAGTGGTTCAGCGGCCTCCCATGTACCAAGAGGTCACTAGTTCAATTCCCCTTCAGGGAAATTGCCCAGTGAGGGGCGTGCAGGAGGCAACCAATTGATGATTCTCTCTTATCAGTGTTGCCCTCTCTCCCACTCCCTTCCTCTCCAAAAGTCAATAAAAACATTAAAAATAAAATAAAATATGATCTATTGGTGCTTTGCCTCTCAGAAGCACGCCCATGCCTTTTTTCACCCCCTCAGGGTCCCCATGAGACTCGTAACCACGGGAGCAATGGGCAGTAGCAGTTTGGCCTGGGCTAACCCCCTGAACCTGTCTCCAAGGCCCCTTTTCTCTGACTTCCCAGTGAGCCAAAGCAGCCCCACCTAAGCTCATTTCCTTCCTATAGCATTTCTAGAGAGCAGAAGCAGCCCCACCTAGGCTCTCTCCAGTTGCTTTTTCTGTCCTAAGCCCTTCCTTGTTTCACTGTCCCCAGCTTTAATAATTTTTTTAAAAAGTTATGTTTGAAAATTCTCACTTGGATAAGTGCTTTCTACACTTAATTTTTGTTTTTAATCCTCCCCCAAGGACACTTTTTCCTTTGCTCTTCAGAAAGTGGAAGGGGGAGAGACAGGGAGAGAAATACCCGCGTGAGAAAAACACATCCATTGGTTTCCTCCCCCAGGCACCCCGGGCCAGGTCCCCGGATCTAACCTGCAACCCAGGTCCCTGCCGTGCCCCTGACGGGGAATTGAACCCGTGACCCTTGGGTTTGCGGGTGAGTGCTCTTAACTTTTGAGCAACCAGCAAGGGCAAGAAAGCGTATTATCTTAAAGAAAATATTCCTGATACCACTAGTCGAAAAACTAGTTTTTCCTTAAAGAGAGCAGGGGATTTTAACTTGTAAACTGCTTAAATGCCAAAACGAAATGCCTGCCTCAGAAAAGGAGCCAATCGCTAAAACCTGCCGAGCAGCATACTTAACTGCTGCAAGTCTGAGACAACCGAAAGCTACGGGAAAAGCTGGGTTTGAAGACTCTCGCGAGAATCACAGCATTAACCCCTTTTCGCGATAGTTTGGCGTCCCTCCCTTTTCTTCTCTCTCGCAGGTCACGGTTAATCTCGCGATCTTTGGGAAGTTCCGTTGGGGAAGATGGCGGCGGCCGGGAGCACCCTTCTCTTCTTGCCGCCAGGGACTTCAGACTGAGCCTTCCCGGGAAGAGTAGGGACTGCTGGTGCCCTGCGTCCTAGGAGCCCGGACTAACTTGATTGCCCCCTTAGTGGTGGGGAAGGGCTTATCCTCTTGTGTAGGACTCAGGCCTTCCCCACTGTCAGGATGAAGGCTCAGGGGGAAACCGAGGGTGAGTGACTGAAGGGGAAGGCAGGGGGGCGCGACACACCTGGGGGGAGCCAATCTGTGAGAGAAGCTGGGGTCTGATGCCTTTGCGGAGGCCACTTTCCTCAGGGCACAGAGTCTAGGGGGCGGGATTTGTGTGAATTTTAGATTCTAACTGTGCTTTCCCTGGTGGAGGAGAGCTCCGACTTTGTGGTGATGGGGACTCCAACTTCTGTGAAGGTTTCCTGCTTAGCTGTGGGCAATCAGTTGGGCCTCAGGGCATTTTTATCCTAAGGTTATGAAAGACCAGGCGAATCTAAAACGTCTGAATAATGGCATAAGAACAATAATTCAGTGCTGTGTCAAAGTACTTTGGAGGATGTTAGGGCATGAGTGAAATGATTAGGTACTTACGATATTAAAAGCCGCAGTTCCCTAGAACGTCACCGTGTTTAGGTCTTGTACTATTGTATAGTTTTAAAAATGCGTTGATTTTCAGCCTTTCAATAACTGGACTAACTCTGAATTGAAAAACAACTTTTCTGTGCAACCTTACTTTGATTCTCTAAAGTTAATGCACTCCAGTGTATTATTTTTTACTTGTCTTCTCCACTTTATTCTGAGCTTTGTAGATCAGGGACCTTGCCTTACTCACCGTTGTATAGTTGCTTAAAAAATGTTTGATTTAAGCATTCATGTAATGATATTTATCATCAGGTTTCTCAAGGAAAAGGAGGAGGATGTGTTTTGAAGGAGAGGGTGGAAAAAAGGTTTACTCCTTGGGTGCAGAGGAATGACGAGTGTGAAATGAAGCAGGAATTTTGTCTAGTTTGCTCACTGCCATATCCCCCAGCACATAAAATAGTGCTTGAATGAATGAGTCTTGAAAGTGGGAATTCCCGGAAATGTGTCCAGAATATAAACTGGCTGAAATAGCCCCCAAGCCAGTTTTCCAGAAGATGAGGGCATTGGAGGAAGGAGTTTGAATCTTGATTTAGATGTCACTGCCTCAACTTTGCTGACATTCTATTCATTTTTCAGTGACACCTTTTCTGTAACATTTTGCAACTAATTAATAAGAAAAAGTTTGTTTAGAAAGTTACAGTAGTAGAAATGAGCCAGTTGGGCTGCTAGGCATAGGAAACAAGTTACAGAAGCAGAAGAAGGGCCCTTGGATCTTAGGAGAGGGAAAGGCAAAAATCGGGGGTCTGGGGGGAAGAAGAGGGGGAAGGGAAAGGCACCTGTCTGTTCCCCATAGGGAGATCAGCTGCGTCTGTATCTATATGAGCATATCTCATTTTGCTCTGTGTGATGGTTATTTATTTCCACATTGACTTATCCACACCCTTTCACAGATATCAACTCAGACATATTGTGTTTTTGCATTGCCAGCAGTTTGTAGCACAGGTCCTTGCTCATACATAGCAGTACAAGAATGAAAGGAGGGTTTAAGGGCATAGAAGATTAGTGCACACACTTAGTTCAGGAGCCAGTCTGCCTTTCTCTTACCTCTGCTGGAAACTAATCCTTAGATATTGACATCTTCCCTGTCTATATAGTTTTAGTTTGAATTCAAATAGGAGAAATATGAATGACAAAGCCTTTTTTCTTGATAATATTTGTAAATTGATCTCTTAAAATTATGTAAAAAGATTAAGAAAGTCTGTATTTATTTTCACATTGAAAACCAGCTAACCATAGTAAGGCCATATTCAAATGTAGGTTCTACATATCTCATCAAGGGATTTCATACATATGAAATGATTTTGTCACTAAATTGTAGTCCTGATCTTAAAACATGATTAGAGGTGGTTCTTATTAAAAGTTTGAATAGAAAGCAGTCCCATTCTGTGGTGTTCATTAGGTTAGACCCATAATTTATGTGTCTTCTTGTCATTAAAAATAAATTCTTTTCATGTTTTGAAGTAAATGATATTGAAAAATATTTTAACCGAGTTCTTATCAGGATGATGTGGGTCGGGGGTTGTTTGCAAGAAAAACTGTAAGGGGCCCTAGCCTGTTTGGCTCAGTGGTCAGAGTGTCGGCCCTCAGACTGAAGGGTCCCAGGTTCAGTTCTGGCCATGAGCACTTACGTCCTTGCAGGCTTGATCCCCGGCCCAGGCCGGGGGGTGTGCAGGAGACAGCCAATTGATGTGTCTCTCTCACATCTATGATTCTCTCTCTCTCTCCCTTCCATTCTCTCTGAAAAACAATGGAAAAAAATATCCTTGGGTGAGGATTTTAAAAAAAATGAAAACTGTAAGGTCTTGAAAGAAGAGTTTCTAACAGTGTTTTCTGATTTATATCGTAGAGTCGGAAAAGCTGAGTAAGATGAGTTCTCTCTTGGAACGGCTCCATGCGAAATTTAACCAAAATAGACCTTGGAGTGAAACCATTAAGCTTGTGCGTCAAGTCATGGTGAGGATTGTGGTGTGTGCTTTGATAACTATTTAAAAAGCTAAGCTCCCTCTGTCAAAATTTTCAAACTAGCTACTATAGTGCCTTTGGTTTTACTTTTCATAAAGTTGATAGCCACCATATACTTAAGAGTCTACCTAAGAAGAAGATATATTTATAAAATTGTATTAATCATGAGTTATAGTACACTGGGTACTTTAGGCAAAGGTGCTAAGAAATACACCAATAACAGACATATATAATAGACTGCAATAGAGACATTTATTCTTCACTTCTTGTCAAACTCCTGATACTAATGTGATAGTACTTTCTTTGTATCTGTCTATCTAGCAGCTGAGTTTGCAATTCATTCTTAATTAGTTTCACTTGTTCACTCTGTCAACCTCTTTTTCTACAGTAGTACTCTTCCTTCCTGAGTCATTCACCAATATGTCGAAACTTTAGTTAAATGAAAGACAAGGGAGTTGGGGAGGGTGGGGGGCTGGATGTTAAAAGTTCACCCATATGATTCCGTGTTAGTTAAGTGTTGTAGGAAAACTTTACTTCTGTGAGTTCTCCTGGTAGTGTGTTTACTTTGTGATAATTCATGGATCTCTTCAGATTTGTATGCTTTTCTGTATATATGTTATACTTCAATGAAAGTACCTTCTCCTCCCCACCAAATCTTACTTTGGGTTCAGAGTAAGTTCAGTTTAGATTTGTTAGTGTATAAAATGATCAGTATAGCACTAGCAAAGGAACTGAATTTGTTGTCAAAAGACCTATATTTTAGACTTGATGCAAGTCCTTACTATTTACATGACCTTAGATAAATTATTTAATATCTCTGAGTTTGTTTACTCATTCGGAAAGTAGAGGCACACAATAGCAGTTTGCTTTTCCACATATATTAAGTCCTTAACATTTATAAGTTCTTGGAAACTGCAACTTTAAGTGAAATGATATATAGTGAAACCAGTATTATCATAGGCTAACTGATATACACAAGAGTTAAGTTCCTATGGCATAGTTCTGGTCACAAAAACATCACTGAACTTCTGAATAAAGACCCAAAACACTTCTAATATTAAACATTGAAATAAACTGTTGCTGGTTTGGCTCAGTGGTTGGAGCATCAGCCCATGGACCAGAGGGTCTTGGGCTTGATTCCTGGTCAAGGGCATGTATCTGGGTTGTAGGTTTGATCCCTGGCCCTGGTCAGGGCACATGTGGGAGGCAACCAATTGATGTGTCTCTCTCACATAGATGTCTCTGTCTCCCCCCCGCCTTAAAATAAATGGAAAAAGTATCCTTGGATGAGGATTAACAAAAAATAAAAATAAACATCAAAATAAATGTGAGCTATACATCCATTTAAGAAATAGTAATAAAAACAAGTAAGATAATTATTTCCAACCTGCTTGTTCCAGTTCAGGGTCTTGAGTGGCCAGAGCCTATCCTGGCAGCTCAGGGGTCAAGGTGGGAACCCATGCAGGATAGCATGTCATTCCATTGCAGGGTAAACACACATATACACACACACACATGCACACACACTCCATCAGATTGGGACACTTTAGACATGGCAGTTAACTTAATGTGTATGTCTTTGGGACATGGGTGGGAACCCAGAGAAAACCCACACAGACATATGGGTAGAATGTGCAAATTCCACACAGACAGTGGTCCTAGCCAGGAATCTATTTTTGTTTTCTCATCAACATAATGAGAGGAAGTTATTCGAGGACGTGATACAGTTCTGTTGTAAGGATCAGATCAGATAATGGATGTTAAAGTGTCGCATTGCTAAAATATTTTTGTAACTGTAAATTCTACAAACGTATGTACATAGTCTGTCTCGGGGTTTTGTACTTAAAAGGTATTAAAAATGTTTTAAATTGCCCTGGCCAGTGTGGCTCAGTTGAGTGGGCCTCGTCCCATGCACTAAAAGGTTGCCGGTTGGATTCCCAGTCTGGGCACATGCCCAGGTTGCGGTTTGCTGGCTCATCCCTGGAAGGGGGCATGCAGGAGGGAGCCAATCGCTGTTACGCTCTCACATCGATGTTTCTCTTTCTGTCTCCCTCCCTTCCTCTCTCTCTAAAAATCAATAAAAAAATATATTTTTAAATGTTTTAAATAAAAGAATGGTAATTTTTACAGTCTGGGAACTCAGAGGTTGTCATTTTTTATACTATTAGGCAGCCGTATTCTAGTTTGAAATATGTTCTATATAAGTAATATTGTCATTAGAGAGATATCATAAGATAGAGGAATTTCAGGTGGCTACTAAGACACCCCTCCCCCCCTTTTTTTGGTATACCAGTGCCTTGGTTTGGTCACCATAACTTCTGTTGTCTACTTTTCACTTTTGCAGATTCAGAAACCTGATTTTATTGGTATGTCAAGACTTTGAATTGTTTTCAACAACTGACATACTAACCAAATCTCAATGCCAATTTATTTATTTACAACAGAGGTTCTTTCTTTCCAGTTACCAAAATATTGGTATCCATTGTCCCTAGCATCCCCTTGCCTATTCAAGGTACAAGGGAAGCAAGATTATTAATTAATCATATGTTTGTTTTGTGAGGTTGGAATTAGATTAAAGAGAGATGCTGGGTCGGGTGTGGCTCAGTGGTTGAGCATGGACCTAGGATCCAGGAGATCACTGTTCGATTCCTGGTCAGGGTACATGCCCGGGTTGCAGGTTCAGTCCCCAGTTAAAGGCATGCAGGAGGCAGCCGATCAATGATGACTCTCTCATCATTGATGTTTCTCTCTTTCTCTCTCTCCCTCTTCCTTCCTTTCTCTGAAATCAATAAAGATATATTAAAAAAAAAAGATATGGGTTTAGGACATGGAAAAGCCTGAAAAACTATCCTTATATCATAAAACTGTTCACATTTCTGGGGATTGGAATGTTGTGCAGAGAAAAGCTTCTTCCCTGGATGGGGTTATAAAATTGATGCTAGCCCGGCCCTCATTGCTCAGTGGTTGTGTGTCGACCTATGAATCAGGAGGTCACAGTTCGATTCCTAGTCAGGGCACATGCCTGGGTTGTGGGCTCAATCCCTGGTAGGGGGTGTGCAGGAGGCAGCCAATCGATGACTCTCATCATTGATGTTTCTCTCTCTCTCTTTCCCTCCCTCTTCTTTCTCTCAAATCAATAAAAACATCTAAAAAAAAAAAATTCTATACCAATTTTTTTTTTTCTCTTTGGGAATCCCTTTTCTGGACTACATAATCTGTTTCTTAGAGTCAACCTACTTTGACTACAGTGTGGTTGTATTTCTTAGATTAATTTGGGAAGTGCCAAAATCTTATGAGCCACCCTATTTAACTGAGTAAATCATAGGATGTAGTTACTTCTATAGGAGGCTGGTCTCATTTATTACATTTTGATTCTCCCTAATTTTTCCCTGAAGGTTTTATTACTTCATTTTGTTGTTATTTTTAATTCTCACCCGAGGATTGGTTTTTTATTGATTTTTAGAAAGAGAGAGAAACATCGATGTGAGGGAGAAACGTAGATTGGTTGCATCTTGTATGCACCCCAACTGAGGACCAAACCTGCAATCTAGGTGTGTGCCCTGACTGGGAATTGAACCCATAACCTTTGGTATACGAGACAACGCTCTAACCAACTGAGCTATCTGTCCAGGGCAAAGTTATCCTATTTTGGATCTGGGAATACCTTTTCCTACTTTCATGGATATAGATATGGATATATCCATGTACTATATGAACTTTCCCCCTTTGGCTGGATGGTCAGATTAACAGTTAAGAATGTATTTTTAAAAAGTCTTTTGACTATCTAGAGTACATAGAAAATATATAGTATATAGACTGTAGGATATAGTCTATAGAGTATCCTGAAGTATTACTGCTAGGATAATATATATGTTTATCTGAAAGATTGTTGGCTTGGTTTATTTTTTACCTCAAATGTTTTCCCACTTAATACAGGAGAAGAGGGTTGTGATGAGTTCTGGAGGACACCAACATTTGGTCAGCTGTTTGGAGACATTGCAAAAAGCTCTCAAAGGTTTGTAATCATCTTTGAAATACGCTGATTTCTTAAAAAACCCTGTTTAAGAAAGACTATTTTATACTTACACTAGAAATATAATTTGAGATATGTCAACTTTCTATGCTAGAAAGTTGGTTTTGCTTTCATTATGGAATTGATACGAGCTCTTGAACTTTTGAAACATTTATTTTGATCCTATTTTAGAGGTTGGTAGAGACTCAAAAGATAATTGATGAAGCTTAACTATAGATAGCAGGGGAAAGTTCTGGTTTTTTTTCTTTACACGTTTTCTTTTAATCTCAATAAGAAGATGGACATTTTAATGCTAAAAGATTTTTACTATGTTTATGGACAATGTTTTCAGGAAAGCAAACAAAATTTAAATCATGAGCTTGATTATTCGTGCTTGTAACTACCTCTTAATGTGTTTTTGGGATAAATGAAAGTAAAAACAGATTTTATTCTGATTAACCATAAATGAAACTTACTCAGCTGAATATTGTTTTTCCCCCCATTGTGATAAATATATATAACATAAAACTTACCATTTGAACTATTTTTAAATGTACAGTTCATTGGCATTAAGTACATTTACATTGTTGTGCAATTGTTGTCACCATCCATCTCCAGATCTTTTTCGTCTTCCCAAATTGAAACTGTGTACCATTAAACAATAACTTCTCATTTCCCCCTCTCCCCAGCTCCTGGCAAATACCATCCTAATTTCTGTCTGTAAAAATTTGACTACTCTAAGATTTTGATTACTCATATTGGTGAAATCATAAAGTATTTTTCCTTTTGTGACTGGTTTATTTCATTTAGCATAATGTTTTCAAGGGTCATCCATTTTGTAGGATGTATCAGAATTTCTTTCCTTTTTAAGAAAGCTAAATAATATTTTAATGTGTGTGTATACCACATTTTTATTCATCCATTGATGAACACATGGGCTATTTCCACCTTTTGGCTATTATAAATATTGCCACTATAAACACTTGAGTATTTATTTTATTTATTTTATTTTGAGAGTGCATTTATTAAAGCTGGGGACAGTGAAACAAGGAAGGGCTTAGGACAGAAGAAGCAACAGGAGAGCCTAGGTGGGGCTGCTTTTGTTCTCTAGAAGTGTTATAGGAAAGAAATGAGCCTAGGTGGGGCTGCTTTGGCTCACTGGGAAGTCAGAGAAAAGGGGCCTTGGAGATAAGTTCAGGGGGTTACCTGCCCATTGCTCCCCTGGTTGCAAGTCTCGTGGGGACCTTAAAAGTTTAGGAGATGCATGCCTGAGAGGGAGAGTGCCTGTTTTTATGTTGGTTTTGATGTTAATCTTCCTTATTCAAGCATTAGGAGATAACTGTGTCGTCTTTAAATTAAAGCTAACTTGTTCCAGTTGAGTAGTGAAAAGGGAGAACAGAACAGTCCAATAGTTTTTTAAAATACTTCTTAAAATATTGATTTTAGAGAGAGGAAGGGAGAGAAACATCCGTAAACATCGATAGGTTGCCCCCATATGTGCCTGACTGGGAATCAAATCCACCACCTTTTGTTGTACTGCACGATGCTCCAACTAATTGGGCTACACCAGCCAGAGCTCAAATAGGTGTTTTATTTTTACTCTTTTTTTTTTTTTAATCCTCACCTGAGGATATTTTTTCCATTGCTTTTCAGAGAGAGTGGAAGCGGGGGAAGGAGGGGGGGAGAGAGAGAGAGAGAAACATTGATGTGAAGGAGACAAATCGATTGGTTGCCTCCAGCTTGCGCACCAACCAGTGCCAGGGATCAAGCCTGCAACCGATATATGTGCCCTTGGCCGGAATTGAACCTGGGACCCTTCAGTCCACGGGCTGATGTTCTAACCACTGAGCCAAAGCAGCTAGGGCTCTTTTTTACTGCGTAGGTCACAGCTAACCCTTACCAATGACCTTTGTGCAAATTATAAGCATTCGAACTATTGAATGTGTTTATCACTTTGAAAGGATGGATAGAATCCTCAGGGTGTTTCTGTCTTTGAAGAATAAAATTTAAGTTATTTGGAGTGTCCTTTGTGATTTCCTTTTTTCACCCTTTCATAGTAACATCTTTACCAGCAATGACTGACCGTTTGGAATCTATAGCAAGACAGAATGGGTAAGTAGACAGACTATCTGTAGGCAGAAATGTTTAACTTAGTGTTGACTTTGGGTGGCTTTATTTATGTGTCTCCTATTAATTTTTGTTTTGATTTGTTCCTGCTAGACTGGGCTCTCATCTCAGTGCCAGTGGCACTGAATGTTACATCACGTCAGATATGTTCTATGTGGAAGTGCAGTTAGATCCTGCAGGACAGCTTTGTGATGTAAAAGTGGCTCACCATGGGGAGAATCCTGTGGTATGTGTTGTTGATATTTCACTGGAATCTGTGGGGTTTACTTAGGCATTAATTTTAAAATGAATTGTTGGGGTTTGAAATAGTTTGGGTTTAGATTTTTTCATGAGCCACTGTAGAGGTGATGTGATGGGCTACATCAGTAGCTATAGCCTGGAATTTAGAGAAACATGGGTCCATCTCTAACATCATTCAAAAGCTTTGACAAGTGGAACCACCAGAGGAACCCTTTTCATTTCATATAAACAAATGAGCTGCAATTGAACAATAGGTGCTGGGGTTTCAGAGATAAATAACAAAGTTCCTACCCTCAAAGAACTTATAATCAAGATGGACAGATACTCTTGTATATAGCTGATGTCTCTGAAAAATCCTGTAAAAGAGATGAATCTAAAATGTGTGTAACCAATTAATTGGATATGGATTCCAAGGGTTGTGTTAAAGAGAGGTCCTGATGTTTTAAACAAACTACTGAAAGCTGATGCTTTTATAAACTATTTTATATATTTTGATCTTTAATTTCCTGCCCCAATCCCATGGTTTACTAAGTAGGAAGAAGATGTTTTTTGATATCTTAATAATAAGGACCTTCTATAGAAGTTTTAATGTTTTTGTTACAAAGCATGTGCTGCTAATAAGAGAAAAATTCTTGGTGTGTTCAAAGGTCTTAAAGTAATTTAAAGTTTTAACACAATTTCTTTAATTTCAGAGCTGTCCAGAGCTTGTACAGCAGCTAAGGTAAGCAAGTGACACAGTCCCTAATATTGGCAGACAGTGATGTTCTTTATAGCTAGGTTTTGAGGCCCGTCAAAAGTTACCTTCCTGAGGAACAAATTTATTTTCTTGGGTCAAGATTTTTCAGAGTCTATACTTGTTGACTTTCAGACTTGACTTAGTTTGATTTCTTACCCTACTCAGTCTAGCTCAGGGTTTCTCAACTTTGGCAGTATTGACAATTTGGATTGGAAAGTACTTTGCTCTAGTGGGTTGCCCTGTGCATGTAGGGTGTTTAACAGCATCCTTGGTGTCTCTCCACTAGTTGCCAGTAGTATCTCCTGTGTTGCAACAATCAAAAATATCCAGGGGAGAAAAAAATCTCTAGGTATTGTCAAAAATCACTCTTGTTTGAGGACTACTTCCCTAGCCTTTGGAATTCTGGGACAAAAATAAATAGCATCTAATTATTGAATCAGAGAAGGCTTGAGAAAATTGAGTCTATACTATAAAAATAACTTTTCACTTTAATTTTGAGAAAAATTGTTTTACATTTAAGGCATATGTGTGATAAACTCCCATCATAGTATAGTGCTAGGCTTAAAGAATCTCTTTCAGCAGTGGATGGTTTTTTCCTCCTGGCTTATCTTTTCCCTTTGAAATTGAGTAGAAATTTCCATACTTAAATTTAAACCCAGAATTAACTTTCTAGGAATTTGAGAAAGTCATTACATCAATTTTATGTTTTAAATATAGTGAAGTTGCCCTGGCTGGATAGTTCTGTTGGTTAAACCATCGACCTGATGTGCCACAGTTGTGGGTTCGATCCTCAGTCAGGGCACATAAAAGAATCAATCAGTGAATGCATAAATAAAGTGGAACAACAAATTGATGTTTCTCTTTCTCTTCCTCCTTCTCTTTCAAATCAATAAGTAAAAACAAATAAATAAATATAGTGAAGTTCTCAGATGCCACATGGACATGTCTTAGAAAGGGTGGTAATATTGAGGAACTAAGTTTTACACTCAGGTTTTTCAGTGATCAGTTTAATGTGCTTATAGCCAAATGCACCAAATTTGAACCAGCTTTAAAAAAATTGCAGTGCAACATAAAAATAACCTTTTTATGATTTAATTAAATCAATAAGTCTAGCAAAGCTATATTATCACCTTTGTCCAGCAAGGTGGACATTGGTCCATCAAGCCAGTATTTCTGGTTCTAATCTGGAGTAGGAGACTGCTCCAACTTATGAACTAGTGTGTTCTAAAGTTAACTTGTGCCTTCGCCAGGTTGCTCAGTTGGTTAGATCATTGTCCCAATATGCCAAGGTTGCAGGGGGTTTTTTGTGTATGGTTTTTTGTTAATCCTCACCCAAGGATATTTTTTCCATTGATTTTTAGAGAGAGTGGAAGGGAGGGAAGGAAGGGGGTGAGAGAGAGAGGAGGAGAGAGAGAAACATCAGTGTGATAGAGGCACATTGATTGGTTGCTTCCTGCATGCACCTCAACTAGGGCCGGGGATTGAACCTGCAACCCAGGTACATACCCTTGACCGGAAATCGAACCTATGACCCTTCAGTTCCAGGGCCGATGCTCTAACCATGGAGCAACACCGGCCAGGGTAAGGTTGTGGGTTTGATCACCTATCTGGGCATATACAAGAAGCAACCAATGAATGCCTCAATAAGTGGAACAACAAATTGGTGTTTTTCTCCCTTCCTCTAAAATCAGTAAATAAAAAAATGAAAATAATAAAATAAAGTTAATTTGTGAGCATGTTTGGAAGGGGAACCTCAGAAAAAATGTTAGCCTTTATACCTGATATTTTTAGTCATTTTGTATAGATTGTAATTTTAAGGTACTGAGCATATTTTGCTGCTGCTCCTGTTTCTTTTTACTGTCTTCATAGCACTTCTAGCAGTAAGTGTTCAATAAATGCCTGACCAAGTATCTGACATGGTCAGAGCAATTTAGCTTTCAAGAGACTTTTTTTTTTTAAGTTTGAAAAGAGATACAGAGTTAAGAATTGTTGAATTGTGTTGGATTCCTAAGCCTGCCCACAAAAGCCTATTTGATTAAGAATCCAAGCCTGACTATTTGGTTCTGGAAAGTCAGGAGTCATGATAGTACTAGTTTTTTTTTTCCTGGGGTAGATCTAGTCATAGGAACTTGGAAACATGTGATTTGCCTCCACAGTACCCATGCCTTTTTCTCTAGGTCATCCATCTCTCTCTCTCCTAGTGCTCATTTATTCTCACTGTTCTTATGTTTTCACATACCCACAATTGTTCTATATTCTCAATTTATTTACTTGCATTTCCTCTCCAATCAAATGTGATTTTTCCTCATGACATTTTGTCATCTCAGTTATGTATTAAGAGGAAAAGGAAGTGACTTATTTAAAATGTCTGATTTGCTCTGGCTAGTGGGCTCAGTGGTTTGAGCATCAACTGGGAAAGGAAGGATCATCGATTCAATTCCCTGTCAAGGGCACATACCTGGATTGCAGATTCGATCCCCAGCCCCGGTCTGAGTGGATGCGGGTGGCGACCAGTCAATGTGTCTCTCTCACATCTATGTTTGTTTTTCTCTCTCTCTCTCCCTCCCTTCCACTCTCTCTCAAAATCAGTGGAAAAAATCCTCGAGTGAGGATTAAAAAAATAAATAAATAATAAATAAAATGTCTTATTAGCACCTCCAGAAAAAAGAAAACTTTTCATTTTCTTTTGCTACTTTTGATTGATTCTAGAAACCTGGCTGGGGGAAAAAGAGTAGAGCAAATTATGAAAATTAGTTTTATATAGCCATGATTTTTGGTACTTTGCTGTTAAGATTGAGTAGTAATGATATGTTTTATTCTCCTCCCTCTCCCCTCTTTCCTGAACTCCTTATAGGGAAAAAAATTTTGATGAATTTTCTAAGCACCTTAAGGGTCTTGTTAATCTTTATAACCTTCCAGGAGACAAGTAAGTATTTATATTTTTTGCTTTTGTTGGAAAAAACTGTCTCTTGCTTAGAAATTTGCCAAGCCTTTTGCCCTATCTCATTTGTGATTTCTAATACTGCTGACAACTCAGCTTCCAACTCTGTTTTTTAAAGGTATTTTAAATATCTGCATTAATGCATTATCATGCTAAATGAGACTATAATCCTTGAGACGTCTTTAACATACTGATTTCTGGGCTAAAAGAAATTAGTTGTTGTAGAACTGGCTTGTCATTTTTACTTTTATCCTACTTGGGATTCTGTTAACCTGCTTGCCTCTTTTAAATAGAGATAAAAATTAGCTTTGATAGATCACTATGGATTTTTTTTTCTTTTAAATTTAGAAACACATTTAAGATCTGAAATACTGTTCATAAAATATTGATTTCTCCAGAAAACTGTGGCTACACAATAATGCATTGCCTCTATCATGTTAGAACGTCCATTATACTCAAATACAAAAACACCATCCTTCAACAATTTAAGCAAAGATAGAATGCCTAAGGAACAACATAGATGAACTTGCAGAAGATGGGCTGTTTTACTTCAAGCACTATTAAAATAGCACAAATGCATGGGTTTTCAGGCATATACATTTAGTTGAACCTTTGGCACTAGGAATATAACTATGGGTTTTAAAAAAAAACATTTTAAAAAAAGTTTTTATAATGGATAGTTTAGTTGCCTCCAATACAGACTTGCCCTCTAGGCTTTCTGTATCCTTTAATGTGTGTGTGTGTGGGTATATATATATTTTTAATGATTTATCTCTTGTTCTCTTCATTTACTTTCTAGCAAACTGAAGACTAAAATGTACTTGGCTCTCCAATCCTTAGAACAGGATCTATCTAAAATGGCAGTCATGTATTGGTAAGACTGACTAAGGTGTCAATTCTATATGAGTACCTTGTTCTTAAAGTTTTTTTATATAGGGCATTACTAGGGTCCTATTATACAGAGTTGGGCAAACGTAGGTTTACAATAGTTTGTATGGAAAATAATACAATAATAAATACTACACGAATAAACTGTTTTTGTGTACTCACAACTGTAAACCTACTTTTGCCCCACCCTGTATATATCTATATGATAGATGTATATTATTATACATCTATATTTTACCTATATTATACATCTTGTCTCTCTCACTTCCCAAATGATGATTGCATTCCATTTTCTGAGTGTGAGTATCCCTGAGTTGGTTGGTATTCCCTAGGTTTTATTTGAAGTCTTGCTAAACCTGGCCTCCTATCTAATAAATAATAGTCTAGTTGTAATTTTTCTTTGCCACATTATATATTGCTGTATATTTGGAAGTAATCCTTTCACTTTGAAGGTAAAATACAATTGGTATATGCCCAATTATAAGACAGAGTCATTATTATAAGTCTTTTAAGAGCTGAACTAATTTTCACAATGGCACTAGTACCTTCAGGCTTTAAATACAAGCAAACATAGATCATTTGTCTTGCAGGAAAGCAACCAATGCTGGTCCCTTAGATAAGATTCTTCATGGAAGTGTTGGCTATCTCACTCCAAGAAGTGGGGGTATGTGATCTATTTTGCTTATTTAGAAAAATGTCTAATTTTATTTATTTATTTAATTAATTTATTTTATATCTTTATTGATTTCAGAGAGAGGAAAGGAGAGGGAGAGAGAGACAGACAGAAACATCAATGATGAGAGAGTCATTGGGGATCGAACCCGCAGCCTGGGCATGTGCCCTGACTGGGAATCGAACCTCGATCTCCTGGATCCTAGGTCGATGCTCAACCGCTGAGCCACACCCAGCCGGGCACGTCTAATTTTAGTTGAGGGGTCATTACTTAAAATTTCACCTTGGGTTTATAAGTAGAGGGAGAAAATTATCAGTCATTTCTAAGGTATTAACACCTGCCTTCCCTTCATTTTATTTTTTAATTGTGAAGTAAATTGTTGCCACTATAATCAATACTTATGCTTTTGTCATATTTCATAAGCTACTTTGGAGCATGAGTTTTCATATTTGTGAAACTATTTCCTTGTATATAAGTTTATAGAAATGGGAATGTTTTTCTTTCTTTATAATTTACCTGATAAAGATGTAGTGATAAGTTTTATTTTTCATAGGTCATTTAATGAATTTGAAGTACTATGCCTCTCCTTCTGACCTGCTGGATGATAAGACTACATCTCCCATCATTTTGCATGAGAATAATGGTAAGACTTTAACTGTAAAGCAACTGAAGGTTTTGTTCAGCATTTAAAAAATATCTTTAAAAGTTTGAATGCCTGGGCTTGCTTGTACTTTCTGGTTTGCTACTCCATAATAAGTTTGCCATCCCTGTTGAAGTTTGCACCTGATACAGTCACACATACACACACACATATGCGTACATATCTCCATACATATATATACACATACATAATAAAAGCTTAATAAATACTGTTGAATAAGTAAATCAGTGAATGAAAAGATATAAACCACCCTGACTTGAAATAATCCCCTTTATTTATAATCCTCACCTGAGGATATTTTTTACATTGCTTTTCAGAGAGAGTGGAAGGGAGAGAGAGACAGACATCGATGTGAGACACATCGATTGCTTGCAACCCATGTGTATGCCCTTGGCCGGAATTGAACCCAGGACCCTTCAGTCTGTGCGCTGACACTCTAACCACTGAGCCAAACCAGCCAGGGCAAATAATCTCCTTTAATCATTACTTTAAAGGTGAAGAAATTGGCCAACTTACTAAAGAATTAGAATAATGGATGTTATTTTCTATTTGCACTTTAATACACTAAAACAAAATGAGAAATGGCCTAATACCTTATTTGGTCCTCTTGTAACTTAACTTTAATCATTGATTATCCTATAATCATAATTCTATTTAAATTCATTCTGAAGTTGGAGAAAATAAGCAAATATCAGTAATGAGCCTTTAAAATATTTTTCCCCCTTGAACTGCATTGTTTCCTGTATTTTGTTTTATTTACAGAGAGAAATGCTGGTTGGTTAGAAAAGTAACTTCTAGCATTTCTAAGTTATACAAATATTACAGTATCTGATAAACAAAATATGGCTAACAAATCATGCAGAAGTTAGCCTGTTTTTTTAATGCTAAGATCCTTATAATTTGTGTTACTTTGGAGAATACCCTTTTTCTTTTCTATTCCCAGTTCCTCGATCGTTGGGCATGAATGCATCAGTGACAATTGAAGGAACATCTGCTATGTATAAACTCCCAATTGCACCATTAATTATGGGGTCACATCCAGTTGACAACAAATGGTAAGTTAAACATAATTAATTCTAGGGTAGCAAAGTCCATTTTTTCACCTTCAATCCCAGTATGAAACAAGTATTACTTTCACTTGGCTCTTCCCTCACTTGACTTTCTAGAGATTGGCCTTTTGTTTTATTCATTTAATTTCTTTTTTCAATGTCTATTTTATTTATTTATTCATTTAAAACTATGTCTATATTGATTTCAGAGAGGAAGAGAGAGAAACATCAATGATGAGAGTCATTGATTGGCTGCCTCCTGCACACCCCGTACTGGGGGTCGAGCCTGCAACCCTGGCATGTGCCCTGACCAGGAATCAAACCGGGATCTTTAGGATCATAGGTCAATGCTCAACCACTGAGCTACGCTGGTTGGGCTCAATGCCTATTTTAATGTTCCTCTCTGAAGTCTGCTCATAGAACACAGTCTCTGTCCTGAGAGAGAGAGAAAAGCCAACAGTGCTAATTCTTCTGGTTTAATAATTGCTCCTTTTTTTCTCATTGGACTTATGTTGGTTTGCAGTTATGCTGGAGTGATAACTAGAGAACATGCCTCAGGATAGAGGTTTGATTAAATTCTTTAGGGTTAACAGATAAGATGTTTCAGAATTGGGGGAAGTGAGTTTTGATAGGCTTTGTGAGTATGTGTTAATGTGATGCAGACGTGTAAGAATGGGTGTTTAGATTTTTAATTTTCATTTCAAGTCAAAATCCAACCCTCCCTTCTTTTGTTTGAAGGACCCCCTCTTTCTCCTCAATCACCAGTGCCAACAGTGTTGATCTTCCTGCGTGTTTCTTCTTGAAATTTCCCCAGCCAATCCCAGTATCTAGAGCATTTGTTCAGAAACTTCAGAACTGCACAGGTGAGTTTTAAGTATCAGGAGCTAATCCTGTTATAAATGTGAAAAGCAAACTTCAAATTCAGATTATTTTGGACCTCTTTCGGTCTTTAAGGCCTCAAAAAAGTACTGATGGGTATAGATGTTATTGTACTTGGTACTGAAGTACTTTTTGAATAAATGGACAAAGTAGAAGTCATGAAGGGAAAACTGAGGTGTCAATGTTTTGAACTTACTGTGATCATTATATTGATCCTTTTCCCTCCAGGAATTCCATTGTTTGAAACTCAACCAACTTATGTACCCCTCTATGAACTGATCACTCAGTTTGAGCTGTCAAAGGATCCTGACCCCATACCTTTGAATCACAACATGCGATTTTATGCTGTAAGTAAGGCTTTATGGACTGTTTTAGGTTATGTTTGTACCCAAAATGAGAATCTTTCCTTATAGGATTACTGAGGTCAAGTAACATTCTTTTGGACTGCTGGATCATATTCTATTTACTCAGACAGGCAGGACATTACAGAAATCTCTGGAACATACTGAAGAAAGAGCATGAGCTAACTCAGGAAAGAACATAAATTTCATTGTTGAAATTTCAGATGAAAGCCTATTAATGGTATTCTGAACTTTTACAAGTTTATAAGTAGATTATTAAGTATTCTTGTTCAATTTTTTAAGTGCCATGAGCTTATAATCTGGAAAGGTCCTTCATTCAGGTACATACAGAGAAGGAAGTTCTCAAATGCCATGGCCAGTGTGGCTCAGTTCGTTGGGTGTTGTTCCATGCTCCGTCCAAAAGGTTGCTGGTTCAATTCCTGATCTGGGCACACGCCAAGGTTTTGAGCTTGATCCCCTGTAGGGGGCGTGCAGGAGGCAGCCAGTTTATGTTTAGCTCTTACATCAATGTTTCTCTCCCCCTCTCTCTAAAAATCAATAAAAATATTTTTAAAAAAAAGGAAGTGTTGGAATGAATTAAGGAAGGTTCCAAAACCTCATCTATACTTGAATTTATTGGAATGATGATAGTCTAGATTAAGTAGTAGTCCCAAATTCTGGCTGCATTATAAATATATAGAGTACTTCATTAAAAATATAGATTTTTTCACTTAGTATTCTGGACCCTCTTTTATACAGATTTCTGAGGTAATTTTTATGTTAGCTAGGTTATAAAACCACTAGCAGAACATTTACAAAAAAAGGGTCTTTTCAGCCAAGTGAGTAATTAGCATTTATAACAGCTGACCAAATAATTCAGTAGAGTTCTGTTACTGAGTTTTGAGGTTCAGGGTTTTGTTTTGTTTTGTTTTGCTTTTTTTGCATAGTTTGTGGTTGGAGTATAATGGGTGAGTAAATAGCATTCATTTCCTTTGCTCTTTTTACCTAGGCTCTTCCAGGTCAGCAGCACTGCTATTTCCTCAACAAGGATGCTCCTCTTCCAGATGGCAGAAGTCTACAGGGAACCCTTGTTAGCAAAATCACCTTTCAGCACCCCGGCCGGGTTCCTCTTATCCTAAATCTGATCAGACACCAAGTGGCCTATAATACCCTAATTGGAAGCTGTGTCAAAAGAACTATTCTGAAAGAAGGTACTGTCTTTCCTTTTGATATACTTAAGCTGATAACTCCAATGGTTTTCTTTTCTTTTTTAAATATATCTTTATTGATTTCAGAGAGATGAAGGGAGAGGGAGAGAGAGAGTTGAAACATCAGTGATGAGTCATCATTGATTGGCTGCCTCCTGCATGCCCCAGACTGAGGATCAAGCCCATAACCTGGGCATATGTCCTGACTGGAAATCGAACCTCGGATCTCCTGGATCCTAGGTTGATGCTCAACCACTTAGCCACACCTGGCTGGGCAGTGGTTTTCTAATTTGGTAGCCCATCATATAACCTATGGAACTTTTAAAAATACATATATTTGGTTTCCACACCCACATGAACTGAATTAGAACCTCAGTGGGAGGCATTGGTAATCTATTGTAAGCTCCACAAATAATTCGATGGAACAAATCTATGAATTGGCATTTGGAGACCACTGTTTTTATTTTGTGTGGGGGGCGTTGCTATGGACTTAGTCTTTCTCTGCATACAATGATATAATTGGGTAGCTAAGGGCCTGAACCCTGCAGTAGAATATAAGGTAGAACTTGGGATGCTGTAGGAAGAGAGGACTTCTTGATATCTAAATTTTAGGTTGTTAGGACGGTGCATTTAGTCCTGAGTATATTTCCTCCCCCCATTCTTTGGAGAACTTAATCATATAGTTTAAGAAGGGTTGAGACCTGTGCCCTTTTCTTTTTCTCCCAGGATTCTGGAATGCTGGTGCTTTTGAAACAGTGCTATTAGAAGCTTTGATGTGAATTTTGGCTGCTGTAGTTAGCCAGTTATTTTTTACGTTAGTTGTAAAGCACTTCAGTTATAGAGATGTATCAGTGCAAATGCTAGGCAAAAAGGAACAGGAAAGGTAAATCAGGAGTTATTTTTTATGGGAATAAGAATTATGTTAGAAATGAGAAATTATAGAGAGCGTACGCAAGTGTGCCTGTGGCCCTTCTATTTCATGTATTTGAATCCTAGGAGAATTCTCCAAATAGCTTCAGGGCATCTAAAAATGAGTTTTTTGTTTTGTTTTTAAAAATCTATCTTTATTGATTTCAGAGAGAGGAAGGGAGAGGGAGAAAGAGAGATAGAAACATCAATGATGAGAATGTCATTGATCTGTTGCTTCCTGCACGCCCCTGACTGGGTTCAAGCCTGAAACCTGGGCATGTGCCCTGACCAGGAATCAAACTGTGATCTCTTGGGTCCTAGGCTGACGGTCAACTGCTAAGACATGCCTGGCCCGGCTAAAAATGAGTTTTTGTAAGGTAGTTATGAAGTTAGTCCTGTAGAGATGCTTTCTGCCAAGAAAGTATGTGATCTTTGTTTCTGGGCTGCCAGAGTGTTTTGCTTAGGAACATATGACAGATATGTGTATATTTGGCATAACTATGTCATTTTAGATTGTAGCCCTATATCCCTGCTCACCAGATTATGGGTTGCACAGCTAACAGCTGCAAACACTGATAGAAAGCAGGGTTTATGGCAGTGGTTCTGGATGTCTGCTTATCAAACAGAATAAGAAATTACTCTTGGCCAGATTTATATTTAGAATTTACTTTTAAGGCAGGGTGTTTATATTTGTCAAGGTCTTTAACAATTTAGGGATTAAATGCCTTCATTTTAGAAAACTGAAATTTAGTTCTTTGAAGTATTTATAACATAAACTGGTAGATTCTATTACCTGTGGATGATATAGTAGGTGTGGGATTTAGTTTCCAAGGGTAAGAAAGAATTTCATTCTTTACACTTAGGGATTATTATTTACTTGTCTCACCTCTTGTATTTGGTTATCTTACGATATTTTCTTTGCCTTTTAGATTCTCCTGGGCTCCTCCAATTTGAAGTGTGTCCCCTCTCAGAGTCCCGTTTCAGTGTATCTTTTCAACACCCTGTGAATGACTCCCTGGTGTGTGGTGAGTTGTATGGGTGCCTACCACCTCTTTCAGGATAGCACTTTGGTTCCTTTATCTCTTTTTGAAAAGTCAGAAGCTGAATCTAACTGAAATACCTCCTATATATTTTGTCTTTCAGTGGTAATGGATGTGCAGGACTCAACACATGTGAGCTGTAAACTCTACAAGGGGCTGTCAGATGCACTCATCTGCACAGATGACTTCATTGCCAAAGTTGTTCAAAGGTAGCACTGGCCCTTTTCCATCAGAGTCCCAGTAAGAGGTGTATAAGGGATTTTTTTTCAGTATTAGAGTGAATTGGAAACTTAGGAGGAAAGCGTTTAGTCACTACTTTGAATTGACCCTTTTCTGCTTTTGAATTCAAAAGCAACATGAGCTTTGGTTTTTAAAATATCATTTTTAGAGTAATAGGAAGTAAGGTAGGTAACTTCAGGCCCGGCATTAGGGTTCTTATAAGAGGGAAAGAGCTGAAATAAGATGTAGGTCCTTTTTCACTTATCCTCTCTGTTACATATGTTTTAACATATCTAACGTCAATCGCCCTATGTGGGAAGATACTTAAGCCAGTCTGCTTTCCAGAAACAATAAATGTAGTTTAAAGCCCAGCTGGCATGGCTCAGCAGTTGAGCACTGACCTATGATCCAGGAGATTGCGGTTCGATTCCTGGTCAAGGCACTTGCCCAGGTTTTGGGGGCTCGATCCCCAGCGGGGTGTGCAGGAGGCAGCTGATCAGTGACTCTCATCATTGATGTTTTTCTCTCTCTCTCTCCCCCTCTCCCTGCCTCTCTCTGAAATTAATAAAGATATATTAAAAAAAAATTAAGTGTAGTTTTAAGATTTTCTTGAGAAGATACTAGTGGACTTGTTTTGTAAATAAATTTTATTGGAACACAGCCATATCTGTTCATTTACATATTATCTATGGTGGCTTTTGAGATAAGATGGCAGGGTAGTTCGACAGAAACTATATGATCTTCAAAAGCCTAAACCATTACTAACTGATCCTTTAAGAAAGGTTGCCGACATGTTTTAGAGCAAAATGTTTTCAAACATAGGTTTAAAACATAAATTTATAAGATAGAAAGTGCTTTGCTTTAAAATACAAGATTTCATACCAGTAGTAGCACTTTTCACAGTGTTGTTTTGGAGTGATCTAAGCCATTAAGGTTTAAACTTGATGGGTCAAGAGACTTTCTAGTGGTTCATTAGTTAAGATACAGCATATATCCCATTAATCACATGTCAAGCTCCAAAAGGAGGGCATTTTGTTACTAATTATTACCAGTTTTATTTTAGTTCATTATACTATCTTATTATTTGGACTCTTCTTTATGGTTAGTTTTTGGTGGTACTTCAAAAGAGGCTGACGATTGCCTACCAGTCCAGATTTTTTTGAGTAAATTTATCCGAAGCTGTGGCATTTCATAGAACTGTTCCTGCATTTTGGGTTATTTGCCTTACCTGAAAACTGCATTACTGCAAACCTCTGAGGACATATCTAAATCTCAGGAAAAATTAAAGCCTGTTTTCTCTAATGAAAACTTGTTTTCATTCAGCAGCTAGTGCAATGTTAACCTTGTTTTTTCCACCTTATCTTACAGATGTATGTCCATCCCTGTGACGATGAGGGCTATTCGGAGGAAGGCTGAAACCATTCAGGCCGACACCCCAGCACTGTCCCTCATTGCAGAGACAGTTGAAGACATGGTGAAAAAGAACCTGCCCCCGGCTAGCAGCCCAGGGTATGGCATGACCACAGGCAACAACCCAATGAGTGGTACCACTACACCAACCAACACCTTTCCGGGGGGTCCCATTACCACCTTGTTTAATATGAGCATGAGCATCAAAGATCGGCATGAGTCGGTGGGCCATGGGGAGGACTTCAGCAAGGTGTCTCAGAACCCAATTCTTACCAGTTTGTTGCAAATCACAGGGAACGGGGGGTCTACCATTGGCTCGAGTCCGACCCCTCCTCATCACACGCCGCCACCTGTCTCTTCGATGGCCGGCAACACCAAGAATCACCCGATGCTCATGAACCTTCTTAAAGATAATCCTGCCCAGGATTTTTCAACCCTTTATGGATGCAGTCCTTTAGAAAGGCAGAACTCCTCTTCCGGCTCACCCCGGATGGAAATGTGCTCGGGAAGCAACAAGACGAAGAAGAAGAAGTCATCAAGATTACCACCTGAAAAACCCAAGCACCAGACTGAAGATGACTTTCAGAGGGAGCTATTTTCAATGGATGTTGACTCACAGAACCCTATCTTTGATGTCAATATGACAGCTGACACACTGGATACACCACATATCACTCCAGCTCCAAGCCAGTGTAGCACTCCCCCGACAACTTACCCACAACCAGTACCTCATCCCCAACCCAGTATTCAAAGGATGGTCCGATTATCCAGTTCAGACAGCATTGGCCCAGATGTAACTGATATCCTTTCAGACATTGCAGAAGAAGCCTCTAAGCTTCCCAGCACTAGTGACGATTGCCCACCCATTGGCACCCCTGTTCGAGATTCTTCAAGCTCTGGGCATTCTCAGAGTGCCCTCTTTGACCCTGATGTCTTTCAAACTAATAATAATGAAAATCCATACACTGATCCAGCTGACCTTATTGCAGATGCTGCTGGAAGCCCCAGTAGCGACTCTCCTACCAATCATTTTTTTTCTGATGGAGTAGATTTCAATCCTGATTTGTTGAACAGTCAGAGCCAAAGTGGTTTTGGAGAAGAATACTTTGATGAAAGCAGCCAAAGTGGAGATAATGATGATTTCAAAGGATTTGCATCTCAGGCACTAAATACTTTGGGGGTGCCAATGCTTGGAGGTGATAATGGGGAGACTAAGTTTAAAGGCAATAGCCAAGCTGACACAGTTGATTTCAGTATTATAGCAGTGGCTGGTAAGGCTTTGGGTTCTGCAGATCTTATGGAGCATCACAGTGGTAGCCAGAGTCCTTTATTGACTACTGGGGACTTAGGGAAAGACAAGACTCAAAAGAGAGTAAAGGAAGGCAATGGCACCAGTAATAGTAGTCTGTCAGGGCCAGGAGTAGATAGCAAACCAGGGAAGCGCAGTCGGACCCCTTCTAATGATGGCAAAAGCAAAGATAAGCCTCCAAAGCGGAAGAAGGCAGACAATGAGGGAAAGTCTCCATCTCATAGTTCTTCTAACCGACCATTCACTCCACCTACCAGTACAGGTGGATCCAAATCTCCAGGCAGTTCAGGAAGATCTCAGACTCCTCCAGGCGTTGCCACACCACCCATTCCCAAAATCACTATTCAGATTCCTAAGGGAACTGTGATGGTGGGCAAGCCCTCTTCACACAGTCAGTATACTAGTAGTGGTTCTGTGTCTTCCTCAGGCAGTAAAAGCCACCATAGTCATTCTTCCTCCTCCTCTTCCTCATCTGCTTCCAACTCAGGCAAGATGAAAAGCAGTAAATCTGAAGGTTCATCAAGTTCTAAGTTAAGTAGCAGTATATATTCTAGCCAAGGGCCTTCTGGGTCTAGCCAGTCCAAAAATTCATCACAGTCTGGGGGGAAGCCAGGTTCCTCTCCCATTACCAAGCATGGACTGAGCAGTGGTTCCAGCAGCACCAAGATGAAACTTCAAGGGAAGCCATCCTCACTTATGAATCCTTCTTTAAGTAAACCAAACATATCCCCTTCTCATTCAAGGCCACCTGGAGGCTCTGATAAGCTTGCCTCTCCAATGAAGCCTGTTCCTGGGACTCCCCCATCCTCTAAAGCCAAGTCCCCTATCAGTTCAGGTTCTGGTGGTTCTCATATGTCTGGAACTGGTTCAAGCACTGGCATGAAGTCATCTTCAGGATTAGGATCCTCAGGCTCATTGAAAACTCCCCCATCATCTAATTCTTGTACATCTTCCTTTTCCTCAAGTGGCTCTTCCATGTCATCCTCTCAGAACCAGCATGGGAGTTCCAAAGGGAAATCTCCCAGCAGAAATAAGAAGCCGTCCTTAACAGCTGTCATAGATAAACTGAAGCATGGGGTTGTCACCAGTGGCCCTGGAGGTGAAGACCCAATGGATGGCCAGATGGGAGTGAGCACAAATTCTTCTAGCCATCCTATGTCCTCCAAACATAACATGTCAGGAGGAGAGTTTCAGGGCAAGCGTGAGAAAAGTGATAAAGATAAATCAAAGGTTTCCACCTCGGGGGGCTCAGTGGATTCATCTAAGAAGACTTCAGAGTCAAAAAATGTGGGGAGCACGGGTGTGGCAAAAATTATCATCAGCAAGCATGATGGGGGATCCCCCAGCATTAAAGCCAAAGTGACTTTGCAGAAACCTGGGGAAAGTAGTGGAGAAGGGCTTAGGCCTCAGATGGCCTCTTCCAAAAACTATGGCTCTCCACTCATTAGTGGTTCCACTCCAAAGCATGAGCGTGGCTCTCCCAGCCATAGTAAGTCACCAGCATATACCCCCCAGAATCTGGACAGTGAAAGTGAGTCAGGCTCCTCCATAGCAGAGAAATCTTATCAGAACAGTCCCAGCTCAGATGATGGCATCCGACCACTTCCAGAATACAGCACAGAGAAGCATAAGAAGCACAAAAAGGAAAAGAAGAAAGTAAAAGACAAAGATCGGGATCGGGATAAAGACCGAGACAAGAAAAAATCTCATAGCATCAAGCCAGAGAGTTGGTCTAAATCACCCATCTCTTCAGACCAGTCCTTGTCTATGACAAGTAATACAATCTTATCTACAGATAGGCCCTCGAGGCTCAGCCCTGACTTTATGATTGGGGAGGAAGATGATGATCTTATGGATGTGGCTCTGATTGGCAACTAGGAACCTTACTTTTTAAGATAAAAAACATGGCCAGAGAAAAACTACTAAGTTTATAGGCAAACCACCATAAGGGATGAGTCAGACAGGTTGTATTTAAGAATGTTAAATGACATGTCTTTGACAGCTGGGTGAATTTAGAAAGGCATAGCCAGACCCTACTAAAGAGATCATAAGTTTGAGTCTAGGGTTTGATTACTAAGAATCACTGTTCCTTTGCCAGAAAAAAAAGTTAAAATACTTATGAAAGGGAGTGGGTGGGAGGGGCACAGGGAGAGGGAAGGGCGGGAAACAGTTTTGTGGGAAATATTCATATATATTTTTTCTCCCGTTTTCCATTTTTAGGCCATGTTTTAAACTCAGTTTTAGTGCATGTATGAAAAGGGCTGGGCAGAAAGTGAAAAAGCAATACATTCCTTGATGCATTTGCATGAAGGTTGTTCACCTTTGTTTGGGTAGTTGTCCATTTGAGGCATGGGCAAATGAAGGACTTTGGTTACTTTGGACACTTAAGTAATGTTTGGTGTCTGTTTCTTAGGAGTGTTTGGGGGAGGGAAGATAATTTTAGCTATTTATTTGTAATATTTTAACCCTTTATCTGTTTTTATACAGTATTTCTTTCTAATTCTATGAGGTTCAGGGTTCAAAATGATGGGAGGTAGAAGAGCAAGGCTTATTTGGTTGTAGGGAGCTTGCAGCTTGTGCTGGTAATGTAGCATCAAGCCCAAGCAAATTAGTCCCAGCCCACCTTTGAAGTTAAGGAGAAAAACCAAAATGGTATTTTTTGCTTTAGGAGGTTTTTCATTGGATTCAGACATCATAGGACTATTAGGAGGTACCTCCCTGTGGAGGTATTGATTTATAGTCTCTCTTTCCTTTACACAAAAGCTGGGCTGGCTTTTTGAGATGTAAACATGTTTTCAGATGCAGTAAAGTTTAATGTGGGACAGCCTCCCTGACCCAGTGGCATGAAAACCATTGCAGAATTAGTAGTTCTCCTATTTCCACAATGTGCCAAAAGTCCACACCCCAGCATTTTGTTTGTAGGAGAACAGATGCCATTCCTGAGAGCTGGACTCCTTTCTCTTCACAAGGAGTCCAGACTTTAATCACTCATGCTCCCTTAGGTAAAACAGTAAAAAATTTGCAGCCATAGTTCACTTAAAACAATTTCAAGCTCACTTCAAGTAAGGGGGCCTGGAATGCTAGGTGGGCATGAAGATAAACCCTTGCTACTGTGTAGCAACACAATTGGACCTTTTTGGAGGAATAGGTCTGAGTCTGGATTCTGGGGGACATCAATAAGAAGCCCTTCTCATAAATATAAAAATCCAGGAGACCATTTGAGTGCAACACAAGTTCTCAGTATTTGGAGGGTCCTCTCAAAATTCTGCGGCCTTACTTTGATTTTTGACACCTGCACTGTGCCATTCCTGATGATTCCATTCAGGATCTGTATCAGCAGGACGGGGCACAGTCCCCAGCACAACTCTTCTGGATTAAAAAAAAAAAAAAAAAAAGCCAGGTGATTCATTTGTGTATGTGTGTTATAAATGGAGTGACTTCATCAGATATTGAAGAAGATTTCTATATTCAGCTCTTTCTGCAGGTTGGAGTTAGCATATAGAGTTGGAAAATCAGCTTTGGCTTCTTTCCTGACTGTCTCTGATTTCCTCTAGTGTTCTCCCTTTTCTGGTCATCAGCTCTCAACAACTCTGCCACTTTTGTGTCCCAAGGTAATAAGAAGTAGGAAACGAAACATTGCAAAGTGGAGCAAGAAAAGTTATCGGTTACCGTATCAGAGTCAAATGTCTTGGGTGACACTAAGGAGGACATGGGCAAGGTGATACCAGAGTGCTTTATCTTGTGATGCTGATACAGTAGCAGCCTCTCAGACATACAACCAGGTTGGATTTCTCACAAGTTTCTCACCTAGTTTTGAATCCTATCCCATTGGTTTCTGCAGGAAAAAAAAAAAAAAAGTTACATGGTGTTTTAAGTTTGTTTTGGGTGGGGAATACTTTATGGGGAATGTACTGCATAGTATCAGGGGCTCAGCTCCCCCAAGCAGAGCCAACAAATACCAAAATGAGTAAACTGGGAAGCTTTTTCTCTCTTTCTGTCTTCATCCCAGATCAAAGGATCCCGAGTTAGGATCTGGATGAAGGATAAGCCCCTGAATTGTCGATGGGCACACCCCACACACTGACCCAGCATCTGAACTTGCTTAACAGGGAGCCGGGGCTAAACTGCTTCACCCTGCCTGAGAACCAGGGAGCACTGCATTTCTCCACAGGGTGGAGGAGAAGAGGCAGAATAAACCAAGCCTGGGACACCTCCCTCCTGTCTAGGTGTACTCATTCTCCTGTTTCAAAAGACGGCAAGGACATGAAGTCAACTTCTACCTGTCTTCTGCTGCTGGTGTCTTATGTATTCTTTGTTTGACTTGATTCCTCTTCTGTCTTTTGGCTTCATGTTAGGGGTCCTTGGTTAAAGCCTGCTCTGATGTACATGAAGATTTCAGGTTCAAAATCAGTGTATTTTAAACTAAGTATGGGGGTGGGTGGGGATGAAGCAGGATATAATTGCCAAAACCAGGCTTGAGGTTGGTAGCTCTTGGAAATATTTTCCTTAAGGCCCAGGTCTAAAAATTTAGTGCAGCAATATCATGAATTCTCAGAAAAGAAGAAAAACAAAACAAAACCACCTTTCAGGGAGCCTGTAAATCACACAGTATTCAGTCAAGTTATTTAAAGCAGATGCCAGTATAGGAAACTCATTCACAATCCCTGGGCAATCTCATTGTCTTTTACCTTTCTTTGCTTTTCCCCTCTTCTTTTCAACCCTCCTCCTCCCTTATTTCTACCCTGAAGTTAGTTTTTTGAGGGGTAGGAAGTATTTAACATCTCAAAAACTAGGTTGGGAAACAGGTTCAGCTGTAAAAGCTGGGCTTTAAATTTTGAGTTTTAAAAATGTACATCAGGAGCAGCTGGGGAGGGTCTTTTCTAAAATCTTTGAAATTTGATTTTCTCTGTATATGGCCATTCTGTAAATACTTTGGGGTTTTTCATTTTTTGAAAGGAGACAAAAATCTGTGGGATTCCCCCCCAAAATTACAAAAGAACCTGATTATTTACATGCAAATAAATTTCTTTGATAAAAACTAATATGTCTGTGTGTAGTAAGTTTTTAACCTTTGAGTAATTTTAATTTATTCAGCTTTTTAAAAATCTGGTCAATCAAATTTTTCTCAAAAAGTAAGTCTTCTCCAGTAAATATTACTTGAAATAGGTTAACTGGAAAAGATCATTGAAACAGGGAAACAGACCTGTGAAAGTTTCATTTGATTTATCCTCTCGAGCCAGTTACTATTTTCTGCAGGACTTAGTTACCAAGTTCATCAATTCTTGCTGGGAGAAAACTGCTCTTAGGTAAGCCATAACTAAAAAGCTGTTTTTATATGGCTGAAGTGAAGCAATATTAAAAGTATCTGTGAGGGGAGAGAACATAACATCCACACCTGTGTTTGTGGGTCTGCGAATGAGTTTCTGAAGCTTAGGTTTCTTGCTTAGGAAGCCCTTTCTAAGATAATGAAAAACAAAACACCAAAACTTGGAAGAGGTGGGTAAAAAGCCTTACAGCTAAAATATACCTATTTTTAAAGCTCTCCAGCACTATTAAGTTCATAATTAGATTCATAATGAGCCAGTCACCAAAACTGCGAATTAAAAGATGCATGAAGACAAACTCATATCCGCTGGGATTTATGATAGCTTCTAATTTATCTTTGGGATATTTTGTAGTTTGTTGATGCTCTAAGGTTAAACTCTTTTTTTTTTTTTTTTGGTTTGTAGGCAAGAAAGCATTTATTTTTTTTCTAAGGTTAAACTCTTAATTCGTGTAAATTCGGTCATAAATTTTGAGACCTTGAGGACTGGAGTTGCTAAAGTTTAATAATGTGATGTCACAACCTAAGGAGTCAGATAAATGTCATAGTTTCCTTTCGCCAAGCGCCCCCGCCTACTCGTCCAGACACGCTTGTTTCTCCCGCCAAAGTGGCGTCACGATCAGGTTCTCACCAACCAGAGTCCTGATTGGAGGAAGGGAAGGCAGTAGAGCCCATTGGGCGCCAGCGGCGGTCGGGTGGCGGAGAGGCGGGGGAAGCCAAAGGCCCTTCAGCCTCGACCGCCCCCACTTCCACCAAAGCGCACCCCTCCCCCAGCTAGAGGAATTGTCTCCCAGCTCCAGCACTGAACCCCCTAACCCCAAGGCGCGAGGTGCGGCCCCGCTGCATATACCCTGGAGCAGTGGGCAGCGCAGTTATCCCCCTGCCGTCCTGATTCATGCACTGGGAGACCCACGCCCCGCAGCGGCCCTCCAGGCCTCCCTGCAACACCGGGTAATGCAATCCACGGGGGCGGGGGGAGGCGGCGGCAACAGTAGCAACGGCGGCGGCGGCAGCAGCAACAGCAGCACTGCCCCAATCTAGAGACAACCAGAAAGAGGAAAATGGCTCCGAGCAGGGACCGCCTGCTGCACTTTGGGTTCAAGGCGACAGTGAGTGATAGGGGAAGGGAGCTGGGTGGCCGGGAAGGACGTGTGTGTTAGCACAAGGCTATCGGGGAAGAAGCGACAAGACTTAGGGGGCTGGGGTGGACTTGACAGAAAGCTCAAATGCTTGGTGGGTTGGTGCGTGCTCCATGCCCGCGGAGGGGAGGAGAAATGGGAGCTCCCGTGCTGCGTGCAGTAGTCCTGCTTTCCTCTCTCTCCCGGGTCCCCGCGCACTAGCACCCGCCCCACAGCCCCTCCCATACACAAATACACACAGACACACAGACACTTCCCTGCCTGTCCCGTTCCTGGTGGGCTTGCCTGCCAGGGAGGCGAAAGCGGGCTTACGCCGCAGCCGCGCTCCGGCTGCTCCCGGGCCGACCGTCGTCGGCTGCGCCGGGAGTGGGGGAGGGGTGGTCCCGCGCCGCCGCGCGCTCCTCCTCCCCCCTCCCCACGCTGTTCCGAGGCCCGGGCGGCTCTGCCCAATGAGGAACGGCGTTGCTGGCAGGTGGAGAGTGTTTTTGTTTTGGGTTGAAGTTGAGGCTGAGGAGAGAGAAGACCTAGCGACGATTAGTCGCCGCCGCCGCCGGCGCCGCGGGAGGTGGAGGAGGCCCAGCCGGAGTGGAGCGGTCTTTCCTCCTCGCCGACGGTCCCTGGCCGACGGTCCCTGCCCGCCGCTCCTCTGCTTCCTCCCGGTCCCGGAACTCCCGGGCCTGCCCGGGGCCCCTCGTCTTTGCACTCCGCTCGCCGCAGCGCCCGGCCCCGGCCGCACCCGCCGGCCTCATGAGGAGGGACGTGAACGGAGTGACCAAGAGCAGGTTTGAGGTGTGAGCTTGGCGGGGCTAGGGCGGCGAGAGGAAGGCGATTCCCGCTCTCGTGCCCCCCAAATTCGCTCCGCACGGAGCCTCCTCCCTTGCCTGGCGCCCTCCGTCGCCCACCGGCCGCTGGGGCTACCAGACTTTTTTCACCGTCCTCGCGACCCGAAAGCCTAGTGCAGCCCGGCTTCCTTAGTCCTCTTAGCTGGTCGCCTCCAGCCTCTTCCACTCGCGGGCCCCGGCAGGGAATTAGCTCGGGCGCCCTAATTCCCCCCTCCCCCCAGTATCACTCAGCTTTCCATTCTTTACACAACCCTTGGCTTTCCTCCTTCCAGCCGGCAGAAAAAGCATCACTGCTCCTATCAACCGGAGCTTGCTTTTCTTTCTGCCACCTTGTCGTCGAAGCGAGGGGGAAATTATGGGCCAGGGGGCCATTTGTCCGAGTTTGAGAGACCTTGGCTAAACTTGGGAAGTGGAGGTGGTAGGCTGGGATGAGAGAGACTTCTCGACCACGGGCTTTCCGAGCCGTGTTTGGTTGGGGTATTGTTCTGATACTTCCTTTTCTTTCCCGTCTAGTCTGTACGTTTGTAGCTCATTGTTTCTGGGAACTTTCAAATGTGTACAGCCTTTGAGATTGGGACGAAGGTCTGAGAGATTTCATAAAATCCATTCAAGTCTGTTTATCTCTAAAAACTTCTCTGACGAGAGAGGTTTATAGTCATGAAATTGGGAAATGGATGAGGAAATAAGGAAACATATGAAAAGCTTCTTCAGAGAGTAGTCACCGTATAGGGAAGTGATTCCTTTGGGAAATGAAGTATTGTAGCTACGGATGAGTTACAGTAGTAGAGTAATTTACAAGAAGGTTTATTAAGGGAATTGAGAGAAACTTCTACAAAGAAAGAAAATGCTACCTGGCCTTTTCTGGCAGAGAATCAGACTGACCTGGGATCACTCAGCTCAGTGTACATCTCACTTGGTGTTTTTCTTCATTTCCATTTGAAGGATGAAATTGTAAGACGGTGAGACAAAAGTTTCAGGAAACTTGCCAACTAGGTGCAGAGGGTGAAATTGTTACCTAAAGGCCTTCAGTTTAGTCTATTCCTTGATTTCTTTTTATGCTTCTGGGGAAAACATTTTAATTTATTCGCAAATATCAAGACAGGAAGTGTTTGGGGGAAGTTTAAATTCAGAATTACAATGTTGTTGCAGGTAAGGAGTGGAGAAAAATTAAGGAATTGGTCTTCTTAGGGTTTTCATATTTAACTTAAACACAGGCAGAAAGCATTATAGTGGATATGATTTGTTTTTTACTTTAATAGAACTTTATGTTTTCCTAATGTAGAGAGAACCAATAAGCTTAATTTTTGGTGTTTTCATATTTTCATTATTTGGTGTTTTACTGCTGTAAAAGTTGGGACTGTCCTTAAAATTATTGAACAGGCATTTAGCAGTTACCAGGAATCTTAAAAGCACTCAGATACTGAAGATCTTAGTTGGGGATAGCCTTTTTCATTGCAGTCGCTCTTTATCATTTTGCTATTCACTTTTAGGTTGTGCGAGTAACTGTTGGAAAGAGTCCTTTTGTAGTATGTGCTTTAAAACTGCATTGCTATAGCCTGTTTTTATAATTTATATTTTAATTTGTAGTTTATCTGTAATAGTGGTACTAAAATAATAAGAAAACTTATTGCTTTATTCAGCATGTCTGTTTACCTTGATTGGTATGTAACTGGCAGTTACAACTTTCTAAACGTTTTTTGAGAAGATAAAAGAATAAGAGGCAGGGGGAACCCTCCTTGTATTGTACAGTGCTGATGATTAAAGTTTTTATAAACCAAAAGCTACTCTTTTATTATGTGAAGTGTTCCATGCTAGAATACAAATGAGAAGGACTGGAAATGATGTGTGTTAATGAGTTTCATTAACTGAGTATTTTTAAATTTTTTTCCTTTGTTTTTTCTTTTTTTTGTTTTTGTTTTATCTGAGTATTTCTTCACGTCATTTACTTGTCTTTACTGTCCTAATTTACAAGTAGTAAAACAATAAACTGATCTTTTATGAACTGATAAACTTATTGCTAATTCATTGAAAACTTTAAACGTTTACTTTCAATGGATAGAAGATGTAGATAAGATAAAGCAGGCTTTTCATATTTAAACATTTACATCAGATTTTTTAAAATTCTCAAAATATTCAGAATGCTTTTTATTTTTTCAGAATGCTTTTTAAAGGACTGATAATTTTATGATTAAGCAGTTAGCTGATCTCTGAAAATTTTTGTGAATGCAGGAAAATTTTATAGCAAATAATTAATTTCAAATTAGTTATGGTTAATACAAAAGATGAAAGATTGTTTTCTTTTTCTTGGCCACATTTTTTTCTGGGAGAGAGAAGATAACTGAAGCTTATCGTTCTATAGTTGATTCATTAAAATCTTTTTATAGGAAATATCCTGTGTATTATGCTGTAGGATGTTGTAACTGGAGGCCACACACTTTAAATCTTACACTTGGGTAGAGCTATAGAAAAAAAAATTTAAGTTAAAATCAAGAGAGAAGAGTACCTGTTAGCCAGATGTGTAGCATCCAGTAAATAAGTAGCCAAAGTAGATGACTATTGGATAAGAGTTAAAAAGATACAGAGATGTGAAAATTGTTGTTGTTCATTGCTGTATCACTTTGGCATTAAATCTGTACAATAATAACCATTAAAAGTTAATGTGTGCCCAATTATTTTAATCTCTTAATTGAAATTCTTCATTCAAATACTTTTTTTTATTAAACTTTGTTTTTCAGCAAATTTGGTAATTTCAAATTTAATAATAGTTATTGAATGCTTCCTGTATGTCCAGGCACTGAGCTAGGTGTTTTATCTCAGTTACTTCTAATTCTCACAATTACATTTTACAGTTGAGGAAAGCTAGGGCCTGAGAAGCGTTCAAGTCGCACAGCCAGTAAATAGAGGAGCCAAGATTCCAATCTGCATTTTTTTATTCCATTCTTACCATTCTGCCCTGTTCTTGGCATAACCCAGCATAAAAGCCCATAAAATGTGTGGAGAAGAGTTTGCTAATGTTCTTCGTCTAGTATATGTTATTTTGTCTTTGCCATCAAGAGTGAAGCTACCCTTCATTCTGTAACCAATGTTATTTTAACATCAGTGAGATTAGTGACAGACATGCAAATTTAGGTTGTGTTTTTTTTTTAGTTAAACCTCTACTCTGTCATGCTCTTAGTAGCTCCATTATGAGAACACAGTACTATTGGAGGGAAATTCTATCTTATTTGGGTCTTAAAAAGTCTAACATTAAAGAAGTTATAGTGCTGACATTCAGGTGTCATTTTACAGTTTAATCAGTATCTGCAGATGTTAAGACTCATACAGTTAGGAAGTGATAAGCTCTAATTTGGGTATTTTGAAGTATTCATTATTGTTTTTCATTATACCTCACTGCTACTCTGACACATCTATATTACAGTCTGCTTCATTTTATTAATTGAATTTGTCCAAAATAAGAATCATAAAATGTGATATGGCAGAAAGAGCATGCTACGTTGGGAGCTAAGAGAACAGGATATAAGTCTGGATTTTTGCCACCAGCTAACTATAATTTTGGTCATTTTTTGTTTAATTGACTTGAGAGAGCGCGAGAGAGAGTGCCCGATTTGTTGTTCCAGTTATTTATGCATTAATTGGTTGATTCCTGTATGTGCCCTCACTGGAAATCAAACAGCAACCTTGGTGTATCCCGACAACACTCTAACCAACTGAGCTACCCAGCCAGGGCCTGGTCATTTCTTTTCACTTTTCTGATTTGATCATTTCCCTCCTTTGCAAAACAAGGGAGTAAGACTCAATTATTAAGGTTCCCTTTGTTCCAGAATTGTATGAATCTGTAATTTTTTAATAAAAGCAGAGGACATATTTCTTTGGCCATTTCTTCTGAAACAAACAGCCACTCTGGTATTTTGTTAAAGTTTGTAAGCTCAGTTACACAGTACTATTAAGGCTGCAATAATGACCTTTTCCCCCTTAAGGTTTTATTTTCTAATCTAAACATCTTGCATAGTAAATAACCATATTTTCCATTTTGGTGCATGTGGAAAATGTTACATTTTTTTTTTTAGTGGGTGAGAGTCATTTGTTTCACTCTATTTGAAAGGCCTTGAAGTGAGAGTACTAGTAGTACTGAGGACTTTTGTTTTTAACACATTCGAGATTGGTTTGAAAGCAATTTTATATTATAGAAAATCCATATTAGAGGTCTACGCTTTTTAGGTGCATCCAGTCTGTCCTTTTTGAATAGTGTTTTTGGTGTTTATTGTATAAATCATGGATCCTTTTTTACTTTTTGAAGTATGGTACATTATATCATGTACTTAGATGGTAGTCCTTTATTTAAAAATCAACATGTTTGTGTCTTTGTTGTCTTCATAGAGATAAACCATTATGCATTGAAAATTACCGTGTTTGCCCAGCCGGGCGTGGCTCAGCGGTTGAGCGTCGACCTAGGATCCAGGCGATCAGGGTTCGATTCCCGGTCAGGGCACATGCCCCGGTTGCGGGTTGCAGCCGATCAATGACTCATCATTGATGTTTCTCTCTCTCTCTCTCCCTCTCTCTTTCGCTCTCTAAAATCAATAAAGATATATTTAAAAAAAAAAAAAAAAGAAAATTACCATGCTTTCCATTAGTTGTTACAATATTTTAGCTTGGCAAAAACTTTACAAAACATATTACTTTTTAAAAAAATCCTCATTTGAGGATATGTTTATTGATTTGAGAGAGACAGGGAGGGAGGGAGGGAAAGAGGGAGAGAAACATCGATGTGAGAGAAAAACACAGTTCCCTTTCCTCCTGTACACATCTCACCGAGGATTGAACCCAAAACCTAGGTATGTGCCCAGATCGGGAATTGAACCTGCAGCCTTAGTGGTGATCAGGGAGGACACTCCAACCAACTGAACCACCCTACCATGGCTACAAAAAGTATTCTTTTTTTTTTTATCCTCACCTGAGGATATTTTTTCCATTGCTTTTCATAGAGAGTGGAAGGGGGAGAGACAGAAACATCGATGAGAGAGAGACATATCGACTGGGTGCCTCCCACATGTGGCCTGATGGGGGCCGGAGATCAAGCCTGCAACCCAGGTATGTGCCCTTGGCCGAAATCAAACCCGGGACCCTTTAGTCTGTGAGCCGACGCTCTAACCACTGTGCCAAATGGGCCAGGACTACAAAAAGTCTTCTTGATATCTAAGTCCTACATTCTTAAATGTAATCTGTTTTTACATTGAAGATTTTTGTTCATTAAATCGCTATTTCTCTAAGAAGTGTTGACACTTTTAAAGTCTTATATTTTTATGTTTTAGGTCATTTATTAGTTTAGGCTGTGTCCGTGTTGCTTTTTAACCTTAAATTTTAAAATTTTTCTATTTTCATCTCCAGAGTTGTCTCTTTTCAAATCTTGGTCTTGTTTCTATTTTTAATTTTTTTACAAATTAGTAAGTACTTTTGTTACAGGGTTACAGGGCAAGGATTTCATTCCTAGCCTTTAGATTACTGTTTCCCAACTGGTGAGAGATTGGAAACTGAATTAAAATTTTCAGTAATCTGAACTACTACTGCAGTTTTGAAAGGATATTTTTAGATGTTCAAAATAAAATATTCCGTTATACCAGGAAAATCCAAGGGAGGGAGGAAGAAGAAAGAATGCCCTTAAACTGACCAAATTTAGCTGGTTGGGCATAGTTGTCATTACACTGTTTTCCTACTTGATCTTCCAGGCAGTGAATTCTTAGATCAGACCCCCCCCAAAAATTGACTCAGAAGAATGAAGGTGTTTAATTGTGGTTTTACAGATTTATGTCTTAATGCACTTGGATTCATTTGAAAGTGTTAATAGCAGCTAACAATAGGTGGTGGTATTGAACTATGCAAAAGTATTTGTGCTTCATCTTGCTTAATTATATAACTTTAAAAAACAAAGATATGTATTAAAGTGTAATAAATCCAAAACAAATTTGCATTAGCTTTTGAAGACTTTCTGTTAAAAGAATGACTTTGCTGGGTAGTTATTTTCAGCACATATCAAATAACTATTTAGCACGCCTGTGAGTTACAAGTATAGTTAAGCACCTCTTTATTCCCTAATCTTATATTCTCCAATTTGATTTTATGATATTCTGTTGGCTTTAATAAGCCTCATATCTGACAGTTGTAATCAGGTGGAAATGAAATTAATTTAATCCATTTTTGCTCAGTTTAAGTTGCTATGAGGTTAAAGTCACCTATTAACCAAAGAACATAAATGTATATATGCATAACCCATGGACACAGACAGTAGTGTGGGGAAGGCCTGGCGTGGAGCAGGGGCTGGGTAAAGGGGGACAAATGAAGGAGGGGATTGGGGGACATCCATGACACTGTCAACAATAAAAAAATAAGTAAATAATAAAAAAAATAAATCATGGTAGACAAGGATTTAGTCAGTTGTGAAACAAATATTGGCAATGTCTTCTGTCATTTCTGTTCTTGATCCCAGGACTTTCTAGTAAAAACTAAAAAAGGGAAACAGAACGCCATGAAAGTAAGTAGCAAATTGATCTTATGCATTACTTTGGTGCTAAAACAGAAATCATATTTAACAACATGGAGGTTAAAGTTGGCAATATGTCAAATACCTGCCCAATTTTATATAATCAAGTGTACCAGCTATTATGGTATTTGTTGGTGAGTGTGACTTTCTGATCAACTGTAGGATGCAGGCAGATACAATTTCATAATCAATTAAAAGTAAAAAATGGAAAAGCATTATCAGTTTTTCTTATAAATTGCAATGATAAGGTGTCATAGGTATAGCTGTTCTGGGTCCTTCGAGTTTGCTTTACTATCTACAGAGTGAGGAAATTTATGTGGCAAGAGGGACAGGCAAAAAGAAAACAGTAAAATTTCTAGAGTAGGGCAGGTTTTTAAAATGTTCTTATGCATTTGTCATTCTTGGTTGACAGTTTAGGCCCTGGGAAGGTCATTGCCAACTCACTATGTCCTGAATTGCAGTTACCAGCAAAGAGCCTGTTTTGTTTTTGTTTTTTGTTTTTCTTTTTGGAGGTGGGTGGGGAGAAGAAAAAGAAAAGAAGAGATTTGCAGTTCTCTGCAAATTAACAATTTAATGTTAACTATAAATGTTAACTGCAAAAGTTTACCAAAGTTCTCTTAGAATATGTCATCCTTTGTCATCTTATTTTTTAATCAGGCCATTTATATATTTTAATGTCTAATTTTGAAATTAATTTGAGTAAGGAGAGAATGAATGTGTTAAGGCGATGTCTTAAGGATTTTACCAAGGGAAATAATTCAGCTCTGAACTATGAAATAAGTACTCCCATATATATTTACTTTTTTATGCATACATGTATATGTGTACCGGTATCTACATGACCTTGGGTAAGTTACCTCTCTGGACCTCTGTCTCAACTCTGAGGTTCCTCCTAGCATGGAAATTTTGTGATTCTCTGTAAATCAATTACCCAGTTTGCTGTAGGTTAGTGATTAGATACTCAATTTATTCCCAGTGTTCTTACATTTCTTTGCATATAACTGCTAGTAAAGACAAAATAGTCTCTGTGATCTTAACCTATATTCTACTTAGGATTCCTGCTTATTTTTGCCCTGAATTCTGGTAAAAATGAAGGTGGACACTGGAAGAAAAAATTGTGTTATATCTGTCCAAATTAACACCTTTGTCAAGGGAGTGAGGAGTAGATATAATGGTTGTGTGATATCCTGCATTTTATAGTGTGCTGTGATTCAATTTCTTAGGATTTATGGAGTTTATATATTTATATATATATATAGAACTTATTTAAGAGCATTAGCTTCTTTGAAGTCAGTTTGAACCCTGGCTTTGCCATTTACCATATATTGTAACCTTAGACAAGCTATTTAATGTCTCCAAGTCTCAAATTTTCAACCTAAAATGGGTATACTACCTACTGCACTGGGTTGTGAAAATTCTATGATGTTTGTGTAGCATTTAGCAAATTGTCTACTGTACAGTAGAGCTCAATAAATAATGACTTATGTGGAATAGAAACGTTTTTAAGTAGACTTTGTAAGTCAATCTAGTTGAATGGTAATAATTTAACAGTGATTTAATCTGGAGTTTATACTGCAACCATTATTGCATTCATTGTTAGGGAAATATGGATAAATGTCTCCTAAGATGAGAATGTGGCACCAAAGTATAAGTTGACATGTAGAACACTAGATCAGCCAGCTTTTACCCCAGAAACTCCATTATCTGATTTGTAGAAAATTAAGATATGGTGTGACTGAACATGCACAAGTAGAGATGCATTTAGTTTTGAAAAAGAGCACTGCATTGCTGATACCTTTTTCCACATGCATCCTTATCAGCTTTTTGAAAATTGTGTACATATTCTTCATGTAAAGAAGCTTAAGTTGAAAAAAATCATAACTTATTTCTGCAACCTATTTGTAGGAAAGAAACCTGATAGATTTTCGAATATTTATTTAACACTGGAACTTCTTCTAACATCATGAATGGTAACTTCAGGAAGATAAGGGACTTAATATTCAGTATTCTTTGTCAAAACTAACTGGATTTATACCAAAGAAGCTTCCCGAATTTAGATCTACACAACAATGACAAATGAAGTTTTACTTATTTGTTGAAGTTTACATATAACTATTCCTTAAGAAAGAATAATTATATTTAGATTAAAATCCTCAAAAGGTGGATTGTAGGCCCTAAGTGACATAAATTTCATCTATGTTCATCAGTCTCTGGTCTGGACAGAAAAGTTTGTCCTAAATACAGTAATCAAGATCTCCATGGACCTAATGTCGGCACTACTATGAACTTACACTGAGCCTTGGGGAAAACTCTCTCTTTACAGCTCTGAATAAAATAGGATTTCCAGTGTCTGTTTCTCTGTCTTAATGCAAACTGGACTAATGTTAATTAAAGACTAAACATAATGTAATGTTTTATGTCAATTATATCTCAACTAAAAAAAAAAGAAAGATAAAACTTAGAACTCTCACTTTTAATAATACTCCCCCTGAGTTAAATGGACATTATTAAGGAGGAGTAAATGAAACTAAATTTCATTTATGGCAACTGAATTCTGTAGTAGAGATAAGTAAAACCTGAGTAGCTGTCAGAATCACTAGTGAAGATTTTGCGCAGTACTAATCCCTTGAAACCACTGGAATTCACTGAATGGGAGTAGATCTGGGCATGCAAGTTTCCTGTTAAAGAAACAACTGGGATAAGGAATACAAAGGTAACATATTTACAACCTAAATTCCATGGGGAAATAATTTACATACTATGAATTTGAAATCATAAAATCAGTGCCCCTTTTCCTCAGTTTTCTGTTGTATCCTAGATATTTAGCTCTAGAAACAAGGTGCAGAATCAAATGTATAGCACCTAAAATACAGTTATTTTACATTGACTATACATTTTGTACATTTTACATGATCAGATACATTCCTTCACTAATGAAACCGTGACACCACACTATATGGCCTCTCAAGCTCCCAAGAACAAAAATATGTCTCAGAGCTCAGCAAAGATTATTTGACGTTGTTCAGGGCTCAGAAAATCTCAGTATAGGAAACCAAGGCATACTATTGGTAGGAATTCAGTTGTGTTCAAAATTTATTCAACGCCAACTACTTGTTAGATATTGGTAGGTGTTAGAGGTACAAAGTTGCTCCAAAAAATTGTCTCTGCCTCAGGGAGATTGTAGTCTAGTGAGGAAGAAAGATACATAAAAATAATTTAGTGGGTTCTAGTAAATGCAGTGATAGATAAATGGGAGAGTGAGAAAAACCAATTTCATGAAAAACATTCACACTTTCTGTTATCATACTGCTTATAAGAGATGCATTATACTTTAATGCTTTTGTTTATTTTATTTTTTATCTCTGTTTCTTTTTAGAGAGAGGAAGGGAGGGAGAGACATGGGTTTGTTCACTTATTTATGCATTTATTGGTTAATTCTTGTATGTGCCCTGACCTGAGATCAAACCTGCAACCTTGGCTATCTGGACGGCACTCTAACCAACTGAGCTACCAGGCCAGGGCTAATATTCTTTTTACTTTAATGGTTTTAAAGGAAAACAAAATCCATTGACCCTGCTTTCAAAAAATATTATCACTTTAAGCCCTGCCAGTAGCTCCATTGGTTACAGCTTTGTCCTGATGCCCCGAGGTTGCTGCTTTGATCCCCCATCAGGGCACAAACAAGAATCAACCAATGAATGCATAAATAAGTGGAACAATAGATTGATGTCCCTCCCTCCCTCCCTCCCTCCCTCTCAAATCTCAATCAATAAAAAAAATTAGCACTTTACTCTCAGGTGTAAGGACTTACTTTTAAACATACAAGTATGAATTATCCTTCTCTGTGACATTCTCTCCATGTTTACAAGGAAGTACCAAGGGAAAAGGTTGGCAGGTTTTTATTGGTTATTTCTTTCATTTTACTGATAACATCTTTAGGGAAATGAAACAGTAGCACTACTAATGATAGAGCTAATCAGAGTAACTGCTCCTCACTAAAGCAACATCCCTCAGAGACTTAAGCAGAAATTAAAAAGGGTTAGAGAAAGAGGAACAGGAAAGTAACTCTCACCAGTAGTTCAGGAATTCATTATACCGGGTGGGGCAAAGGTGGGTTTACCATTGTGAGTACGTGAAAGAGTTTATTCTTGTATTCTTTATTAATTATTGTATTGTTTTACATACAACCGCTGTAAACCTATTTGTGTCCCACCCTGTATAGTTTGTAGCCACACTCATAGAGTTGCATTTGTTTTTAAGGCAAAGTGTAAGTTTTCTTAAGGAATTTATAAATGACTACATAATACTGATCCTCATATGTATATGCATGATCCTTACATATGTATGTGTATGTATGACCTTCATATATATCCTACTAACCCTCCTTTAGCAGGACAGATATTTTGACCTATCTCAAGTAATGAATATAGTATATTACACATTAAAGAGCATGTTCCCATTTATTGTTTCATTTCAACTTTTAAAAAAATCTTGTATGTTAGGTACAGGATACTTTTCTGCTATTTTTTAGAAAGCAAATGCTCTGAAAGGCTGTTATACATTAAATAGCTAAGTATAAAAGCCAGAACTTTAATTTAGTTGACTGGAAGTCTGTTATACTTGCCTCTAGGGTATGCTGAGAATAGGTTGTTTTGGACAATTTACCCATTTTTCTTTTGATCCATAGCAGGCATGGATGTTTTGTTAGGAATGAGTAACACTTGAGTGTGTGGCCATAGAATTGGGCACAGTTAATTTTGTGGGGACTGCAAAGTATCGGAATTGAACCTATACTTTGGCTTATTAGCCACACTTACTAACCAACTTAAGTAACTTTCTTAAACGACCATGAATAAATATTCTGTGTAAACCGTACAAAATAGTAATTTCCTTTCAGATACTTGTGCAGAAAATCTCCGTTGGACTAAAAGCTGTTAGTATATTACCCATATGTCAAGTAAAACTGATCTGATTACCTTTTTTTGCTGTAATTCTTCCTCATGAAGACTAGGAATGAGATACGAAAACAGTTTCATAAGTACTTGTAGAACCTTGGATATAACCTTATAAAGCTTTATGTTCAGGCTTTTTGCAAGTTTCGTTCTTAGGTTTGTCTTACGAAGTCTGGGCAACATTTTCTCAGTTTCACATAGTATATTATTGAAGATGAAAAGTAGCAATATTGAGTTAAAATAATAAAAATTGATGTATTTTATGAATAAATACATAATACCTATCCTTAGATAAGAGATTAACTAGATCTAGTAGAGTCAAAATAAGGTTTTAATGTCAGAAAGAATACCAAGTAACAACATTATCATCTTCTAGAGTATTTATTTATTTATTAATATGTTTTTATTGATTACAGAGAGAGGAAAGAAGAGGGAGAGAGAGATAGAAACATCAATGATGAGAGTCATTGATCGGCTGTCTCCTGCATGCTGCATGCTGCCTGCTGGGGATCGAACCCGCAACCCAGGCATGTGCCCTGACCGGCAATCGAACCCTGATCACCTGGATCCTAGGTTGACTCTCAACCGCTGAGCCATACCCGGCCAGGCTCTTCTAGAGTATTTAAATGATTTATTTCACTAATGTGAAATTTGCATTTAAAATAATCCCATCTGGCCTTAGCCAGTTTGGTTCAGTGGTTAGAGCATTGGCCTGCGGACTGAAGGGATCCCAGGTTAGATTCCGGCCAAGGGCACATACCTCGGTTGCAGGCTCCATCCTTGTCCCCCGTCAGGGTGCGTGCGGGAAGCAACCAATCGATGTGTCTCTCACATCGATGTTTCTCTCTCTCTCCCTCCCACTCTCTCTAAAAATTAATGGAAAAAATATTCTGATGAAGATTAAAAATGATAAGTGGAACAACAAATGGATGTTTCTCTCTCTCTCTCTAAAAATCAACCAATCAGTCAATCAATAAAAGAAAATAAGATCTGAGATGCTCCTTTAAAAATAAAAAATCCAGAAATGATCAAATTGAAGTCTAAGTAAAACTTAACCAGGAATTAGCTTAGTAAACTTTCTTGTAGCTTTTATTTACTGTGGCAGAGTTGTACTATGGCTGATTAGATGGTTTGCAATCTCTCTGAAGTGTTACTCTATGAAGAGCACCAGATGTAACTGGTGAAGTTTGAGCTTGGTTGAGAAAGAATTTAGAGCCAAGAACTCTAATTATAAGAGAAAATTTATTTAGAATTTCACGGAGGTAGAAGAAGTAACCCAGCTGGGCTGCGTGGACTCAGCAAAACAAGTTACTGAGGCAAAAGAAGGGCCCTTAGAACTTATGAGAAAGAAAGCAAGGGTATACCCCTTGAGGGAAGAAAGAGGGAAGGAAAGGTGCCAGGAGAGGAAGAGAGAATGCCTGAGGGAAGGAGGGGGTGGGGAAAGGCACACAGATGTGTTCAAGAGAGATGGAGACTGACAGAAACACCCATCAGTTGCCTGCCCCATGGGCCCCGACCAGGATGAGATCTAGCTGCAACCTAGCTATGTGCCCTCACTGGCAATCGAACCCTCGACCTTTCGGTCTACAGGATGACGTTCCTACCAACTAAGCCACTGAATTTTCTTTTCTTGGTGAATTATTTCTATATAGAAATATGTCTTTGACTCTTAATGATTTTATCCTTGAATTAAATTGCACCTGTTATTGATATAAAACTTGTTCTTTTTTAAAAAGTATAAACATTTTTTTTTTTTTTAGAGAGAGGAAAGGGGAGAGAGAAACATTGAGGTGAGAGAGAAAAACTTGTTTTATTCTTGAGTACTGATTTGGCTTCATTTGGGTTCTCACACTCTAGATTTTGAACTGGTAGTTCTTTTTACTGTTTTTTTGCTCTTCCATGCTTTAAAAAAAGTCTGTTATTATTGTCATTACTTGTAATATTTCACTCAACTTTTTAGTGGTTCTTAGTCAGAGGGTTTATGAGAATAATCTGGTTTGTGATTCCTGTAAGCAGAAGCAGAAGTACCTGGTTCACTTTTCTTCTTCTGAAAGTAGTAGATCCTTTTGAAAAGTTCTTTTACAGTGAACTCACCTAATTATACATGGGAAAGTCTTTTTTCTCCTCATTGCTGGGATCATCTGGGGTTAGCTGGGTACAAAGTTATCCACTGCAGTTATTTTCCTTCATCATTCTGAAGATATTCCTTTGTCTTTTGAACTCTATTGTTATGATAGGTCTCTTGTAAATTTATTTTCATCTTTGAGTACACATTTTAAATTTATATTTTTTATTGAGATATAATTTACATTACAGAAAAGTTCTCCCATTATTATTATTATTATTTTAATATATCTTTATTGGTTTCAGAGAGAGGAAAGGAGAGGGAGAGAGAGATAGAAACATCAGTGATGAGAGTGTCATTGATCGGCTGCAACCCACAACCCGGGCATGTGCCCTGACTGGGAATCGAACCCTGATCGCCTGGATCCTAGGTCAACGCTTTTATAGTGTACAATTCAGTGGCTTTAAACATCAATTCTGGAACATTTTTTACACTTCAGAAAGAAACTTGTATCCTTTACCTATTACTCCCTGTCCTCCACCAACCTCTTGTTCTAAGCAACTACTAATGTACTTTCTGTCTCTGTACGGATTTCTCTTTTGTGGAGTTCCATATGAATGAAATCAATATAGTATGTAGTCTTTTGTGACTGGCTTTATTTAGCACAATGTTTTCAAGGTCTGTTCATGTTGAAGCATGTATCTACCTCATTCCTTTTTCTAGCTGAATAATCCATTGTGTGAATGAATATACTATATTTTGTTTATGTATTCGTTAACAGATACTTGAGTGGTTTCCACCAGGATTGTAAATGGCACTATGAATATTCTTATGAGCAAGTATGTGTTTGAAAGCTGTTTTCAATTCTTTTTTTTTAAAGTTCTTAGTTTATTAATTCTCTCATGAAAAATCTGTACAATCACCACAGATAAAATCACTGAAGAATCTTTACTCCTTTTTGTCAGCACCAACATTGGCAAGTCCCCCTGACTTTCTTCATTCTGTCTTCATTTCTCTCTTTTCTGGAGGTTATTGTCTAATGTATGCCATGTCTTGCAAGTCTATGTTTGGGCTTATTTTTCTTTGTGTATTATAAATCATGTCAAAGCCAATTGTCTTGCCACCGCCAAAATGGCCTCTGAATCCAAGTACAAAGATGACATCTGGTATGGTCTTACACATTTTGACTAGTTTTTCTTGAATTTCTGTCTTGGGTACTGTTGGCTTCCCAAGGTGAAGGAGGTCAATGACCATTTGTTTCCACTAAAGTAGCCTGTTGGTCATAAACTTCCTGGTTGTTACTGTGCTGTTTATGATGGTGGCTGATCTTCAAGCAGCCAGGGAGTTCTTATTTCTTTAGGGTATATACTTAGGGGTGGAATTGCTAGGTCATGTGGTAATTTTATGTTTAACATTTTGAGGAACTGCCAAACTGTTTTCCACAACAGCTGTACCGTTTTGCATTCTATCAGCTTTGTACAGTGGTTTAAATTTCTCCATATCCTTGCCAACAGTTGTTGTTTTCCTTTTTTAAGTTATAGCATCCTGGTGGGTGTGAGGTGGTATATATTTGTGGTTTTGATTTGTAGTGCCCTAATGACTAATGATGTTGAGCATCTTATGTGCTTTTTGACCCTTTGTATATCTTCTTTGAAGAAATGTCTATTCAAATTCTTTGAACGTTTTTAGACTGGGTTATTTGTACTTTTATTGTTGAGTTGTAAGAGATCTTTATTTTGGATACTAGACTTTTATATATATTATTTGCAAATTATTTCTTTGAATGCATTGTAATTTTTTGTTAAAAACTGGACGTTTTGAATATTAAAATGTGGCAACTCTACAAATCATACTCACTTTCCTCCTGGGTTTGTTGATGCTGCTTATTATAGTATATTTAGTGTATCTTTTACCTAATCCTGTAAAATGTGTATTGTCTTTGTCTTGTGTGGCCACTGAAACCTCTGTTCCATTAGCTTCAGCTAATTGATTGCATAGAGATTTCCTTAAATACCTGCAACCCAAAATTCTCTCTATTGAGTGTGTTTTTTTTGTACATGTTAGGGTATGCTTTCAATGCTCAGCCAGACAGTTTACAATTATGCCTTACTTAGCCTTCACTTCCTGCTTCTGCAGAACTTCAAGATCAGCCATAGATGACAGGTTAGGGCCTTTTCAAGCCTTTCCTGGACATATGCACAACCCTGGGCATGCATGTGGCCTTCTAGATTCCCAGGAATATATGGGAGCTTTCAGTGCCCTTATGGACATCTCATTTTCTGGCCCTTCCCAGGCCCTTTGGTTGGTCCATTGTTTGCTCCAACTCTTACCTGTCCCTTAGGCAGCAGTGACTAAGCATTTGCCTGTAAATGTTTTGGACAAAGTGGGGTCATTTCTTTAGCTCTAGGCCCCTTTTGAGTTGGGCAAAATAAAGACAAGCCTTTTGAGTTGGTCTTCCAGGGAGCAACCAGACAGGTGAAGACAAATAATTACACTTTGAAAAAGAGATCTGTTCTGGTTCCTCAGTTACCAGCAATACAAGCTGTTATTTTCAAGGCTATTGCTGATCTGGGGGTTGGGGTAAATTAAAATGCCACAAACTCTCTTCTTAATGGGATTCAAATTTTTTTTTTTCTTGAATAAGCACTCCTTGTGTTGTTGCAAGCCTTTGATTAATTTTCAGAGTTCAAAAAAAATTGTTTTGCCATTTTGGTTACTTTTATGGAGAGGTGAGATTTCAGAATTCCTTATTCCGCCATTTTCCTTGGTGTCATCTCTGAGTACACTTTTGACCTGAGTCTTGAAAAGACTCATTTCTGGCTTAGATCAAAAGTGCTCAACCAACTGAGCCACACTGGCCTGGGCTGCACTACTTGTTTTTAACCACTAAAGTTACTGATGATGATATACTAATATAGTTAATTCTAGTGGTTATTGTCTTTGTTCTATACTATAGAAAAGTAACTTGAGATATCAGCTTAGATTTTATCCATTTGTTTATAAGATGTATAATTAGCTAGAGAATAAAGACAAAAAACAGAAACAGTGGTAATGACCCAACATATTGTAGAGGAAATTTGGAAAGAAAAAACAAAAGCTTAGTTATAAGATTTAATGTAGCAATATTAATATGTGGTTGCTGTGACTTTAGAATGACTATAACCTGAAATAGCAAGAAAGCATAAAATCATCTTTTCTTTTAGTTTAAAGAAACATTTGACTCTTCAGTCAGTCAGTACAACAGATATTTATGTAGTGACTTGTGTGTAAGGTACTGTTGTGTCCTAGCCACTGTGGCTTAGTTTTTTGGGTGTCATCACATGTACTGAAAGGTTGCAGGTTTGATTCCTAGCCGAGGCACATGCCTGGGTTTCAGGTTGTGGGCTCAATCCCCAGTGTGGGTCGTGCAGGAGACAACAGATAGATGCTGTGCTCTCACATCGATGTTTCTCTCTTCTCCCTTCCTCTCTCTCTAAAAATCAATAAACTTTTTTTTAAAAGTACTGTTCTTAATTAAGACAACCTGGTTTAGCACATGCTATAATACTTATGTTAATTACATTTTTAAATTTATATTGGTTTCCTTTTTTATTACTTACTTTTTTTGTTTTCAGCTTTATTGAGATAGTATAATAGTTACATAACATTGTGTAAGTTTAAGGGGTACAATTTGATATAATAATCACTATGTTGTGTTGTCCTTATTCTGTATTATTTATGCTTATAAATTTTGTGGTCTCCACACATTTAATAAATATTCTTAGGATTTTACCCAAGACATCTAAGACTTGTGCATGAGAATTTTGGTTAAACATGGGGTTTTGACTCAATATTTCTAGTTTCTTTTCAAATAGCACTAAAATTATAATAAAGGAATAAAAAGAGGCATAGGACCACAGGAACAAAAATGAATGGAAGAAGAAACCATGATCTTTAGATGAGAACTTTCAACTAGTTTTAGAAGATAAAAAATTGATAGCAGAGTGTTAAGTCATTTAGCCAAGTGGAGGAAGGTACACCCTGGATTGTTTTCAGGGACAAGCAAGTTTAACCTACAAAATTCCCTGGAAGACTTATCAACACTGAGTAGGAAAAGTCTGAAAAGACAAGGATGAGGTTTGAGATTAGAAGTAGATAATGGTTGAAAGTCTTATATTAAGTGGTTGAATCCTGTGCACACTACTTCTCCCTCTCCCCTGTCTAGGAAGCTGGGGATTGATTTTTTTCCTTCAGGAAACTGAAAGCTGAAGGTTCTATATCCAGGAACATCATATGCATGAAGATAGGGGTATCGAGCCAGGGAATTAAATGAGAACACACATACAGATTGCTGGGTCTTTGAAATCACAGTGAGCTTCCATTTTGCTTCTTAATGCCATGAGTGGGAATAGACAGCTAAGGATAAACACACAGTTGAGGAAAGCCCCCATACTGAGAGAGCAAACAAACATAAAAGAGACAGGGCAGAGAGCAGAGGGAAAAAACTTGGGGTAGAATGGAGGGGAAGAAGAGGTACTAATGTCTAACAAATGCGATGTTGCATCTTCAGAAGAACAGGATGCTGTTTTGAAAATCAATAAATAACTCTTAGAAATAAAAAATATCCCTCCCCCTAAAAAAAACAATCAGTGGAGAGATCGAAAGTAAAGTTGAGGCAACTTCCTTGCAATTAGGACAAAAATATTAAATGAGGGATGTAGGAGAAAAAATGCTTTAAAAAATTAAAGATAGACGAAGAGGTCCAGTATTTGACTAATACGAATTCAAAAATGAGAGGACAGAGAAAACAGTGAGAAACGATACCAAGAAATTTTTCAAAGCGTTTTCCAAATTCATAGATTTGCACATTGAAAGAGCTAAAAGAGTGGTAAAGACACAGACTAAGAGGCTTGATCATGAATCAGTAAACTGAGGATACAGAAACTATACTAAAAGCTTCCAGAAAGCATTAGAGGTCATATCCAAAGGACCAATCAGAATGGTGGTATATATCAGAGCAGCAACATAGGAGGCTAGAAATGTGTTAAGCCATATCTTCAGTGGAAAGGATTTCCAACCTATAATTTTATTTCTAACCAGATTATCAGTCAAATGTGAGTCTAGAATAAAGATATTTTTAGACTTGCAAGTGACTCCAAAATTTCAGTTCTCATGAGCATTTAAAAAAAAATAGGTTATGCCCGGGCCAGTGTGGCTCAGTTGGTTGGGCGTCATCCCATGCATGGAAAGGTTGCTGGTTTGATTCCTGGTCAGGGCACTTGCCAGGGTTGCCCGCTCGATTCCTGGTGGTGGGCGTGCAGGCGGCAGCCTGTCAATGTTGTGCTCTCATATCGATGTTTTTCTCTTCTCCCTTCCTCTCTCTAAAAATCAATAGACTATTAAAAAGAAAGAAAAAAGTTATTAGGGCATGTGCCCTTAAGTAGCAAGGGAGAAGAAATCAGGTCCAAGAAGCAGAATTCAGTGAGAAAGAAATGCCAAGGGAGAGCTCAGGATGACAGCTGTGTGGCCAGTCTAGAGAATCCCTCAACAGACTGAAGCACAAGAAAGAAAGTGTTTCAGGAAGGTATGGCTCTAGGAAAAAAACAGTATCTGATGTGTTTGAGCATATGGAAAATATTGATAGACAGTGACATGTTGGAGCATTTGAGAAAAAGTTAAAAATATATAGGAAGTAGAAAAAGTGAGGTAGTCATTAATTTATAGGGAGGAATGCATGGTCCTGTTCTACTTTACTGAACACTGAGTGGTATTTGTCCAATCCTACATGTATTCTTATTTAAACAAAAGTTGTGATAAAATTACACAGGATGTGGAAGGTCCTGTTAGATGTTGAAGCTAAAGACATTCCATGGCAGAATGTCAGTAGATATATATAAAATTTATATATATATAAATATATAAAATTTATATATATATAAATATATAAATTTGATAAATGAAGCATATTTTTAAAAAGGCAAATATCAGAAGAATGCCCAGAACAGTGACAGTGCACACATAAACTAATTACTAAAATTCTGTGACACACTGAAAAATATATTTTTTGCCCATCTGACAAAAAATAGGTATAATTTTGATTCATTTACAAAAAAATTAGTAAATATGTACTCTTTTTGCTCCAAAGTAGCTTTTTAAAAATATATTTATTTATTTATTTTTAATCTTCACCCGAGGATATTTTTTCCATTGCTTTTCATAGAGAGTGGAAGGAGTGGGGTGGGGGCGAGAGAAACATCGATGTGAGAGAGACACATCGACAGGTTGCCTCCCACACGCCCCCATTGGGGCCAGGGATTGAGCCTTCAAACGAGGTACATGCCTTTGGCTGGAATTGAACCCGGGACCCTTTAGTCCACAGGCCAATGCTCTAACCACTGAGCCAAACCAGCCAGGACCAAAGTGACTTTTTAAAAAATTGGGTGCCTATACTTGTATATAAGGATTTCTGGTACCAAGAATTAACCAATCAAATGCAACCATATTTTGTGACATGACCAATAAGATGCAATTTTATTATATGACTTATATATATTTATGGTTCAAGACAGGGCATTCACATGGGATGGCTGTTGTTGTGTTGGCTGTTCTCATTTTTTTATTTTACAATCTAAGGGAAAAGAGCTAAGTTCCCCTGACTAAATAGGTATTACATGTTTTAAAAATTCTTGTGCACCAATTGAAAATCACTGCCCTAGAAGATTCAGTAGAGTATATAGAGATAGGGAGGATTCTACGGTGTTTCCCAAGTCCTTTTGCCGTGGTTGACCTTTTATATAAAAATTCAGTTAAGTTATATGGCATATTTTAGAGACCTCTTTCCAGAAATTTATCAATTAATTAATACCAGACAAATACCTAGCTATATCATGCATCCTTTGTTTAACTAGCTTATTTATAATAGCACCATTGTTTTGTTCATATCATGGCTAAGTCTAATAGATTTCCTTCGTCTATTAACTTGGTATCACTTTTCCACAAAGTTATTTCTTCCCTTACACTTTAAAGAACCTTTCTTCATTCATAAATAAATAAATAAATAATCTTTGTCCTAGTTTAACACATTGTTTCTTTTGGCTCATTTTAAATCTAAAATATAATTTCTGGCATGCCAGTTAGGATATCTAGAGTACTATGTACTTTATTTGTTTCTTATATTATCTAATACGGGAATGCTTTTTCTACAAAGAAGTAGCATGGCTACATCAAAATCCTATTGCTTTGGAAATATTTCCATAGCAGTAAGATAATTTAAAATGTGTGCTTGTGAGTAAATTGTAAAATTACTATCTGACATATGTCTTGGAAAATTCCACAGATTCTGCCAATTTTCAGTTTCTGGCGCATTGACTAGAATTTGTACACGAGGAAATCAAACCCTGCTTTCCCTTGATTTACCAATCCCTGTGGCATTTTGGAATATGAAATTCAGTTAAATGCCTGCTACTCCTGAGTCAAATCCCATTATGGCTTGCAGTATCTACTTCTTAGTTCTTTTGTATGTATTTAGATGGGGTGGGACTGGGGAAAGTGAAGGAGGAAAGGGAAGGACATGTAATTACATCTCTACTTCGAATTTTCAATTCTTTAATTTTACTTCAAACTTCAAAAGAAGTTTTCAGTAGGGCATGGGAGATTTTGTTAACACAAGAACTTCCAAACCTATAGGACATTAAAGAGTTTATTTCAACCAAACTGAGGACATGCCTATAAGCAAGATCTCAAAATGCTCTGGAGGATGGCAGTTTTGCAGGTTTGTGGTTTTTTTTAATACATTTGGAATCAAGGGAGGGAAGTAAGGAATCTATTGGTGGTAGATTACAGAGGCAAGAAAGCAAGGCAGGGAAATGCCTGTGATTGGATGAAGAGTAAAATGGAGAGATATACATTTACATTGCTGGATACCAGATAATTAACAAGATTTACAGTGAATAGGGGTGGTATACAGGCAAAACAATAGTTTAAAAAAAATAGGAGCATATGTTCCCTTGAGGATGGTTACACCTTGAGGGGTCTGAAAAGAAGGATTATTCTGGCCTTTCAAAGATGTAACCTAGATGTACCAGGACAATGGGCAGAGCTTGCTTAAGGCAAAGATAAAACTTTACTAAAAAAGTGATAGGCCTGGGATGTGACTACCCACCATGACCTGCCCAGTTTGGAATTTATGATCAGATCTCTCTGAGATTATTTCAGTCACTGCACTTGTCAGATTTATTACACGGTCCCTTTTTCGTTCACAATTTATAGGAATGAGCAGCACTCAAAATGAATTCCAGTCATATACAGTGGTTCATCAAGTTCGTGGAGTCCTCAGGGCCCTAGAATGCTGCTGGGTACAGTTAAAACTTAGTAGGTAACAGAGATACTCAACAGAGAACAGAAGTGCATACTTATTTTAGACTGAGAGCAATGAATTGGTAGTGGATATAGATTTTGGTTAAGTAAACAGAAGTCAGAATAAAAAAGAGCTTGGAATGTTGAGGCAGATGTTAGAAGGTGTCCAAAGCAGAAAGTTTGACCCATTAAGTGATGTGTCTGTTTTCTAAATGTATCGCTTGCTTGGTTTTTATCTGGGGATTTCTTTCTTAGGATAAATTTAGTCATAAGATGGTAATGCACTGGCAGTAGTTTTCTTCTAAAAAGCAGTTCTATTTCTGTTAGGGACAAGATGTTGGGTGGAGGAATTACAGACTTACTTTGTTTTATATTTATTTAGCCATGCAAAAATGTTTTTCCTTTTAGACCCTGGCAAGAAAACCAACCAATCAGAAAAACATCTGGTGTTAGCTTAGCTGGAGAATGGCATAATCAGTAAAAATTACTTATTAAAAAATAGTTTAAAAAAAATCTTATGCAGTTTCAACTCTGGATTTCTTTATAAAAGCTTATCCTTATCTCTCCCTTAAATTTCCCTCCCCCTAAAAGATTTGACTTACATTGGGCTGCCTTTGTATGTCTTAAGTTTTATTCAAGTCTATGAAATTTAGATCATGAATCATAAACTTTTAAAGTCTAGAATGTGTTTTTGTGGCTTTTGCTGTTAAGCACTCAAACTTAGTAGCTTAAAACAATTATTCAGTCTGGCAGTTCTTCTGATCACTGGGAAAGGTCACTCATAAGACTGTAGTCATCTGGTGGCTTGACTGGGTCTTGAGTATCTAAGATGGTCTCATAGTCTGAGGCCTTGGTATCACTGTCAGCTGGGAGTTTCCACATAGTCTCATCATTCTGAAGTTTATCCTGGGCTTTCTTACATGGTGGCAGGAATGTTTCAAGAGGGTAAAGTTTCAGTGTCTCTTCAGGCTTAGCCTTGAACATCATAGTCTTTTCCCCCCCCACAATCTTTTGGTCAGGCCACGTCACCATATTAACTCAAATGCAGTGGATGGGAAAACAGACTCTACCTTTTGAAGGTAGATGCAGCAAAGTCCCATTGCAAAAGGGCATTGCCACAAGGAGATAAGATGAATTTGGGGCCATTATTATAAGGTTCTACTGTGGTCTCCTCTCTGGCCAAAGTGATTTACATTCTTATGACATACAAAATATCCCCACCTAAAACCTCCAAAGTCTTGTCCAAAAATAAATAAAGGTGAACACCTGCCTGGCTGGCGTGGCTCAACCAGTTAAGCATCAACCTATGATCCTGGTTTGCTTCCTGGTCAGTGCCTGGGTTTTGGGCTCTATCCCCAATAGGGGACGTGCAGGAGGCAGTCAATCAGTGACACTCTCATCATTAATTAATTTGTGACGACAATAACATAAAAGGGGAGGGTAAAGGTCTGAATTTGCAAAGGAGGATGGAACTCAAATGCATTCAAAAGATAAAGGACTACTGAATATGTGAAACTTCCTTTTTCATGAACTTGATGGTAACCACAGACAAAAAAAACAAAACTGAGACACACAACTTAAAAAAGGAGGAAACTGAGGGAAAAAGTATGGAATACCACTAAGTAAAAACAACAATCAGAAAAACAAAGGAAAAGAACCAATGGAGGCACAGAGTTACCAGAAAACAAAAGATAAAATGGCTATAGGAAATCCTCATACATCAGTAATTACTCTAAATATAAATGGACTGAATTCACAGATAAAAAGGCACAGAGTAGCAGATTGGATCACAAAACAATACCCAACCACATGCTGCCTTCAGGACATAGAAGCTGCAAAGACAAAGATAGATTCAAAGTAAAAGGGTGAAAAATGACTCTCCAAGCAAATAGCATCCACAGAAAAGCAAGTGTAGCCATACTTATATCTGACAAAATAAAAATCCTTCTTTTCTCCAATTTTTTTTATTTCCACTGCCCTGAGAATCTTACAGAGACCTGCATCTTTTATTTGAACTATAATTTCAGTATATTCTTAGCTTATCTCCTTGCTCCTAGTCCAGAGTTTAATATCTTTAGGTTTCTCTTCTCTACAGGATTGTTTTAATTTTCTAGCTTGATGTACAAGTTTCCTTCATGACCTAACCCCACCAGTTCATTCATTAGATTTAGTGAGTTCCTACCATGTATCAGGCCCTATGCTCAATCCTGGAAAAATGATGGCAAACATAAAAGGTTTTTCATTTAACTGGAAGGTAGGTTATTATAGTTATTAGAAAATATTTATTATAATTACGCTTTAGATGTCTGAGATTGAGGGTTAAGTAATTCAGTTTCCTTATATGTAAAATGAAAATTAGGGTTAATATCAAGATTCAATACATTAATACATGAAAAACACTTAAAACAGTACCTGGCACATAGTGTCTTTCTTCTGACTGCTATTAGTTTATATTCTCTAAAGATGGAACAAATTAAGTGTCTTAAAGATGTATTTCATCCTAAAGAGACTCTGAAAATATAACTTTGGCTTATATCCACTAGACATACTCACCTCTCTCCTAAGAGGATTACTTGTAAGCTGTTGAATTGAACATAATAAAATGTTAAGTAACACTTGACACAGTATTTTGTTTTTGCAGATGTTCTCAAATAGTGATGAAGCTGTAATCAATAAAAAGCTTCCCAAAGAACTCCTGTTACGGTAAGTCTGAATGCTAATTTTGTGTGTGTGTGTTTGTATGTCATGTTTGTCTACTTTAAAATTTGTAGACTTATTGCCATTTTTCATATATGTATTGGATCTGGATTACCTGAATTTATAAATTTATTGATTCTTTTGTTAAATAATCTTACTTTGTATTTCCTAGATATAAATCAAGATTTTGAATGTTTAATTTAGAAACAATTTTCTCCTACCCAGTTTGTACCTATCTGTGATTTTGTTTACTCATTTCCCCTTTGCCCTATTCTTGTATATAATGTAAAAGAGGTAGTATATTTTATTTTAGTATAATACAGATTTTTTAAAAGTAGATTTCAGAGACATGAAGGGAGAGAGAAACATCAGTGATGAGAGAGAATCATCGATCATCTGCCTCCTGCATGCTCCCTACTGGGTGGGAATCAAGTCTGCAGTCTGGGCATGTGCCCTGACTGGGAATCTAACTGCGATCTCCAGGATCATAGGTCGATGCTCAACCGTTGAGCCATGCCAGCTGGTCAGTACTGATTTTTTGAAGACTGATTCTAATCCATCCCTTCCCCCCACTTATATTTGCAACTTTGATCACTTAATTAAGATAGTGTCTTTTTGTTTCTGCACTGTGAAATTATTTTTCTTCGTTGTTGATAAATATCTTGTGGGGAGAGATGCTGAGACTATGTAAGTGTTCTCTTAAAATACAGTTTAGCCCTGGTCAGTGTCCGTCAGTGGTTAGAGCATCAGCCCAGGCACAGAAGGATGGAAGGTTCCTTTCCAGGTCTAGGGCATATACCTGGGTTGCAGGTTCGTGTGGGAGGCAACCAATTGATGTGCCTCTCTCACATAGATGTTTCTCTCTCCCTCCCTCCCTTCCACTCTGTCTAAAACCAATGGAAAAATATCCTCGGGTGAGGATTTAAAAAAACACACATTTGAATAAATAAGCATTTGGTTTGGTTAGATTTTAAGTTACATATTACATCATTGAGTCTAACATGTATTAACTCACAGGGAGGACAATTGTGTTCTTAGGACCATACTATTTCCTTGTAAATGTAAGGCCACAGTTACCAATGAATTAAGCAAGTGTTCTCGTTTCCTCTTAACTTTAAGTTACTTTAACTTACTGATTCTCTCCCTTCCCTTTTATTTTTTTTATTTTTTATTTTTTAAAAAAATATATCTTTATTGATTTCATAGAGAGGAAAGGAGAGGAAGAGAGAGATAGAAACATCAATGATGAGAGAGTCATCGATCGGCTGCCTCCTACACGCCCCCAACTGGGGATTGAGCTCGCAACCCGGGCATGTGCCCTGACTAGGAATCAAACCCCGATCGCCTGGATCCTGGGTCAATGCTCAACCACTGAGCCATGCCTGGCCGGGCTCTCCCTTCCCTTTTAAAACAAAGTTTATTATCAATGTGGTAGCAAGCTGGAAGCCACTGTTTGCATAATGTGAAATCAGTTAGGATTGACAGTGCTCTCTTTCAGAGCCATATGCATTTATTTAGGAGTACCTCTTGAAAATTGAATGTCAGTGTTTATAAGACAAAGAGTCTTGTGTATTTTCCAAAAGCTACTGTAAATTGACTTGTTCCTCAGAGATTTCTTCGAAGATGATACTGATAACTGTAAAAGTGACATGAGGGATAAGACTGCTTGAGCCCACACGTGCCCTTTTAACTGTAAAACAAAGTGCAGTTCCAGAATAAGGATTATTATTACTTATAAGAATCTAAAATATTTTTCATTGTTTTTTCAACTGTTGGAGGTGTTGGTACATAACTATCATGTAATATGTAATATGTATGTGTGAGTGATAGAAGATGAATTTTCTGAACTTATATGGAAAGAATGAAATGGCTGGGATTCTTTTTGTCTGATAGATAATCATTCTGTGTTGGGGTTCCCCAAGAACACCTCTAGATTTGGTAATCTACTAGGAGGACTCACAGGACTCAGCATATGTTCAGACTCATGGCTCTGATTTATTACAGTGGTAGGATACAAAGTAAAGTTAGTAAAGGGAAAAGTGCATGGGGCAAACAAGAGGAAACGAAACATAAGCTTCCAAGAGTCATTTCCCAGTAGAGTCACACAGAATGCACTTAATTCCTCCAGCAACAAGTTGTAACACCATAAGTAAAATGTTGTCTACCAGAGAAGCTTACTCAGGGAATAGTGGGAACTCTACCAAAATCCAAGTTCTTAGGTGTCATCCAAGGGCCAAAATTATAAGCAGGCCTTTTTAAGGATAGGACAGCTATGCTCGTCTGCACACATGCTATCTCATATTTTATTTGAGGAAACTTAAAATGTTGATGATTTCTTGTAGCTTTTCATTCAGTTTAATTACCAGGAATTCAGGATAGATAGGGTGTGTGTGTGTGTGTGTGTGTGTTCCTTCCTTTTATTTTTTTCATTTTAAAGCAGTCAGTGTGTATTAACTGACCAGATTACAAAAATATCTATAGTAGATACCTTAGTTCATCCTTCTAATAAGTCTGTTGATCTTGTTTTCCCTGTTGCCAGCATCTCCACCTTCTACAAAATAAGTGGTTTTTTTTTTCATTCTGCCTCATGGAGAAGATAATTTGAAGGGTCACAGGAGGTCGTTTGCTTCTTTGAAGCATTTTTCAACAGTGTAGATCTTATGAATCAGATCCTCCATGCAGATGATGTCATATTTACTAAGAGATTGAGCAATCAATGTGTTATCCATCAGGGCAGTTCACTTTTTGTTGATTTTGCCATAACCATGCCTATAGATCAGCTCATTTACTGACTTCAGGTACCCCATGCAATATAAGGTTCCACAGTCCCCTTAATTGAAGCCTTGTTGAGCTTAATAAAAGGGCAATCGAAGATGTGGCTAAGGTGAGGAAGCTGCAGCACCTTTTGGACCTTTGGGCTCATACCATTAATACCTCTGATCCTGATGACAAATGCCAGTTTGGGTTCTGCAGGTATATGGAGGTTGCCAGCTCTTCTTGCCATCCTAGCTATTCAAATCTCAGTTCTGTACATCTGCCTTTAGTATTTCTTGTGATAGTGCTTAGCTTTTTCATACATAATCATTTTCCTTGACTTTCGAAGCACCTTTTGGGCAAACTTCTTTCTCAGGCGTGTTTGATCTTCAGCTCTGTGAAATTCCTTCACTTTTTCTTAAGGGTTTCTGGCACAGCAGGAATCTTTTTCTCCTGCACGCCCCATGGCTCCAGGCAGAAAAAAGTGTTTTCCTTTTTTTTAAAGCATAATATAATGGTTAAGAGCAGGAACTCTGGAATCTGACCACCTGGATTCTGTCATTTACTAACTGTAAATTGAAGATTTCAGTACCTGCCTCCTTGGGTTATCATAAGGATCAAAAGGATTGATAAATGTGAAGTGCTTAGTAGAGTGCCTGGTACATAGTAAGTGCTATAAAAATGTCATGTATATTACTGTTAGTTCTATTTTTTTACCCACAAACCATAAAATGTGATCAGATTCCAAGAACACCGAAAATGATCATCTCTCAAGGTGCAAATTAGCAGATGTTCCTAAGTCAAAGGACAGAAAACCAATCTTGCTCTTATCCAGCATTTAGTTTTCTGGCCTTCTTAATTATCCAGAACAAAACCAAAGGAACAGAAAGTAAGCAGAAAGATCAAATGTGCATTGTACTCAAGGATACATGCCAGCCATTTCTCAGGCTCTATTTACTCTTTTTCCCCCCTAAGGTACAGTTCATACAAATTTGATTATGAGTTGCAGTAAATAAAAATGGGATCAGAAGAGTATGCTAATAGAGGGTCCACTGTATTTTAAAAAGTGGTAACCTGACAGTAAGGAAGAATATATAAAATATAATAAATAGAAACATTGAAAAGCATAATAGTACAGGGCTATTTATTTAATGAAGAGACAGTAGGTTTTAATCACTCATAAGGGTTTCCTTCCTGAAAGCCTTGAGGTGCTAAAGTAATTACTGATTTTTAACAAAATAGTTATACATGCCATAACCATGCTTATAGATCTTTATATAAACATATATTTAAGCTATTTTTTCTTTACAGCGTATACATGATACATTTTCATTTGTGTTTTCTACTGCAATTAATCTACATATTTTCCTTGTTGAGAAAATAAAAAATTGTATATTTTATTTTGCATTACCAGCCAGATGCTAAAATGCCAAGGTCTAATAGCACAGACCTCATTGCTGTATTTTGTATGCCTTCAACTTTATCTTTTTAAAGACTTTATTTTTGTAGAACAGTTTTAGGTTTACAACAGAGTTGAGAGGAAGGTACAGTTTTTCCCACATACCCCCTGCCCTCATACACGCATAGTCCCCACCCTTATCAACGTCACTCACCAGAGTAGTCCCTTTTTTTTTTTTTGTCTTTTTTTTTTTTTTGAGCCAAGGATGAACCTACATTGACACATCATGATCAAAGTCTCTAGTTGATGTTAGGGTTCACTCTTAGTGTTGTAGATAGATTCTATGGGTTAGGACAAATATGTGTTAACATATATTCATTATTAGTGCCCTAAAAATTTTTTTGTGCTCTGCCTATTCCTCTCTCTTTTCTCTCTCCACTGGCCACCATTGATCTTTTTGTCACCAGCGTTTTCCTTTTCCAAAATGTCATATAGTTGGAATTCCCATAAACCTTAATACAGGAGCAAACATTTACTGAGTACCTACAATGTACTATGTTTATGTTGGGTATAGAAATAAACAAGAGTGCCCTGGCCAGTTTTGCACAGTGGTTAGAGTGTCGAATCCTGGACTGAAGGGTCCCAGGTTCGATTCTGCCCTAGGGCACGTACCTTGGTTGCAGCCTTGATCCCTGGCCCAGGTAGGGGCACGTGTGGGAAGCAATCAATCGATGTGTGTCTTTCACATTGATGTTCCTCCCTCCCTCCCTCCCTCCCTCTGAAAGGCAATGGAAAAAATATCTTCAGATGAAGATTTAGAGAAAACAAACATGAAAATAATCAATGTAGCCCTGGCTGGTATGGCTTAATGGTTACAATGCGGGCCCGAGTTCCGAAGGTCACGGGTTCAATCCCCAGCCCTAGGCGGGGCACATGGGGAAGGCAAAGAAAATAATATAGAGATACAATGGAGGTTTGTCTAGAGCAGCAGTTTTCAACCTTTTCTTCTCATGGCACACATAAACTAATTACTAAAATTCTGTGGCACACCAAAAATATAGTTTTTGCAAATCTGACAAAAAACAATAGATATAATTTTGATTGATTTATTAAAAAATAATAGTAATTCCCCTTTTTGTTCCAAAGGGACTTTTAAAAAATCAGGTGTTGGATGTAGGGGTGATCTGGCTGTGACATCTGTCACCCCATTGATCACCAGGGTTGATTTGGCTGATCTGGCTGTGTAGGGAGGCCAGTGTCCCCTTCTTCCCTCACCAACCCATGTGCTTCCCTCCCAAAGTTGTGTGCTTAGTAGAAGAGGATGACTTCCCCCCCAGAGGAGAGGATTGGTCTTTGGTCAAGGGTATAGGAGTAGCTGTGCTCCTCTATTAGAACCTCCAAACAAGCTCTTGGGTTTATTTGTAGGGTAGTGAAGCTTCCAGGACTCCAGACACATCCAAATGAGGCACTGCATGTGGCAGTCTGCCTTTTTTTTCTTTTCTTTTTTAAAATATATATTGATTTCAGAGAGAGGAAGGGAGAGGGAGAGAGAGAGAGAGTGAAACATCAATGATGAGAGAGTCACTGATCGGCTGCCTCTTGCATACCCCCAGCTGGGGATCGGGCCTGCAACCCAGGCATGTGCCCTGACTGGGAGTCGAGCCACGGTCTCCTGGATCCTAGGTCTATTCTCAACCACTGAGTCACGCCCGGCCGGGCAGTCTGCCTTTCTTAAAAAAAAAAAAAAAAAAAGTCAGGTGCCTATATTTGTTGTGTATAAGGATTTCTGGTACGAAGAATTAACCAATCAGATGCAGTCTTATTATGCAGAGTTGCATGACCAATAAGATACAACTCTATTATAGGAGCCTTGTATTTATGGTTCAAGACAGGGCATTCATACCAGACAGCTATTGTTGTGTTGGCTGTTGTCATTTTTTTGACAATCTAAGGGAAAAGAGGTCAGTGCCCCTCTTAAAACATTGCATGTTTTAAAAAATCTTGCACCTCTCCCTTTGAAAATCGCTGGCCTAGAACATTATAGCAAGCTCATATGTAGGACTTTACAACCAACTTTGGAGAGTTCAGAAGATGTTTCCAAGGAAATAACACATACTTAAGGAGTGAGTAGTGATTAACTAGACAGGAAAGGGGAGTGAGGAAGAGGACATTTCAGATCTAAGAGAGATTATTGTTCCCCCCCCTTTTTTTAAAAATATATATTTTTTTATTTCAGAGAGAGGAAGGGAGAGAGTGAGAGAGAGAGAAACATCAATAATGAGAGTCACTGATCGGCTGCCTCCTGCATGTCCCCCACTGGGGATCAAGCCCACAGCCCGGAATGTGCCCTGACCGGGAATCAAACCTCGATCTCCTGGATCATAGGTCAATGCTCAACCGCTGAACTACGCTGGGTGGGCCTGTTGTTTCCCCTTTTGTGAACAGAGACAAAGGTTTTTGATTCAGGTATACTATAAGATTTGAGCCTCAAATTTTTTTTGGTATAGTATATAGTATTGTAGTTTAGTATCTTATTTTCCCCTAACCCTGTAATATTGTTTATTTTGGAGAATTTACAAGCTTTGCACATATAGTCTATTATTTAATTGGATGCTGCATGTCTATAGAACTTCATCTCTTCCTTGATTTATTTGTTTCTTCATAATTGCCATTTGCTATTTTAACATTGCCAAGCTTAATATTTTGTTGCCTGGAGCAACAAAAATGAAAAATACTCTGAAGAGTAAATTGGGTATTTTATTTTAATTTTGTTGGAGGGAGACTTCAGCCCTTCGTTAGCCCCAGATTTTCTTAGCCAGTAGCAGCTCCTATGATGCCTCAATATCATGGTAGTGATAGACTATTGATACATATTAGACATACTGCCTATGTGTATGTCCTGTATATATGTGTACACACAGAATTGTTTGTGTTTTGAGATAAGAGCCACCTGGCTATGGAGAGATACTATTTATTTTTCAAGTCCTTTTTGTCTTTCTACCATTAAACATTCTGACATCATGAGCTCCCTCCAGGCTCATTTTGATATTGTGGAGCTAGTTAATAGCCCTAAAGTCATATCTCTGTCTATGTCAGTGCTCTTTTGTGGACAGGGGAATATGGATCATAACTTTATCCTAGAAGAAAACCTTATTTAGAAAATGATCTTGCCCGGCCGGGTGTGGCTCAGCGGTTAAACGTCGACCTAGGATCCAGGCGATCAGGGTTTGATTCCCAGTCAGGGCACATGCCCGGGTTGCGGGCTGCAGCAGATCAATGACTCTCTCATCACTGATGTTTCTATCCCTCTCTCTCCCTCTCCTTTCCTCTCTCTGAAGTCAATAAAGATATATTTTTTAAAAAAAAGAAAAAAAAAGAAAATGATCTTAAGAAATCAGGCTCAATTGTATGAAAGTATACCTAGAGCAGTCAAATTTATAGAGAAAATAGAGTGGTTGTTGCCAGGAGTTGGGGAAAGGGGAATGAGGAGTTATCATTTAAGGGTTACAGGGTTTCAGTTCTGTGCTTTTTGAAGATGAAAAAGTTCTGGAGATGGGTGATGGTGACAGTTGCACAGCATCACAATGCTTTTGCAACATGTGAATGTCCTTAATGTTATTGAACTGTACACTTAAAATGGTTAAAATGGTAAATGTTATGTAATGTGTATTTTACCCAAATAAAAAAAGTTTAAAAAACTGGAAGTATTTACTAAATGCACATAACTTTCTCTCTGATGTAATTTTTTAACTCAGTTTATTCCAAGTTCCAAAATGTGAAGAAATTAGCCTCTAATCACTAAAAAATAAAGTTGTATTCTTTTAAGCTAACTCAGAATCTTTTATTTAAATCTCTGAAGTACATGCTATATTGTATTTTTTTACCACTTGCAGAGAGCTTGGTTCGTTACTCAGATCAAAATTACTTTTAAGGGTATTCATGAGTTAAGCAGGTCTTTAAACAGAAGTGACCCATTCACTTTATTCTCAGGATGCTCTGACCTATTCTTCCAGGTGGCTTATAGTGTGGAGAGTTATCAGGCTTTAAGCAAATAAATTATTTCAAATAATAATGCTTCAAAATAAATATTTATCCTCTATAAGACTGAGAAAAATTGTAGGCAGTGTTTTCTGACATTGATGTGTAAATGAGTTTTATAATCTCCTAAATTAGAATTAAATATATACACTTAACATTTTATAGTTAGTTATTTTGTAGGTATTAAAATATTTTTTATCCTTTTTTTATAACTAAAATTCTTTATAAAGATATTCCTCCCCTAACCTATTTCTTTTCATAAATGGAAGTGTGAAAATTGTGTTTTTACTTTTAAAAAAATTGTATCAGTTGGAAATATGTTATCATCCATTGATGTTTATAATTGAACTAGTATGGTACTTATATTATTAAGTAAAGGATTACTTTCTCCCCTTATGTTTTATATGGGCAGTATTATCTTTGTAAATTACTGTATTTTATGTTATAATAAAGTTGTCTCTATCTCTTTTTAGGATATTTTCTTTTCTGGATGTTGTTACCTTGTGTCGCTGTGCTCAGGTCTCCAGGGTAAGAATGGTTAGAGGGGTACCCTTGCCTGACACTGAAAATAATCAGTTTTTGTAGTAGTGGAACTATTTACTTGAGATGTTAGTTGTATGTATTCTCTTGACTGGGAATCAAACCCACAACCCTTGGTATTCTCGAACCACCGAGTCACGCTCGCCAGAGTATAATTAATTTATTTTTTAAAAAACAGACTCTGGAAGGAAACTTGTTATTCCAAGTTTTAGTCTCAGTTTGGCATGTTTCCTGTTGCTGGAGAAAGTAGTATAAAGAAATGGGAAATATCAAACCAAATCAGAGGTATATTTAGCCCAAGAATTGAGTAAACATATGAACTGTAAAAGTTTTATCTGTTGTCTCTTATGGCTAGCCATTTAAGAAACCATTGGAAAAAGATGAAGATACAAAAAGAAAAGTAACATTGAACTCCTGAGGAAACTAAAGATTTCTAGAATAATAACTTTGTTTATTTTCATATCACTGACTTATTTCTTGCTGATTGTGTGACAGTTATCCTGGGATCAATAAGTGTATCCACAATTTTAAAAAATTTTTTTAGTACCAAATCTGTGTTTTTATTGTTAGAGATGATATTCTAAGTTTATAGCTCAACAATATTAAGACTTTCGTTTACACTTTAAACTCAATAGGGAAACCTTTTAAAAGCTTTCTAATTAAAATACAGAATGATCCACAACAAATTAACTCAGTCATTTTTCACCTAATCCTGAAAAGTTGAAAAGCTTAGAAACTTTCTTGCCTCCTGTTAGCTTACTAAAGAAATATATGAGAAGTCTCAGACTTTCACTGTTTTGCAATTATCACTGAATCAAGTTCGAGGGAAAGATGACCAATTGAAAAACATGCATGAGTGAGCAAATTGGTAATGAGGAAAGCATTAAGGCTCTATCAGGTATACAGAGAAATGATACTGTCTTTTTTAAGCCCCAGATCACCATATCACAGTTTCAAGTCCGACCAAGTGATGCTGTGGATAGCACATAGATATTGAGCATAGCAATATTCAGAGTACTGTTTTTTTTCTTTGGTTTCACCTCATCTTGATCCTTGTTGAGGGATAGAACAACAGACTTGCTTTTCATCAGCTGAGCTATGCCATTTTGGGATGAGAAACTAGAATCTTCCAGTTAGAAAACAGTCTCTGGCTATGATACTTATTAGAGCCTGTCCTTCCCCCAAGCCCCTAAGATGTTCTGTAGCTGCTAGATTCTGTACCCACTCATTTATGAGATAATCTAATTGGAGAATAAAATATGAATAAGAAGGCAGACTTATTGGGAGTTAATGGTGGGGGGCTGAGAAATGTTTTGATCAAGTTCAATCATTAGTAGATTGAATTGTAAACGCAAATATTGCTAGTTTTTCCCCTTTGTTTCAGCTCCTGCTCATTGTTTCTTTTTCTTCAAAATAGGCCTGGAATGTTCTGGCTCTGGATGGCAGTAACTGGCAGCGAATTGACCTGTTTGATTTCCAGAGGGATATTGAGGTATAATTATGTGGTGTGTGGCCCCATTTCTCTTGTTAGAATATAATTACAGCATGGAACAGATTAGCCCAACCATATAAATCTCCTTTCCCTGGAGAGACAGACTATTACTTTTAGTGCATATGAACTTCATAGAAGCCTATAATGTTCCCAAGAACTTATTTTTGAGTTTTTGAGAATGAGCAGAATTATTTTATTGAAATAATATTAATTTGTTTGTATTAATAGGACCAAAATTTTTTTTTAATTTTCTCTGGTGGAAATGTGAACCTATATTTGTTCATTTTAGGGAAGTCTTTTTATAATTTTTTTTATTGAAGAATCGAATCAGTCAAGTTAACTTGTTGGGGTATGATATTTACATAAGTTCTTCTTGAAATGAGCATTTTAGTTCTTAGAAAGCCTATAGGTAGTTTTTGTGGAGCATGAAAAAAGAAAAAGTCAAAGTCATTTATTGAATTATTTTTGCTGGAGGGAGACTTTCTTTTTCCCTTCTCACTTCTCCCCATATTTTATCTCTTAGTATTGCCTATTATTTCTAAAACGGAGAAGCATAATGGCTTAAGCTTAAATTATTTTAACCTCAATTTGATCTCTGTGGTCTCATCAAAAGAGTGGAAATAATAGATTCCTCATTGTGTTTTAAGGATTAAGTGAGATTTAGATTTAAAATATTTATTTTTATTTTTTAAATATATTTTTATTGATTTCAGAGAGAGGAAGGGAGAGAGAGAAAGATAGAAACATCAGTGATGGGAGAGTCGTCATTGATCAGCTGCCTCCTGCACGCCCCTGACTGGGGATCGAGCCCGTAACCCGGGCATGTGCCCTGACCGGGAATCAAACTGCAGTCCCCTGGATCCTAGGTCGATGCTCAACCGCTGAGCCACACCCAGCTAGGTAAAAAAAAAAATTTTTAAGTTCCAGTGGAGCTTAATTGTCTTGCAGATCCATGTAAGAAGTTTTTTAAAAGCATTACATGAACTTTCCATTATCTTTAAAAGTGCTTTTAAAATAATACCTACTGACATTAAGTTGGTTTTATGTTTTTCACAATTCTCTAATCTTCATGGAAGTGAATGTTTAAAGCAGCATTGGCCTACGCAGTCAGCAAGCTTCTGTTGTGTTCATTGAGTTTCTGCTGTAGTTAGAATACTGTAGTAAACACTTTGGAAAGGATACCGAAATAGTCGAGTTAATATCTTTCAGTAGCTGCAGTTTAATCAGGAGGGCAGTCTACCTTATTATAGACATACTTCCATAGATGTACATCTTAGTATAGGCGTAAAAGAACTGCAGAGCACCATTTCCTCAAATACAGAATATCTTAAAAATTGAGTAAAATAAATAGCAATATAGGGTTTAGGCATGTTTCAACTAGATGTGTTAATCAGGAAAGCTTTTTCACGGTAGTTGAAACTTTCCTGTTGAACTAATAACTAAGACTTTAACCGAGTAGAAGCATCTTTGTTTATGAATGATTAAAGTGAGGGCCTGCCTCTTTGTTTGCCTGTCTCACAGGGCCGGGTCGTGGAGAATATTTCAAAACGGTGCGGGGGCTTTTTACGAAAGCTGAGTCTGCGTGGGTGTCTCGGAGTAGGAGACAATGCACTACGGTAAGAGCATAACTATCCAGTAACTGATCTTCCTGACCGAAGTAAAGACAGCACCATCTCATCCAGAAAAGACGAAAATGGCTTTAAGCTTTTTATAAAGAAACTTAGAGCTTTCTTCAGGCTATTCTGAACCCAAATACACACATATTGCTTGTAACACAAAGATACCCAGTAGTGAGGTCTGTGGTCTTGGGAGTAAAACAAGCACAAGTGCCCCCTCAAAAAGAGCCAAATTTCCCATGTCATAAATAGTTGTAACCCTTGAGGAAATTTTGTTTGTTTACTCAAAGTTAAGGTAATTTTAACTTTGGTTGACAAAAAGATCAGTGTTAAGAGTGTATGATTGAAAACTAATTTATTTGTAATTGTGAACTACTTTTGTACCAATATCCAATATTACCAACACAATATATATCTTTTATTACTTTTTAAATATCAGAATTGTGTCCATTTCATTTCAGACTTTTTACTTTGTTTCTTTCCTATAAAGGACCTTTGCACAAAACTGTAGGAACATTGAAGTACTAAATTTAAATGGGTGTACAAAGACTACAGATGCGTAAGTATTTTGTGTTTTAGAAGGGTAAGTCATATCCCCTTGTGTCTTGCCTATACAGGCTTTAAATGCATGCTACTAAGTCCATTTAGCAAATTTCATTTTGGTTTATAGAAGAAAGATACTTTAAAAGGAGGAAGTGACATTAAAGTAGAAATGAAATAAATTTATTTTGGAATCTGTACCAAATCCTATCTTGATCTTTTAAGTGAAACTTAAAAATTACAGTCAATGAATAATCGATAGGGATAATAATGATATACATTACTAGGACAACTTATATTTCAAGAAGATACTAGTAGCTATCATTCAAAGGGCACAGTAAACAGGTCATTCTATAAAAAGATGTAAAATCTTAAACATGGGACTAAACATTATGATAATATTGAAAGCGTTTATTAAATGATTGAATGTACTGTGTTTGTGTTGGTCACAGTATAAAAGAAATAAAGCCTGTTCCTTTAACCTTGAGAGTTTATCATTGCACACACGGTAGGTAGACACATCAAAGGTAGACATAAAAAAGCCCAAGAATATCTTTTGGTAATAACACGTATCAAATAACATTTAAATATTATGTAGGGAAATTGTTGTCTATTATGAGGTGAAGTGAAGCCATTTAAGAAGCATGCTTTCACAGCAAAGGGCCAGGATTATTCACTGAATCTTCCTGTTCAAAAAGTCCTCATAAAAGAGATGGTGTTTTTAGAATTGCTTGAATGAAGGAAAGTAGAAGGCATGCCAAGCACAGGGTACACATTATTTATTTATTTATTTGAGGTCACAACATTGTTCACGTTTTTCTTTTCTTTTTTTAAATATGTCTATCGATTTCAGAGAGAGGAAGGGAGAGGGGGAGAGAGAAATAGAAACATCAATGATGAGTCATTGATCAGCTGCCTCCTGCACGCCCCCCATAGGGTTCGAGCCTGCAACCTGGGCATGTGCCCTGACTGGGAATCGAACTGCAATCTCCTGGATTCTAGGTTGATGCTCAACTGTTGAGCCACACCGGCTGGGCACATTGTTCACTTTTAATGTAAGAAAGTGTTTGAAAGATAGGGACTGTGGTTACTAGTTGATTCTATTAACAATTATTATTCCTATGGATTGATTTGGAAATCTTTAATAGGAGAGACAATTTACTAACTCCTCCCCCAACCATGACTTTATACTAGTAGCCTAACATTTACTTTAGGTAAATAACCTGGTGGTTTTTTCCCTTTGAATACTTAATGTTATAGAGATTAAGAATTTGAGCCCGGCCGGGCGTGGCTCAGTGGTTGAGCATTGACCTAGGATCCAGGTGATCAGGGTTCGATTCCCGGTCAGGGCACATGCCCAGGTTGTGGGCTCGATCAATGACTCTCTCATCATTGATGTTTCTAACTCTCTCTCCCCCCTCCTTTCCCCTGCCTGAAATCAATAAAGATATATTTAAAAAAAAAAAAAAAAAGAATTTGATCACTTGGCATCTAAAAAGTGACATAATTTACATATTTTTCTAGGAATTTATATACTATAGATACACTGGCAAAAATATGATGATTTATATCTGACTCTAAATTTTTACTGTTTGTAATACAAATACTGCATTATTCTTAATAGCAAATGACAGAAAATTCAGATGTCTATCAGTAGAGGACTGGTCAAAAAAAGAAATGAGGAGAATCTTTTTATAGTACTCTGGAGTGATTGCCAGGGCATATTGTTAAGAAAGCAACCTGCAGAGGAATTTGTATAATAAGACACCTTTTGTTAGGGCCAGGGGATATAATACAAATATATATCCATATTTATTAATATTTTATAGAAGAAACAATGGAAAGGTAATAAAAAACTAATAAAAGTGGTTACTTATGGGGGAGAGAAAACATGAAGAGACAGGAATGAAAGGGAGACCTCTGAAGTATCATGTTTTGTACTTTAATAGCCATGTAAATGTTTTACATAATTAAAGCATGAATTAAGCTAGAAAGAAATCAAAGCAGTCCCTAACAGTTGAAAACAAAACACATGAACCCAGCCATATCAAATTGGAGCTATAACCACCAGAGAGAAGTTAAGTTACTTCTACTGACTTGACTTCTTAGGACAAATTTTAAGCATATACTAAAGTAGACAAAATTGAACCTATCAGCCATCTTCAAATTGATAATTGAGAAATTATCACTTTCTGGCTAGTCTTGTGTCATCTTGCCCCCTCATTTTATCTTATTTTGAAAAACATCCTAGACATATTTTTTAATCACTAAGAATGCATGTCTAAAAGTTAGACTTTTTTTAAACCTTTTTTTTTTAAATATGTCTTTATTGATTTCAGAGAGAGGAAAGGAGAGGGAGAGAGAGAGAGAGAAATGTCATTGATGAGAGAGTCATTGATGGGCCGCCTCCTGCACGCCCCCGACTGGGGATCAAGCCCGAAACACTGGCATGTGCCCTGACCGGGAATCGAACCCTGATCGCCTGGATCCTAGGTTGACGCTCAACTGCTGAGCCACACCCGGCCGGGCTAAAAGTTAAAGACTTTTAACAAAAGCACATTAACTTTGTCACACCTATGAAAAAAAATTTAATATCTTAAAATCAAATAACTCCTGGTTGGTGTTCAGATTTTTGCATGTTCTAGTAATTTTAGGAACACAATAGTTTAAACATAGTATAAAAGAAAACGATACAGCGCGGTTGGACGTGGCTCAGAGGTTGAGCATCGACCTAGGATCCAGGTGATCAAGGTTTGATTCCCGGTCAGGGCACGTGCCCCGGTTGTGAGCTCGATCCCTAGTAGGGGGCGTGAAGGAAGCAGCCGATAATGACTCTCATCATTGATGTTTCTCTCTCTCCCTCTTCCTTCCTCTCTCTGAAATCAATAAAAACATATTAAAAAAAGAAAAAGATACAAACTTTAAGAATCAAAGATGAAGCCCTGGCTGGTGTGGCTGTTTGTTGGGCATCATCCCGTGCACCGAAAGGTTGCCAGTTCCTTTCCTGGTCAGGGCACATGCCCATCTGGATCACTGGTGAGGGGCGTGCAGGAGGCAGCCCATCAGTGTTTCACTCTCACATCAATGTTTCTCTCTCTCCCTCAAAATCAGTAAAAAATCTTTATTAAAAACCCCATACAAAATTAAACACCCATTAATGATAAAGTCTCTAAAGAAACAAGGAGAAGGTTAACTTGTTTAACCTGATAAATTGTATACAATCATGTGCTGGTTAAGGACGGGGCTACATTCTGAGAAATGCGTTATTAGGCTGTTTTGTCATGCAAACATCATAGAATGTACTTTCACAAACCTAGATGGTATCACCTATTACTGTAGTTATATGCGCTATACTTTCATATGGCTTGCCGAGCAGTAGGTTTCTTTATACCAGCATCACAACAAACACATGAGTAATGCCTTGCACTATTATGTTACAGTGGCTAAAGTGTCACTAGGCAATAGTAATTTTATAGCTCTGTATAATTTCAATTCGACCACCATAATGTAGCTCATTGTTGACCAAAACATTATTATTTGACTCAGGGCTATATATGGAAAACCTACTGCTAACATATTTAATCATAAAAGACAAGTGAACACCTTCCCCCCAGGTCAGGAACAAGGCAAAGATATCAGGTCTATCACTTCTATTCAGCATTGTGCTGGAAGTTCACCTAGTACAATAAAGGAAGAAAAAAAGGAGGGGCATGCAGACTGGAAAGTAAGAAATAAATGGCATGATAAGGTTCTAGCAACTTCACGGGAAACACGGCCAATATGCAAAAATCAATTATATGGCTATATATCAGCAATGAACCATTGAAAAAAATTTAAATATAATATCTATGATAAGTAACATTCAAGAACATAAAATACTTAAGGATAAAGTTAATAAAAATCTGTGAAGTCATGTACACTGAAACCAGACTTTTAAAAAATTAAAGAAAAGTAGATCTTAAAAGCTGTATGTGGTGATTTGTAATATATACATATATTGAATCATTTTGTTGTATACTTGAAACTAATATAATATTATATATTATATATCAATTCTTTAAAAGTTTTTGCATATAAAAAAGGGAAAGTATGACCCTGGCCAGTGTGGCTCAGTAGTTAGAGTGTTGGCTTGTGCACCGAAGGCTTGAGGATTCAATTCCTGGTCAAGGGCGTGTACCTGGGTTAATGGTTTGCTCCCTGTCCCCTGTTGGGGCGCATGTGGGAGGCAACCAGTCTGTGTGTTTCTCTCACATTGATGTTTCTCTCTCTCGATCCCAGTAGAGGGTGTGCAGGAGGCAGCCAATCAATGACTCTCATCATTGATGTTTCTGTCTCTCTCCCTCTCCCTTCCTCTCTCTGGAATTAATAAAGACATATTTTTTTTTTTTAAAAGTGAGGAGTTGATAGCAGAAAATTTCACACAAATTTTATAAAAAGCAATAATCAACAGATCTAAGAATAATGAACTACAGAAGGATAAAAACAAATATTCAACACCTGAACAATTAGAGCCAAACTGTTAAAAACTAAAAGCAGAAAATTTGGAAAGCAGCAAGAGGGAAATAACTTATGTACAAGGAAGGAATATACGATTAGTGGGTGACCTAATCAGAAACAATGGAAATCACAGCCATGTGACATGTTTAGTGTGCTGAAAGGGGGGGGGGGGGCAAGAATTTAAGAATTTTATATCTAGCAAAACTGACTTTTTAAAATGAAGGCAAAATAATGACATTTCCAGCTAAACAAAAATGGAGAGAATTTGTTGCTAGCAAATGTGCCTTGCAAAAATACTAAAGAAAGTCCTTCAAGACAAAAGGAAACAAATACTAAACAGTAACTTAAATCCATAGGAATTAGTAAATGAAGAGCACCAAAAATGGTAACTGGGTAAGTCTAAAACTATAGTTTTCTCATATCTTCTCTTTTTTATATGGTATAAGATTATATAAAGCAATAATTATAACATCGCTAGGTTTATAACATATAGAAGTAATATATGAAGTATTTTTGAACATAGGAAAATAATAACAGGGAGGGAGGAGGGAATGGTGGTATATTGACGCAAAATGCCTGTTTTGTGAGAATTAAGGTATTGTTTTGAAATAGATTGTAGTAAATTAAGATGCATATTGTCATCCGTGAGCAAACTAAGAAAAAAACTCAGAAAAGTAAAACATTAACAGAGGAGTTGAAATGATACACTTAACACAAAAAATCAGTAAAGGAGAAACAGAAAAACAATAAAAGCATGTAACAAATAGAAAAAGATAGTAAAAAATGGGAGACAAAAAGCCAGCCATATCAATTCTATTTAATGTGGACAGACTGAACACTTCACCCAAAAAACACATTGTCAGTATGGATTAAAAAGCGGGACCCAACTGTATACTTTCTACAAGAGGCATACTCTGGATTCGAAGACAAAAATAGGTTGAAAGGAAACATGGAAAAATGCATACTATGCAAATAGAACACTCCACCCAGTGGTTACAGAATAAAGATTTCTTCCTAACAGACTTTTTGGAACATTCTGCAAGATAGAACATAAATTGGGCCACTAAACAAGCCTTAATAAACTTAAGAAGATTAAAATTATATAAAATATGATCTCTGACCAGAACTAGAGAAATAAACTAGAAATTCACAATAGAACAAAATCTGAGAAAACCCCAAGTATTTGGAAATTGAGGAACATGCTTCTAAATAACCCATTAAAGACAAAGATCACGAGAAATTTTTTTAATATTTTGAACTGGGTGAAAATGCACTATCAAACTTACGGGATGCAGTTAAAGCAGTGATATAGCTCTAATTCTTATATCAGAAAAAAGGAGAGAAAAGTTCAAGGCAGTAACAACCTTCAACATTAAGAAATTAGTAAAAGAAGAGCAAATTAAGCCCAAAGCAAGCAGAAGGAGGAAATAATGTGCATTGGCTATCAATGAAATAGAAAACAGAAAAATAGTAATAAAATTAATTAAACCAAAAGCTTGTTCTTTGGAAAAAATTAATAAAGTTGGCATACTTAGACTAAGAAAATAAGGATTATTGGGATATCATAATTATACTAACAAATTAGACAACTCAGATGAAGTGGACAAATTCCTGGGAAAGCACCAATTACCAAATGTAACTCAAGAAAAAATAGACAATCTGAATAGGTCTTCAACAAATAAATTCAGTGAATAATTTAAAATTATCCTACGAAGAGCCCTGGCCTGTGGGGCTCAGTTGGTTGAGTGTAGTCCCATGCACCAAAGATTTGATTTCCAGTCATGGCACATACCCAGGTTGTGGGTTTGATCCCTGGTTGGGTTGTGTACCACAGGGAACAGATCAATGTGTCTGTCTCACATTGATGTTCCTCTCTCTCTCCCTCTCCTTCTGCCTTCCTCTCTCTCTAAAATCAATAACGTTAAAAAAAAAATTCCCACAAAGGAAAGCACAGGCCCAGATGACTTGACTGGTGAGTACCATCAAGTATTTAAAGAAGAAATAATACCAGGCTTCAAACTCATTCATTAAAAAAAAACCACACCTCATTACTTACTCTATGAAGCCACTATTTTTCTCAATACAAAGCCAGCAAACACAGACATCACAATAAAAGGAACTGATCTATATCCCTCAGGAACAGAGATGCAAAAATACTCAAAAAAATTTTAGCAAACTGAATCAAGCAACATATGAAAGGATTTTGGATCATATCCCATTGGTATTTATTCTAGAAATACAAGTGTAGTTTAACATCTGAAAATCAAATTAATGTAATGTCTCATAATAATTAATAGAGTAAAGCAGGGGTCAGCTAACTTTTTCTGTGTGGGGCCAGATAAATATTTTAGGCTTCCGTTGGCCATGCAGTCTTTGTCACAACTATTCAGCCTGCCGGTGTTTTACAAAAGCAGCCATAGACAACAATACATAAACAAATGAGCATGACTGTGCTCCAATAAAACTTTATTTCTGGGGTGCTGAGATTTGAATTCTATAGAACTTTGACACGTCACAAAATAGTACCTTCTTTTGATTTTCTTTCAACCATTTAAAAATGTCAAAACCATTCTTTTCTTTTTTTAATCCTCACTTGAGGATATTTTTTCCATCGCTTTTCAGAGAGAGTGGAAGGGACAGAGGGACAGAGAGAAACATCAGTGTGAGAGAGACACATCGATTGGTTGCCTCCCACACATGCCCTGACCAGGGCCAGGGATCAAGTCTGCAACTGAGGTATGTGCCCTTGGTCATAATCGAACCCGGGACCCTTTGTCCACAGGCAGACACTATCCACTGAGCCAAACCGGCTAGGGCAGAACCATTCTTGGCTTGTGGGCTGTATAACAGTAGACAACTGGTGGTGAGGTTTACTGCCCTCTGAAATAAAGAACAAAAGCCACATGATCATCTCAGTGTGATAGGCAGCCTCTAAAAAGGCCCCCAAATAAGTCCTTCCTCCTAATATTCACACCCTTGTGAACATGCATTGGACCTAAGGGCTCATTTCTAGCAATAAAATACTGCAAAAGAGATTGGATGTCGCTTTGGAGATTAGGTTACAAAAAGATTGTGACTTCTGTCTTGCTCTACTTTTTCTCAGGGCTCTGACTTGAGGGGGAGTGGAGCAGGTTGCCCAGTTTTGAGTAGTTCTGTGGAGAGGCCCATGTGGCAGGGAACTGAGGTCTCTGGCCAACAGCCAGTGAGGACCTGAAATCTACCAAAACCCAAATGAGTGAACTTGGAATTGGATCTTCTGAGGTCTGCCAAAAGCTGTTTAAATGAGGTTGGAGGGGAATCTGTACCCAGTTAACGTTTGAGATGATTGCAAGTTGTGGCCAATACCTTGATTACAGCCTTGTGAGAGACCCTGACTCAGAGGCACCCTGCTAAGCTGCCTGTGCTAGTATTCCTGACCCAGAAAAACCGAGATAATGAATGTTTGTTGTTTTAAGCTGCTCACTTTGGGGTAATTTGTTATGCAACAATAGATAACTAATACATCATTAGATAGAAAAGCACATGACAAAATCCAATACCCATTCATGATAAAAATTCTTGAGGGAGTTTCCTCAGTCTGGTCAAAGGTATCTATGGAAAACTTCCTGCTAACCATCAGACTTAATGATGCAAGACTGAATGCTTCACGCTAAGGTCAGAAGCAAGGATGTTAACTCTTGTCATTTCTATTTAGCATTTTTTTGGAGATTCTATCCAATGCTGTATGTTTATTACAGAATTGCAAAATAAAACCCCAATAGATTATACTCCATACCTGCTAAAATGTCTAATCAAAAAAGGAGACCAATGCCAAGTGTTGGCAAGGATGTGGAAAAACTGGGACCTTCATAGGTTGCTAGTGGGAATCTATAATGGTATAGCCACTGTAGAAAGCAGCTTGGCAGTTTCTTAAGTCAAACATAAACTTAGTATAGGACCTAGCAATTCTACTCCTGGGCATCTAGCCAGAAGAAATGAAAGCATAGGTCCACACAAAAACCTCAGAAACATATCAGCCAAATAGAATGTATGGTTCTTATTTGGATCTTAATATGATCAAGTAAACTTGACAAAGGCATTTATGAGAGAATTGGGAAAACTTAAATATATAGTGGGGATATCAGATATTAAGGATTTAAAGTCCTCTATTAGAAATATGTCCTGAAATATTTACAAGTGAACTATGTCTAGGATTTGCTTTAAAATACTGGAACAAAAAAGGGAAATGGATGCAACAAATAGAATATTGATAAGTATAGAAGCATAATGATGGTACATGTGCTTTCTCTGTTACTTTTGTGTATATTTGAAATTTTTCATAAGTTAAAAAATTAAACTGAGAACTTGACCACTGTGAAAAAAGAGCCTTGAAGAAATTCATAAAGGAAAGTAGGAAGTAATGTACATAACTTAGCTTGTTTCAGCCCAATACTGGTCCATCCTTTGTATTTCTTGCAAAAATCCAATTATTATATTATTACCCTGCAAAAGGTTATCTTGAGCAGAGATTTAAGTGAAAGAGCAGAGACAGGTGCTTTCAGCCTTCATGTCTCACCACTTGCTAGCAGGTACTAGCTTTCTGATGTTCCTGGATTTGCAAAATGCATGTAGATCTTTTATCAGCACACATGCAGTTTGCTCTTAATAGCTATTAACATTTCCAAATGTGAATAAAGTACCATCTTCCCTTTATTCAGATTCTCGTACACATCACAGCCTTTCTTTCCTTTGTAAATGGCACTGGTCTCTTCCTCAATGTGAAAGGATTTATATAATTCCCAGGATTTATAACTGCTTTTATTGGGGGTATGGAAATCTTACAGTTCTTATGTATACACATGTGTTTGATGAGAATCATGTATGATATACTAAGGATGTGTTATTATTTGTTTATTTATTATTTTCTCCTTTTTCCATTTTTCAGTACATGTACTAGCCTTAGCAAGTTCTGTTCCAAACTCAGGCACCTTGACTTGGCTTCCTGTACATCAATAACAAACATGTCTCTAAAAGCTCTGAGGTAAATTTCTTATAATAAGATTGTCCAGTAATCAGAACAAATACTTATTTTTTTTAAATTACTGACACAGTTGGAATTGAAGGAAACTGTTTTATGAATATGTACTATAGTTCGAATGGATCTTTTGTTTTACCACTTGCCCAAATTAGAGGACAGGTGAAATGACTAGAGGTAACTAGGATTTCTGAGAGAGTAGTACAATTTATACATCAATGATTAGTTTTTTATGAAGGCTTCCTCCCCTCTCCCTCCAAAAATGACCCATATTATTGCTTAGTGATTAAAGCAGTGCCCTGGAGTGAGATCATTAACCAGGTACCTTGAACAAATGTAACCCTTGTGAGTTTTTCCTCATCATCTCATAGGTTTGTTACTAGGATTAAACAATATTATCATTATTTGATAACATTAAGCCAAACCAGATAAAGTTGCCAATATTCTACCTTTTGTCTTATAAAAATGACAGTTTTATGTGTTTTAACCTAATTCATATAAATTGCTTAGCATGTTGTAAACACTCAGTAAGTTTTAATTGTTATAATGTTAATACATTTAAGTACATTACAGGAAATGTATCTTAAAAGAAAGGTGAAATGCCCATTCTCTTTGTAACTTTACTTTTTATCAGCCTTTTATGGTCCCATATGTTGGTTGCATTTATGAATAGTAAGAATTAAGCTATTAAAGAAGAGTTTGTATATTTAGTTAGAATATAAGTAATCTAAAAATGTGGCTCCTTCTAGACCTTCCTTATAAATATTGAGCACATACACATCTAAGGCTGATTGCTGTATAGGATAATAGGGTAATATAACAACATTTATAGTTTATAAAATATTCACATAAGTGATCTCATTTATTTGATAACCTTGTGAGGTAGATATAGCTAGGACAAACACTTTACAAATAGAAAATCTAAAACATTTTTTAATGCCAGGTAATGTGATTCAACCATGGGATGTAACTGAATAAGAAACTGTCGCTGCCCTTCAGTTGCTCAGAGTCTAGTGGGAGGAAAAAAACACTAAACATGTCATCATGTTACAGTGTGGCAGTAGAAGTAATACAGTGCTGTGATAGAAGTAAGTGTGGCAGTTTGGGGAGAACGTGGAAGTGGCTGTGGCTAATCTTGGAATTAATCCAAGGGAGGTTCGGGCAGGCTTCCTGAAGTGACTTAACCTGAAGTCACACTATGAATGTTGAAGAATGAACTTGAACCAAGATTCCCGTGCTTTATTTTATTATTAAAAACAGTTAAATCAGTATTTTCCAAAGAATGTCATAGAGCATTAGATATGAAATCAAAGATCAAAGATGAAGCTAGTATTTGATAGAAGTCAGTGATCAAATACAATATATCTTAAGTTCAGCCTAGGGAAATAGTTCTCTAGATATTTCCCAGATAAGGAATATTTATAGATCCTCTGTAATTTTTTAAATAAAAGTTTAAATGTCTTCGTTAGTACTTTGATAAGTAATAGAATTATTTGATAGAGAATCTGGGTTTAACTCTAAACTCCTTATTAATTACTTGGTCAACTTGAACAAGTCCCTTAATTTTTGTTTCCTATCTAGGGAACTTATAAATATGTGATAAGTGCCAAAAAAATATAATTTGAAAAGTATAAACCTCCTTTAAAATCTAATATATGTGAAAAACAGTATTGTGCTTTGTACTTGTTAGGTAAGCTGGATTTGAGCTAGCCCTCCTAGTAATACAGTTCCACATGAACACCATGAACATTGATAAGACCCACTTTTGTGGTTATGGGAGTGCCTGTGTTCTAAATCTATATTAAGTAAATATGTATATTTTTGTGGGAGAACTTGGGGCTCTATCTATTTCCTTTCTTAATGGCCAATAAAATGAGACTTTGGTGCCTTTGGAGTTGGATTTAGTAATATGTTTGTTTTATTTTGTTTTATCCCAAGTGAGGGATGTCCACTGTTGGAGCAATTGAACATTTCCTGGTGTGACCAAGTAACCAAGGATGGCATCCAAGCGCTAGTAAGAGGCTGTGGTGGTCTCAAGGCCTTATTCTTAAAAGGCTGCACACAGGTAATACTCCATATAGTGCTTGTGAATGGTAGAGAAACTGTAAACTTTGTAGACAACCCCAAGATGTTGGCTTAAAGAATATGTAGTAGTTTTGTATTACTGACCAAAGACACATGTTTACCAAAAATTAGTGTTTTCCTTAGAAGAAGAATTAATATCTGACCAAAGATAAATGTTTTGTTTTGAGGGGAGGCAGGCTGGGGAGACAGAAATACTGCACAAGCACCAATAAGAGTGTCACGCAGTTAAATCTGAAAAGAAAACTTGCGTGTTGTACTTCTGAGACCTTTAACTGGATAGGCAAGGAAGGCGGTCTTGGCAGTTCTCACTAATTTTCAAACCACCGGGAGCTTTTCTTAAATGGGCCAAGTATATAGCAACCTACATTTTATAGTGTTGGTGCTTATTTTCTGCCGGTCACATTACAAATTTAGCACATTTTGTCATTAAAAATATTACTAGAAAGAATTGGCATGAAAATGATCAAGAATAGGTTTAGAAGTGACTCTTACTACCTTGTTTTTTTAATGGTTACTAAAACCATGCCTTGGATTCCACTTAAAATGCCGTCATTTTTTCACCGTGATGGGAGGTGTTCTGTTGTTTGAAACAGAGCTTTGGAAGTATGACTACCTTAAAACAACAGCTTGAGCTCCTGGTTATTTATGGAATCCTGAAAAATATTGATTGGAATACATCATTATAATCAATTACTTGCCATCTGTTCTCATCGCTGTACTCACAGCACTGATCTTCCAGCAGCAGATAAACTGTGGATTACTTTCGCAGCTCCTGCTCCCAAAAATATAGGGAGTGTAGAAATGTGAAAATTCTTTTAACTTCATAAATGCTCAGGAAAATTCTGTAAAGTATATTTATCAGAAGAAAAATCCGCAAACATTAGGCAATATTTATTTTATCTTTTTCTTGATTTCGTGATAATAAGAATTTGATGTGGTAGAAACTGATAAAAAAAATAAAACATACTGATCATATGAATTACACCTTTATGTGACCATCGTTCATTGTTGTCTTTGGAACTTGGTTGGCTATATTTAGAATGTATTGATGAATGGGTACACTCTGAAATCTTTATCCTTTGAAACAATGTCAGTAATTATTTTCTCTCTCTCTTTTTAATCTTTCTAGCTAGAAGATGAAGCTCTCAAGTACATAGGTGCACACTGTCCTGAACTGGTGACATTGAACTTGCAGACTTGCTTAGTAAGCAGTCCTTTCCACAGCTCTTCTGTATTACTGATTGATTTCTTTATTATTACTGTAAGAGTTTCAGTCATCAAGACCAGTAGTTTTTCCACTTCAACCCTGGGGACACAGTGAACACACAGATGATTCTTTACTTGATTGACAATACTCACTCTCAGGGACTTTGATATAGATGAGCAGGTAGCTTATTCAGAATTCCAAACAGGCTGACTGTAACCTCATTCTTTTCTACTTAAGAATACTATACTTTTTAGAATTAAATTATTCACAAACTTCAATATTTAAAATATTTTTGGTAAATTAATTGCAGTCACATCTATTAAGATCTATCAGTTGGTCATAACTATTGGGAACCACTGATCTAAACATGATAAGCAAAATGTGCCCTTTAAATTTGATTCAAATAGTATTTGTAGTTCACATTTGTTTCTTTAGAGTTTAGACTATCAGCTTTTTTGTATCTTTCCCCAAATTCCTCAATTTTTGTTAGAGAATTTGCTGAAACCATTCAAGGTCCTAGAACATTGGCAGTATACTTTTAGCTTTTCTCTCTTGCCTTGATAAGTACATATGTGTGTGGCTTTGGAGTGAGAGCCTCTCTTAGCAATGAAAAAGGTTGGTGAGGGTTTTCCTTGTTTCTACTAAGCCTTCTGATTATTATACCCTCTCCTTCTTGTTAAACTGCCTAAAACCTGAGAGCAGAGTGGTGGTTTAGTTTAAAGGTGATACTTTTGTTTAAAGCTGCCACATTTTGTGCAGTTTAAGCAACTTGCCCTTCCAGTCCTTACAGGGTGATGCTTCCTGATAATGATCTGCTTTTAAGGCTTCTGGCTTCTGGAGACCGAGTTAAAGGAATGACATTCTTTTTAATTCTGATTGCCATAGCTACTAACTACCAGAATTTGCCTAATTTCATTTATGAAACAAATTTGGCCTCAGAGAAAGAGCTTATACGACTATTGTAAACATCAAACCATCATCTTACAGTGATAGGATAAACCTTTTCTTGGGCATCTTCAGATTTTACTTATATACGTATACACATACACATTCTGTGTATATGTGTGTGTGTATGTTGCATACACTTTTGCTCGCACACATGAATGCATATATACTGTACCTACTATTTACCATTTTAGTTTCATTTCCTTTACCTTTCCAGCAGACAGAAATCACAGTTGATAAGCATGAAGAACCAGTTCTCTCATGTGTTTATTTTACTGTTTCCCTTCACCTGGTTATTAGGACAGGAGTCACTCCTTTGTCACTCCTTCCATACAGTGTGATGAAATGTGGTTGTCAACATTCATGAGACTTCATGTTCTTGCCCAAATTGAAGTAGCCAAAGTACATTCTTGATCCATTCTCTTTTTCTTAACTAATTTGAAAACAGAAAAGTTTAGTACATTTTGCTCTTTTTAAAATTTAAAGTAACGGTAGTATGACTTAACTTTTCTTCTCTCTTCTTCCTCAGTAATTCCTTATAGACTTTAAAACATTAAAAAGGATTTATGAACTAATGCCACCTCGACAAATTCAATAAAAAATGTTTAAAAATTTAAAAAGGAAAAAACAGTACAGTCCTGCAATACTTTCCTAATACTGTGTAACACAAATTCCATTGGCCTGCTAAATATTCATGTGTATTGATTGCTACTTCCCCCTTTACATTTCACTTTTCCTTGTTTAATAATAATAAATCACATTCGTGTGGCACTTTTTTAGGTTCTTCGACATGTGTATATACCTCATTAATTTATCCTTATGACAAATCTTATATCTGCCTTAGCATCCATATTTTATCTGTATTTTGTTTCATTTGTACAATATTGAGAAAATACTGATTTAAGCAGTAGCTTTTTTTTTTTTTAGATTTTATATATAGGGTTGGGGTTTTTTTTCTTTTTGTTCAGTCCCCCCACCCCACCCCCACCAGAGCTGTCTGCCTGCTCTCTATGAGTCTGTCTCTATTTAAACAGTGATTATTTAAAGGTTGTTTTTTTTTCGGTAGTCCTTGCAATCCAAGGACACTGATTAAACAGAGGTGACAGGAAAGCTGTTCTGAGGCTTACTTAAAATTAGTGAATCTAGCAGGACAAATTGAAGTTCTGGTTATATCTGGTCATATCCAACATGTTAAGATGTTTATACATGTCTTTTTAAATCCTCGCCTGAGGACATGCTTACAGAGAGGAAGAGAGAGAGAAACATCAGTGTGGGAGAGAGACATCAATGGGTTGCCTTCTATATGCTCCCCAATTGGGGATCAAACCTGCATCCCAGGCATGTGCCCTGATCTGGAATTGAACAGGTGACCTTTCAGTGCACATGATGATGCTCAACCAACTGAGCTAGTCTGGCTGAACATGACTTTTTTTTAATGTAACATCTTTATTCTTTTTCATATTAAAATAATTTGAAACATACAAAATTATATTTGAATTGGACACAACTGTTTATCTCCATAATTTAAAATATTATTTATTAGAAAACAAAAATATAGAAATAAATGGATCTGTCGTTGATATGAGATTGCAACTGTCATCCATAGGTGGTTTTATTTTTTTAGTAACACAGTATCAATTTTGAACTTGTTAATATGTTTATACTGTTAAAATACTGCCGTTCTTATTTGTTTTCTAGGTTTTAAAACTAGTTAATTGAATCTACACGATGATACACCCCATGCTGTTCCCAATCAGGTTAAAAAAATCCCATTATAGCTTCTTCCCTTTATCCCCAAAATGAGCACAGATTCTCTTGCAAACTATATCAAAGAAACTGGAAGGAAGGAACAAATTGTGTTCATTTTCTTTTAGGCCTGCTACCTGATAAATATTAAATCTGCTTTTATTTCTTTTTCGTTCTTATTTTCACAGAGGTAACATTTTTTTCCTTTTTTTTGTTCTGCTAAGTTACTAATATCTATGGGGATTTTTTGCTCTTGTTTTTTAGCAAATCACAGATGAAGGTCTCATTACTATATGCAGAGGGTGCCATAAGTTACAGTCCCTCTGTGCCTCCGGCTGCTCCAACATCACAGATGCCATCCTGAATGCTCTAGGTCAGAACTGCCCACGGCTTAGGTAAACATTTCTTTTCTTTTTTAATTTATTCGTTTTTTTAGAGAGAGAGGGAAGGAGGGAGAGAGAAAAAAGCATCGATTTATTCCAGTTACTTATGCATTTATTGGTTGATTATTTTTATTTTTTTATCCTCACATGAGGATATGTTTATTGATTTGAGAGAGAGAGGGAGAGAGAGAAAGAGAGAGAAATACTGATGTGAGAGAGAAACATCAGTTGGTTGCCTCCCATACACATACTGCCTGGGGATCAAACCCACAACCTAGATATGTACCCTGACCGGAAATTGAACCCACAACTTTGGTGTATCGTGATGATGCTCTAACCAACAGAGCTACCCGACGAGGGCAATATTTCTCATTTAGCTAAAAAAATCGGTAAAAGAACAGAGGCCTCCTTCACTTATACTTATTCCTTGGAACATTGAAATTTTTAAGGTAGACACTACAAGGCCACTCCCCTCTTAGGTGTCCTCCTTCTTGCTTTATACTTATTTGATTACATATAATTGGCCTGAACCAAGGGATAGTAGTCCCCTTTTTCTACTTCTTTCTATCCATACTAGAAAAAAAAATCATTTTATATTATTACTTGAGAAAAGAAATAAAGAGGCATTTTCTCTTATTAATGCTTTCATATATACATAGTCCCTGGCTTACAGTGTTTCAACTTACAATTCTTTAACTTCATATGTGAAACTGGTACACATAATAGCCAATATTTTATTATAAAATAAGCTTGTGTTAGATGATTTTGCCCAACTGTAGGCTAATGTAGGTGTTCTGAGCACATTTAAAGTAGGCTAGGCTAAACTGTGATGTTCAGGAGGTTAGGGGTATTAAATGCATTTTTTACTTAATATTTTCAATTTTTGAGAGGTTTGTCTGGACATAACCCCATCACAAGTCAAGGAGTATCAGTAATTCCTTTTTGAAGAAAGTTTTTGAAGGCCCATCCTGTAGTTACTTATATTGTAATAATGATGTCAGGTACATAGCAGAAAGTATTTTAAAAGAAAAAACAGCCCTATAGGAGAACCTCTTTTATGCTGACTAAAAGTATTTTAGAGCAAGCCTTTTTTCTTCATGGCTCTTCCTCTCTGCCTAAGTATAGGATTGGCTAAATAGTTATTAAGATTGCCATGTTAGCATGTGCATGGTATCAAGCCTATGTTGATTCTGTAAGAACACACAACACACTAGTTTGATCTCCATATACCTTTTTTTAATAAAACTTATATTGTACTTATATGTTAGACATGTTAGCCATTGTTTTAAGTGATTAACAAATATTAGTTTGTTTAATCATCAAATACCATATAAGCACTGTCATTATCTCCATATTATAGATGAAGAAAACCGAAGCCCAGAGAGGTCAAGTAACCTGTTCAAGGTCTCTCAGCTAGTAAGTGCAGGACCAAGGATTCAAACCCAGGCAGTCTGGCTCCAGAACTCATGAAACCACTTGTTTTACATTAGAATAATCAGTTAAACCAATAAAACTTTATTAAACCTTTTTTGGTAATCGCCTGGCCATGGGCCTAACTGTAATTAGTGAAAGAAAATTTGCCTACAGTATCAAAATTCCTAAATAGGTCATAGACTTGTTTGTCAAAATTAGTAATATCAGAAGCCTAGAGTAGAATTCTATTCAGGAGCTAAGGAGGTAGCCAAACTCCTGTCTAAAAAAGATTACCTGTTCCTCCCCCTCCTCCATGGTTTATCTTAGTGTTAGAATAGAAAGGCTTTCAAATGTGATACTTGAGTTGGGTTCAGTCAATTCATGCTTTTCCATTAGATACAGCATTCATTTCTAATTGTCAGTTGATAATGATTTCTTATACTTTAGTGGTTTGTTTGTTTTTTAAACTTCTGTAAGTAATTTGTGAACAAACATAAATATTCTATGGTACCATAGTGCAGATTCCACCAAACTTGTCATAGAAAAGCTACTTTTGATTCCTTGGACCTGTGGTTGGTATTTAGGTTGGTGTTTAGCAGTTCCTGAATAGGAAGGTGGCTGCCAGCTCAGCTTATCTCTCCACTGGGCCTTTCTGGGAGCTTGTGGGAGGAGGCAGGAAGCGAAGGGTATTTTTTCGTAAGTATAGAATTTCATATTTGGGATAGGCCTGTAATTAACCATTCCCTTCATAACATTTTTAAAATCTGAGTGGACCTACATGTAAAATAGGGAAAGAGAATAATTTACTTTAGCAGAAGATTAACAGAGTATCTGTCTCCATTTCCATTGTTTTCTAGGAGCAGGCTGTCCTCTTAGGGTAAGCAATATGCCATCAAGAAGCCTTTTAAATGCATTTCTCATGCATTTTAGCATTAAACTACAAGCTTCTATTATATTCTTCTGATTGCATCAATCTGAAATGTGGTATTTACAGGACCACTTTATGATGATTCCATGAAAATGAATGGCAAGATCTGTATACAGACTCACTTAGCTATTAATGTCACTCTATATTATATAGTCCTTAGGGAATAGGAGGTTATTTTCTTAAATTCTTGCTGTTTTAATAAACGCAGTTTTCTGGAACCAAGGGCTTGACTTTCACTTTATTTTTTTAACAGAATATTAGAAGTGGCAAGGTGTTCTCAATTAACAGATGTAGGCTTTACCACTCTGGCCAGGGTGAGTATTTTCTCCAGGTTCTATATAGGTTTTGTTTGGGATTCTTATTTCAGAATGAGCAAAGATGGAAATGTGGAATGGCAGCAGAACTGAGGGTGTGGGGCGTGGGGCACCTTATCTGTGGCTAATGTTCCTGAGTGTTCTTATGCCTGAGCTACTGGCTTGTAGAATACACACTGCTGTAGAAATGCAGTCATGCCTTGGATAACATGATGCTCCTTCATGAGGACTCATTTTCCACATTTTCATATTATAAGTTAAAATAAACAGGGCTTTCTAGTGCTTTGTGAAAGAAACTTAACTGGTTATTTGTATTGGACTGGTGGATGAGAGTAATGTTGAAAGAAACATACAATCTTAATTTTAAATGGAGATGTTTTAAGAGATTTTTCTGTATTCTCCAGAATATTTGAGTACTTAGAGTGGTTTATAAATCGCTGTATAATAATAGTATTTAAAATTATAACTGTCTTTGACCAATGTATGGAACAAGGGGAAAGACCTTTGCTTTTGGGCAGATCAATATTTAATACAATTTAGTTTTCTGGCCTTAAATTTTTTCCATATTTTAAATATTTGTATTGTAATGTTTGGTTTTGTATTTTATAGAATTGCCATGAGCTTGAAAAGATGGACCTGGAAGAGTGTGTTCAAGTAAGATTGTGGACTTTTACTTAGAAATACAGTATGATAGAAATTTATGTAACATGCACATGAGAGCATTCCCTTCCCTCCCCTGGTGTAATGCAGTGCCTGGCAGCACTGCTGACTCTATATGTTTACTGAGGTGTCTTCCAGGCACACCAGACAGAGAACTCACGGTATGTGTGTTCAGGAAATGTATGCCATCAATAAAGTTGCCATTGGAAAGAAAGAAGGCCCAAATATTTGAGCCATAAAGATATTTCCTTAGACCTACAGGGTTTTGATGCTAGTAAATAATAAAAGCCCCATCACACTGATACATAGCTTAACTGGACACTGGACCCCTTACATCATTAGCCCTGGAGACCCAACTCTGCATGGAACCCTGTTCTTCAGGCAGGCAACCAGATACTTCCTTATCAACAATTTCTTTTTAAAAAAATCAATTTTAAGAGCTTTGAGATTAGTTGATTGGGGAGAAACTTTGAAGAGAGACTCTTAAAAAGAAGATAGAGCAATGAATTTTATTAATGGTAAAAATAAAGAAGATACTTGGACAACTATAGAGGTCAATTTTTTCTAAATTACTTGTTATCCGACACTAGTTGGCAGCTATTAGTTCTTAGACTAAAACTTGTTTGTGTCCATTTATCTCTTGCACATGCTTAGTGTCCTTTCCAGTGTTAGTCCTTCTGAGTGATGTGCACACACCTGCCTGTCCCAACTCCCCACCCCCCTGACATTTCTTAGCCCCTGTGAAGCTATATATGTTAGAATAATATAATATCTCAGAGTTGGAAGAATTTGAAAAGTACTGATTTATTTTTTGTCCTAAGATAACTATAAAAGACTTCTTCCTTTGGGAGTTCTTCCTTCCTGAATGTTTGTAGGTAACCCAGATTCCAGCAGCCCCTTTGTGCTACCTTTGGGAAGATAACTGACACCCAAGTTATCAGTCTTGAGTTGTAGCAAGGCTTATAAAATATGGGCCAACTATCTAAAAATTTGAGGGTGTTCTTACATTAATTTTTTTTTATGGAACAGTGTCTTCTGATTGTTTTCTCTGATGGTTGTAAAGAGTTAGAACAAAGTCCAGTGGGTAGAAATTATGAGGGGACAGATTTTCATTCATTTCAAAACCAAAACAGTTTTCAGCACACCTTTTCAAATATGAAGACTAGAGATAACTAGATGTGTTCCAGTCTAGCTTCTCAAAGAACAAATTCAGGTAGCCATTGAGATTTCAATTGCAAGATTTTGTTATTTAATAATTGATATCTGGATATCAGTCTTGATTACAAGTGTAGTCAAGAGTAAGGTACAGGCCATGAGTTTTTTTTTAATTATACCTAAGATAAACTTAATGTGTTTCTTTCAGATAACAGATAGCACATTAATCCAACTTTCCATACACTGTCCTCGACTTCAAGTATTGGTGAGTTTGACTCTGAAAGTTTTATGTGTTTATTAGATTTAAATATGTTTTTATTGATTTTAGAGGGAAAGGGGGAGAGAGAGAGAAACATAGATGTGAGAAAGAAACTTTCATTGGTTGCCTCCCATATGCACCCCAACCGGGGACAGAACACAAAGCCTGGGCATATGCCCTGACCGACAGTCAGACTAGCAACCTTTCCTCACCGGATGACACTCAAACAAAAGCCACACCATCCAGGGCTGTTTATTAGATTTAATCAAACCCAGCTTTTACTTTCCTCTTGGTGTCTGGCTACCATTTTGGGATAGTATATTTCTTCAAATTGCCAACTTACAGAGGACCAAGGGAGGACCTAAGAAATATTAAATGTTTTCTTTATCAATACTTGGAAATTAAAAACTGACATGGAAAGTATGACTTTTCCCACATGAATTGTACTCCAGCCTGAAAGATGTTTAAATTTCCGGAAGTCCTGGGGACGAGATGGCCCAAAATACAGATAGCTTCACGTTCAGACCAAAATAGAAGCAGTCAAGCTTCACTAGGGAGAGTTCTTTGCTACTGCTTCTAGTAACACCATGGGAAAGCATTCTGGTTAACCTTTCTGTATCTAGGTTCATTTTTGGTGTATTTGGTGGCACATTACTATCCAAATTGGGTCAAGGGTTCTGAGTTTGACGTGTAGGAATGAGGAACTTAAGGAAAATTGATGAAGCAAAGAGATAACCACACATGACAGTTGTAAGAATCAACTTCATTTAATTAACTGGGCATCCCCCTCTACCAGGTAATCAATATTTAGTCCAAATTCCTGAAATTTTTGTTCAGGAAAAGCTTGAGCCCCACTTGTCCCTGTAAAAAAGAGAAGGTTCATTTGTGTGGCCATGAGGGTAGGCAGGGGGTTGCTATCTTATTTTGTTTATGAACTATTTCACAGTCATTACATGAATTCACAAAATATATTTAGAATCACACAGAAATGTCAGTCATTGATTATCAAAAGCAGAACCCCAGTAACTCTAATTTGCTTTCTTCATTTTACCATATGGATCTAGTGATGGTCCCGTATACATCAAACTCAAACTAGAAAGGTCTCCTTTCTGGTGGTACACAGGCCTCTGGCTAGGAGAATGCCATAAGATATTTCAGTGTCCTTCCTTGCTCTATTTGGCTACAGAGCCTGTCTCACTGTGAGCTGATCACAGATGATGGAATTCGTCACCTGGGGAATGGGGCCTGCGCTCATGACCAGCTGGAGGTGATTGAACTGGACAACTGCCCACTAATCACAGACGCATCCCTGGAGCACTTGAAGAGCTGTCACAGCCTTGAACGGATAGAACTCTATGACTGCCAGCAAATCTCACGGGCTGGAATCAAGAGACTCAGGGTAAAGATGGCTGCATCACTCTCTGGCTCTAGTGTTCTTAGCACCCTTTCCTTTTTTTTTAGATTTAGATTTCTGTGATTTTTACATTTACTTGGACATTTAGCAAAGGGGGGAAATGGAGAGCAAACCTAAAGGTAGACAATTTCAGGTGGAAATTTAGTAGGAAAATACCCACTGAAGGAAGAAAAGTAGGTCTCCTCCCAGCAGAGTTTCTCTAGTAATGTCCAGAGCTTAATAACATGCCTGGAGTCAAAAGCATATGCCAGATTTTGGTTCTAAAGGAAAGAAAGTAATAACATAGAGAAAATATTTAGTTAAATCGGATTTAAGAGTTTAATTCGTATATTCTTTTACATCAATCCCTTTTGCTGGGGTTTTTATTTTTTAAGACGACAAATGGATCAAGTAATTATTTCCCTTTTTCTTTTTGCCCCACCCGCCATAATAGAGAGACCCATGCATAGCCAAATGACTGGAAGACAGGTTGCCAGCAAGGAGGTTGTAAAAGGCTGGAAGAATCTATGTATTAGATTATTGAGCTAACAGACATTTATTTGAACTTCTGCTTCACACCTGTGGGAAAGGCACTGTGCTTAGTTGTCCCTTACAACCAACCTCTAAAAACTCCATGTTGACCATATGGCACCTGAGCACATAAAGGAGCACCAAACCTCATCTTGATTTCCAGTTAGCCCTAGTTCCTCCACTCCCATCAGACCTAGAGGACTTGAGAGCATAACTGCATTGGGGAATCCTTGCAGCCGTATTTCTTCTACACCAAAAAAGGAGAGCCACAGAGCATCAGAAGAAACATTGTCCACAATGACTTGGAAAAAAATTGTATTTTAAGCTTATTTCAACTATGGGAATATAGTTTATTTCAGCTATGGGAATCAAACTAGGACTCCCTTTTGGGACAGGTTAAGAAATTGGTATGAAGTTTTTACCCAGTTGTATTATTGTGGAAGCAGGTACCAAAGTTGTGTGAGCTGATTTAGTCATTTAGAGTAGCGTGGAATGATACTGAGTAGAACCCAGGCCTTTCAGCATCCTGGCTGCTGGTGTTCAGCCTTTGCCCTGCTTTCATGGCCACTCAGCCCCTCAGTGTTTTTTCTGAAAAGCAACATTGCTCTTTCTGTTTAAGCCCTCTCTCTCAGTAATGTTTCTGTCTTGTTTCAGACCCATTTACCCAATATTAAAGTCCACGCCTACTTCGCACCTGTCACTCCACCCCCATCAGTAGGGGGCAGCAGACAGCGCTTCTGCAGATGCTGCATCATCCTATGACAGTGGAGGTGGTCAACCTTGGCGAACTGAGTATTTAATGACACTTCTAGAGTTATCGTGGAGTCTCCAGTGGAAGCAATCCCAGTGTTCTGGGCAAGGGTTACAAAGTGAGGCAGCGTCCAGAGCCACACATACATACACATACCCACCCACTCTAGCTCTGTGACTGAGGGACTGAAGATCGTGCTGACTTTATCAAGTGGATTGGTAAAACTTAACCATTCCTGTTGGACGTACCCAGAAGAAAATCATAGGCAAGGTAGGGGGAAGGGGGCATTCCAGCAAACCCAGTGTTACTGCTACTATGGTTTCTTTATTTTATTAAGGGGTTTATTTGGTGATTTTGGAACAGCAACTGCAGTTCTCCAGGGTCAAGGAAAGCATAGAAAAAAACAATATATGTTGTATCCAGGGACCAGAAAGAAAATTTCTTTGCATCCTATAAATGGTAGCCATCCATTGTGAGGTGACTACAGAGCTTCTCTGCTTCCTTGTTCCCATGCCAACATGCTGAGCATGCTCACAAAGAAGGCTCCTCCATTCCGCCTCCTGTTTTAGTATTTGGCCCAGAGGTTTCCTAAATGGTTGCATTGAAATCGCTGTGGTCCAAATGTGATTACTTGCTCACTCAAATTGTCACTGTCTCTAGCACACTTGTGCACCTGTTGTCCTCTGTTACTCCCTCCTGCATTCTTGCTCAGTCTGTCATCTGTTCATAGTCTGCTTACTCACACTCAGTTGTTACTCTTTTGCTGTTGTTGTGTTTACAGTTTGCATTTTGGATGATTAGTTGGGGTTACCAAACATTTTTAAAAGAGACATTATCAATAAATATTTTTTTAATTCTAAATTTCACCATTAGGGGACCCTGCCTGAATCTTTGCCAGTCTGAAGGGAAACTAGTACAAAAGCAAGAAAAGTTATGAGAAGAAATTGTGCTAAAACTATTTTGATGATAGTAAACTTTGCCTTTTGGCTTCTGTTATATCTTGTGATATGTGATAATACGCATGATATGCCCAATATTCCTCTGCACATTTTTCCTCCCATCAAGCTCCACTAAATTAATGAGGAGAGCAAAATGCATAATTAGTGAAGAGTGGAATGGCAAATCCCAAAACTGAGCCTAAAAGCCCCCACCGCACAAACTCAGGCACATTGTGTGTTTACTGAAATCTAGGTGTGATCAGTGCCATCTCTGATTTGTGTCTGTGGGATTGTTTTGTTTTAGCAGGAATGCTGCTAGAGGAGCTGTGCTGTCTAGCCAATCAGTGTCTCTCCCCCACCCCCATTTCAGCCTGTCAGGGATACAAGAATGACACTGTAACAGCTGGTCAACTGTATGTCAGCGTTGGTGGTATCATATCTAATATTGGAGCCTCAAATGACCAGAACCTTTTCAGAACCTGTCAACCATTATTCTCCTCTTTAAAAAAAAAAAAAAGTTTTTATTGATTTCAGAGAGAGGAAGGGAGAGGGAGAGAGAAAAACATCGGTGATGAGAGTCATTGATCCTACATGCCCCCTAGAAGGGATCAAACCTGCAACCTGGGCATATGCCCTGACCGGGAATCAAACTGTGACCGCCTAGTTCATAGGTTGATGCTCAACCACTGAGCCACACCGGCCAGGCCAACCATATCTCTCTTGTTCTCCAAACTTCCCATGAATGAAATACAAGTGTAGCCAGGTGAAGGAATTGGGGCAGCTGAAAGAAAACATTGAGAGGAAGTGGGTTCAGTGCCTCTGTCCAGCCTGGTCATCGGAGCTGAGGGCAGGGTAGGGTATTCAGTGCCCATGACTCAAGTCAAAGAAGCTCCCCCTCCCCACACATACACACATAAGTCATGCAGGATGAGTTAAAGGAGTTTCTAAAGTACCAGAAGTAGATTTCTAAACCTCAAGGTTAGAAACCTTGTGTTACTATTATTTTTTTTAATAGGATGGCTTTTTTCTTTTTTCTTTTTTTTGTCTTTTAGAACAGTAATGTGCAGCCCACCATGATCTTGGATCATCTGCATGGTCCAGGCTGTTAACAGGCTTGTTTTAATGCTTCAAGTGCTGGTTCAACCAGCATGTATAAGAATTAAGTGTAATTTATTTCTTCACAGGCAGTCACACAGAAGGGTACTAGAAATGTGTACGACCCACCAGGATTTAACATGTTACATTTATTTTAAATCCTATTTAATAATTCCCTTTTAAAAACTCAAATTACTTATATATTTTAATTTCCCCTTCCCCTTATCCTCTTATCAAATGACAGTGTAAGGAATATTACTTTTTTTTTTTTTAGGAATATATGTTTTTAAAGTGAGACTCACTCTCCTGGCATACCCACTTATAAATATATACACGTGCACACACACTTCCAGATGTAGTTCATAATATTCAGATCCCCAGGTCACTCATTCAAAGAAAACTAAAAAGAAATATTTAGGGGCCATCTGCTCTAATGTATAATTTTTTTTATAGTGCCTGAACAAATTGACCGTAAAACCCTGATTGATTAGTGAGTGTGGATTTGAATTGTCCAATAGCTGAGGCTATTAAGGTACTTCTTTACTTTAAAAAATACATATGAGTTTAAAAGACCCTACTCACCAGTACATGAGCATCTTGGAAATGGCTGTTTCTCTCCTCAAAGAGTGTTCCCACGTGCAGGTCCATGTGGACTTGCCCAGGGAATCCCTGCCTGTCTGGGCCAAGAACAGAGTGGAGGAGACAATAAAAGCGTGGAGTGTGCAGCGGTATGTGGTCAGGCAGGAGGCTTGTTCCTTTCTCAAGAAAACTTCAGGCCCATCAAGCTCGGAAGGAAATATGTTTTTTATGCCAATCTGCAACCTACGCCAGCTGAGGAAATGTGCCAGGACATTGAGAACCCAGAACATGGTAAGTTTTGGTCAGGTGGACAGGTCATCTGAAAACAATGCTTCCTGTTTCAACATTGGGAACACTTGAAAATTCAGTAAGGTTTCACAGGTGTAACTCTCCATAGGAAAACCTTATTGTTCCATTTGTCTGACTCCAGAGCCCCTCCACAATATGCCTTTTATAATGAAAAAATGCAGGGTGAACAGAGGGTATTTGGGAGAAGAAGGTACCCTCAAAGATACTGCCATAAAGCTGCCAATAGCCAGGAGGAATTACTGCAGTGTCCTCTGGAGAAAGTTATTAAACATCCAGGTCATCTTTTTTCCAAGCAGCCTCTTTTCCCCTTATATTTTCCAGCATTGTTTGCTACATAGTTATCTTTCACATCCTCTTCATTGTCCCCATCAAAGTAATTCCAGCTTTTTTTTTTAATTGAACTCTCCCATTTCCTTCCTACACCCATCCTTGTCATCTGTTTAAAGCCTCCATCTCACTCCCAATGAAGCTGCTGATTCTTAAATGTATCCTGTCTAGCTTCCTCTTTGGGTCCTTGTCCTAATCTAGGCAAACTATCCTGGGCAGTCTTGAATCCAGTGACTGTCATGTGGCTCAGGCCATTTTTCACTGGGTGGTCTTTGACATTTGCTTACTGAATTAGAAATCAAACTTGGATATGAGCAATGAAGGGGATCTGCCTTCATTTTTTTTCCAATATTTGGAATATGAATCACATTATACTTCATGTAAAAAGGATTTTTTCCTATTCTGCTCCTTAGTGTATGTAAAAGTATTTCTTAAATGTTTTTTTGTAAATTTCCACATACATGAATTAAGTTGATTTAGCAGACATATAAATCAGAAATTTTATATATTCCTTATATCACACATTTTAGAGAGAAACCTGGTAAATGTTTTTATGATGCTTTATTTTGGATTTTCCAAACTGAAGTTTAATATAGCTATAATGCTACAGCAGTCAAGCTCTTATATTCTAATTGCCTTGTAAAATGCATTGTTACTGGTCTAATAGCCCACTAATGCCGTGGCAGCTAAACAGAGTGTGCAGCGGAACCTGTCTTGGTTTGAAGTTGTTAGGAAGTGCGATACTGTCACTGGAAAGAAGAGGGTAGTTTCCTGCCTGCCTCAGCTGGCAGCATATTCTTAGGTGACCGTGTTGTTTTGGAGAGGAGGGACACTTGCCGATCATGGTTGCAGACCCTTGGCCATTTAATATTTATTGTGCTGAAAGTCACTGGCTACTCATGACAGTCACCACCAGTGAGAGAGGAAATTGGTCTGTTCTGCCTTTTCCATGCTTGTGTGCATGATTCAAGGTTAGGTTTCTATTCGTGTTTTGCATCCTGGCTAACAGACTCTTTCAGTGGTATTCTTCGAACTTCTGGAATATTTTATAAAAAGATTACCTTCTCTAGCTGCCCACCAATTCTAGGGCCTTTAACCACCTCAGACTAAAGCAATGTGAATTAGCCAGATTTTGTTTGAGAAGAGGTTTAGGATGTTTGGTTGGTCTTGAGGCAGAGCCCTCTCCTTAACAATGATCTAGGACCAAAATCCTAACGCATTGGAGGGTGAGGGGACACACGGAGTCTCAGCTTCTCCTCACCTTTATTTCTATCAGACATTTTGATTGAAATATACAAAAAACTCTTAAAGACCATGTCAATACTGAATAATAAACCCAGGTAGTAACATTCGGCTGTATTGGCTATATCCAGATGCTCTAACTTACCATCTTGGTTCTCTAGCAAACACAGTGCTTCTCTAAGCTTGCCTTTCCCTTGGGACTTTCTCCTGCTAGAAACTACCATTTGAGACAAGTGAGTTTTCTGCATGAAGGGCTTCTGCAGTTCCCCCCTCAGGCAAGTCTTACCTATTTTGTCTATTTTTATTCTTAGGAACATCAGTTGTACATTCCTTAAGCCTTTGATCCTTAGGAAAGTTAATAAAAACTTCTCAACCAGGTCTGATTGAATATTTGCAGCCCGAGAGAGTTACACTCAATTTTCAGCAGAAAGAAATTTGTTGGGCAAGCTCACATGTGGGATGTTAAGAGAAATTCCATAATGCACTTCTTCCATCTCTGCTTTGTGTGTTTTGAGTAAGCCCTTGGTAGAGTTTGATTCCCAGGTGTTGAGTCTCAGTGCTTCCTTAGCCAGGGTGGTTCACTGCCCCTTACGAAAAAACCACGAGCAACCAAAACTGTATCAATTGACCCTGTGTACTTTCTCTGTTTTTCAGTGTCTTGTTTTGAAGAATTGGGGTGGGAAAATGGTAGGGGAGATTCAAAGTAAAGGAGAAAATCAGTTCTGGAATTGGGGTACTTTGCTTCAGGTACAAGCATCTGTCCTGAATATATAGAAACAACTGCTTCACATGTGAGTAGATTTACTTTCCATCTAATGAACTCCAGGCCCTTCTTACTGGCAAGGAGGGCTTCTGCTTTCCACACACCTCACCAGTCATCCAATGGGGATTGGCACCACTGAAAGAACACCCAGTGCTTCCCAGCTGCTTCTGGGCAATGGCGTTCACCAGGGCAAGAGCAGGTAGGCAATGCAAATCCCCACCCTAAGAAGAGGTGGGAGGGGAGAGGTGGCAAGACACATATGCCATACCCAGGGAAATCTTTGAAGTGATGTCTTTTTTTATTAAAGTGGAAGAAGAACGTTGCCCCACTAAGTTTCGCTTGTCATTGTCTCTTTCTACTGTTCCTTACTAGTACAGACCTGTACCACACTGCTGCTCACACATGTATGTGGTTCTTACCTTAGCCTAACCCTCATCAGCACCCGAAGTCATTATCCCTATTTTGTTTTTCTTTTTTTATGGCACTAGTGAATGAGAACCTGAAGTCTTAGAAAACCCTAACTTGAAAAGGAGTCTCTAATTGGCATGGTTTGATTATTTACCCTTTTCCCTGAAGACTTGAATGATTTTCTTTCCTAGTGCTATACAATCGATGTGTAATAAGTGAAACCTTTGCTGCTACTTTCCTGGGTTTACAACAGTTTTCTTCTTCCCATAAGAATAATTTATCTGTGCTTCTCTGATGACTGTTAATTTCTGAAAAGTGCAGGAAGAGGTGAGCCTGAGATTTCTTCTCTTACTCCCCTCCTTACCCTACCCCCAAATTACACACTAACCTCTACAACCTCTGTGGGATGGGGCTCATTAGAAGCTACTTGTGTGTTTTTCTCACCATGCTGCAGCTCTTAGAGCTGGCCCCTGAGGCTCTGTGGCTGCCCATACTGAGGCTTACTTCTTAATTTTGCCTTTCTCCATTCCTGTTTTATGACTCAACCTTCAGATGCCTCCCACTCTGGCCACCTCATTTTCCCTCCCAGGAATCATTTCCAAGTAACCTGCCTTGGGCATTTCCCAACTGCTCTCCTCACCTTTGCCCACCTTCCAGTGACCCTGAGAGCACAGACCTGAGAAATGCGGCCTGTGCAGAGCTCAGAGAACTGTGAGGACTACCCCTGCCCGTCAAACTCTGCTTGGGGACAGAGATGGATGGGTAAATGGTGCTGTGGGAGAAATTTTTATCTTCAAATCAGGCTCTTTCATCCCTGTACCAGCGGCCCCCTTCTGACCCCAGTCTTTGAGGGGGTAAAATACAGAGGATGGTTGACTGGCAGGGTCTGATCCCAAACATTGCTATCTGGCCTAAGCCTTCCCCAGCCTTCTGGCCTACCCTGGAGTGCTTCAGTGTGTGGGAGCTGCTGCTTACTGTTTCTCCACCAGGACTGCCCAAAGCTTAGCCAGTCCCTGGGACCGACAGTTCCCCACGTGGTGACTTGACACCAGGTTCCATTTGCTATCCAAGTGACTATGTTTCCACCCACTATCAGCGCTTGAGATTGGGGGGTGGGGTGGGGTGGGGTGGGGAGGGAGGGTTATTTAAAATAAGTAAAATCCAAGGTGGCAGTAGAGGATTCCTTTTGCTTTAAAATCTTTGGACTAAAAAGAAATGTTTTTTATATATAAATATATAAAGTAAATTGTTATGTAACTATTACTGTTTCCTGTATGTTCTAATTTTGTTTTATGATGTAATTAAAGGAAATAAGCTGTGAAGACTTTTCATTTTGCTGCGGAAATAGCCTGACTTGGAGCTGTGATTCTTTACTTTCTTGAACCCTAGAACTGCCAAGGCTCCTGAAACGGAGTGAAGGGGCTTCTTTTTGGCATCCTTATATTTTTAAATGTCATTTAACTAGTGACCTTTATTTAATACCTTTTTAGTAGCCTTTCTGTAATATCCCAAACTCCACTTGTCTCTAAGAAAAACGGAAGGCCTATTATAAATCAGAGTTTCTAAAAATTGTCATCTTAATTTGACAGTAACAATTCAACCTGAGTCCTTTACTTGTGCAGAGCGTTGCCCTTACCTCATCTAGGAAGGAGTGGAGATGGAGCAGTGTAATGGTTAAATACAAGCTCCCAAGTTAGATTGCCTGATTTCTACCCAAATGACCCTCTGTCTCATCTTCATTGTTGAAGTGGGGTTAACAGTACTTTAGAGTTGTGAAGATTAGAAGAGGTAATAATGGTACATTGTAAATGCTCACGTTACCTGTTTTATTCATTTCAGCAAATATTTCAGTGTCTGGTCTGTGCTAGAGGCTCCTAGGTTGAGAGAGACACAAAGGTTAATGAATGGGGGTCCCTGTCCTTTTGGTGGAGATGAGCAGTGGAGCCAAATCTGCAACCTAATTTTAAATCTCAGGTATCTATCCTGCAATGAAACACCCTCAGGGAGCCATGTGGACTCATAGGCCCCACTTGAAATCCACTCATCCTGCATGGGGTAAAGGCCTGGTCTAGATTGGTCATCTGGGTAAGGACAACAGGGTTATAGGGGTACAAGCAGGTGCCTACTCAGTTGTCCATATTGGATCAGCCCTGAATGTTGAAGGAGGCATTTTCTAGGTCTTCAAGGAAAAGCAGACCTCTTCCCCATCCATTCCTTTTTTTTTTTTAATCCTCACCTGAAGATGTGTTTCTTTATTGATTCCAGAGAGAGAGAGTGACATCTATCCAAGGACAATTCAGCCAGTATTCAGAGCCTTCCCCATTCCCACCATCCCTAGCCAGAAGCCACCTGGTTAAAGACTCACCAAAGATGACCAGTAAATGATAACTGAGGTAAATGATTAATAAGGAATTAAGCAGAGTGCCTTGGCCTGTTTTCCACTCCATGCATATGGGTTTTCCTTTTTCAGTATGTTTGAAATTTTTTATGATAAAATTTTGAGGGAAAGGAATGAAAAAATAAGCAGAATAAGATACAGGGAAGTATCACTTTTTAAAAACGCACTTAATATAAAATTGGTTTTCTACAAGGAGAAATATACACCCAAAAATCAGTTTCAGGTGGGTTACAGACCTAATAGTGAAATGCAAAATTTAACTTTGAAAAGGTTTATTTATATTTATTACCTTAATATAGGGAAAGACCTCTGAAGACCTAAAAATTAAAAGATTAATAAATTCAACTACATTTTTAAAAAAAATAAAACCCCATGGCCTCAATGTTCAAGAATAGCCATGGTATTTCTCAGATCTCTAGAACTGCAGTTTAAATAAGCATGGTGAGTTGATAGTTGAATGGTCTTTTGGAGGCTGTAATGAATAGTTGCCCAAACTAATTGGAAAGAAAAAATTTAATCCAGCCAGATTCATACATTTCTCTGTTCCAGACTCTATCCTTTGTCCTAGTCTATAGTTTAGGCAGAGGACATTTCTCCAAGAGGACCATACCACCAAGAAAACTGAACAAGCATTAAGTATATATACCTTTTAAAGTTAATTTGCAAAAGAAGGCGAGTAAAATTTTAAACATTAATTCACTGGTTGTTCAGCAACACTGGTTGGGGCAAAAGCTCATCCATATTGCCAGGTTTTTTGCCTCACAGGCTTGGTCAGCTTAGCTCATCTTGGGAAACTGTGTCCCAGTTCCAGCAACTTGCTGAGCAAAAAGAAATGTGAGCCTGGGGAAGCAACGAGGATTTTCTGGTGAACACGGCCCTGGAGAATCAGGCTGGCATCAGTTTCCTCTTGCAGCAGGGTATCCCTGGGCCTAGGTCAGAACCAGGTAGTAGCCATCTGGATTCTGCACTGAAAGCAGTAAAAAGAGCACCAGTGGGGTGAGGCTGGCCCCCAACCACCACTACAACACATTCCCAAAGCTGAGTGGCTGCAGTGCATCTGCCACACCCGGGTGTTCTTCCGCCCGCACCTCCAGTCCACCTTTTTAGGAAGCCTCCCTGTGTACTGTAGTATCACAGCAGGGACAGAGGGCTGGCATCAAAATAACCAGAACTACCAGCTGACTAGTCAGCAAGCACCTGCCCTCCTGCTGCATATGATTGTTGCAGGTTGGGTAGGGCAGAAGAGGGAGGGGCCTTACCTTCCTTTGTAATAAACTCCCTAACAGAGAAACTGGAATTTTTCCCCCTCATGAGAATGCATTTATTTAGTCACATTTTTCCTGAGCAATAAATAGCTATCTTTTAGCTATATGAATCTCTGCCCCTTTGGCACAAGCTGACATCTCCCTCTAAAACCCCTACCTTTCTTCACCACAGCCACAAAGTATGATTCGTCCTTAAAATTCTGAACCACCTGCAAAGGAGAAGGGGTCACTAAGACAATAAAGTTCTTGCAGCCAAATGGAATAATCCGAGGTAGGTAGGGAGAGGGAAAGGAGTGATCCAGGCCTTTGTGAAGCCTTGTAGGGAACCACCCCCGCTGTACCTGGTCGCTGAGGAGAATGAGGATGCCCCCAGGGCCCTGGTGGAAGAGGCGGTGGATCTGATTGACTGGGAGGGCCACGAGCTCTGCCAGTTTCCCCATCAGCTCAACAGCACTGAGTTCATCCAGAGAAATCTCCTGGTAAAAGCCTGGGGTGTGGGCAGCACAGGGGCAGGGGGTCAGTGGGGAGGGGGTTCTAGAGGGAGCCCCAGATACCAGGCAGATGAGAGGGCATGGTGACAGCCTCATGGAACAGTGGGTGTGAGGGGAGAGAGTAAAGGAGGGAAAAGGCTTATAAATCCACCTAGTCTTCACCTGCTGTTCCTCATCTTGAGGGAGGCTGCAGGCTGAGGGGAGCGCCTAGTTGAAAGAGATGGGGCATCTACATATGAATGACTGAACCCCAAGTACAATAACAAGATTATAATGTTCTAATCCCACATACTAATAGAATGATCCATCAGTTAGGTGGGGTTAGGGAGAGAACGTGGAGGAGACTTCCTGGAAGAAGAGGACTAATCTGGTCGTGGAAGCAGGGGAGTGCTAACGAGGACATCCTGGGCCCCAGGAATGGCAGAGCATCAGCCTCTCCCCAGATCAGAAGAGGTTATGCAGCCGCACCTGAAGTTCTTGTGGGGAGAGAGGCCCGAACCTCACCTGATTCAGGGGTCTTAGGAACCTCGTTCTCTTGCCGAGAGGCCTCCTGAGCCACATATAAAGTCAGCCGGTGACGGATGGGTCTGCGCCAGGAAAACAGTCTATGTATCAGCCCTTCACACCTGAACTAACAGCCCCCATCCCAGGGAGAGAGCCTGTCTCCTCCCAGGTCTCCAGGGAGAGACATCACCAAGCATTTCTTAAGCATTTAATGAATGCTGGATTCTGGGGGAGAGAAGATGAGAAAAATCTAACTCTTCCCCCAAAATTGAGTGTTGCCAATGGAATGACCACAAAAAGACCCTAACTTTTTAGTCCAGCCCTGCCAGCTGCCTCTGTGACCCTCAGGCAGGCCAGTGTCCTTTTAGGGTCAAAGTTTCTTCCTCTGTAAAGTGGGAAAAGTGGCCTTTAAAGTGCCTCTCAACTTGAACATCTATGAAACACGACTGCTAGCTGAACAGGTAGGTGGCACTACAGTGGGAAGGAGACACCGGTTGGCAGTGCCCAGCACCTACCTGGCTTTAAGAGTATTGAAAAGGCGGATCCCGTCGGCAGCCCCGCAGATCTGGATAAGGTCTTGCCGGGTGAGCTTCAGCAGATCAGTGCCTGCGGAGGCAGACAGGGCCAGATTGGGGGAAGAGGCCTGGGATCAAGGATGGCAAGGGACACAGTCCAACATCAGTCTACAGATAGCCCTAGGATATCCAGAGAGTCAGACTTGGATTCAAATCCCAGCTCTGCCACTTGCTAGCTGTGAATCCTTAGGCAAATTATTTAACCTCTCTGAGCCTTTGAGAGGGGTAGTGTATAAATTACATAGGATAATAGCACAACTCTTAGTCCTAAATAAAAGTTAGTTGAAGGGAACACAAAAGTCAGGACAGAGGCAGGCTTCCTGCTGAGTGTCCCACCCTCATTCCCCTACAGAGGGGCCCCTGCAGGATCCCAGCCTCACCAGTGAAATTGGCTAGTATCCTGCAGTAGCTGGAGAACCGGTGCCGATGCAACCACTGCTGCGTCTCTAGGATGGAGGCTCCAGGGTTCAGATCCTGAGGCATAAAAGAGGGAGGTCCAGGTGACTCCATGGACCCATGGACTCTGAAAAGGGGGGGGAGGAGAAACAGCCCCTGCCCTTGGGGACCCCAAGTCTGAGAGGGAGGCTCATTCAGCTGTGGGAAGTGCCCCGTGGATCAGGGAAGTTTTGTGACCTGTGGCCATACCACATCTGTCCACCAGGGGGCAGGGCCACCTTACTCTGGAGCCTGAGATGAAGGCCGCTGAGAAGGCTTTGGGATAGTGGATGGGGGTTGGAAAGGAAAGACTCACTTCAGCTGGGTTGCCCCCCAAGGTGTCTAAGATGAATGGTGGTGAGCAGCAGAGCCTGTGGGGGAGCAGAGAGTCTAGGACTCTGCGGAGCAGGCAGCCAGTCTCCTGCCCCACCCACCCTTCCCAGGCCTCCCCTGCCTCAAGGCACCTCTCAACCCCACCCCTCCCCCCATGCCTGGGCTGAGGGGCTTTACTCTGCACTCTCACCCCAAAGGGCTGCTAGGAGGTGCTCATCCCCACTCACCTCTCTGGGGACAGGAGCTTGCAGGAGTGGGGGGAGGTCAGAGCCAGAGGGCTGAGAGGCGGGTAAGGCTCTGCACTGGGCTCTGGCCACGGTGAACACTGCGGGCAAACAGCAGCATCGGTATGGACAGTCCATGGGCAGTGGTGGCTGTCCCTCACATCCATCTGTCTATTAAGAGCTGACAAGGGACCTGCCTTGGGCCAGAGTTGGTCCCTGCCCTACAGTCCCTGACAAGCAGATTAAGTTTTGACACAAAGAAAAAGAGCACACTAGCCTGCAGGTTCTGCTGGGGGAGTTGGGGCCGGCTTCCTGGAGGAGCTAACCAGAAACAGCAGCAGGAAAGGAGGTGCTCCAGGCAGAGGGAGCAGAAGCGGGGTGGCAGCGATAGCAGGCACAGGAGAGGGAGCCTGGAAGGTGTCAGCTCCTGGAGTCTTGAACAACAGATGGTGCAATTTGTCTTTGCAGGTGGAATCACTAGGGGGCTGTGATCATCCTGGAGCAGCCGCAGCCCTTGAGGCCCAGTTTCCCTAGGTGTACAATGAGGATCTTTTCTCCAAACCTCCTTTCCCATCCCTGCCACCCCAACACACACCTCCACAAAGACCGTGCTCTCGCAGGCAGTCTGATACTTGTCTCGCTCATGCAGGGGCTGTTTCTCAATCTTCTCCCGGTCAGTCTTCAGTTTCCGGTCAGCTCCTTTGGGCTACAAGAGGGAGACATGGAAATATCAGAGGCCTCCTCTTTATGTGCACACCTTTCATTACAGAAGGAGCTCTAAGAAAGAGCCCATTCCTCTGTGCACAGAGAAGGAAAGAGTTCCAGAGACGGGACGGGGCTGCAGACTGAGGTGCACTGCGCAGCAGGGCCGGAATCCACACAGCCGGCGCAGCAGGGCGACAAGCCCTGAGCGGGAGCGGAAGGGGGACCGGGGCTGCCTGTACCTTGAATACCTTGATGAGGCAGCCAGCTGAATGCAGGTGTTCGGGTGGAAGCTCCTTGTCGCTGGGCTTGAACGTGTCAATCTGGAGGCGGAAGGGAACGCCTTTCTCTCCGCCTTTTTTCCGAGGAGTGAACTCGGTGCTGATGCAGTGAACCTGAGATGGAGCAGCAGCAAAGGGGAGGCAGTGTGACTCCAGAACCTGCGTTCTAGGGGGATTCCACTAAAACCTGTTGCCTGCTTGTCACCGTCAGCAACGCCTGTTCTTAAGGTGTAACTGGATCAGGTTCTTTCCCTTGTTCAGAATCCTTCAGTGGCTCCCCAAGTGGTTGTGGGATGAGAAGCGAAGTTCCTGACCCTGGCTTTCGAGCATCTTAAATCATCAAGTCAAGCCTTAGTGCTGAGCTGCACGCTAACCCCTCCGGAACCTGCAGCCTAGGCCGCAGCAGACCCGCAGAGTCCTCCCTAGAGTCCAGGTGGAGACCTGGAAAGTTCTCGCTGCTCCCGTCTGAGCCAAGACATCCCATTCCAGGGCGGGGTGCCAGGTAAAATAGAGGATGCCCAGTTACATTTGCATTTCAGGTAAACAACAAATAATATTTTAGTATAGGTATGTGCCAGTGTTGCATAAGATATACTTATTCTAAAAAAAGTCTTTATCTAAAATTCAAATTTAGCCCTGGCTGGGTGGGTTAGTCAGTTGGAGCATTGTCCCATACACCCAAAGGCTGGGGGTTCGAGTCCCAGTCAGGGCACATTACTAGGTTTCGGGTTCCATCCCCGTTCTGGGCATGTACAGGAGACAACCCATGTTTCTCTTTCACATCCCTCTCTCACTCTTGCTCCCTTTCTGTCTAAAATCAATATATCCTCGGGTGAAGATTAAAAAAAATTTTTAATTCAAATTTAACTGAGTGTCCTTGTTTTGTTTTTGTTTTTGCTAAATCTAGCCGTTTACTCCAGGAAGTTCCCCTGATCTGCACCCCTCGCATGGCCTGCAGCCTTTGCTTTCCTATTGGAACCAGGATTCCAAGGGCGACTGGGGTCTTGCCCGCTGTTCACACCCACTGCCCACTGTAGCCCTCCCACAGTCCTGTGAAGAACAGTTTTAGGGTCTAACTTTGCAGGTGGGGAAACTAAGGCTCCCAGAGATTATGTGACCTGGGCAAGGCGCTTGCTAGGGAGTGATGGAACTGAAACTGAGCCACATCTGCCTGACTCCTAGTCCAGGTGCTTAGACCATGGTGGGCGCTCCAAAAAGGGACTTACCGGTGACTTTGGGTTATATTGTTTGATTATAAAGGGAAATCTATTCAACTTACAAAATGTGGGGAACACTGAAAAAATACAGAATACAGGCATCTTCCATTACTGCACCTCTCAGAGATACACTGTTGACATTCAAGTATTGTCTCTTCCTATTTTTTCTCTGGGCAAGAAAAAGGGGGGTAGGGGGGGAACCTTGTATATACACACACACATTTTCTTACAAAATAGAAATTAAACTTAAAATACAAGTTTGTATTCTGCCTATTCTTTACTTAAAGGAAAGCAGTTTTTCTTGTCATGAAGTATTTCTGAGACCTCACTTCGATGGCTACACAATTTCCATTGCAAGCCTGTACTGAAACTTATTTAAAGTCAATCCCCTTCCCATGGGCATTTTTATTATTTACAGTCTTTTATAGGATAAATTTCTTGAAGTGGAACTACTGGGTAAAAAGTATGGACATTAAATTTAATAAATTTTGCTCAAGTGTTACCATCTTTACATAATAAATGCACCAGTCTGCATTTTCAGGTATGAGAGTGTCTGTTCCCCAACTTTACCAATAATAGTTTTTTTGAGTCTTTGACATTATATATATATATATATGAAACATTTTTTTAATTTTGTTTTTCAATTACAGTTAACATTCAATACTATTTTATATTGGTTTGGGGTGTACAGTATAGTGGTTAATTATATAATTTACAATAATTTAAGTACCCACCTGGCACCAACTATAACATAGTTGTTATAATATTATTGATTATATTCCCTATGCTGTACTTTACTTCCCCATGATATATATAAAATTTTAATTAGCATTTTATGAGGTTGGCTTGTCCACATTTAGTATCCCTATAAAAATTGTCTACTTATAGCCTGGCCAGCGTGGCTCAGTGGTTGAGCACTGACCCATGAACCAGGTCAGGGCTCAATTCCCAGTCAGGGCATATGCCCGGGTTGTGGGCTCGATCCCCAGTAGGGGGGTGCAGGAGGCAGCCAATCAATGACTCCCTCTCATCATTGATGTTTCTATCTCTCTTTCCCTCTCCCTTCCTCTCTCTGAACTCAATCAATCGATTGTCTGCTTACATCCTCTGCCTGTTCATCTATTTTTTTTTATTGATAAATGAGAACTTTTTATACATTAAGGACATAACACATCAGCAAATATTTTTCCCATTTGGCGTCTCCTTTTAACTTTGCCTGGGTATTGCAGACCATGACTTTCCATGAAGCTAACTCCTGTGTTTGTAGTTTCTTCCATTGCTTTAATGTTTAACAAGTCTTGCCCTCTGGTGAGATTCCATAAACCTTTATCCATATTTTTTCCTCAAGATGTTTTCTGGAAGTGATTTCCTTTTACTGTCCTCTTACCCCCAACTAAACTTACCTTCCTTTCCCAGTTTCAAACTCACCTGGAGGAAGAGGGAGGTCCTTTTGGTCGGGTCCCAATGAAACTCCACTGTGTTAAGCTGTGAGGGGAGCACCTGGGGTTCTATCACCCCCACAGACAATGGCACATCTGCAAGCAGGGAGCAAGGCTCAGCCCTCCCCATCCATAAGGGCTTTCAAGACAGACAGTGGCCCTAAAGGGTCCCTGGTCCCTCCCCATTCACCGATGTCCAGGATGCGGTCCCCAGGCCGGCTCCATCTCCACCCATCCAGCTGCTGCTGCTCCGTGTACTGCAGGCGCCGGTCATGAAACACCACACGCACCACACTCTGCGGGCACAGGAGGGTGCGGCGAATACCTCAGAGGGTTCCTGGGCATTTGGGAGCCAGTTCCCACATCTGGAGTAGGCCAACCATCCCACCCTCTCCCCCACCTTCCCAGGGAGCATAGGACTTAGAATCACTAGGCCTGTGTCCAGATGCCCACCTGCCACTCACACGCTGTGCAACTGAGGAAGGACCTTAGAGACCTGAGCCTGTTCCCTCGTCTGTAAAATAGGGGAGTTAATTCCTTCTCCCTCTTAGTCACTCTACCAGTCTCTCTTTTTTAAAAAAATTATAAGCAAGAGTTTATTTAGAAAGTCACAGAGGTAGAAAGAAGCGAGCCAGCTGGGTCGTGTGGGCTCAGGAAACCAGTTACAGAGGCAAAAGAAGGGCCCTTGGAGCTCAGGAGAAAGAAAGGTGGAGGTAAGGAGCCTGAGGGAAGAGGAGGGGAAGGGAAAGGCGCAGGCATGCTTTAAAAAGGGAGGTGCTAGCAGTCTCTCTGCAGCACTTATCACTTTGCAGTTTGTAAATCAACTTGTAATTGCATATAATTTATGTAATTACATGTTTGTCTCAGTAGAATGCAAGCCCCCTGAGGAAAAGAACTACAATCTGTCTCTTACTGCTGAATCCCTAGCTCAGAGAACACTTTCTGGCAATTAATGGGAAATAAATGAATACCTTTTTTTAAATCTTCACCCAAGGATATGTTCCCTTCTTTTTTTAAAAATTTTTTTTATTTTAGAGAGAGAGTAATGGTGGGGGTGGGGAGAAACATCAATGAGAGAGAAACATTGATGGGTGGCCTCCCTTACACACCTGGGGACAGGGGTGGAACCCACAGCCTAGATATGTGCCCTGACCGGGAATCGAACCTGCAACATTCCCTGAGAAATACTTAACCTCTCTGTGCCTGTTGCCTCCACAATTCCTGCCCACCACTGTGAAGGTCAAATTAAAAGGTGGACCAGAGAGGGTTCTACATGACAATGACATCACAGTGATGACATTGGCTTCCTGCCAAGAGGGACAGTCATACCCAGCCTCTGCCAGATCTGGGAGGGGATGCACCCACCTTCAGGAGCCGGGGCCACTGGGTGGCATCACCCAGCTTGGAGTTGCAGAGCATCTGTACCTCATAGGACTGGCCTGGGAGAGATTAAGGGGATGTGTGAGCCCCATTCTGAGGGGCAGAGATGGTGCCTGCCTCCCCTGCCCACCCTGGCACAGCCTCCAGAGCTTGCGGCCCCACTAACCCCTTTCCTTCCCAGGCCCGTCGTACCCTGGTTCAGGTAGGTGAGGGCCTCCTCCTGCTGCTTCACGGCTGGTGAGGTGGCTGCGCAGAGCACGTACTGGAATGCGGGGCAGGGAGGCTCCATGCTGGGGATGTTGGGCAGCTCCTCCTGCTTCAGGTAGGGCAAAGGCAGGGACTCCCTGCCAGGAAGAGGAGGGCACTGCCAGCTTTACACCCTGTCCACTCCATCCCCTATGGGGCTTTGACTCTCCCTGCCAGGCCCTATCTCCAGGGAGCCTCCAGTTTCCTGTAGCAGGAACCCCAACAGCAGCCAAGGCCAGAGAGGCCCCCATTTAACTCCTCTGGCCTCTGGGAGGCCTCCATGAAGATGCAAATCCTAGATACTACCAAACATCTACAAACATCTGGCATCAGTTACTTGTTTGCAACCTCAGGGCTTGCCTGATACCAAGTCAATGCCCAACCAAAGTGTCCTGAATAGGCGGTGGTCAGGGTGTTTTGAGAGGTCCCGAGACCTACTACACTACAGACCACATCCTCACCCTCAAAGGAAGCCAAGAGCGGGAAGCCAGTCCCCCTCCACTGGAAACTGGTGGCCCTCCCATGTCCACCACAGCACAGACCAAGGTCTTCCTTGGGGGCTGGGGAAGAAGATCTGGCTCTTACCTGAGCAAGCTGCTTGGAGGCCCGGGGTACAGTTCCCCGGGACCGGGCCACAGGTGCTCCAGCTGGTTGTGCCAAAATAGCATCTTGGAAAGGAAGCAGGGCCAGGTGTGTGACAGAAAGCTCAGCACTGGGTTGGGCTGGACCAACTGGGCGTCCACCTAGGGCCTCAGCCTCTATATACAGAAACAAACCCACTAAAGGGTGGGGTGAGGCCCGGGGCCTCTGATTGGCTGAGCACCCAGGGCTCTAAGACATTCTGGACCTATTAGGCGCCCCAGCTGGGGGAAATCAAGAAATGGCGTCCCCAGGGCTCCCTACCAATCATTAACTTGAAGGGGAGATGTGACACAGCAAAACAAAGTCACGGGGATGGACGGACACCCACTCCCCACCATTCCCCAAGAGGCCCGGGGACAATGAGGGGCACCCTTAGACTTCAAGACTGGCCACAGATCCATGAGCCATGTGACATCCTGGAGACCCTCAGGCTCAGACCCCTCACGTGACCCCACGGGAGGAACCTGACCCCTCCCCGGGGCAGGACAAGCAGACCTGCAGCATCACACGCACCTACAAAGGGTCTTTGCTCCCCGCTGGCCTCCCACCCTCCTCTCCCTGGACCCCAACATGCAGCGCAGTGATGGCAGGACACCTGTCCTTTTGCTGGGGCTGCCTGGCTAGGGGACTGGAGTTTACAGAACATAGTCTAGCTTGCTGTGGAAACAACTCAGGGGGCGGTGCTGGGAGGGAGAACCTGCCTGTGGGGAGGAGGGGGACGTGCCTGGGGGTGACCCCTCCCAGGGCAGTAGAAGGAGAGGAATTCGAATCCGGTAGGTTTTTTTGCCCCTCCCCTGCCCTGGGGTATGGGGTGGACTGTGTTTATGGACAAATACGGTCTGCCTGGGGGAGGGCTTTCTTCCCCTTGCTCAGCTCCTGTTGTCACTGTACACAGATAACCCCAGCCCCCTCCTCCCCCCCCCCCCTCAACTACTGTTTAGTATAAACAAACCAGGGCCTTGCAGAGAGCAGGGAGACAGGGCTCTAAAAACCTAGCCTGAGCTCACGTGACCCTAGCTTTCCAGGCTTTGTGACTCCGAGGGGCCTGCCTTGGGGAGAGGGAAGACCAAAGTGCCCCTCCCATAGCCGGCAGGGTGCCTCCAGATACCTGGCTCTTGGTGCTGTACCTGCTTTCTCCAGCCATAAAGCCAGACAGAGTGGAAGCAGGGAGAAGGGAATGGGAGCATGCCTGCCAGGGGGGCCAAAGAAACCCAAGTACCCAAGATCCCAAGATGAGGTCCCAAAGACTTGGAGAGCCCACGCATTGCCCAAAGGTGGAATCAAGGCAAGGAGGCCCCATGGAGCCCTCCAAGATTGCACAGAGCAAAATCCCAGGAAGGGGAGCAGAGTGGGAGGGGTCCTGGCCACCTAGGCCCAGGTCTGGGAGGAGCAGGGTGTAGGGCAGAGGAGGTGAGCCTGCAGATGGAGGTAGAAAAGGTGGAGGCTGGTGTGGGCCCCCTTTGAGGACATCCCCAAGAGCGGGTCTTGGGAGCGGGACTCCAACTCCAGCACCCAATCCCCTGCCCTCTCACCCACCCTCCACCTCCAAAGCTGCTTGTATCCCCCCTTCCCCCCAGTCCATGTCTCCTCTACTGGCTGCTGTTGCTTCCTTCCACCCCTCTGCACTCTGCCCCCACCCAGATTTTGCTGGGCCTGTTCCTGGTTTTCCATGGGCGCTCTCCAAGGAGAGCAGCTGGGCTCCAGGCAGTGGAACCTGGTCACTCTTTTGTTTGTTTGTTTGTTTGTTTGTTTGTTTGTTTGTTTGTTTGTTTGTTTCTGAACAGGTTTTGTTACACCTGGGATGAGGCTCACTCAGTCCTTCTTGGCTGCTGCCTTCCTCATGGCTACAAGGACATTACTTAGCCCCTCTCTTCTTCTTGGTGCGAATGTGTGTCCCCACCCTTTTCTTGATGAATTTTGGGGTCCTCTTGTCCTTGAGCAGCTCCATGGCACGCCACTCATAGGGGCAAAGCCACACACCTCTGGATCGCATCCCGCACAAACTTGGTGTGCTTGGTGAGGTGCCCAAGGCAGCAGCAGCTGTGCCTCAGCTCTCTCATGTTTTTGGTCACCTTGTGGCCTTTGTTGAGGCCACGACCATGGGGTAGCGCAGAGCCATGGCTGCCGTGGGGGAAGGCCCACCCCACTCTTTTGCTGTGCGCCCTGGGCCGACAGATCAGGGTTTGAACAGCCCATCCTCAAGCCCAGAGAGGCCTTAGGAAACTTCTGACCCAGACACCCCACTCTCAGAGGAGTCTCAGGCCCTGGGGGTGTGAGGCCCCCACAAGGCAGAGACGTGGCCCAGACTCCCCCTCTTTACCTTTCTGAATGGGAGCCAGGCCTCCCTCCCACCCAGTGTGGCAGTGAGGATTAATGGAAATTCTGTGGCGCTGTACTTTTTCCACGGTTTAATTCCCAAGAGCTTCCCTGGGGGTGGTGGGGGACACCAGCAAGGACCACCCCAGTGTCCCCAGTTGTGGAGAGTAAAGACAAGACTGTCCCCAAAACTTCCACACACACATAATTTCAGGGACAAATTTTTGGTTGCAATTTTTTAAAATGGATTTTTCCCCACCTAAAATGCTCTTATCATTTTCTAGGCCATGGCATAACCTGATCCTAATAATATACTTCTGGATTTCTTAAGCCAAGGAAGTAACTTTTTATCTGTAAAAATTGCTGAGAAATAACAATTCAGTGTCCTTTTTCTCCTCTAATCAAAACTTTTTGTTTGGCTTTGCTTTCTATCCCCAGGCAACACTTGAACCTGGAGAGTTAAAGAGTGAGGTCTGTCCCTCCCTCAAAGAAAGAGGGCTGAGAGGAGAAGCATCATTCATTCATTCATTCATTCATTCATTCATTCATTGAACAAAATGTTACTGAGTGCCTACTATGTACCAGCCTCTCTCTCCCTCCCTCTCTCTCTCCCTCCCTCTCTCTCTCCCTCCCGCTCTCTCTCCCTTACCCCCCTCCCTTTCTCCCGCCCTCCCTCCTTGCAGCATAGGGTGGGTGGAATCCTGCCTATCCAAGGCTCAGGGGGCACCTTCTTCTCACCCTACGTTGGTAGTCAAAAGGCCTAGGTCCTGAGTTCCAGGCAAAATGATTTTAAAATGGAAGAAATGAGAGCACCATTTTTTAGACACTGTGCACAGGCACACATGTGCACGCACACACAGAAGAAGCTGACAATACCATATGGTCTGTGTGTCTGTGCACACAAATGTCCCTACCCCCAAAAGACGGTCCCTCGTCCCAGCAAAATGCCCCTGAGGATTTGGGGTGCACAGCTCCAAAGGGCACTGCACTAAGCAGCATCCCTAGAGTTGGACGACGCATGGGCTTGGCTCTAAGCCCCCAATCCTTTATTCCTGGGAGTCCCTCTCAACCCCCCCCACTGCCCCGTAAGTCTCACCTTTGAAAGGCACCCTCTGTTCATGAGTCAAACTTACTGCCTGCTTCTTAAACCTTCCTGCGGCCCAGCCAGTTGGCGCTTATAGTCTCCATGTCCTGTCTCTGCCCTTCACCAAGTTCTTTCAGAGCAGTCACCTGATGTGCAGTGTATCCTTTGTGTACTTTGCCTCATTTTTTCCTCCCGTCAGAGTGGAAGTCCCTTGAAGGTAGGAACTAAGAGAGGCTTGCTAGTGTTGAGGTCAAGGGTATGTTTTTGTCAAGATAGACTGAGTTCAAGTGCAGCTGTGTGGCTTTGGGCAAGTAACTTAACCTTTCTGAGCCTCATGCTGCAACTATAAAAACAGAATGATGAGAACCTTTACCTCATAGGGCTAGAGTGACACTGAGTGAGATAATAGTTGAGCCCTCAGTAAATGTGGGTGTCCTTTTTTCTATGTATCCCTAGTCCCTAGTACATTGTAGGTTTATTTATTTAGCACTTATAGGTTTATTTCCATAACACTTATAAGTAAGTATTGGGGGGTCTGTTTATCAAATAAACAGATCTTCAGTGCTTTTCAAACAATCTACCTTCTGAGGAGGATGCTATTTTTTCCATAATACAATAGGGAAACTGAGGCTCAGAGAGGTTAAGTAGCTATCTCAAGGTCACACAGCTAAGAGGAGAAAGAGCCAGAGTTTGAACCCAGGCCATCTGAGTCACAGTCCCTGTTCTTAAATACTGTCCTATGCCTCACTCTACCTGATAAATTTAGTATAGAATTTTAAAATGAGTCTCCAGGCAACATTCCAACCTGGAGAGCTGAAGAAAGAGGTCTACTTCTCCCCCAAAGAAAGAAGGGCGGATGGGGGAAGGATTTCTCATTCATTCAACAACTCCCAAAGAAGTATCAGACCCAGGAACTGGATTCTGATGATCACAGTGACCTTGGGCCTTTTTGAGCTTCCACCTTTCCAGCTGCAAAATGGGAAGAAAATTGCTTTCTGTCCCACTCCTGGGCTGTGAGCCCTGATGGTGGGTTACATGAATGATAGTGGCTGGGCTGCTGCAGGTTTGATAGATGGGGGGAGGGGAGGCTAAGGATGGAATGGCAGGGGCAGGAAACAGGATTTGTGGTTTCATCACCTGCAGCTATGAGAGGGGTCCTGCTTGACTTGGGAATCCCCTTGGGATGAGCAGCATGTGGAAGCTTCAGGAAGGAGGAAAAGCCTTGTAGGCAAGGGCAGCAGCTGGCCCTGAGGATTTAGCGGTGCACAATCCCAGTGGAGAAAGCCCAGTCCCATTGTGCATTATAACCACCCTAGGAGGCAAGAGGCTCCCCGATTAGAGTAGAAAACAGAGGAACACACCTTGTCCAAGGTTATCAGCTAGCAAGAAGTGGGCTGGAACCTGAGTCACCTCACTGCCCTGCATGCCTGCTGTCCACCCAGGCTGAGACACAGGACTCCTTCCTGTCCGCCCCACAGTGAAGCCTTTGTCTAGAGGACCCTAAGGGCCCACCACTCGGGCTGTTTCCATTTGCTGCCCTTGGGAACCAGAGGGCTCTCCCTAAGGCACAGGGATGACTGTATCCCTCCTTGGAGAACCCCCATCGTTCTCAGCACTGTCCTCAAGCTGGGTTGTGGAAACCCCTGGTAACCATGGCCCCTCTTCCAGGGCATCAGTGCACACAATGATTAGTGCTTAAAATAGCTTTTTGGTAGGAAAACCACCATGGATATTCTTGGAGTCAAATGCAAGACTTGCACAGACATTTAATGGAGAGTGATGTCTTTAAAACCCTCTCAGGTTCTGAGTGAACCACTTTGCCTCTCTCCCCCATCCCCACCCTCTCCTCCATGGCACGGATGAATTGCTCAGCTGGGCTCCAGTGAGTGAGTCTGAGAAGCCACTTGTACAGGAAAACTCAGCTTCCTGGCCCAACATTGAAGTCCACTTGTCCACTTTTTCTGCCTTTCCCTCTCACCACTCCTCCTCTCTCTTGTTTGCCTGCAGCTTCTAGAACAAGCTGTTCTGTTTCACACCTCTGTGCCTTTGCCCAGGCTGTTCCCTCTGCCTAGAATACTCTGGCCCTTCTACCTCTCAGTGCACTCGATGGCCTCTGTCAACTCAGCTGGAAGCAAACCTGTCCCCACGGCTCCCTACCACCAAGTCTGCTCATTGCGTTCTCTGGGTCAGGATTCACAGCAAGGTCTCTAGTGCAGGGATCAGACTCCCCAATGTTCGTTACCGCTCCAGGCACTTAGGAGGACATCATGGTTTAGAAGTCTCAAATGTAGACCCTCCTCAAAGGCTGGGCTACAAGGCGCCCCCTGGCAGGACACCCCATGTTGCATTCTGTGCAGCCTGCAGGGGGCGGTGTGGTCCCATGCCAGCCCCAGGCTCTCCCATGCTGCTTCAGCTGGCTCTAGACTTTCCCAGCCAAGAAAACCTCTCCCCAGGAGTTTAAGAGCTGGACCCCAAGGGAGGAGTTACAAGCAGGCCCCACCCTCCCTGCCTCAACATCTCTTTGGCATCACCACCTTCATGCTTCTCCCACATGCTAAGCCAGAGTCACCCCCACCTCTAACCCAGGATCCAGTTGCTTCTAGACTTCATCTTCCCTCTTACCCACCAGCTCTCAGCAACAGCCTCTACCCCAGTCTGTGCCCAGAGCCCCTCTCCAGCAAAAGGATCCTCCTTTAATAGTTTGGGGCCCCTCAGTGTTCATCTCTCCAAAATTCTAACCCTTAACAGCACCCTCAGTCCACTGGGCTTCACCCCCTTCTCACCCCAAATTGATGGCATTGCTGTTACCTTGGTAACAGATGCTTTGTGAGTGGGTAGGGGGAATGGACTAGAGAGAGAAAGCAGTGGCTTCGGGACACTATCAGAGGCACTGGAGATGGGTGGTGGGCAAACTGGCACAAGGCCTGGGGAGGGGCAGCCAGCGGCTTTGACCCACCCCACCATGGCTCCCATCAGCCCCATGTCCCCAGCCTCAAGGGAAAAAGAAACAGAATAGTAGGGGACATCCTGTTCTCTTCATGGAGGAGAGGGAGACATCTCCAACCCCGCTGTCCCCATCACACAAGAACCGTCTCCTGGGCTTGGCAGGGGCAGGGGAGGGATTGCATACACTGGAGCCCATTTTGTTCCCCTCCAGGGAGCCTGGGGCGCACAGAGAGGAAACAGCTCACCCAGGGAGTATTAGGGACAATGCTACAAGCAGTGGGAGGGTGGCTTTATGCCAGTGTCCTGAGCTCCTGAGGTTGGTGGCAGCAGGGGGTGGAGGGGCCCTCCTCCAACCCCTGGGGACCTGGCTGTCCCAGATGCCACAGCCGGGAAGTGTGTCAGGCACTTGCGTAAGAGCCTTCTATATTTCCATAAAGTCATAATTACTGATGCCTGCCATGGACCTTAGCTCATTAGAGTGGTATCTGCCCCTGGGGCCCCAGGGTGGGCTGGAAGGGGAAGACTAGACAAGGCCAGGTCACTCATGGTGTTCTCTGCATCCCCAGCCCCCTGGGCCCTCTTCGTCTCCCCAGCTAGATGAGAACCCAGACTTGACCTCAACAGTGATGGACTCCCCACCCTAGGAGCGCCAATTCTAAATCTAGAGAGGAAGGCCAGCCACTCACGCTCTCCGCTTGGACTGTCCTTGGCAACCCATGGGGGCAGAGACCACAGTGGGAGGCGCTTGAGCTGAAGGTGTTTATGGGAGAAAACAGGTCAGTTCTTGTGGAAGGAGTAGCAATCCCTCACATCAGAGAACCTCAGCCACTTAGTGGAAGGGCCCTGGGGGTCACCCAGGCCAGGGGTTCTTCATCTTTGAGGGATCTTAGATTCTCTGAGGAGCAGATGAAAGCTCCGACTCTCTCCCAGAAAGTGCTTACCCTACAACATCTTGCACAGCTTCAAGGGGTTCATGAACTCCCTGAAGCTCACCTGCAAGCCCGAGGTTAAGAATTTTTAATAATCATAATCATAACAATAATTACTTTTTGTGCATGTACTCTCTCCAGTTCTTTACATATATTAACTCATCTAATCCTCTAAATAACACTGAGATATACAATTATTGCCCCATTTTAATCCAACTCTCCATTTCAACCTAATCTAGTCCAATTCTGCCAATCTAAAAAGAAGGAAACTAAAGTCCCTCCAGAAAACAGCTCTCTGCCCAGTGTCGCAGAACAGAAAACGAAGGGCAGACTGGGGTGGGAACCAGCTTCTCTGGATGTGGTGGCCATTGTGCTCCATGCAGATTTTAGGTCACCTGGTCCATCCCTCAGTCCCTAGGCTCCTGAGAGCCCAGGGCCCACTCTCATTCGTGAGCATTCCTAGTAAGAGGCACTCCAGTAGTTCTATCTTGAATTCCCGTCTAGAGAGTTCTTTTGAGCGTGTGACTGCCACTTATCCTCTCCTGGCACCCTGCCCTTGTCCTGCCCACTCCTCATTTCAGCCTCTGAATCTGAGATGGGACAATGTTCCTCCTTCTCCAGGAGAAGCTAGTCCGGCTGCTCCTGCCCTGTCTCTGAGCCACTGCAGTAGGAGTTGTTGGCACTGAGACAATGACTCAGACTTAGTTTATAAAAGACTTCTCTGAAATATTGCCAGAAAGGACATCCAGAGGTCATGGCATCCAGCCCCCAGCCTCCTCCACATTTGCCCCACCTCAGGTTTCTGGTGTGGAGACCAGATGGGCCCAGGACCCACCAACTTTCCTTGGCTTTCCTTGGTCACTGGTACCACTGATTCCCTTGGGAATTCTTCCCCATGTCTCATCAGAATCTTTCTCTGGGTTGACTTCCCCATGAAATAACAGGTTCCAATGACTCAGGAAAGTGTGGGGAAAGAAGCTGTTTCTTCCCTCTATCTCAGGAAAAGCATTGGGAAGGGACAAATATCCCGGGGAAAAAGGAGGGAAAGGAGAAAATTAATTTTCCCTGCCTTTCTTCCCTGGGCTAACTCATTCATTCTCCTAACAGTGAGACAGCACTATGCCTATTTTGCTGATGAAGAAATCAAGGCTCTAAAGGGTTTAGTTACTCACCCAAGGTCACAGTTAATTTGTGACTACACAGGAACTGGACTTTAAGGAAACCAGAGTTTCTGCTATTTGGGAGAAACAGGGGCACCTCCCCTCAGGAGGTCTCTAAATGCAGAAGCCCCTGTTTGCTCTAGCCCAGGATGGATGGGTGGGGCCTGATCCGTCCATCCATCTCAGGGTGCTTCAAGCATTCCTACATCTCAGCTGCCCGGGGAGGGGATTTGGGGATGACCTGAGCTGGACAAGAGGGAGGAGGGCAGTCCTCAGAGGAGATTGGGAGAAGGCTGGTAATGAATGGGTCTTGGGGAGACTGGTTTGAAGGCTGAGGCCAAGTTCTATTAAAGCTCCTTTCAGGAAAGCTAGCACTCAGAGAGCCTGTGGCTGCAGTGGGTGGGTCTGGAGAGGGAGGCGACTAAGCCCCCACAGTCACAAACCCTCACGTCTGCCCTTGTCCTACTTCTGCCACTGGCAAATAAATCTCTATTCTTGGACACAGTAACCTGAGCGGTCCTCCAATGGTGAGCTCATCCTTGGGAGGACAGAGATCGCATGGATGGCTATGTGCATGGGCAGACACGGGGTTCAGCCCCTCCTCTAGGGCTGGCATAAAGGCAGGACCTTCTTGAGTACCCTCCAACCCCCATCTTGTCACCCAGAGCAGATGAGGAGAAAGGAGACTTAGACCCAGAAGTCTCTCCACCCACACCCAGGAAAGAAGTCTCTCAACTCCCAAACTACCTACCTTTCTTTGGACGGGCCAAAAGATGAAGCTAGACCTTTCGGTCAGGGACCAGAGGTGATGGGGGGGAGAGGGGGGACTTGGGGAAATGGCAGGTAAAAACAACACATGCATTAGAAGAGATACCGTCAGACAAGGGGACAGAGGACGCGTTGGAGAGCAAGAATCTGATTTCCCCTCCCCCGTTCCCTACCCCCTGACCTAACTCCGTCTGTGGTAGGATCTATAGGAGGGGCCATGTCTTGGAGAAGTTTCTAGGACCTTAGACCCTGGGACTGAGGCCACTTCTCGCTATTCTGCTGAAGTCCAGACAACAAGACTGGAAAGTGACACAATGTCCCGGATTTCCATCCATAAAAGAGCAATTGTCAGGCCTAGCCTTTGACACGTGATGTTAAGTTGTTCCTTCTCTGCTTGAGCAAATCCCTACCTCATAGCCCAGAGGTGGGTATGTTTGGAGAGAGCCTCTTCAGGGCAGAGAGACATCCAGGTAATGGGACAGAAGGGCCCCCCTTCTTCCCCCACTTCGCTATCGGGAAGTTCTCATTCGAATCCCACTCACGGCTGTCCTTCTGCAGATGCGACCTGGTTCTATTCCCCTCAACCCCACCCACACTCTAACAGGATCTCCCGAGTCATCCCCCAGCCTTGTCACGCCACCCGTTCCGGGTTTTTGGATGTAAAACTGCCCCCTGCACCTCTTGACCTTCCAAACCCCTCCCCAAGTTGTCGAGCCCCCCCAGGCTCCGCCCAGTTCGCCCCCGTTGCCGCCGCGGTAGCCAATAGCTGAGAGCCTTATTTGCATAGCGGCGCGGGGGAGCGGCGGAGGGAAGCGGGAGGAACCACGCGACCTCCTAAATCAAAGTTGGGAGGCGAGGACTGGGCGGAGGGGGCCTCGGGGTGCGGGGCTGGGGCCCGGGGGGAGGGGGGGAGGGGATGGGGGGCGGGCGCAGAGGACGGCGGAGACGGCCGGACGCGGACAGCTCCGTGGCTGTCTCCCTCAGCTCGTCCCCGCGTCCCCACCTCCCTCCTCCCCTGGCTCCGAGCAGCATCCTCCGCAGACCCTCGGTCCTCACGCCCGGGGTCGTCCCGCTCCCGTCGCTCCGTGTAATTACCACCCCTCACCGGCCAAACCGGGAACTTTCTCCGCCCGCGCGCAGGAGTGAGGGGTTGTTTTGTCTGGGCGGGTTTTTCCTGGGGTTCATTGGGTGGCAGTCTTCCGAGAAGGGCTTCGGGGTCCCGGAGAGGCGGCCGCCCCCCGCAGCCTGCCCGCAGCGGGCGGACCGTCGGGTCTCCGCACCCTGTCTGCCCCTCTCCCCCAACCATGACCGAAATGAGCGAGAAGGAGAACGAACCGGATGACGCGGCCACCCACACCCCCCCGGGGACCGTCTCCGTCCTCCAAGAAACCAAGGTAACTCGGGGGGCGCGAGGCCTGGACCCCCCGTGTCCGGTGAGCCCCGGGCGCGGGCGCCCTGCTCCGGACGCGGTCGTCACTACGGGTTCGGGCGCCCTGGGGTCAGCATATCGGGGCGGGTGTGATTCTTAAGGCTCCGCGCGGCAACCCGGGGGTGGGGGGGGAGCGGGTTCGCGACGACGGGCCACAAGGCGCCCGGGTCGCACAAGCACGACACGCCCTTGCGCTCGCGAGGAGCGGACGCGCCGCTGGACCCTCCGGGGAGGTCTCGCTCGGCTCTGTCGGGGGGAAGCGGCTCGGCGGAGGCGGAGCGAGTGTGTAGCCGTGTGTAGCGGTGCGGGCCGGTGTGCGCGCCCGGGTGTGCGTGCGAGGCGCATCCCCGTGGTGTCCGCCAGGTCTCTGGGTGTCGCTCAGCCTGCCCCCTCTCTGCCTGTGTCTCTGGAAATGTCTCTACAACCTGTCCCTGTCTTGTTCTGTGTGCGTCTCTCCCGCGTTCTCTCGGCGTCTCTATGTGTTTATCTCTGAGTCTCTCTCTGACCCGCCGCAGTCCTGCATTCCCCGCTCCCAGCCGGGTTAGTGTCGGGGACGTGAGGCCGCGGCCCTGGGGTGCGCAGCTTCCGAGTCCACGCCGGGGGCTGCGGCAGCGCGGGCCGGCGCGGGCGGGGACCCGGGGACTGTTGTTGCGGCTCCAGACCAGAAAGGCTGGCAGCTCCACCCCCACCCCCATCCCCACCCCCCGCCCTGGGATCGCGACGGGGGCTGGGGATGGGGGGGTTAGGATAGGGCTGGTAAAAAGCAAAAAGAGAAGTCATCATAATTAATGAATGTCATAATTAACCCTAATTATGTATGATTGTTACTCCTGCGGGAGTCACAATGAATAAATTATTCCCCAGCGAAGTCAGGCGGAGCCCAGACTCCAGGCGAGGGAGAGAGCGCCGCTCACATTCAACGCGCCCCCCTCCCACCTCTCATCTGTTTGCTCCCTCCCCAAGTTCTAGGTGCTCACAACTGACCTCAAGAAGTTCTGCGGGAAGCCACCTGAGCCGGCCTGGGGATGGGGAGCGAAGAAGCTCAGTGTCAAGGGTGCTCCCGACCCCCTCTCCAGACTTCAGGCCAACACCTCCTCCTCTCTCCCTCCCACCTTCTCCCTTCCATGAGTATTTTGTTTCCACCCTGCTCCCATTATCCTGATGAGAAAGGAGGCAGTGAGGACCAGAAATGGATGAGATCTTTGGCTCCCCCTGGGTATCTCTAGTTCATCTCTAGTTCTCTCCAATGCCCATCTTCCTCCTCATCTGTCTTGACTACCCCCACAGGATATAAGGTTAATTCAAGGTCAAGGTCATCAAGGGAGTGACCAGGGGAAGATGAGTAGGACCAGGGTGGAGTCTGGCTGAGGCACCCCAGGAAGCTCCCCAGCCCTAAACCAGGGGGACCCAGTGGGTCTCCATGTCCAAGTCTTCAGGCATACACTTGACCTTCTCCTGCCTCCTTCCGAGAATGAGACCCTGGGCTCTCAGAGCACAAATTAACTCCCCCTCAGAAAAGTCAAGTATCTACTGGGAAAGGAAAGAGGTGTTGGGGTGGGAGGTGGGAGGATATTGCTTGGAAAATTTGTGACAACTTCTTTCAAGCAGAGGATCCCAGGAGCTGAGCCCCATCCCGAGTTCCAAGGCCCTTGACCATCTCAGTTGCCTCTGGTCACCCTGGACAGACACACACAATCCCCCTCCTCGCTTCCCAGGGCCTTGGGAGCCTCCCAGGCCCTGCCCTGCTTCCCACACCAAGGCCTGGCAGCTCTACCCCTTCCTTAGGAGCTCTCCACAGGCCTGCAGGGGTGACAGCAGGCGGGAGCCCTGGGCAGCGCTGCCTCAGCACTCAGCAGGCTGCAAGCTCAGCTGTGTGGGGAGGGGGAGGTCTGTGCCTGACAGGTTTGTACCTCCCTCCTCCCAGCCCAAGGACCCTCCAGTGCCGTTACCCTGCGTATCCCAGGAGCAGGGGAGGGGGAAGAGTGCATGTCGGACCTGGCGCCTCTGTGCCAGACAGAAGAAACTTCTGTCTCCAGACTGTAGGAGTGGGGAGAGGAAAGGAAGAGGGATGGTTGCTGCCCACTCAGCTCAGTTTGAGGCAGGTACAATAGAGGGGGCTGGTGCCCATCAGGCAGTGAAAGCGAACATTCCAGGCTTATATATCCGTGTTTGGGGCCCCCTGGGCATTTCTTGACAGCCCAAACCCAACCTTCTGCCCACATTCAGATTGGGTCTCACCCCTGCATCCAAGCTACTCAGCCACCTTCCTAGTGTCAGCATCACCTTTTTCTGGGTCCCCCATCCCATACTGCCATATAGGGCCAGCCATCACCCCCTTTGGTGACATCCTTAGGAAGACCCTGCCATGCCTGCTCTGCATCTGAGTCAGCTTGTGCCAAGTGCACCACCACCCACTGCCAGCTGCTTAGTGACCTTTCAGAAGCTGGCAGGAAGTGATGGGGTACTGTAGGGAATTAAGGAAAGAAGGGGCCATCTAGGGTATGGGGAAGTGGGAAGGAGGCAGGCAGGCCAGGCCCTGCCTCTGGGAGTAGATTCAGAAGAATAGGCCTGGTGGTTCAGGATCCAAGCCAGACAAGTTCCTGGTGCACTGGGCTGGAATAGGATCCGAGTGGCCCAGCTGACCAGGGTACATGGCAACTTCTCCCTGTACCAGGGAATGGATCCTGAGACAGTGGGAGCAAAGAAAAGATAGCTGGTGGGGAGACGGGGAAAGATCATCTCTGGGAATTAGGAGTCCCAGGAAGGGGAATACCTGGCCAGGCTGAGCCAAAATGAGGTTTGCGTAACCAAGCCAGATGTCTCTGGAGTGGGCACTCATCAAACCATGTATCAGGGGGTGACCCTTCCTGCCCTCCAACCACATCCTTCACATCTGCCAGCCACCTCAGGTGATATCTGGGGCCCACGCTGAGCCAGGGAGTCTCAGGCAGAGTTGGGGCTGCCCTGGTGCTGGGGAACATTTTGTTCCAGAGGCCTCTGGAACCCTGCAGAGTTGGTTCATGTCTCTGAGGCCAGGAGGCCACCAGGAAAGAGCACAGGCTGGAGAATAGGGAGTATTACAGTAATCCTGTGAGGATTACTATGAAAATAATGGCCTTGGGAGGGGAAACATGCTTGATGTCTTAAAATATCTGAAGGGCTGATATGTGGAAGAGGGAGTAACCCTTTCTGGAGCCAAGGGAGGAACAGGGGCCCATAGGCAAAAATTGCAGGAGGCAGGTTTCAGCTCTATATAGGGAAGCACTTTCCAGTGATCACAGCTGCCCAAAGATGGAATGACTGTCCCTAGAGAGGGTGTGCCTCCCATCACAGAGGTGACTAACACAGTCAACCATTCTGAAGGGATGTGCAGGGTGATAAGGTAGGGACTGCTCTAGATAGCCAGTCTTTCAAGTCCCTTCTAACCCTAAATTGTATGACTGACCTGGTAGACAAGCCCATAGAGCAACTGAGGGGCAGAGGGGAGGGCAAGGCAGAGCAGCAGGATGCTCCTGGTCACTTGCGCTCAACAGCTAAAGCCACCGGTTCAAGTCCTGGCTCTGCTGCTTACCAGCTAAGGACTCATGATGAGTAAGTGACTTAACCCCTATGAGCCTTAGTTCCTCATCTGAATGGTGGGGATAATTGTCACCACCTCAGAGGGTAGTGTCAGGATTAATGAGATGCTGCATATAAAGTGCTAACTCACTTCTAGGCCACTGACAATGATGGCCCCTCTTTGTATCCATAAGTTTGTGTTTTTGCTTTTTGGACCCAGAACCTTGCATTGCTCAGAGAGCATGCAGTCCTACCTCTTTCCTCTTGGATGTGGAGAAACAGGTTAGAGAGAGGCAGTAAAGTGACTTACCTTTAGACAGTAGGGTTAGTTTTAGTTTTGCCCCCACCCCCACCCCCAGCATATCTTTCCAGAGACCTCATGTGCTCTATGTCCACGGCCCCTGGGCAGTAGTTGGTTCATTTGCCTCTCTGGGCCTGGGAAAGTCCCCAGAGCCACATTTGGCCCATAGAACACATTTGTGCTCTAATTAATTTTCCCTCTGGCCCTCCACCTCTGCCTCAACGTGCAGGCATCTGGGGCCTGGGGCCCCTATTCTCATAGACACACAAAGAAGCCCACAGTGCTGTCCAGGAAGCTGTATTTGGAAGGAGCTGGGCAATTCAGTGTGCCAGACACCCCAGGCTGGCTTCACAGCTGGCACTGGCACACCGGGCCTGCCTTGTGCCCAAACATCTCCCTCTGCTCCTCCCACCCGTCTTGCTGCCTGCTGACCTCCCAGGGCTGGAGGGGTCACCACTTCCATCCTCTTGGCAGGGTTGCCAAGCTGGCCGCCATAGCACACAGGCTGCCTGGTGTGCCAGCTGGGAACCCTGGCCAAGTCTCCTTGTCTGAAACCGGGCTTCTGGCCCCATTTTCTATCACTGATGGAAAGGAGTGGGCAGGGGTAAGAGGGCTCTCAACTGGAGGGGAGTGGGGCAAGGACCTGGGTAGAGAGAGAGGATTCCAGGCCTAACTCTGGGCAGACTCAAAAATGGTATATTAGGGTGAACAGTGGGAATAACCCTGGCCTCCCTGCAGAATCCACCCTACACTCCAAAACCTGGGCTCCATTTAGGATTCCAACCCCTTGCTCATTTATTCAACAAACATTGACTGAGCACCTACTATGTGTGGAGGCCCTGTGTCAAGAATTGAAGCAACTGTCCCTGCCCTCAGCTCACAGCCTCTTGGGAGAGAATGACACATAAACCGGATTGGAGCTATAATGGAAGTCAGTATTGGGCACAATGGGCCCCAGAGGAGGGAGTGGTTCCACTAAATGGAATTTCTGAGGGAGAGACAGCTTCCTGGGAGAGGAAGAGTCACTGGGAATCCTGAAGGGTAGAGGGTATTAACTGGAGGAGGCAGAGGAGAGGACAGACAAGTCAATAGCTCAGAGGCATAAAATATGGATAAGTTGAAGTCCTCCTGTCTGGGTTGTAGGCGGAAGACGTGGGTTGGAAAGGCAGATTCGGCCAACTTGTGGAGTCTCGTGTCTGCGGCAAGGGCCTTGGCTGGGTCCTGAGGAGCCATGAAAAGTTTTTAGCAGGGTCAGGGGTCACCTCTCTGGCAGCTGCATGGAAGCAGGTGGAGGCAAGGGGTTGTGGCCCTGACTCAGACTGGGGGTGCCGGTGCCTGAACTAGGGCAGGGCTGTGCAGGTGATAAGGCAGTTGGAGGGGATGGGCTGGAGAGGTGTTTCAGAGTGAAAAGCCGCCCTGAGGAGGAGGGGTGAGGATGACCACTTCCCCACTCCCACCCTGTTGAAGAACACAGGTGAAAAACTGGGGACCTGGTGTGTTTTGTTCGATCCCCTAAGTACTTTTTTAAAAAAATGTATCTTTTACTGATTTCAGAGAGAGGAAGGGAGAGGGAGAGAGAGAGAAACATCAATGATGAGAGAGTCATTGATCAGCTGTGTCCTGTACGCCCCCTACTGAGGATCGAGTCCAAAACCTGGGCATGTGCCCTGACTGGGAATCGAACTGCGATCTCCTGGTACATAGGTCAATGCTCAACCGCTGAGCCACGCTGGCCGGGCCCCCTAAGTATTTTTTAACTCAAGTAAATGGTATACCCATACAATGAAACTCTGTGTAGCCATAAAAAAGAATGATGGAACTCTTTATATATTGGTATGGAATGATTTCCAAGATTTACTGTTAAGTGAAACAAGCAAGGTACAGAAAAAATAGTATACTGCTATTTCTGCAAAGGATAAAAAATGAAACCTCTTAAATTTCTTTCTATTCAATTCACATAAAAGTCTAGATTTCTTTTGAAAAATTGAAAAACCTGACAATAATGGGCTGGCCATACGGACTAACCTCAATTGGCTAGAGGAGACCAGCAGCTGCTCCCTGGCTGTTCAGTTTGCCACAGTCCCCACTACTCCTGATTAATGCCTGTCCAGCCAGAACTCCTTTGCTCATGGAGGTTACTGTAGGTATCTGGGATTGTGACCCACCTTCTAGAATTCGGCAGCCTTTCTCTTAGTATTTCATCTCACTCCTGGTCTCCAGGCTGCCGCTGACCAACAGAGATATCCTGGAGGGGAGCCAGCATCCTCTGGGGCTTCCACTCACAGCCCCTCTTCCTCTTTCAGCTCCAGCGGTTCAAGCGCTCTCTTTCCCTCAAGACCATCCTTCGAAGTAAGAGTGTGGAGAACTTCTTCCTTCGCTCAGGCTCTGAGCTCAAGTGCCCCACCGAGGTGCTGCTGACGCCCCCAACCCCGCTGCCCTCTTCCTCCCCACCACGGGCGTCCACAGATAGGGGCCTGCCCACCCCAGCACCATCCCCCTGCCCCGTCCCACGCCCCCTGGCATCACTCAAACCAGTGAGGCTGCACAGCTTCCAGGAACATGTCTTCAAGCGAGCCAGCCCCTGTGAGCTGTGCCACCAGCTCATTGTGGGTAGGTGCCTGAAGCGGGCAAGGGGATGGGCCAAGGTGGGTGTGGGGAGTTGGCCTACGGAACTTCCTGATATCCATGGCTCCCAGTTCTAACTGTGCCCCTCACCCTGGGCAGACATACGAGCACTGTTGGAGGTGGATGGCTGCCCAGTATTGCCATGTTTGCCAACAACTCAGGCTTCAGTGCCAGTTCACACCCTGAATGTATGAGGGGTAGATACTGTCCCAGAGGCTGGTATAAGGATGCCCAACCCCCTGCTCTGTCCCCACCCCCTAACCTGCCTCCTTTGCTCCATTGCCCATGGATGTGTCCTCTATTGACCAACCTCTCTCTGAACCCAAATTCTTCCCAGGAAACTCCAAGCAGGGCTTGCGGTGTAAGACATGCAAAGTCAGCGTCCACCTCTGGTGCTCTGAGGAGATCTCCCACCAGCAATGCCCAGTCAAGACAGTGAGTTGAGGTGGCTGGCAGAGAGCTCCCGGGACTGGCATGTGGGGGAATGAGTACCCCGAAGTCTGGTTCCTCATGTTGGGTTGAGAAAGGCCAAGTACTCCATGGGCTCTGACATCCTCATGCCTTCTCTCTGCTCCCTCTTGCCACAGTCTTCCTCCTTCCGTCGCAACTTCAGCTCCCCCCTCCTGGTACATGAGCCTCCACCAGCCTGTGCCACAAGCAGAGAGTCCCCACCCACTGGTGAGTATCCCCCTGTTGCTCCTGATCCCACTGTGATGTGATGAGAAACCCACGCATTCCTCATATGGGCACCTGCGGACACTGGCACTGCCACCACTTCCCTTCTCTGGGTGCTCCTGTCCTGAATGTAGGGTTCATTCATTCATTCATTCATTCATCCTTCAACAAAAACTTTATTAAGCACCTACTAAGTGCCAGGCATCATGCCAGACACAGGGACATAGCACTGAAGAAGGTGAAGTTCATGGCCTGTATGGGAGCTAGGCGTGAAGTGGATACTCACACCATTAATCAATTAATCACCATTCGGATGAATGCCTAAGACAAGGGTAGGGAATAGAGGGGAATGAAACAGGCACCGTCCTCAACCACGGAGACTGGAAGGCATCCCGGAGACGAGAAGGGTGGGGAGCTCGTCCGCTGAGGATCTGGGGAAGACTGGTATGGGCAGAGGGGGTGACCCAAGGCAGGAGGGACAGTTAAAGGAAGGACAACATGGCTGGGACTGAGGGTGTGAGAGTGAGTGTGACAGGACCGTGGGTGCAGGGTCTTGGGGTCCATTTTAGGGTCGTTCTTTGGACTTTATTCTAAGGACAATCTTCGTGCTTTTACAAGAGCATTCTGGCTCTGTGTGGATTGGAGGGGCTGGAGTGGAAGCAGAGAGAGCCGTTGGAAGGTTGTGATGGTTGCCAAGAGAGAGTTTGGTGGCTTGGACCAGACTGGTAGCAGTGGAGATGGAGAGAAGTGGGCAGATTCTAGAAACAATTGGGAGGTAGGACTAAGTGACGGACTGATGCGGGCAGTGAGGAGAGGGAGGGGTCAAAGATGCCCCAGGTTTCTGCATCGGCTCCATGGGGGGACATGGAGCTCTCCCTATGATGAGGGAGAATTGGTGGGGCAGATGAGGGGAGGCAGGAGCTCAGCCTCCAGTTTGCTGAGGGGGGGGGCAGCCAGGGCTGCGATACAGGGCTTCAGGGCTGAGCGAGGCTGGCAGCTGGGTGCCTGGCCTTGAGGGTGGATCCTTGGCAGGGGCCAGCTGGAAGGTGGACCCCATCTACGAGACCCTACGCTATGGCACCTCCTTGGCACTGATGAACCGCTCCAGCTTCAGCAGCACCTCTGAGTCCCCCACACGGAGCCTGGTATGGTGGGCACCAAAGGGGAACCTTGGGGGCAGGGGTCTTTGAGGATGAGGGTCCAGGGACTGAACTCTCCCCTCTGTCTGTCCCCAGAGTGAGAGGGAAGAGTTGACTGAGGATGGAGAAAGCAGCGTCCGTAGCTCTGAGGAGGGCCCAGGTGACAATGGTGAGTGGGGGTAGGGACCAGGGGAGGAAGGGAACACAGTGGGGTGGCTTCCTCCTGCCTCACACCCTGGCCCCACCCTGGCATCTACAGTATTCACAGCTCCCGCAGAGAGCGAAGGGTCAGGACCAGAGGAGAAGAGCCCTGGACAGCAGGTGAGCTGATGCTGGCACCAAGGCCCAGCAGGCCAGGTGGGAAAGGGATGGCACTTCTCCTTGTCACTGCCCCACAGGTGGGTGAGAGCGGGGTGAGTGGGAGTATCACTGCTCCGTCATTTATCCTCAGTCTACAGGGACGGGCAATGCTAGGGTGAGTGGGCACAGGGGGCAGGGGTGTTACCCCTCCCACCACTGACCCAATGCCTATTGTACCCACTCCTGTTCCCCAAGGGTGGGCAGTTTCAGGGTGCAGCAGGCAGTGGAGTATCCCCCTTCTCCATCCTGGTCCAGTCCCTCCCTGGGGTGTGTGAGCACAGCAGATAGGAGAGGCTGACCTCTCCTTATCCCTGACGAAGGAGCATTGTGTCCCACCTCTTAGCCCCCAGGTAGCAAGGTTAGGGCAAGTAGGTGGAGTGAAGAGGGTGTCACCCTCCCATCACTGACCCACAGCTCTTCCACAGCCCCCCAAACAGCCCCTGCGGAAGGACGTGGGGCCCATGTACTCCTATGTTGCACTCTACAAGTTTCTACCCCAGGAGAGCAACGACCTGGCTCTGCAGTAAGTCTTCGTGCCCAACCCCACGGGCGGGTGGCCACCAGGCTCCAACCTCAGGGCTCTGCGCTCCCAGGCCTTGGGACATGAGTGTGAGGGGCCCTTCAGGAACTTTCTCCTGGCAGACTTGAGGCCGCTGAGCCCAGAGTCCAAGAGGGATTTGGTGCTGATGGCATGGCTCCTGCCTCTTGCCCCAGCTCTGTCCTAGAGAATGTCAGCTGTCCCTGTGGGCACAGTGTCCTCCGTCTGAGGGCATCAAGAATTCTCCTTCAGCTGAGGGGGCCTGCAGGGCATCTGGGGGCCCAGGACTGTTGGGATGCAGAGAGGGCGAGCCCATCCTGCCCCCACATGCTGCCCCAGCTCTCTCCTCCCAGGCCTGGAGATCGGATCATGCTGGTGGACGACTCTAACGAGGACTGGTGGAAGGTGACCTGGCAGGGTGGGAAGCGGAGGGGCCCTGATAGGCATCTCACCAACCCCTGCCCTCGATGGGCACCGCCCCACCTTTTCTCCAGGCCCCAAAGACCATTCCTCCTCCAGCCACTGGCCCTAGCCAAGCCTAGGACCAACCCTCAGACCTTGCTCTTGCTTTGACCCCCCAACCCCGCCTCAGCCCTGTCCCTCTGCCCACCTAATGCCCTTTCCAATGCAGAAGCCACGTGACTGGGGGCTTGAACACAGAGAACCCAGAACCTGGCATTATCTCTAAGTGGGCACTGGGTCTAGAGAAAGCAGTGAGGGGTGGCGCTGGTGCTCATGCCAGCCTCATCCCCAGGGCAAGATCGGCGACCGTGTTGGCTTCTTCCCAGCCAATTTTGTGCAGCGGGTGAGGCCAGGCGAGAATGTTTGGCGCTGCTGCCAGCCCTTCTCCGGGAATAAGGAACAAGGCTACATGAGCCTCAAGGAGAACCAGGTGCGTGCGGGGCCCTGCAGCCATTAGGGGTCAGAGGCGGTGGGACTGCAGGCCCTCTAGTCCTCTCCTGCTGGGATCTGGGGTTGGTGGCCACAGGCAGGGGGCTGAGTTACATTAGAGACAGCTTTGAGGAGAAGAGGAGCACTGGATTAGGAGTCCAGAGGCTTGGGTTTGAATGCTGGTTCTACCTCTGGCTTGTTGTGTGACCTTGGACAAGTTCTTTTCCCTCTCTGATATGGGAGTGGGGCCACATGGGACCAGCTGATCTCAAAAGTCAGCCCCAAAGTGCTTCTCTGTGTCTGCTGATGTCCTGGTCCTGCTGCTGCACCCTGCATCCTCATGGGATCTGCTCCTATCACCCCAGCTGAGGTCTGCAACCACATCTGATGCTGGTTTCATCATTCCCTGGAGCGGGCCCCCGGGGAGCCATCAGCAGGACTCAGGGCCAGGGCTGCAGGCACTGCCAGGCCTTAGCTCCGTGTCTCTCTGGCTCAGATCTGTGTGGGCGTGGGCAGGAGCAAGGATGCTGACGGCTTCATCCGCGTCAGCAGCGGCAAGAAGCGAGGCCTCGTGCCAGCCGACGCCCTGACCGAGATCTGAGAGGAGCCAAGAGAACCCAGATGTCACCCTTGCCTGTGCCTGGCCCTTGCTTCTGGTCCCCGGAGGAGCAGGCATCTGCTCACACTCTTCCTCCCTCTGCCTCTCTCCTAGGGGCCATTCACCATGGCTTGGGAGGCTCCTGCACTCAGGAAGGTTTCATTTCTTGGGTCCCAGCGTGTCCTGAGAGACATGCTCCTCTGGGACTTGGGGTTGGGGGGTAGCAGAAAGTGGGAGGGAATGGGGAAGCTCCAGGTAAGCCACCCAGTGCCCAGGCACCCCTAGCCAGGTGGCCATGCTGAGTCTAGCCCCGAGAGGCATTCTTTGGGGAACTTCCCTGCTGCTGCTTCCAGAGAGCCTCCCTGCGCCCACACCAGCTCATGCCGTACCAGCTTCGCATGACTGACAGCTCCCTCTCCCCACAGCCTCTGCTTGGTCTGTGTGTGTGACCGTGCTGTGCTGCCCCTTTGGAAGTGAGTGCCTTCCCGATCTCCCAGCCCTTTGCCCTGGGTTGGGAGGGGATTCAGGGCTCTGGGAGGGTCCTGAGTCCACTTCCTGGTCTCACTGCCTCTGTCACTCCATCAATTCTCAGGAAAGTTCTGTGGGAATCTCTCCCATTACTTGAAACCTGGGCGGACAGAGGAGGGGAGGGCTGAAGTCTGGGGAGGGTGTGTGGCAAATCAGAGACTGTTCCCTTGAGTAGAACAGTCACCACAGAGCAGCCTCACCCTACCCTTCCCCACGGGAGAAGGACCCCCAAGAGCAATCTGAACACAGAAACCTGATTGAGAACAAAAACACTGGCTCATGCTTGGTCAAAACAGCCCCCATTTCACTGTCAGGACTCTAAAAGCCCCCAGCAGCACGACCAACAGCCAGGTGAGCCTTGACAGGTGGCCCAGGAGCCCCAGCCTCAGGGCTCACCTCCAAATGGCCCTTCCTCAACCCTCTCTCTGAGCTCTGCAGGCGACAGGGCTGCTGCTGAAGGGGTCCCTTTTCTGGCTGCATTTGCTCCCTTGTGCTGGACACAGAACCCTCGGAGGAAGAGGGAATGAGAGACAAGGAAGGTGGATCGTTGTCTGGCCACCGGAAAGAAAGGGAGTAGGCACCCTGGGGGGAGGGAACACACACAAAGAAAACCCCTCCCTTGCATTTCTCGGGTGCCAACCTCCCTCCTTTCCTCAGCTCAGAGCCTCCTCTTGTGCCCTTGACCGTGCCAGTGGATGCCATCCCCCATCCTGGGCACAGTCATGCCCTCCCATGCAGTGGGAGGGACACATCATCTATCCACTGGCCCCTGCCCCACTCCCCCCCCACCCCTCGCAGAGGGGGACTCAAGCCACACTGCCCTGTTTGCTGCCATGAGGCCCCCTCAGCAATATCCCAGGGGCGGCCCAATGCCCACTGTACATAAGGCTGCATGATCATCTGCTGGGGCACTGCTGAGCCCCCAGACTCTAATTAAATGTTTCTTGTCCCCACCTGTCTGCTCTGTGTATCTGCTTGGGATAACAAGGGCAAGGAGGGGTGGGGGCTGCAAGTGCTGGAGGAGGCAGGCCTGAAGGTGGGAGAAGTTGTTGGTCTCTGAGAGGGGTGTTGAGGCTGACACTGAAGGGGTCCCCAAGCACCTCAGATGTGGGACCTGGGAGGTGTTTGAGAGAAGGGGCTGGGGAGAGTCAAAGCAGCAAACATGGAAAGGGCCCGAGGAAAGGGGGCCGAGGGTTTGCGGACGCTGGAGGGAGAGACGGCGGGGCTGCGGCCCCGTCTGGCTCCGCGCGCCCCTGAGTCGCGCAGGGGGTGGGCACACGCCTCTGCGCCAGGACGGTTCCTGCCCACCCAGCGGTTCCCTCCGAGACCAGCCGTGTCCAGGGCCCGGGGGGCTCGATGCCCACCCGAGATCAGCTTCGCCCCCGCAGCCTCCAAAGTCCGAGGCACAAACGTTGGCGGCGGGGACAGTCGTGGACAGTGGGGCCCTGAGATGACTCAGTCCCGCCGGTTATCCGGAGCCTGGCACGGAGCTCGAGGCTCGCCGCCCACCTGCTCCGGCAGAAGCGCGCCTTTCCCCTCCGCCCGCGGGCGGCACTGGGAGCACGTCCTGGGCTATTTATAGGCAGAGGCGAGCCCGAGCCAGCTAGAGGCGGGCTGAGGGGGTGCCAGGACCAGGGGTGCTGCGATAATGCAGCAGGCGGGGGACCTGCTCCTCCCAACAGGCACTCACCCCGTCTGCTCTCCAGCCCCCCACCCCAAAGCAAGGTAGGCAGGTGGGATCAGGCCCTGAGCTTTCTTTGGGTCCCTTCACCCAAGGAAGGCCGAGCTGATGGGGGAGAAGGAAGATGACTTCCCTCTTCCTAGGACCCCTGAGGGTGGGAGTGATAAAAGGGGTCACAAATCCAGTCCAGAGGCTTAAAGAGAGGGAAACTCACATAAATAGGCACCTACTGTGTTCCAGAACCAAGCCAGGAACTTAATTTATTTTATTTTATTTTTTATCTTCTCAGTGACCTAGTGAGGAAAGTGGCAGTGTCCCCTTTTCACAGGTAGAGAAACTGAGGCCCAGAGATATTAGACGGCTTACTCAAGGTCATAGAGATTATCTTGCCCAACCTTGCCCCTTTTATACATGGGGAAACTGAGGCCCTGATGGACTAGTAACTTGCCCAATGTCACCCAGTGAAATAGTGGTCAAGCCACTCAGAAATCGTATCTCTGGCCAGTTCAGCTCTTCTCCCACTGGACCCTGGGTCCCTCAGTGCCTGAAACCAGCAAGTTGGAAACAGAGACACCCTGAGATATTGGGCCAGGAGCTCCAGGGGTCAAGACTCCACTCTATCCAAGACAGTGAGAGCCTTTCAGCCAATCCTCCTGCACACCCCACTTGCATCTGCCACCAGCCAGCAGCTGGCCTGGACCCACGCCTCATCCCCAGCCCATTTGCTGCACTGCTGAGCACAACAGCTTTTTCGGGTGGCTGAACCACTGACAGCATGCTCACAGCCTGAGGGCTGGGAACAGCTGGTGCCCTCACTATAGCCTCTGCCTTCCTCTGTGCCCACTCGGGGTGGCTGGACCAGCAACACCATTGGCCTGGGGCAGAGGATGCCCAGGAAACTGCCGGTGGTGCCAACCCACCATTTGGCCCTGTTGTCTGACACACATGTGCCCTCTGTCCTCCCACCTCAGCCGGAATTTAACTGTGTGGGGACAAAGTTTACCTAGGTTTAGGGGAGATGCAAAAAGAGGGGGAGCCAGAGACAGGAGGCCTAAAAGGGTAGAGAGGTGGGAGGGGGAGTCACAGAGTGAGCCCCTCCATCCAATCCCACCCCTTCTGCTAGCACCAGCTACTCTCTCTGCCCCCTTCAACCTTCTTCACCCCCCTCCCAATGCCTGGGACAGGCTGGGGCGCCTGCTGAGGACAAGGAAGGCAGCAGTGTACTTCCAGACTCAGCCCTTCCGGAGCTTGCAGGGAGCCAGCCTGGGTGGTCCCTCTCAGCATCAGAGGGCACGGGAAGGAGGCCAGGGACCCTGTATCCCTTTTCTAGCTCATGGCCCTGCAGCTGCCACTGTGTGCAGTGCCTCTGCTGCAGCCCACTGAGTCACACCCTCCCACGTCTGGAAGGAGTCAAAGATGGATGCTCGTGTTTATGCAATGCTGAGATTCCGGGGAATAGTTGGCCCCTCTGGGCCTCAGTGGAGTTGGACTTGCTCTGGGAGTCTTTACGTGGGGGCCATGAACCCCTTTAAAGGGTATGCAAAGTTATGTAATGGGGCCAGTTGTATACGCTTGAGAGAATGGACATATCTTTTCACTGGAATTTCATAAGTTTCCAGGACCTGAAAGAGATCCAGTGATTACTTTAGGGGATCTGCTTGCTGGGGGGCCTTCCCAGGCACTGCTCTGGAAAGGGGTAGAGAGAGGTAACTTCCAGGCCTGGGGTTGGAAGTAAACTAGGGGGTAGGAGGGTGGCGGAGGGTATAGGGGGGATAGTGATGGAAAGAGACTTGATTTGGGGTGGTGAACACAATACATTGTACAGGTGATGCGTTGTAGAGTTGTGCACCTGAAGCCTGTATAATTTGGTTAACCAGTGTCTCCCCGATAAATTCAATAAAAGCAAAAGAAATATATAACTAAACCAAAGCTTCCCAAGAGATAGGCTCCCACAACCCATAACCCTTCCCTTCCCCCAAGCCCCCTAAAAACAGAAAGTGAGGCAGTTTTCTGCAACGACCTGCGAGAGAACAGCACCATCTCCTGGTCCAGGGTGGAAACTGGCTTCTGTGCTGCAGGCAGGAGCCCAGGTGTGGGCCCCAGGTCCTTACCTTACTCTCCTTTTCGTCCCCCTACTGCCTGAAGGGGGTGGGGGTGGAGTGGCCTCCAGTGCCCTTCCTCTTCTGGTCCATGACTGAAAAGGAGGTGTCCCATGCTCTAAACTGGGAGCTTGGCCAAGACCCTTCCTCTTATAGGCCACAGCTTCCCACTAGAATGACAAAGGATTAGAGCAAGAGCTAAAAAATTAAGTGCACACAGGCAGCCTGATTTGTGGAAGCCACAAACCAGTGCTCTCATCCCAGGCTCTGATGCATGTGGGTGGTGGAGGACCTCTGGCTATTTCTCACTGAGTCTGGGCTTCCTTGCATTGGGCCACCCACCTCCGCAACCTTGTCCAGACAATGGAGGCAGAGCTGGAGGGTCTGCTGCCCCCAAGACTACTTTAGCCCTGCCTTTCCCACACAAATGCAGATAAGAGCATCTGCCAATTACATCCCTGAAGGCCAATTGACTTTATAATGCTCCCCTCAAACAAGAACTCCTCAGGAGAGGGGTGGAGGGCAGGAAGGTAACCAGGACCGGCACATCAGGGGCTAGCTGTGTCCCAATATAAAGGCGGTGGCCCCTTATATGCAAACTTCCTCCCAACCCAGATCCCACTTGACATTGCTGTATTTAACTGGCTGACTAACCCCCTCCACCTGGACATATGCCCTTCAAACTGCCACCCACTCAATATTTAAAACTCAGTTCTCTTATCCCTTTTCTCCACCTCAATTGGTTTCATCATTAAAGGCATCTACTGCCCAGTTCTCCAAAGCTCAAGGCCTTGGGACTGACTTCCTCAGCCCCACAATCAATGTCTACGAAGTCCTATTTTACTTCTTAAATACCTTGAATCCATTTTTCCCACCCTAACGCTGCATTATCATTTTTGTGTGTGTGAGGCCAAACTTCTGCAAAATGAAGACGGTGTTGTCAAGACTAGAATCAATGTCAATGTTAAAAGTACTCAGCTCATGGAGTTATTGTACAATGTCAATGTTAAAAGTACGCAGCTCATGGAGTTATTGTACAATTGGCAATTACTACCAGTAATAGTTGAAAAACAGAGACCACTTTCTGGTCGTAAAAGGAACACAAATTCATTAAGCAATTCAGTGGCTTTACTTTTGTATGCTGTGCCTTTTTTACAATTTCTGAGAAAAGCCTTTTCCTTTATACCCTATGAGATGGATATAACCCCCCCCCAAAAAAAACCCTGCTAGGACAGGAAGGTAAAAGATTTAGAAATTGTGATGCTCAAAACGACAGCTTGTTACCTCAATAAAGCTGTTTATCGATAGCTCAGGTAGTATTCAACAGTAGAGGTCCAGGTGTCAATCTGGACCTATGGTAGCTAAAACCCATCCTGAAGTTCTAGGGCAGTAGATTTCAACCTTGGACTTCAGTGCCCAGCTGAGAAGTGTAAGCATTCTATTTCCTATTGTTTTTAATACAATGTGACAACTGATGTCACAACTATTGGTTCCCAACCAACATTTGAGACCACTTCCAAAGTGCCATCCATACTCCACTGTAAAAGCAGTTCTGAAGTACAGTATTTTAGAGGCTTGGGTAGAAGGCATTCTTTCCTTCCCTTCAAAGTAGGCCCCACACCCCCTAAAACAAGGTAAAAAACAACCCCTCATGGACAGAAGGGTCATGAGCCTGACCAGAGGCCAGGAGCCAAGGAAGAAACACAGGGACTCTGGAAAGGGCCTGCATCCCAGTCCTCAGCGTGGTCAGTTCTGGCCCTCTAAATTAGTTAAGACCTGGCTGGGTAGCTCAGTTGATTAGTGTCGTCCTGATAAGCCAAGGTTGTAGGTTTAAGCCCTGGTCAGGGCACATACGAGAATCAACCAATGAGTGCATAAGTAAGGGGAACAAGTAGATGTTCTCCCTCTCTCTCACCCTTCCTCCCTAAAGTAAATAAATAGTGAAGACCCACAAACAGCCAGTAACTTTGGAAGAAGCAGAGAGGTAAGTAGATGAAGGCTACTTTTATTAAATGATTGATCCGTGTAATTGCCAAGGCCACTATGTACACAGGTAAGAGAAGCGAAGCTTTATTTCTTGGTCTCTTCCTCCTTGGACAGAGTCTTGATGATTTCCTCCTTCTTGGCCTGGAGCCGCTCTTCCCGGCGCTTGCGAGCTTCCTTGGTCTTAGACCTGCGGGCCTCGGCCTGGTCACTGAATAATGGAAAAGATGGGTCAGTTTGAGAACAGAGAAACTGTTGGAAGATGGAAGCATATGCCCAGACCTCTCTTTGAGCATAGTCAGCTTGAGGAATATGAATTGCCTGGGCTACCAAGAGCTTCCACTTCAACTACCCCATAGCCACACCCCGACAATGATGGTGGGTGGTGTGGGGGTGTATGTAGGACAGAGGAACAGGCACCTAATAGACTGCATGCAAGTCAAGATTAGGCATTAGCACATTTTAATAATAAAAGGTCAAAGAACCTGCCCCCATGACACAGGCCAATTCCTGAAGAAACTTACGCCAGAAGCTTCTTGCGAGCCTTGTCTGCCTTCAGCTTGTGGATGTGTTCCATGAGAATCCGCTTGTTTTTGAACACGTTACCCTTTACTTTGAGGTACAGGCTGTGGTACCTGCAGGATGTAGGGAGCAGAGGTTCTAGTCAATGATGGGATCAGAGGTTGCCCCTGCACACACGGTCCCCAAACCAAGACTTTGTGTACTTTTTAGACAGAAGAGCTTGTCTGGCAGATAATTCAGTTCTTTGACTATCCTGATGATGTCGTGGGGATGGGGGACGGACGGAACAGCTAGCCCTAGCCCAGTAGCTCAGGTGGTTAGTGTCATTCCCATACGCCAAGGTTGCAGGTTTGATGCCCAGTTAGGGCACATACAGGGGCCAACCAATGAATGCATAAATATGTGGAACCATCTGTTTCTCTCAAATCAATAAATAAAAATTTAAAAGGACAAGGAATTTATATGTATATATGCACAACCCAAGGACACGGACAATGGTGAGGAGAGGGACCCAGAAGGGGGATGGGACGGGGTGGAATGGGACATTGGGGAGAAAAAGGGACATCCATATTTTAAACAAAAAATAAAAATGAAAAAGAAAAACAGGACAGAATGCCCTAGCCGGTTTTGCTCAGTGGTTAGCGCATTGGCCCACAGACCCAAGGGTCCCAGGTTCAAGTCTGCCCAAGGGAACGTATCTCGGTTGCAGGCTCGATCCCCAGGCCTGATCAGGGCATATGCGGGAGGCAACCAGTCAATATGTCTCTTTCACATTTATGTTTCTCTCTCTCTCCCTCCTCACACTCTCTCTGAAAAAGCAATGGAAAAAATATCCTCTGTGAGGATTAAAAAAAAAAGGACAGAAGAATTTTCTTAGCTTACTTAACATACATGGCTCCCTCCCCAAGGCCACTGAGACAGAGCTTGTGTCTATGCAAAGCACAAGCCATCAAAGCAGCAAATGGGTCTTGGGGGGCCCAAGAGGAGGGTGTGCTTACATGTGGCGGTCAATCTTCTTAGATTCACGGTATCTTCTGAGTAGCCGACGAAGAATCCTCATCCTCCTCATCCAGGTTACTTTCTCAGGCATTCGAGCATTGGCAGTACCCTTGCGCTTGCCTGCAGGGAAGATGAGTTAGGTCCACTCTAGTGCATTTAGGTCTCAAGTGAGTTATTACAGCTACCAACTCCCACCTTGTGAAACACTGTAATTCACGGGGTCAAACACCAAGTGCCTTATCCCATTTTAAGTAACATTATTTCCATTTTATAGATGATCCCTAAAATTTAATTTTTTTCACTTACTCAATTTTTAAGGAAGCACAAAGCAATTCTTCCCCATATGCTTCACACAGAATATGGATATGACAGGGCATACACCAAGGCAGTATGGTAAGCCAAAGGGGCTTTAAAGGCTGTGTGACCTTCACCTCCCTAAATCATCCTGACCTTATAAAGTGGTTTTAGGATGTATTAGACAACATTTTTCAAGTACCCAGTAGAATCCCTGGCATGGGGCAGGTGCTAAAGAAATGTGACCACTTTCTACCAATACTCTACTTTCAATTTTGACACCACTGCCAACTTTCTGATTTGCACAGAGAGAACACATCAAATATCAGAGTAAGAAAAGGGCTTAAGATTAGACAGAATGGGAAGAAAAAGACCTTGAGTGTATTTCAGTCCATATTTCTTAAGTCTTAGAGGAAGAAGAAAGCACTAACCTATGCCCATATGCCTGCCCTTCCTGCGGGCCAAGGTGTTTTTCCGGCATCGAGCCCGGGAATGTACAGTCACAGGCTTCCGGATGATCAGCCCATCTTTGATCAGCTTCCGAATCTGCTGACCTGGAAAAACATAATGCACCTGGTCAGTCAGGTAGGGCCTAGCACCAAGAATACCAGTGAAAACCCAGAGTTTAAATAGGACAGGCCATAGACACTGCTCAAATCCCCAGCCCAGTGATTTCAAAAATAGTTGTAAATAACAGAACTGTTTGTTATTCATTAAAAAAAATTTTCCCCTACTTCTAGGTCCCTGTACCTATGGCAATGATCCCAAATAAAGTCTGCTTTACCATCTTTAACAAATGTCATCGAATACTTTTTTTCTGTATTACATGGAAGTATTGTGGGTATGTCGATGCTATCTGTAGGACTGACATCTGTTTGCCTTGAATATGCCAACAGGCTCTACTGAAGTCTGAGGCCCCAGGTCTTCCCACTTCATCATTACCTTGGCCATCCCTACTCCCCAGTCCCTATACTGTCTCTTCACAAATCCTTCACAGAGCTATAAAACATAACCTCCACTCTAGGAATAGACATTAATATAACATTGGGTGGTCCCCTTATTTTCAGGAAGAGCTAAAACGAAATCTTAGCTCTTTTATTGATTTTTTAATTAAAATTTTTTCTTTTTCAATTACATTTTGTCCATTAACTTCTATCCTGTCATTTTGGCAAATGGCAGGAATAAACCTCTGGCATCTTCATTATTTCTGTGGCTCCTCTATTTTCTAAAACTTCTCAGACTATGAGCTTTCCTAGGTTTAAGAGTCAACACAACTGTGTCATCACTCATCTTATGAATAATAATAAGGAACATAGACCCAAAAACTCACGGGAGTTGGCATTGGCGATTTCATTGGTCTCGTTGGGGTCCAACCAGACCTTCTTTTTGCCACAGCGGAGAACACTGGAGGCAAGCCTCTTTTGAAGCCTGAGCATACTGTGACAAACAGAAAATAGTATCAGGCCCTGGAAGCCATTCCTGGGCAAGAATGAGCATCCCCTTCAAAGTCTTCTAATGTTGTGAAACATAGCACATGGAAAAGTGGATGTACATATGCACTTAAGTGTTAGGAGCAAACGCGGCTCCCTCCACTAGGACTTTTGCCACCCACGCCACCACACCCCCAGATTAGGAATCTTTCCTATATCAAGATCTTTCTCCTCTGGAAAATGAGGATAAAGGTTAAAATTAGCATGAAGAGGGGGCTTATGCCCATTCTGGTGACAAGTGTTTAGCGCGAAGAATCGGAGGCCAGTAGGCCTGATTTGCTAGTCCAGTCCTTTGCTTCCCAGGCTCGTTTTCTTCGTCTCATCACAGTAATAAACTAAATTCAGCTGGCCTTAGAGTTTTCTTATGAGCGGCCTATGGGGGTGCTAGGAATCGCTTCACTCGGCAGTCGGAGGCCTGGGACTTAAGTCACATAGATCCAGAGATCCGCCCGGATGCAGGTGCGCCCTGAGAGTACGGGGGCCACAGCCTAGTCACCGTCGCTACCTTTCCTCTGCCTGCGTGGATCACCCGACACGTGTGCGATGTGGTGCCCGTCCTTCCCCCGGCCTAAAGTTCTCGGGACGCTCCCCCACCCCCATCTTCTCGAGGCCGGGGCCTAGTGAGCCTCGGCCTACCCCAAGCTCCGGGATCGGCCGCTTCAGGGCTGCCTCCACCTCAGCTCGCCCACCCTGAGCCACGGTACCGAGCCCCGCCGTCCCCTGGCAGCCCGGATCGACCCAGGCCGGAGACCCACGAGTCCTCACCTCATGGCTGCTGCCGCAGCGCGGAAAGGAAAGATCTCACCCCGGCTCTTCCCATTATCTGTAAAGGGGAGAGCCCATCCCCCGCTCCGCTTTCACCAGTATTTCCCTCATGTCCTTTCACCTTCCGCCACCATAAACTTACTTATATCCTGTGTAAAGACCCCAGGTAAGAGAAGCGTAGTATCGGGAATCTTTTTAAACTTACAAATACAGAAAATATATCCCTTTGGTAAGGCAAAGTGGTAGAGTCCGACTTCCTTCTAGACGTGCACAGCCCGGGTGCTCGCTTGATCACGTGGTTAGTGGGAGCCGGAAGTCAGCTGCATTGCGCAGGCGGGATAGGGGTTTTTGCTAGAGTGGCCCGGTCCTTGCAGGCGTCCTGTATTCTCTGGAATGATGTTTTATTAGCGGGGGAGATTAGTGAAGTGAAAGATAATAATAGGGCGGGTAACAGACAAAAGCTACATTTTGTTCATTCTCTCAGTAGATTGGGAGCCCCTGGAGTGCAGAATAGGTCACCAAAGACATTAGCTTGTTTTTGCACCACTGTGGTTCTTAATCTCTTAGTGCTGCAATGTTCTCCTTTGTAAAGTGTATCTAATCTTAATATGTCCATAATCCAGTTGTGAAAATTACGTGAATTAATGTTTGCAACTTGCAAATGAAGGCATTAAGAAATAAGCTCTTTGAGAGTGGGAACCTTTTCTTTGGCTTACACTGTACTACAGCAGGTTTGGAGCTTAGAACATAGTAAGCACATGAGAAATAGTATATTGGCTGGGTGAATGCAGAGTTGTGAAAGTTAAAAAAAATTAATATGACTGTACAACCCATAGTTCTTCCCTCCTGGTTTGGAGTACTCAATGCAAAAACCCAAGGAGAATATTCTGGGGTTCAAGAAACCTAGATCTGAATGCTGGCTCCAGCTGATCACCCCATCTCTGTCTGAATTTTCCTGGCTGCTAAACAGAGCTCAGAAGGTTTAAAGGGGGGGGGGGGAGGAGCAAAATTTATGCCATTTCCTCACAACACAATGAGTGTCACTGTCATTTTACAGCTAAGTGAGGTAACAGAAAAGGAAAATCCAGGTATTTCTTACTACAAAACCCATGCCTTCTCTGTCATGCCAGGCTCTCCTGTGCTCAGCGGGGAGATGGGAACCCTGCTTAGGATTGGATCTGCTCATGGCACAATGCTAATAGGTTTCATCTGCAATCTCTCTCAAAGTGATGTGATCAGAGAAACAGCTTAGGAGGGCCATCCACTTGTTGCAGAACCCAGGGTGGGGAGGAGGAGTCAGTGTACTCCACAGCCCACAGGTGGGCCTTATATTGGGGTTACTGAACCCTACTATCCCTACTGAAATCTCCATTCTACTTCTCGATTCTCCTTTGTGAAAACAAGGAAAGGGGTAGATTAGGAAGGTAACAGGTCCTTCTGTCATGATTAACCCCTGCACACCACCTGACATCTCCAAAAGCCCCAGGAATCCATTATTTTACTTCATTCTCCCTCATCCTCCCAATAATCCCAGGCTACTAAGACACCGCAGTACTGGCAACCCCATTTTACAGAGAAGGTGTAGTGATTTGTCCAGGGCTGCAGGACCTGAAAGAGCCTGAGACAAATTGGCACCAAGGTCTCTTGCCATAATCACCCACTCCTTGTCTCTCCGCAGATCATGGTAAGTGGGGCCCAGGCCTTGGATTCTTGTCCCCAAATAAGGATGAAGGGGGAGCAATTCTAGGTCAACAGTCATTAGATATGATTTTAGCCAGTCTCTCCTCTCAGCTCTACATTTCTTCTTCCTCTTTCTTCTATCTTCCAAGGTACGTGGATCTCACCCAGACGTAATTCCGGCCGTTTGTTAGGGCCTGGGATAGTAGCGACTAGGACAGAGGACTCCTGGGTCCCTGGGATTTCTTGTTGCTCTCTCTGTTGGGACTCTCTTTGGACACCCTCTCCACTCCAGCCTCAGCCTCCCGCCAGCCAGCCCCATATTGGAGGGGGTGGTCCTTTCTGTTGGGTTCAAATCGACCTGCGCCCACACAGGGGAGAAAGGAGTTAAAGCGGGGTCCAGGGTCACCGGGTCCGGGAAGTTCCGGTGACCCAAGCTGGAGGGGAAAGGGGAGACCAGCTATAAGAGCGGTTTGGGACGGAAGGGGGGCACGGTGCCATGCTGAGACGCGTTACACCTCCTTTAGCGCTTGGCATCCCCTGGTAAACCGCCCCCTCCCTCCCCCGCCCCCCGTCCCCAGCCCCCGCCGAGTGGGCCGCCTTCCTCCGGGGCCGGTCGGAGGCCAGCCGCGCGCAGCTCCGGAGCCGTGAGGGGCGTGCTTCCCTCCGGCGGCTCTTCCATTGTCTGCGCGGCGCCCGCGGAGGGGCTGCGAGGGGCGGGGCCGGGGCAGGCGGGGGAGGGAGGGAGGAGGGGCGGGGGGAGCGGAGCGGGCGGGGGGAGATGCTGAGCCTTCAGGGGCGGAGGAGGCGGCGGCGGCGACAGAGGAGGGAGCGGGAGGAGGGAGGGAAGGCAGGGAGAGGGCGACCGCAGGCCGGGCCAGGTGGCTGGGTCGGCCGCTGGCTGCGCCGCGCCGCCCTCGGTTCCTACGGCCTCTCCCATGCGCTGAGGGCGCCCGGCTGGGCCGGGCCGGCGGCCGGAGGGGAGGCTCCTCTCCATGGTCCAGAAGACCAGCATGTCCCGGGGCCCTTACCCACCCTCCCAGGAGATTCCCATGGAGGTCTTCGACCCCAGCCCGCAGGTGAGGCGTGGTGGCTGGGCGGACGGAGGGGGCTGCTCCCGCGGACCTTGTGGGGATGGCCCAAGGGGCGCTGAGGGGGAAGGGGTTATCTGCTCCGCGCGGAGGGGAGAGGGGCGCCTGCTCGCCCCCCGGCCTTGCGGGTTAATGATTGATGGGCGCTTGGCCCGGAATCGGGCTGCGGTTTTGCGGAGCCGGAGGGGGTGGTCGGACCGCCTGTCACCCTCGCTTCCTCGTCTCTGCCGCGATCAGGGTCCCTGCAGCTCGGGCACCGGTTCCAGTGGGTTTAGAGGAGGGGTGCTGGCGAGGGGATCCCGGGGTTGAGGGAGGCTAGAGAACGAGCTCAGGCAAAGGGAGCGACACAGAGCAGGCTCTTGGGCGCAGGGCGGGGGTGGGTGGGGCGGGGGTGGCTCTGGGAGATGGCCGAGGCGCTGGTCAGAGGGCGGCGCCAGCAGGCCTTCGGGGCCGCAGACAGTGGCCCTCGAGAGTGGGGAAGGGGCCAGGCCCCCATTCCAGCCACGTCAGCTACACCCCTATATTGGACCAGCTTCTCTCCCCCAACACCCACGTTATATCTCCCTGCCAGTCCTCCCCTCCCCCTTCAGCCCCAGAAAAATGCCTCCAAAGTTTGGAAAGTTGGATGGATGCCAACTCACTGTCCTGGAGGGGAGGAATCAGTGTTACCTGGGGGAAGACGTCTGCTGCCCCCACCCCCCACTAACACTTAAGTGTTCCCGTGGCTTACTCCGAGGAAGGGGCATTCTTGGGTGTGGTGGGTGCCGGTAGAGTGACTAGCAAAGTCTAGGGTGGTTTCTCTGGGACATGTCCTGTAATCTGGCAACACCCCAAGCTAGGATAGCATTAACTCTTTTCTTGTTATGGCCAGCCTCGAGCAACTGTAACTGCCATGATAATGTGGTTAATGGGTATGTGTTGTGTGTGGCAGGGGTCAGGTCAGACCTAAAAATACCTCCCTTCTCCACCCCAGGCCCCTTGGAGCCTGGGAGGCAGCTGACTGGGGCCTTTCTTTCAGCTGTCCCTTGTCCCTCTGGGTGCCACTCCCTTTTCCCAGCCTTGGGTGTGTGTCTGTGTGTGAGAGAGTCTGGGGCTTATGGGGAATCCTCTTAAGTCTGTAGGGATCCTCAATCCTAGAGATAGGGTATATGTCTGATTTAAAGAGGGGAGTAGGAAGGAGAGTTCTGGGGTTCCCAGATGCCCTTCTCTCCCTTCTATCCATCCTTCTTCTTAGAAGTACTCAGGCCCAGGGAGCCAGAGATCCTAGTCTGGTCATGGCTTATCTACCTTCTTTGGTAAAGAAACTCTAGGATGCAGCCTGCCTGAACCCTCAATCATCAACCCCTACTTTGGACTGGCCTGGCACCAATGTGTGTATGTGAGTTGGGGAGGGCAAAGAAGCAGCCCCTTTACAGGAGGCCTGAAAATACCTGAATGTATGGCTGCTTGAGTGGTCAGGCAGTGTCCACTCCAGCCAAGTCAGGAGCCTAGTCAGTGAGACTGAGCCAACCTACCCCAGAGATTTGTGGGGGCTGTGTCCTAGGCTCATCTTGGGGCATGGCTAAATGGCATTCAGATTGATGCAGCCTCGTGGGTACCACGGGGGACAGGATGTTGGCATACTGGGGGTTAGTGGGTGGGTGCTTGGTCCCTCTTGCCCCCTTGGGGAGAGGTGTGACCACCGTGATTGTGAGGAGAGGCATGAGAAAAAAATCCTCCCAGGGTAGGGGGCACTGAGCAGAATTTGCCCCATGGCAGAGGGCCGAGGTTAGATGTTTGCTTTCCAGACACCTTTCCATGCCCCTCATCCCCTCCCTGGAAATCTAGTTTTGGGTCTCTAAGAGCTGAGAGCTGCCCCTCCCCTCCCCACTGCGAAAAAGGAAAACAAGAGTTGGGCACAAGAAAAGCCTAGCTGGGCCCTGTTGGCAGTTGGCAGTTCCTCTTCTCTCTAGGGGCCACAGGCACTCTCAGCCCTGCTCTGCTCCAGCTGAGGGGGAGAGGGTGAGGGACTTTCCCTCAGGTTTCTTCACCGCCACCCCCCTAGCACTGCAGGCAGCCTCTCCCTTCCCTCGAGGCCTCTGCAGCTTGCCCAGCATCTTAATTAGCTTTGCTGCCTAATGAGCCTCCAGCTACTCAGCGCCTCCCCCTTCCCTGCCTCTCTGGCTTAGTTTGGGGGTTTCTGTGTGCGCTTCCTAGGGCTCTCTTGCACTGTCCTCCGCCCCATGGCTGTGGTCTGGGCCCTCCCTCCCCCTCGGGCTATACCACCCCAGGAAGAGGATGGGGGCTGTTTAGATCAGGAAATGATATTTCCAAGGCTTAGCTGTAGCTCTGGGCCTGATGGAGTAAGGGTTGGGAAAGGGCCTTTCTGATTCCACTCTTGTCCCTTCCTGGCTCCTCCAGGGCAAATACAGCAAGAGGAAAGGGCGGTTCAAAAGGTCGGATGGAAGCACATCCTCAGATACAACGTCCAACAGCTTTGTGCGCCAGGTAATGGGGAGGCTGGGCTGAGAGGAGGGAGGTGGCTGGCTGATGGAGCCCAGTATTGGTGAGCTGGGTCTGAAGCTTTCTCCAGGCACCCTCCCCCATATCATTTGTCACCTGCCTGGAACCACCCATCACGCTGACACCCCTTGACCTCTCCTACATATACTGTCAGCTGCACCCACTCCCTCAGCCCCCGCCCAGTCCCCGCCTAGCCCCTCCCCCAGCACCAGGCACCAACCCCTGTAGCCTGCCTGCGTCATCTCATTCAGGGACAGCCTGGCCTGCCTCCTTCTAGCTTGCTTCGGGCTGTCACCCACTCCCCCTGCCGGCTGTCTGCTTCCATGTCCTCCCCCAGTTTCTGTAACTGCGTGGGGTAGAGGCAAGTCCTAAGAAATGAGGAGCCAGGACATGAGTCCCTGGAGCCCTGGTTAGGTGTGGGTCAGAGGAATGCCTTCCTCACATCCAGATATGACTGTTCTTTAATATGCAGAGAGAAAGTGTGTGGAGGAAGGTGGGGTATTGGCAAGAGGGAGTTGATTTTAGAAAGGACTTTATCCCAGCACCCCTGACTGAAAGCAAGGTCACTGGATAGCTTTCTGGGTTCTTCTGTACTCAGGAAGATGCCATTCTCATCTCTGTTCTAATTCTCAACCCCAGGCCATCTCAGGCTCAGGGAGAAACATGTGGTTGCTATGGCTACGGAGCATCTCAACAAAGCCTGGTACCCAAAAAAGGCGAGAGGAACTTGGGATCAGGCAAGGAAAAGGAGTACATTGAAGAGAAAATGGGCAGGGCATATGAGGGCAGAAGATAGTTGGGAGCAAAGGCCCTGTGGAGGTCAAGCCCCTCCTTGGCCAGTAGAGAGAGGATGGTACCAGGCAGATCCACCACAGATTGGAGGGAGGCCCTTCGTTTTGATTCCTATTTCCACAGCGCTTGGCACATGTGAGCCCAGGAAAGGGCCCTTCATCCTAGCGTCTCCTAAGTATATAAATAGGAAGTCCTTTCTTCAGTCTCTCCCTCATCCCTCCTGTTGCAGGGCTGTGCTAGGAAGAATACTGTGCTTTTTGTAACCCCTCTTGACAGAAAAAGGCCTTGGTTCCCTCAGTGTTTGGCAACCCAGGGTGTCAGACCCCAACCTCTAATCCTTGCTCCTCTCAGCTCCCTAGCTCTGACCCCCAGTAGGTGGCAGGGAGTGTGTGTGTGGGGGGGCAGTCCTTGCCACATCTCTGAGCTAAATATACCCTAGCAGTTTGCACATGTAGCAACTCTGCTTGTAACTTGAGCCCCCTGGGGGAACGGGCAGTTTGGGCCACCTCTTAGGCCAGCAGGGCCAGGCACTGAGGGTGCTGTGATGGAGGCGCCCAGCCGGACCCTCGTGGTGAGCTGGGGATGGGGGGCGGGGTGGGAGTAGCCCCTAATGAAAGCTTGTGAGAGGGCTTCACTCCAGCCTGTCTCTTTGCCTCCGTGCTGTTTCCCTGTCTCCCGCCATTCCTGATGTGTCCGTGTGCATGCATGTGTGTGAGTGTGTGTTCATGTGTGTATTGGGTCAGTAAGTACCTCTCTGTCACTCTGTCTCTGGGTCTGTTTCTCTGGCCTCTGTGCATCTGTTTTCCTGACTCGGGTGAACAGTGGTAGTTGAGCTGGTTTCCACTCTGTTTCCTTTATGTCTCTTTTCCAGGTTCTATTAGTGACTGCATCCCCCACCCCCAACCTATTCCTTCATGAGTCTCCATTTTCATGATTTGACTGGGAAAGGATGGACAACTGCACTAGCTAATGACTAGGGCCCTCTGGGGGAGGTGGGACTGGGTCTTCTCTCTTTCTCAGGTCCCCTCCATACCAAGCTAATGGGCATTTATGGCCAAGCGACCCTTTCACGTCTCAGGAAAAAACCTGCACATCTCTGCAGTCCTGTTTTTTCCCCATGTCACCTCCCACCCCTTGCAGCAACAGCACCACTGCAGTCACACAAATCCACACATCCTGGCTCCTGCCCGCACATGCTGCACACCCTCAGGGACACTGACCCCTAGGGAGCCCCCCCTCTATGCACTCATGTGTACCTGTCTGCACTGAGTCATGACATCCAGCACATACTATAGAACACACCCTCCTAAACAGACTTGAAGTTGCATATCCAAGCACACCCATGAGTAAGTGTGTTCATTCACACTGCGAGTCTGGACAGGCTGCTTGTGTCTTACACGTGTGCCTGCATCACTGAAGGAGTTATGCTCTGGGATGGTCAATGTGGTCAAGACCAGCTTCCTGGCACACCTCGACTTCTGAGCCAGCATTAACCCTGGCGTTAAGGAAAGGCTGCCCCGTGTTCTGCTCTTAACTTGACTCTTCTGCCTGTACCACCTCAGGAAACTTGGACTCTCTTTTGTATCTTATGAGAGCCTGAGGGTTGGGGCTCCCCTGATTCTGCCAGGGAGGTAGGATTCTGTCTTCCCTCACCCTTGAGCACAAGGTAGCAGAATTTTGGCTCCATCATGCCGAGCAGGCTGCCCACTGCCGACAGTGCAGAAAGCTCAGGCCTACGCTGGTGGCTATAGTCCCTGGAAGGACCCACAGCTTCTCTCAGCTGGTGCTGAGGGTAGGGGAGAGAATGAGGAGCAGGGAGGGGAGAATCGTCCCCTGGCACTCCTCTACTGCGCTTTGTCCCTATCAGGTTCCCACCCCTCCCTGGGCCCCAAGCAGCTGTCCTTGGACCTGCCTTAACCCCTGGCTTGCTGCTCTCACCCTTCCTAGGGCCACACCTTCCCCATGGGCCTGCAAACCTCAGTCCCTGGTTCCTCCCATCTAATACCACCTTCTCCTAGCCCCGTAGCATCATGCTGCACTGCCTGGGGCTTGAGACATCCATGATGGGTGGCACCTCCATGCCTTCTGAGGCCCAGGAGCTGGGGAGGCAGTCAGCCTTGAGCTGGCCTTATCTGTTTTCAGGGCTCAGCAGAGTCCTACACCAGCCGTCCATCGGACTCTGACGTGTCTCTGGAAGAGGACCGGGAAGCCTTAAGGAAGGAAGCAGAGCGCCAGGCATTAGCCCAGCTTGAGAAAGCCAAGGTGAGAAAGAAGGGAGGAGCTGTGCTATCCTACTTCGCCCATCCCCAGGCTTTAGAGCAGCCTAGACAGACCTAGGGTCAAATCTTGGCCCAGCTCCTTCCCAGCTGGAATACCTCTGGGCCTCAATGTGCCTTTGTCTCTCACCTGTAAAATGTGGGCTACAATACCTGCTTCCTTTTACAGTAAATGTGTCTAATACTGTTTTCACGCATAATAGGAGCTTGAGGGGTGCTAAAAATTACACTTCTTTCTGGAGTCAAACTTCCTGGGCTGCTCTTACTAGATGTGTGATCTTAGGCAAGTCACTTAACCTTTCTGAACTTTAGTTTCCTCATTAATTAAAATGAAGATAATAATACTTTATAGGATTTTTGTGATACATAAATGAGATAATGCATGTGAAACATGTAACACAGTACCTGGCACAATAAATAGTAGCCTATTATTCCTTTTGGGTGTCATTCTGGGCTCCCCAACCCCTACTACTTATCACTCCCCAGTGCTGCCCCTCCACCCTTAGAGGGCTGAGTTCTATTTTTTGCTTTCTTTTTAATTGAGAAATTTAACATATATAAACTGCATAAACCATTCAGTGTACCTTTTAATGAACAATTTATAAAACAAACCTCCATGTAATTGCCACCCCAGTCAGGAAGTTGTACAATTTTATATTATGGTTTAACCCTCTGGTTGTCATCCTCCCTGTGCACCTCCTTTAGACCAAGCCGGTGGCATTTGCTGTTCGGACAAATGTCGGCTACAACCCGTCTCCAGGGGATGAGGTGCCTGTGCAGGGAGTGGCCATCACCTTCGAGCCCAAGGACTTCCTGCACATCAAAGAGGTGGAGAGAACACTTGGCATTTGGAGGGAGGTCAGGGTAGTGGGTGCCAGGAAAGGGGCATTCGGAGATATAGTGGAAAAAGATTTCTGAGCCAAGCAGAGCTGGGCTGAGTCTGCTGTGTGACCTTAGACAAATCTCTCTACCTCTCTGAGCCTCTAATTTTTCACTGGTGAAATGGGGTGGTAATGCCTAGGTCGCAAGGTTGTTGGGCGGGATTGTGATGAGGCCTGTAAGTGGAGTGGCAGTTGCCAGGCACATGTAGGTATTAGTCCCCTTTGCAGGGCAAGGTGGACACGTGGGGAGAAAAGACTCAGAACAGGGATGTGCTGGGGGTGGGGTGATCCATGGCCTAAGAGGATGCTGGTCCTGGAGTTGTTCTGAAAACTGGGGCTATACTCAGAGGATGGAGCAAGGGGTGGGGCTCTTTGAGGGTTCCACCACCTGGGCAGGGTAGGCAATTCCAGGAGTAGTTTCCCCATAGGGTGGCTGTTGGCTTGCCTCTCCAATCTCCCTCTTGGTCTCTCCCACCCCACCTGCTGTTGTTTGCAGAAATACAATAATGACTGGTGGATCGGGCGACTGGTGAAGGAGGGCTGTGAGGTTGGCTTCATCCCTAGCCCTGTCAAACTGGACAGCCTGCGTCTGCTGCAGGAGCAGAAACTGCGTCAGAACCGCCTCAGCTCCAGGTGTCTGGCTGGGGGCGGGGCACTGCCAACCCTGGGAGAGGCCATACAGCCAGGACTAGGCCTCAGGGGTTGACTCATTTCCCTGAGGGCACAGAGCTGCCTGTGGCATCAGCGGTGGGGCTGGAGAATCTTGGGGGTAGGGCAGTATGTAAGGGAACGAGATTCCCCCACCCTCACACCCACCCCTTTGCTCATAGCTCCATTTGCTTCTCTGCCCACACAGCAAATCAGGTGACAACTCCAGCTCCAGTCTGGGAGATGTGGTGACTGGCACCCGCCGCCCCACGCCCCCTGCCAGTGGTAAGAGCTGCCACCTCCCCAGGGAGTTAGGGGGAGTTTTGGGTGGGGTGGTCTCCCCACTGCCTTTCCCCTCTTTCCCCTGCAGTAGGGGGCACCCCAGTCCTGAGTCCTCCACACACATCCAGTGGTCCCCTTTACATGAAGAGTAGGATACCCCACAAGCTGGGCCCATCAGCGCCCATCCTCTCATGTCTCTCCTCTCCCATTTCTTTGGGAGCTCCATCTCTCTGCCTGACTCCCCCCCTCCCCCATTCATTTCTCCCAGCCCTGTTCCATTCACCTCTTCTTCTTTCTTTTTTCCCCACCCCCTCCCTGCGTTCTGTCTTTGTGTCTCCATGTCCATCTCACTCCTCCCCACCTCGACTCCCTCCTCCCTCTCTCCTGACTCCACGGTCCAGGTAACGAAATGACTAACTTAGCCTTTGAACTAGATCCCCTAGAGTTAGAGGACGAGGAGGCGGAGCTTGGGGAGCATGGCGGCTCTGCCAAGACTAGTGTTAGCAGTGTCACCACCCCGCCACCCCATGGCAAGCGCATCCCCTTCTTCAAGAAGGTAATTCTTGCTGAGTTCTTACAAGAGGGGAGGGGGTCAGGGCCCAGGCCTTTGGCAGGGGAGGGGGCTGGAGTCGATTCAGATGTGGGAGCAGCCTGACTCTGTGGGGAATTGGGGCTTCTTGCCAAGGAGGCGAGAGGGGTGGGATGGCGCAGAGGACAGACAGATCTATCTCCACACACAACCCTACCCCGGCCCCCTCTGCAGGAAGGGATAGTTCTTGTAATTGAAGCGCCCCTTCCCTTGGAAGCTGCCCCACTCCCACCAGAAGTAGGGTCTGGTGGTGATGAACTGTGACCTTTCCTCTCACTACCAGTGGGATATTCCATGTTTGCTGCCCACCCCCGAATGTGAAGGGGGAGTGGAACAGTGACCCTTCTTTGCCCTTTTCAGACTCCATGGGTCTAGAGTGGGCATGTGGGAGTCTACTGGCTACAGAGCAGGACCAGTTAAGGGAACTCTTAAAATGGGGAGATTGGCTTGTGCTGGGGGCAAGAGGTGGGCACCAAATTAGGGGCTGTCACTCTTCCCAGCTTTTCCAAGACCCAGAAAGGGGTCTTGGTATGTTTGAATATTCTCAAGCCCACTGGACTGACTGACAGTCCACTCCCAGCCCTGACCCGGGGCCTTCTTTGGCTCCCCCTGGCATGGGGTCCCGTCACCTCTCTCTGGCTCTGTCTGTCACTAACACGCATGCCCTGTTATCTCTCCTCGTCTGCCCGCTCTCCCTCCCTCCCTCTCTTGTCCTGGCTCCTTCCTTGCCCTCTGCCCCTGCCTGGGTACCCTCCCTTCTCTCCCCACCCTTCCCCCTCTTGGCAATCTCTGGACCCAGCCAAACAGAAGCAGAAGTCGGTGAGTATTACAGCTTTCTGTGTCCCCCTCCGCACCCCCTGGGATGAGCTAGGGGGAATCTTCTAACACCCATTCCCATATCTACCCCATTTCCCCCACCCTTCCTGGTTCTCCCTGGCCATCCCTCCCCACCCTCACCCTGATCCCCACATCTGGGCTCTGGGACCAAGGGGACAAAAGGATGCATGGGGGAGCCTGGAGGCTGGGGGAAAGGGGCTAATGCCATCTCCACTCTGGGGTTTCCCCTCCCTGCTTCCCCTCCAGACAGAGCATGTACCCCCCTATGACGTGGTGCCTTCCATGAGGCCCATCATCCTGGTGGGACCGTCGCTCAAGGGCTATGAGGTAGGAGCCTATAGAGGGGAGTGGACCCAGAGGGGCCCAGACCTTCAGAGAGACTCCAGAGGTTCAGACACCAGAGAGATTCCTTCAAAGGGCCCAGGTTCCTGGGTATCCTCCCCAGAGGGCTACAGACCTTCAGAGAAATTTCCCAGAGGGCCCCAACCCATAGGGAGACCTCAGAGGACCCAGTTCCTCCCCCCAAAATCCCCAGAAAAGTCCTCCCAGAGGTACCACCTAGAAGGACCTTTGGAATCTGAGAGCTCCTTGGAGGCTCCTCAGACTCAGAAGAACCCCCCTACCCCCAAGGTCCCATTCATCTCAGAAATTAAAGAAAAAATTGGAACGTGAGGCTGTATATACCCAGCAACCCACCCTTGCTGAATGGCTTTAAACGCCTGACTTCTGCTCCCACCCCAATCCCCACCTTTAGGTTACGGACATGATGCAGAAAGCTTTGTTCGACTTCTTAAAGCATCGGTTTGACGGCAGGTAAGACCTTGGGAGCTAGCTTCTCACTCCCACTGTGTTCCTTTGCTGCTAGGGATGGGCAAGATGGCTTGAATGATAATTTTGGGACTCTTGGACTGAGGGAAACGAGGCAGGCCTGGAGCCTGGGGAGTGGGCAGGGCAGTCTAGCCCACCTGACCCCTAACTCCCTTTGCCCCATCCCCCAGGATCTCCATCACTCGTGTGACAGCAGACATTTCCCTGGCTAAGCGCTCAGTCCTCAACAACCCCAGCAAACACATCATCATTGAGCGCTCCAACACACGCTCCAGCCTGGGTGAGTCTACCCCTCAATCGCCCTCTCTGGAGCCAGATGTGGGAGGGGAGGAAAGTGGGGGAGCATCTCCAGAAGTGTTCTATCCACCCACTGCCTCTTGGGGGGGCTCCCTTACATCCCCCCTTCTCCATGACTCCATGTCCTCCCAGCTGAGGTTCAGAGCGAGATTGAGCGAATCTTCGAGCTGGCCCGGACCCTTCAGTTGGTTGCTCTGGACGCCGACACCATCAACCACCCGGCCCAGCTCTCCAAGACCTCACTGGCCCCCATCATTGTTTACATCAAGATCACCTCTCCCAAGGTGAGTGCAGAAGTCTGACCCTAGAGGGGACAGGAACGCTCAGGAGTCCGGCTGCCCATTTAAATCCCAGCTACTGCTTACTAATTATGTGACTTAAGTGCCCCAGCCTTACTTTCCTTCTCTGTAAAACTCTATCACATGGATATTGTGATGAGTCAACCTAATGTGAGTACTTAGTACTTAGCAAAGGGTCTGATATAATGTGCCTCATCATGTGTTAGCTATTAATATGTAAATATTAAGTGTCATGAAGGCCAGTCCCCTATCTCTGCTCTGGTTGACCTCCCATCCTTGATCCAGAAAACTGAAAGAATTCAGTGCTTATGGTCCCAGGTGTCACTCAGCTACTTTGACAGTTGGGAGGTTTTTTCTGTCTTGATTTCAGCCCTTTTTGCTGCACTGTCCTCGTGTGGACCTTGATAGAGATGAAATCCGTAGGAAGGCTGATTTGCTCCTTTGTCATATTGTAGCTCCGTTAGTTTTCCCTCCTAGATGTTAATGGGGGAGGAACATAGAGGCGAGTGTAAGTGAAGAAGTGGGGGTTTGAGACACATGGAGGGCAAGTGTGGGTGAAGGATTTGAAGTTAGAAGACAGCATGGGGTTCAAATCCTAGCTCTGGTTGGCTTATTAATTTATTAGCTTTTTTTTTGTTTTTTTGGTTGTTATTTTTTATTGAAATTGAGGCGTTTAACCCTCGATTTCTTCACCTACGGAATGGAGATTATAATCCCTCCCTTACGTTATTGTTGAGAGGATTTGAGGTAATGATGTCAAGAGCCCAGAGTTCATGATGGCATCCAGGGGTGGTAACAGTTATTACCGCACGATAGCACCCTGTGAGCTGAGCATCCAGTTACTTAACCTTAACTTTTCTGATTCCTAAGTTTCTGATGAGCATAAAAGGGATGGTAGGGTCTCGGTACTTCCTGGGGTGGCTAGAGGATCCAATAAAATAATGGATGCAAAAACATTGTGATCTAGAAAGTGACAGGCACATCCATTTCCCCCATGGATGAGCACTGGCTGAGGTTAATGGTGGGGACTCTTTGAGAGTCCAGACTGCCTGGGCTTATGTCCCAGTGCTGCCACTTACCAGCTCATTCTCCTTTGGCAAGTCACCTAACATCTCTATGCCTCGGTTTCCTCGTCTGTAAAATAGGGATCCTCAAATGGTGGTTTTGAAGATTAAATAAATGGATCAACCATGCGAAGTGGCTGCTACCTACTAAGCACTGTATCTATACTATTTTTTAAAAGATTTTTTTTTTTTTACAGAAGAGTTGCAAAAATAGTTCAAAGAACTCTTTACCCTTGGATGCTCTTCACTCTGATTTGCTGATTTTTTTAATATATGTTTATTGATTTCAGAGAGAGGAAGGGAAAGGGAGAGAAACATCATTAATCAATGGCCTCCTGCATGCCCCCTGCTGGGGACCGAGCCCGCAACCCAGCATGTGCCCAGACCAGAATCGAACCGTGATTCGATTTTTTAACAGCTAATTTTTTAACAGCTTTATTGAGATTTAACTCACATACCAGTCAATTCAGCCATTTAAAGTATACAATTCAATTTTTTCAGATTCACTAATTTTGAATATTTTGCCACATTTACTTTATGTATGTATATATTACGTACACATAAGCATTTGAGAGTAAGTTGTAGATATTGTATGCCTTTTTCCCTAAATACTTCAACATGTATGTTGTTGTTTTTTTAAGTTTTTATTGATTTTAGAGAGAGAGGAAGGGAGAGAGAGATAGAAACATTGATTGGCTGCCTCCTGCACGCCCCCCCACTGGGGATCAAGCCTGCAACCTGGGCATGTGCCCTCACCAGGAATCGAACCAGTGACCTCTTGATGTATGGTTTGATGCTCAACCACTGAGCCATGCTGGCTGGGCAACATGTATTTCTTAAGAACAAGGACATTAACCACAGTATAACTGTCAAATTCACAAGTGCTATCTAACATGCAGCCCAGCCCGGCTGGGCGTGGCTCAGTGGTTGAGCGTCGACCTAGGATCCAGGCGATTGGGGTTCGATTCCTGGTCAGGGCACATGCCCGGGTTGCAGGCTCCATCCCCAGTCGGGGGTGTGCAGGAGGCAGCTGGTCAATGACTATCTCATCACTGATGTTTCTGTCTCTCCTTCTCCCTCTCCTTTCCTTTCTCTGAAATCAATAAAGATATATTTAAAAAAATAATAAAATGCAGCCCATCTTCAGTTTTCACCAGTTTTCCCAATAATGCCCTTTATGGCAATTTCCCCCTCAACCCAGGATCATGCGTTGCATAGCTTTTACATCTCTTTAGTATTCTTTAAGCTGGAACAATTCCTCCACCTTCCTTGGGTTTTCATGACACTGACATTTTTGAAGAGTACATATCACTAATTTTGTAGAATGTTCCTTATTGTGGGTTTCTCTGATGTTTTCCTTATGACTTGATTTAGGTTTTACATTTTGGGTTGGAATATCACCAAAGCCATGTGTCCTTCTGAGTGCATTGCTTCAGGAGGCATATGATGTTGGCTTGTTGCATCATTGGTTAATAATAGTAGTGGCCACCTAATGGGATTATTGTTGGGACTAAATGAATTGATCATGTAAAAAGTACCAAATAGTGCCAGTGCATAGCAAGTGACCCATAGCATGGCTGTTAACATGGAGGGAAAGTTGGCCTGGACAATGAAGCCTGTGAAGAAGGTTAGAGGGGCTGGATTGTCTGCTCTTCATACAGCCACTGTTAGGAGAACTTCCCAGGACATGTCGGCATGAGACCCAGGAGAGAGCCTGAGCATTGTGTAGGATAGATACAGAGCTGATGAGATGATTTCTAAAGAGGTGGCCAGGGCTAAGAGGCATTAAACATCCCCCAGCCATGACACTGGCTCTCCCCACTAGCTTCAACCAGGACCTGCCTCTCTGACTTGGTGCATTGTAGAGGTCTCTCTAGCTCCTCTTCTCCCCCCAAACCAGGTACTTCAGAGGCTCATCAAGTCTCGAGGGAAGTCTCAGTCCAAACACCTCAATGTGCAAATAGCGGCCTCGGAGAAGCTGGCGCAGTGTCCTCCTGTGAGTGCTCAGACCCAGGGGAAGGGGGGAACATTTGGATTCTGGTTTACTCTGGCCTGCATGGGAGACAGAGTGACCAGGAATATCTAGGCTGGGTCCATAGGTGCAGACTGGTCTTCCGGGAAGGAGTGCTGGGCAGGCAGTCAGAGACTGGCTTCAAGCCCCAGAAGTACCACTTCTCTGTGGGGAGACTAAGCCTTGGTTGCCTTAAATCTAGAATGAGGGAGTTGAACTATGTGGGTGCCAAGATCTTCTATAGTTCTGCCAATGCATATATCTGAGAGCTCTCCTCTTTCTGGACATCCAGAAGTCTGTTTTTAACTTTGTCCTTCAACCCCTTGACTCTCCAACCACTGTGCCCAGGCCACACCCTCACCCCCTAGGTCATGCCTGGCTCATCCTAGACCTGCCTCTAACCCCACCTCCACAGGAAATGTTTGACATCATCCTGGACGAGAACCAGTTGGAGGATGCCTGCGAGCACTTGGCTGAATACTTGGAAGCCTATTGGAAGGCCACACACCCGCCCAGCAGCACTCCACCTAACCCACTGCTGAACCGCACCATGGCTAGTGCAGCCCTGGCTGCCAGCCCTGCCCCTGTCTCCAACCTCCAGGTACAGGTGCTCACCTCACTCAGGAGAAATCTCAGCTTCTGGGGTGGGCTGGAAGCCTCACAGCAGGCCAGGGAAGTGCCCCAGCTGCAGGAACACGCCATGTAGGTTGCTCCCCTCTACCCCCCAATCTCCCCTCCTGCCCATGGCCCGGAACTGGAGCATAGGGAATGTGGGAAAGGAAGAAAAGAGCTTTATTTTGTAAAAAAATGTGGTGAGCAGCAGTTTTCGGTGTCTGTGGTTTTTGGTGGGGTTGGGGCTGACTGGTGGTGCTCCTTGAGCCTGGTCCCATAGGACTACATCTGCTGCCTTGGGGGCTTTTGGGTATGAGGCCTGACTGGGGGCCCTGTAAGACAAGTCACTAGGAAGAAAACATGGGGAAGACTGATAGATTCATTTACTGGACTCCATACCCATTTTAGACCCAGTAGTGGTCACAGCATTGTAAACCCAACAGAGCAGGGAATCCCACAGAGCAGAGGCCTTTAAACCCAGAGAGACTGTCCCCTCCCCTAGAGCCCAAACCACAGGAGGCCCCTCAGAAGGGATCTAGAATATATCATCTTCTGTGACTGATGCTGAGCCTTCCATTCTTCTCCCAGTTAAATGAGTTCCAGGAAAGGCTCTCTTGTGGGTGCCCTGCCCTGCCTCTCGTGGGAGCCATGGCCCACCTCTGAGATCCCATCAAGTATTTGATTTTCTATTAGAGCCAGAAAAAAAAAAACCATTCTAGACCATTGCTTTTCAGATTTGTTCACTGAATCTTATGTGGAAGCTCAGTATATAGATAAGGCATCCTTGCTCTGCTCAGAGGGAGCTAGTGGCTTGGTTTCCACTTCACCTCCATGGGCACCTCTGAAGCACTCTGTGCCCTCCCTACTCCATCCCAGATCTCTGGGGAACAGTTTGGAAACTGCTGCTCTAATCTTCATCACACACCACAGAGAAACTGGGCCACAGGAAGGGGATTCATTTGCTTAGGGTCACACAACTTAAAGGGGCGGGACTAGAACCCAGGCCTCTCTGCACCCACCCAACAGTCTCTTTAATGGAAGTGGCCATCAGGTCATGTGGCATTTGCAGCTGAGGACATTGGGCCACCTTATCATCTCCTGAGGGGATAGAGACCCATCAATCTTACCTGTCCTGCTGCTTTGAGTCTTTGCTGGGGGCAGAGGAGGGATTCCATCATTTGACTAGGGGCAGGGAGTGTGGGGTTCTAGAAGCCTCTGATTAAGGTCTGGTTTGGGCTGAAGGAGCTGGGGTTAGTGAGCTCGAGCTGAAATCCCTTTAGTATATTTAGAAAACTGGGGCAATGACTAACCCAATCAACCACTAACCAGTGGCAGTACTAATGAGCTGTTGATGATTTACCCCAAGACAGCATTAATGACGTGCGTTGAGGAATCAATGACTAAATTGTTCATGGGCTCTGTACCACAGTTACTGAGAGAGCTCCCATCTTTTCAGCCTTAGGAAGGTTGGGCGCCCCCTGTCCTAACAAAGGAGCAAATGCCTGAGATCTATCTGGCTGGGCTCCAGAGCCCTTTGCGGGGCCTTATCCCCTGGAGCCAGCCCTCTCCTCCCTCTGCCAGGCTGGTGCCTTGGTGCCATCACTAACCTGCCTTGCTTTGTTGTGTTTCTCTCACCCCTGCCTGATCTGCATGGTATGTGCCGTCTGTCTGCTAACCAGGGACCCTACCTTGCTTCCGGGGACCAGTCGCTGGAACGGGCCACCGGGGAGCACGCCAGTGTGCAGGAGTACCCGGGGGAGCTGGGCCAACCCCCAGGCCTTTACCCCAGCAGCCACCCACCAGGCCGGGTTGGCACCGTGCGGGCACTATCCCGCCAAGACACGTTTGATGCCGACACCTCTGGCAACCGCAATTCTGCCTACACGGAGCTGGGAGATTCATGTGTGGACATGGAGACTGACCCCTCGGAGGGGCCAGGGCTTGGAGACCCTGCCGGGGGCAGCACCCCACCAGCTCGTCAGGGATCCTGGGAAGATGAGGAAGAAGACTATGAAGAGGAGCTGACTGACAACCGGAATCGGGGCCGGAATAAGGCCCGCTACTGTGCGGAGGGCGGGGGACCAGTGCTGGGACGCAACAAGAACGAGCTGGAGGGCTGGGGACGCGGTGTTTACATCCGCTGAGAGGCAGGGGCCCCGCTGTGGGAGGCAGGGCTCAGGCCAGGGGAAGGGAGGTACGGCTGGCTCACCACAGAGGTGTATCTTGCCTCCAGGGGGCGCTGCCTCCTTTCAGATGCCTTTGCTCAATGTTTGGGGGTTTCTTTGGTGGTAGCATCCAGCTCCTGGGAGTCCCTTAAGCCCCAGCGGTAGGTTTTTACCTACGGTGGATGAATGGGGGATGCCCACCTTTCTGCAGTGTCCCCTTTTCCCCACCTCAGGGGGTCTCTCTCCCCTCTTCCAGAGAAAAGGTGCACTTCCTTAACTCTACTTGGGGCTCTAAATGAGCGTCCTAAATGGGGTGGCCCTTTTTCCAACCTGGAGTTTTTGGGAAGGGTAGGGGGCTTTTCCTGGAGAGAGAGACCACAGACTTTCCAATGAGGATTCTCTTCCCTAACTCCAGATCCAGGGTCCCTCATGCCCAACCCTCCCTCTGCATTCCCCCTTACCCCCCCCCCCCAGCTTTCTGGCAGCATTGTCTGGTAGGAGAAAGCTACAGGATGGAAGCCCCTTGGGGAGGAGTCTGGGTAGAAACTGATGGGCATCAGATGCAGTGCCCTCTGCCTGCCCAGGACGTAACCCCGAGGAGTGGGCAATTGGAGATGCTGCTACCCTTCCCCCACCTCCATGCCTCAGCCTTCACCTGCCCCAGGAATGAGCTTTGCCTACAACATCCTTTGCCTGCTGCCATCAGAAGAGGGGCCCTCCACATCCCTGTGTCACCTGGGTGTGGAGCTCATGGAACATTTGGTCCGCCTCATTTTGAAACCAAAAACTGCTCATTCATTCTCACCCTGAAACCCCAGGAGAGGCCCTTTGGGTTGGTGCCCAAGAAATGATCACCACCCCAGGGGTTGTCTTGGGACCATGGATCTCCCCTGGGGGGCTTGGCTGCTGCTGCTGCTCTGTATTTGTCTCCTGTGATCCTGTTCTTTACCTATGTCCACTCCATTCCTCCCAGGAGAGGCCTTCATACCCCCTCTGACCTGGAGTGTCCCTCTGCCTAGCATTCCCCAGCCCAGCAGCCCTGCCCCTCCCCAGCCTCCCAGCTGGGCCAGGGAGAGCCGATTGTGCCAACGAGGACTGGGCCTTGCCCGGCTGCCCACCTCAGGGATGGGCACCTCATGCCTGTCTCGCCACCTCCTGTGCCAATGTTGTCCCACCCCCCACCTGGGGGTGGGGTGCAGCTTCCACTTACTGGTTAGAAGAGACCACTGCCCAACCTTACCCCCTCCTGTCTGGTATCATGTGCCCCCATCTGTCTGTCTGTCTTTACTCCCCTAGGAGAAGTATTTTGCCACATATAAAACCGCCATCCTGTCCTTTGCGGCAGCCTCCCAAGCCTGCTTTGTTTCCACCACACGGCTGCCGGCCTAGGCATGCAGGAGCTGCTGACATGCAGGGGGATGGAAGGGGTAGGTGCAGGAAGAAGCTGTGCCTAGAGTTGTTTACTCCACAGGAGATGGGGCTCTGTTTTGTGGCTCACTGATGCATTACATTCAAGCCTGACAGGGGCTATGTGGACAGTCTCAGTCCCCACTCAGCCCCAAACCCCACCCCTAACCCATCTCCCCATAAGTAGAGCCAGGGAAATGGGAAGCTGAGGCGGAGAAATGGGATATCATGGGTGTTGTTCAGTGGGCGAGATCCAGACCTATTGGCACAATGTCTTAAAGGCTTGTGTTTGTTTTTCTGCTCCTGTGGCCTCAGCTGCTCTCTAAGAGGAAGGGACCAAGTTTCCAACTTTCTCCACTAAAGCCCCCACAGCTACCCCCTTCCCAGCCTCTGCTAATCAGCCTTTGGGGAGAGGGCAGAGAGAAGGGGGATTTCCCCAGTCCCAGCTTCAGAGAAAGATAGCCAGCAGGTGACTGCCAGTTCCTGCCATCAGCTGGCAGGATGTGAGCTTCTGAAGGTCACCTGTATCCTGTCTCATGGCACCTGGTTCTTGATTTTGGGGTGGTGGTGGACCTGAAGAACTAGAGCTCCTGGGTCTTGAACCTGAGTGCTCCTCTATGCTGTGTGTGGTTGTGTGTGTGTGTACAGAGGGCAACACATCCAGACCCCTCCAGATGAGGGGTTAGTGAACCCAAGGAAAGAGGAACGGGGCAGTCCCGCAGATCAAGTGGCTGGCCCAGTGTCCTTGGGGAGTTGATGGCAAAGCTAGCACTGCTGGGACTGGAGTCTGGTGTCTGCCCCCCCAAATGTAGTGTTCTTTGCACTGCCTTTCAATGCAATCCATTCCCATGCTTATTCATTGAACAGACATTTGCTGAGCACCTACCAGGCACAAATCTAAATAGGAGCCACAGGAAATTCAGGACACCACAATGAGTTCTCTGATGCCAGAAGCACTGGGTTCTGGGGGAACCTGGAAGAGGGATTACTCCCTAAACCCGAGGAGACCAGGAGAAGCTTCCTGGAGGAAGTAAGGCTTGAGCAGAGACTAGAAGCAGAGAAGTGGGGAAAATGTTGAAGGCAGAGGAAGGTGACACACAGGACATGCTCTTGGACTTCACTAGCAAAGCATGCTCTCAAGGTAGTGGTCAGAGAAGGGTCGGCAGGAGCAGGTCACCGTGGGCCTTGAGCCATGTTAAGGGGTTTGGGCTTTGTCCTGAAGCTGGTGTGCAGAAATCTAAGGTGTGTAAGCAGCGATGGCAAATTTGTCTTGGTTGCAGTTTGGAGCATAGATCTGAAGATCTAGCCTGGAAACCTGCAATACTCCAGGTGAGAAATGAGAATGGCCTGCATTAGGGCTCAGCAGTGGAATGGGAAAGGAGGCTATGGCTGTCAGAGATATCTAGCACTTAGACTGGAGAGTTCTTGAGCAATAGGTGGCCAGTGAGAGAAGGAGATGTCTGGGGTGACTGTAGGTTACAGAGAGAAAGCAGGTTAAAGGCAGAAACAATGTCTAGCTTTGGACAAGGTGGGTTTATGGTGCTGGGGGAGGACATCCAAGAGGAAAAGAGAAGACAGCTGACTGCTTGGTCATCCTACATGGAGCCTGATATTTCAAATCAAGGCAGGGATTATTAACTACCATTTACAGATAAAGCTTAGAGGGGTTAAGCAAATTGTCCATAGTTACACGGCCATGGAACAAGAACTTGGACTCAGATCTTTGAATTTCAAGTTCTGTGGTGTCCATGGTACTCAAGTCTAGGGTTAATTCCCCTGCCCCAGAATGGCCCAGCTTCTGTGAGGGGAGGGGTTTGGGGAGGAGGAAGCAGGTGTCTGAATGTTTTTGTCTCCTCACCATGTGCCTTCTGCCTGAAATTGCATTTGCTCAGAACTTACAGGCAGGGGCACCTCTAGGTGGCTTGGAGATACTGAGAGAAGAGAGAGATTCTTGTCTCTTGGTAACCACAAACCCTCAACCGACACAGCACGCTGGCAGTTGTCAACATGTGAAGACGTCAACAACTATGTAGTTGACTCGGACTAGGCCCACCACCAAAGCCACCTCAGGGGCTCAGGAACTGAGGCGCTGGGAACCTCCTACCTGACTAGCTGCTTCTGGCTTTGCAGTAGGTTCTGAACCAGAGTAGTCCTAGGTGTGACTGAAGGTTCCCACCAATAGAAAATAAAATGAGCTGAGCTGGGCCACCACAGCCCAGAAGCGAGGGGGTGCTTTAGTCTAATACTCTAGAGAATAAAGTCTTGTCTTCGCTCCAGTGATCACATCCTCAGAGAAGTGTGCCTTGGCGCCCTTCTAAATCAGGCCATCCCAGGGTTTTTTGTTTGTTTTAGTGTTTTTATTTTTGGTGTGTATATTTGTGTCCCCACTAGACAGAAAGCTCCATAAGACCCAGACTGGGTCTATTTTGTCTGCTTGGCATGTTTCCTAATTCCTGACTCATATTTGTCAAATGAATGAAATGCCCCTAAGATCCAGGCTCTGGGCCCCACAGCAAAGGCTTGGCTCTTGTCTGTTTACTGAATGTGCTCCAGCTAGCCAAATGTCACTTTCAATTCTGCAATTGGTGGTGGTGGTGGAGGGGGCAGGGTACACTAAGAGGCTCCTCCCCGCCTCCTACCCCCAGGAAACAGATGGTGAAAATGCTTAACACATTGCTGCTTCCCTCAGCACCCTTCTGTGCCCTCACCCTACTGCACCCCAGCCGCAGCCCAGCTCCTTTTCTAGGGCTGAAATGGAATCAGCCAGATGGGCTCCACTAGCCAATTCTTCCTTCTAACACTGCTACAAAGCTGGGTGGGATGAAAATTCTGTATTTAGTGAACTGTTTTCTCTCTTCACAAGCTTCCCAGTGTTCCTCAATGCTCTTCAACTTGTACTCACACTTTTTTTTTTTTTTTTTAATACTCCAAAAACACTTCTCAGGCTGTAGCCTAACTTACTGTACTTCAATCCAGTAGCAACACATTCCTACTGTGTGCCAGGCACTGGGAGAGGTGGCGAATGGGGGAGTACACAGGTAAACAAGGCATGAACCCTGCTCTCTAGGACTCACAGGTGATGGGAAGAAACAGGCATGCCACTCTGCAGTTTCAGTGTGGAGAGAAGCTCCATTTGGCTGGAGGACCAGGCCAGAACTTGGGAAGTAGGTGGCTTTTATGGCAGGCAGCTAATGGGACTCAGGAATCCTCCTTTCTGAAAAGGGGGAAGGAAATGCAGAAGCAAAAAGCACAGTTGGAAAGAGCTGTGCATGTGTGAGCAAGGACCAGTAGTGCAAACATGGGAGATAAACTGCAAAGCCAGACAGGGGCTGTTCATGGAGGCTCTTGAATTTCAGCTGAGGAGACTGATCTGAACCCAGTGGGCAATAGGGAACCATTGAAGGTTCATGAGCTGTGGAGTGACAGACTCTGAAAGGTTAAGAGGGCTGTGAGGAGGATGTCCTGGTAAGGGGAGACAGAGGCAGGGAGACCAGTTAGAGGGTCATTCCCTTAGTGAAGAGTGCACTAATGAGCAGTGGCAGTGGGGTGGAAGGAGCCAGCTCTCTCGTGTGATGGCTGGTGTGTCTCCTAACCACCCCTGCAACCTAAGGTTGGTTTGCCTTCCCCACTTCTCTTTTTGTTTTCTGTTTTTCCCCAGTTTAAGCAAAGAAGGAAATTCACAAACAACAACAAGCGGCCCCCCTTTCTGTTTCCTCCTCTGCTGGGTCTTAGAATCTGGAATCCCTCTGTTGAGTCTCTGGCTGAGAGACGTCTGTTTTGCTCCATCCCTGTCTTCAGATGCCTACCCTCTGGGATAGCTGTGCCTGAGCCATCGGTTTTTCTATAAATCATAGAGTAGGACTGATTTATTCCTAGAAATTGCCTATCACCAAGGGACCTGCAAAAGGAGGGATACCCTGCCCTGCCCCAAGGGAACTGACTCCGAGTGGGCCTACAAGACCCACACAAGTGAACAACGGGAGATCTGTTGAAGGTCAGAATATTCTCCCAGCTCAGAGAGGATCAATGAGCCCTGTCTACCCCACACAGCTGGTAGGTGCAGAAAGTGGATGGCCAAGGTTGTGCTTTAGCCTCATGCCCCAGACATGGCACTTGGAGAAGGGAGAGCTGGGATCTGGTCCTGAGAGTCTGTACTGAGTCTCCTGGATTCGCAGTGGGGGAGCAGTTCACCCAGAGAACTCTGGAGCTTTCTCAGGGTGAGGGAAAGGATGGAGTCTGAATCCCATTTTCCTTGCACCTCCAGGGCTCTGGACAGGCAGTCTGTTGTCATCCTGACGTCCATAGCCCCCACCCCCACCCCCAGGGTCAGTGTGCCAGGGAATTCCCAGTCCCCGCAGGAGACTCCGGAGGCTTCCGTGACCTCATAGACCTCGGCCGGCCCTCCCCCGGGGGCGGGGCTCCAAGTACCAGGGCTCAACCTGGGCCTCCGAGGGCGGGTCCTGCTCCCGCCTGGCCTGGGACGCGCCATGGGACAACTGACAGCCAAGTTGATGAGCATTTTCGGGAAACAGGGTAAGGGGCGCACAGGGTATCCAAGCGACCGCTTTGATCTGGCTTCCCCCCGGGGCTCCCAGGATTGGGGTCGTCGGGGCGGATGCGTTGGGGAGCCTAGGTCTGGGAGGGTCCTGCGTGGGCGCTCCTTGCCTCCTGCGCGGTCTCCTCTCCTTCCCACTCTCCTCCCGGGCCGCGGGCTTCGGTGCGCCCCGGGGTACGCCCCAGGCGCGGGGCTGGGCGAGCCTCCTTCCTCCGGGTAAACGCCGTAGGTTTCTCGCGATTGTCACTTCACGCTCGGCTCTTTCTCCAGACCCCTTCTTGGCAAGCCCTGAGCTTCCCGGACCCTTGGGACTCACTTTTCTGACAATGTGGCGCGAGGGAGGTGGGGCTCGGCTCGCACTTTCACTATTCGGGAGTGGCGCAGGTGTCCGGCCCGGTGGGAAAGAAACCTGTCCTGTTGGTTCTCTGTTCTTTCTTTTTTTTGGTGGGAAATGGGGGTGGGGGAAGCAGAAGTACCGTGGGAAAGGTCCCCCAGCCTGCTGGGAACACTTGTCTCCTTCGTGGGAGGCTTAGTGGGTCACACAGTCCCTTGGTCATCGCGTTTGACCCTGACCCTGCCCTTCCCCCCGGATGCCTCCAGAGCACAAGGTTATCATCGTGGGACTGGACAATGCAGGAAAGTCCACCATTCTCTACCAGTTGTAAGTGACACCCAGGGGTGGGAGGGAAGGGTTTGTGCTTTCTCACCAGACTGACAAACATTTGGATCAATCACCCGAGCCCTTACCTGGGTTCCCAGGAGGAGTGATGTGGGGAACGCTAGCAGATCGTCCTGGCATAGTGGCCCCTCACTCAGTTCAGTGGCCCCTCGGCCTGGCATTGGAATGCTGCTCGGTGTGGGCAACCCCACTGCGCCCGGCCATCCACCCCTGGCCCCTGCCAAACCCGGCTGCAGGCCGGGCTGGTGGGCAGGCAGGTTCTTCACGCCTCGCTGCTCTGCGCTAACCCCTAGAGGCGGGTCCCTTCTTTTTAACTCCTGCACTGCACCTTTGCGCCTTTCTGCTTCTGCAAACCCAAAAGGGGGGGCCAGTTTTGGGTCCGCTGGGCTCTGTAGCTCCTGGTCTGGCACATGTGCTGAGTCTGGCACATGTGCCGAGTAATTATTCATCAGAGTTTTTCCTCGAAATTCACTCCCTGGATGGTGTCTCTCCCGTTCTGGGGCCTCCAGAGTGTTTACTTAGGACAGATTTTCCCCTGAAAAAGTGACACATATAAATGGATTTTAAAAATTAGAAGAAAAGTCCAAACAGTGCAAGAGTATACACTGAAAAGTAAGTTTCTCTCTCACTCCTAACTCCCAGTTTTACTTCCCAGGCATATAAAAGGGTGTGTTTTTTATGTCCCTATAAACAGAGCACCTTTCCGATGGCCCTCACTTGTGTCTGTCTCATTTTTCCAATCCCTCGCTATTCAAAGTGTGGTCCACAGACCAGCAACATTGGCATCATCCGGAAGCTAGTTAGAAGTGCAAACGCTGGGCCCCAGCCCAGACCCACTGGATCAGAATCTGCATTTTAAGGAAACCCCCAGGTGATTCAACTGCATATTAAAGTTTGGGGAGATTGCTCTATTGAGTATCCTCTCTCTGGGGTCCAAGCCAGGGAAGGACTTGGTCTCATTCCTGTCTGCATTCCCCTGTGTTTGGCAGAGGCTGTCAACCTGGGCTGATTTGTTCTGAATTAGATTCAGCCTGACTTGAGAGCAGAGGGGTAGGAGGTCAGAGCTGGGAGTGGGCTGGGCTGAGCTCTTGGTACCCTCTTCTTCCTCCCCAGCCTGATGAATGAGGTGGTTCATACGTGTCCCACCATCGGTAGCAACGTGGAGGAGATTGTTCTGCGAAAGACCCACTTCCTCATGTGGGACATAGGGGGACAAGAGGCTCTGCGCTCCACCTGGAACACATACTACTCCAACACTGAGGTGAGGTGGGCACTGGGGCTGGAGGGGCTGTGTGATATTAGGCAGCTACTTAACCTCTCTGAGCCTTGGTTTCCCTACCTGTGAGATGGAGATCATAAATAATGACCCCCCTGAGTTGTTGTGAAAATTAAATAATAAAACAATAACTAATGCATGTATGTCAAATACTTATACAGCACAATGCCTGCTAATATTTTTTAATATTTCCTAGCAGCTTTGTCTGTTTACTGGCCACTTTTGTTTGATGCACTGAATGGGGTAGACCCATTGTCTCCAGGCGTTTTTACTTACTCACGCTGGAAGGGGTAGAATTCAGTGGTTTCATTCCTGGAATGAGACAGCCAAGTTCAGATTCCAGCACTGCCATTCATTAGTCATGTGACTGAGGGCAAGGTATGTCACCTTGCTGAACCTCAGTCTCCTCACTTGTAAAGGGGAACAATAATACAGTTGACCCTTGAACAACATGGGTTTGAACTGCCCGGATCCACTTATATGTGGCTTTTTTCAAAATATATACAGTCAGGGGTTTGCACTAATGGATTCAACCAACTGTGGATCAAAAACAGCATTTTCCATCCGCGGTTGGGAGTCCACAAATTCGGAGGGCCGACTGTATGCATTGTTCTATGCCATTTTATATAGGGGACTTGAGCATCCGTGGATTTTGGTATCCACAGAGGCCCTGGAACTAGTCCCCCACGATACCGGGGGAGGACTGAAATTTTGGGGGAGTCAAAAACTATACGTGGATTTTCAACTGTGTGGGAGCTGGTCACCCCTTTCCCTCACGCTGTTCAAGGGTCAACTGTAGTTTCAGTTCCAAAGGGCAGTGGTGAGGCCTAAATGGAGTCAAATGCCCAGGGCATAGCATAGCCTCTGGCATGAAATCTGAGCTTGTGTTGTGTATGCCCTGTGTCTGGTTGGAAAGGGAAATTAAAATGGGACAAAACTAAATAAATTTAAGAAAAAACAACAAAATGAGACCAGGGCAGTGAGATCTTGAGACTGGACAGTTTGTTTTCTGTGGGACTTGCATCAGGGTAGTGCGGAGGCCAGGGGGGAGCGCAGCTGGGCAGAAGGCACCTTCACCGAAGAGAAAGCCCACTGCTCATGGTTCCCCTCTGCTGGCCAGTTCATCATCCTTGTGGTAGACAGCACGGACCGGGATCGGCTGCTGACCGCTCGGGAGGAGCTGTATAAGATGCTGGCCCATGAGGTAAGCCCCTGTGATTGGGAGAGGGCCCAGTGTACTTGCTGTGTGACCTCAGCTTACTCAGCCTCTCTGAGCTTCATTCCTGAAGATCCAGTGTCTGAGAGCCTCTAGCTCAGCAGCTTGGGCAGGGCTAGTTTATCTCAGATGAAGGGCAGTAATGCTCTCAGCACAGTTGACCGCAGAAGCCAAAGTTGCTGGTTCAGGTCCTCACACCACTTCCCACTCAGACAAATCACTTTGCCTCTCTAATTCTGTTTCCCCAACTATAAATTGGGGAGAATCATCGAATACCTATGTCATGGGACTACTAAGGATTATGTGAGCTGGTTTGGAGGCATCCATGAGCTGTTGGTGTCATTTGCTGGGGTTGCTATGTTGGGACAGGGCCCCCATCCCCACCCCACTTGGGCATGGGCCTCTCTTGGCAGGATAGCAGGGAAGCCAGGAGACACTCATGCAACACTGGGAAGGGAGGCTGGGCCCTGGCAGGCTGACTGGAGCTGAGCTTCTCTGTCCACAGGCTCTGCGAGATGCCTCCGTCCTGATCTTTGCCAACAAGCAGGATATGAAGAACTCCATGACTACTGTGGAGATCTCCCAATTCCTCACACTTAGTGCCATCAAAGACCACCCGTGGCACATACAGGGCTGCTGTGCCCTCACCGGGGAAGGGTTAGTGGCCGTCCCACCTGGACCTCCAGGGTCTGGCCAAACCAATGAACATTCTCCTGCCTCTCCTGTCAGAATCTGGTTCACAGTTAGTCAAGTCAGTTGAGCACATTCCCACAGTTGAGATGCTGTGGGTAAGCGGTGAGCAAGAGTCCCTGCTCTCAAGGGGCTTGTTCAAGTGGGGAGAGAGGTGACAATCCACCTAAACGCAAACATTTTAGGTACTCATAAGTGCTATGAAGAAAGTGAAACTGGATCGTAGTGATAGAGGGGTGGGGATGGGTCCGGTTTAGCTCTGGTGGTCAGGGACAGCCTTCACTGGGAGATATCTCCTGAGCTGAGACCCAAATGAAGAGGGGAAAGCCATAGGAAGACTGTGGACAAGCCTTTTAGGCAGAAACCACTGACCCTTTCTGACCTTGAGTTTCCTGATCTGTAAAGAGGAGGGAGACTAAACCTACTCTCTCTCAGTGTTTCTGTAGAGAGTAAGTTATATCGTTCATTCAACATTAATTAAGCACCTATTTGTGCCAGGCAGTGTTCTTCTAGGCACTGGAGAAACAAAAGTGAACAAAACAGACAAAAATACCTGCCCTCGTGGAGATTACTTTCCAGGAGGGAGAAAAGACAATAAACAATTAAAATAAAAAATATATAGTAAGTTAAAAAGTGCTAAGTGCTCAGGGGAAAAGTCAGAAAGGAAAGGTAATTGGAAGTACGTGGGGAGGGGGAGGGGTGTTGCAATTTTAGATTAGCTATCCAGAGGGGCTGCTGAGAAGGTAGCTGCTGAGCAAACACACCTGAACAATGTGAAGGAACTAGGTCACGGTCATATAGAAGGGCCTTGTATCAGGCCCGGGGCGCTCCCTTTCCTCTTCCTTGAGTGGAATCACAGCAGGCTGAGGACCTAGATGGCTGCTTAAAGAAGGGGAGGCTTTAGGCAGGTCAGCTCAAGGACCCACACATTTCTGGTAATGTCTTGCTATCCCCTGGGTCAAGAGGATCCTTCTCTTCCAACCCACAGTTAGTTCAATTAACCAGCATTTCGTAAGTACCCCCATGTGCCATGCACTGTGTCAGGTGATACAGACATGACCAAGACCCTCTAGCCCCCTGCCCCTTGCTCTTGGCATTGCTACAGTCTAATGGGAGAACTTGCTTAAGGGGTCTCTTCTCAGGCCTTTGAAATCACCTTGGCGCTGCCTCCTGCGATGGAGTGGGTGGGAAGGAGGCATTAGAGATTTGCCCAGAGACATTGCTAGGGTAGGTCTCCAGGCTCCTTCCTTAGAGAAGCCCCTGCTGATCCCCAGACATCCAGAGGCCTCTGTACATCTCCTCCCTAACCTTTATTACAGTATGTGGTTATGGAATTATTTATTTGATCATTTGTTTAGTATCCATCTCCTCTGTTGGATGTGAGCCCCAGGGGGCATGTCTGATTTTTCACCAGTAACTGCAGTGCCTAGCACAGTAGCTGGTATATAGTAGGTACTCAGTCTGTTTATATTTACTGACTGAAAGACTAGATGTAACTTCAGTTGCCCCCTCAGTCAGCTTTGGGCAGGGGCTGGGGGCTTGAAGGTCATCATCCGCATGGCATGTGCTGACCCTTGCCCTGTTCCTTTCTGCAGGTTGCTTGCTGGGCTCCAGTGGATGCAATCTCGGGCCACTGCCAACTGATGTCCCAGCCTGAGGCCAACCAGAAACTTTGGGGTTTTGCATGAACTTCATGGGTGGAGAACCCAAGTGACTATTTATTACTTTTCTACGATTCTCTGGTGGGAGCAGGGGCAGCTATGGACAGTGAGATTGCCAGTGCCCACCTAACTCCACACAGAGGAGCTAGACTGTATACCCTGAGTTGCTGCAGACAGGCCAGCAGGAAAAGCTGCCCCTCACTCCATGGAAGCAGGTGTTCTTGGAGACGCCAGGGAAATGTTGGGTGGATTAGGAAGTGGAACCTCCTCCCCTCAGTTCTCCACCTCTCTGTAGGAAAAATGGAGGGGCAGAGTAAGAGACTCCTTTCTTTCCTAGATCCCAACCCCCTCACCTCCACCCCAGCTTTCTGGCCCCTCAGCCATCTTTGGGCAAAGGATATTCTAGAAAGGTGAAGGAGTTGGGCTCAGGGGAAGGAAGGCAGACCCAAAAGCTGGGAGGGAGAGGGAGTGGGACAGGACATCCCAGACAGGAACAGTCCTTGGCACTGCAGGGAGTTCCACTCCTTCCCTGCCTTTCCACTCCCTCGGAGATGCTGGCTCTGAACACAGCTTTTGAGCTTTAAGACACCCTCTATGCCCTTCATTCCCAGTGTCCTTCCAATGTAAATCTCACTCCTACAAAATGACCCAGGTTCCTTGTTTATCTTGTGTCTTTTTGTACTGATTTTGTTTCATGTTGTATTAGGGTTTTTTAAAATAAAGGTGTAATAAATGAAAAGTCTCACCTCTTATTTCTGCCTTATTGAGTAGGGGTCCTTATGGGTTGGAAAAGCCCCGGAGTCCTATCTAGGTGGAGCTGGAGACAGGATGGAAACCCAGGCTGCCCTGTATACAGGGAGCAATGCTATTACCCCAGAAGACCTGGCATGGTCTTGGGGTCACTTGGTCTCTCTCTTCTTGCCAAGTCATGCAGTGGATATCTTGGCGAGAGCCTGGTCACAGATACAGGGGGCCCAGGATTCTTTAACCCTGTGGTTTTCCTGAGGAGTGATTGTGAAAGAAGAATCCAGGAATTCTAGCAGTCCCTATTCAGATTCTGCTTTTTCTTTTTCCATTAGGTTATTCTGGCACAACCCTCCGATAAAAACACAAGTTGATACCGTTTCCTTATTCCACAGAAATTTACTCTAACAAGAAAGCGTTTCCCAGGTGGGGGTATAGCTCAGTGGTAGAGCATTTGACTGCAGATCAAGAGGTCCCCGGTTCAAATCCGGGTGCCCCCTCTCCATACCCAGACTTTTCCAACTTTCTTAGCCTTGCGCTCCACCTCTCCGCGCTCTCCCACAGGTGACAGGAGAGGCGGCCTCGGGCCCTGCCAATCTCTTTTGCAGTCGGTGAGGATGGAGGCCAAGCCCTGCCACTTGCGTGCGTGTTGTGAGGGTGGAATGCACTGCGAGGGAGGGCGTGGACCTTGGGGTTGTTCCTGTGAACTGTGAGCGTGTCTAAGAGTGGAATGCGCTGCGAGAGAGGGCTTTGACCTTCGGGTTTATCCTTGTGGGCTGTACAGACGGCCCACGCCCCTAGGTAGGGGGCAGGTGGTCGCACTTTCAGGTCGCCTGGCCAGTGACCCGAGGGCAGTTCTCTGGGAGGGAGGCTGAGTTTCTAAGGGCGAGGCTTGGGCTGGGGAAGGAAGGCCCGGAGAAGTCGGCGTAACAGTGTAGGAAGGAGAGAGGGGCGCTGAGCGGGAGTAAGGGGCCTATAGCAGGGCAAAAGATGGGGACCCCGGCCCAAAGGAGCGCCCGGAAGTGAGGGATCTCGAGAGATCTCCAGGAACTCACCCTCCCGCATACCCATATTGCTTTTTCTTACACCGTCAGAAGTCTTTAACTTAGTGCTTCATAGAACAAACCCTGTATTCAGATGTGTAATTGCTTGAAACTTATATCCTTCCCACTGCTGTAAACCTCGGACCGTGCTTCACCGCTCCTGGCGGCGCCTGTGTAGAAGCAGCGTTAAGATGCCTTTTGCCGCGCTCCTGCCAGCAGAGGGGGTATAGCTCAGTGGTAGAGCATTTGACTGCAGATCAAGAGGTCCCCGGTTCAAATCCGGGTGCCCCCTGTCGCCTCATTTTAAGGCACCAAACTCAGTGCCTCGAACAGCTATTTTTCTCAACGCGTTACCCTTTTTCTTCCACAGTTTTATATTGACCTTTTCTTCCTTACCGCTCTTTTAGCAGACGAGAAGCGGTGAGAGAATTTAACAAGTTCACAGCAGTGGCTCTACAAATATGGTCCCGGGACTAGCACCACAACCCGGGGATGTGTTAGTAATGCAGGTTCTCGCCCTCACCCTAAAACTACTGAATCAGAAACTTCGGGATGGTGCCCAGAAATCTGATTTTTAATTAGCCCTCCAGGTGATTCTGATGTACATGCAAGCTCTAGAGGCTAACGTTTTTAAAAATTGACACGCCATTTGCTTCTAATTATTTGTGAGTTGCTGTCTCAGCCTGAGCCCTTGTAGAAGACTTTATAAAACAGACTGCGGGGCACCCTGAACTGGGGTATGTCCAAAGAGGCCCGGCCGGAGCTGCAATCCCGTCCTGGGACCTCTCACCTTGACCTCTCAGACGGTAGGGGCGAGGTCAGATGTGGACGAGTTGGGCCAGAGCCCGAGTTTGCGGACGGCATCTGGGCAGTTCCGGGAAAGTGAGGGAGGGAAACCGCAAAACACGCGCGTTGCGGGTCGTCACATGGTCACTAGAGGGCAGCATGAAGCCGCATCTGAAAGTGGCAGCCTATTTAATCCTATTTGAGAGTCTGCAAAGTCGGGATTTAAATTAGATTAGAATTTACGGACAGGCTTGCCTCGTTCCTCCGAAAGGGAATAAAGGGTTTAGGACTGGAGGAGTTCGTTGCTGGGACCCTGGGTCCTGAGGAAGGAGGAACTGGGATTCTGAGAAATTATAGTCTTTAGTTCTTTTTTCACTCCAGCTCGCACTGTTCCTTCTCTGGTCCCCTCTCATGTCACTTCTCCTGGGGAATTGCCCCCCATGACGCTCAGTTTCTATACAGCTCTTCGCGATTTTGCAGTTCCTAGTTCCCAGACCAGTGGGAGCCCCCTCCCCCCCTTCACTCTCCCAACCTCCAGCGCTCCAGCTCCTTGCTGTCGCACGAAGTAGGTCAGGGGAGGGAAGAGGCACCTCCGAGTCCTGACCTGATTCCCTGCCGTCTATTAAATCTCCTAAATTGCGGGTATTTTTATTCTGTTCTGGAAGGGAAAAAAAAAAAAATCTATCCCCAGAGCCTGTGGCAAGGGGGTGAACCGTCTTCTTGTTCTGGGGCTGGCTTTGAAGATTGACAGGGTCGGGCCCTGAGCAGGCCTGGGGTCCCCATAGAGGGGTGGCCTGGGTTACCTTCTGGGGGTGGGGAGAGGTCCAATCTATTTCAAAGCAAGGGTGAACCCGGCCCCCTCCACCCCTAAGTTTGCAGGGCTGGGGGGCAACATGGTGCCGGAAATGGGGTTTTGCCTGGTAAAGTGAAGAGGAGCCCTGGGAGAGGGGTGGAATTCATGCATCTGCTGGGGAGTGGAGCTGGGGGTCTTTGCTGCAAGGGGTGATTCCCGGGATGGGGATGGGCATCCACATAACTCCGAGGAACAGCCCGGAAAGTCGGGAAACCTGGTGGAGCTGGGGGGGGGGGGGGGTGGCAGGAGCCCAGGACCCGAGGAAAGGGTGCCAGTCCCTTCCTGGGGTCTGGTCCCCAGAATCTTCTCTCTGCTGCTCTCCCCAGGGGAATGGAGGGAGGGAAGGGAGGCAGGAACTAAGGTGCGGTATTGGGGGCGGGCAGCTGATGCCCCTCGGGGGCTCTCTCAGTCCCAGGGTCTCCCGCGGGTCCGCCTACCCCGCCCCGCCCCCTCCCCCCGGGTCCTGGGAGCGGCTGCGGGAGCTCTGCAAGGGCCGGGGAAACTGGGAGAGCTCCGCAGGCGCCGCGCCCCCCGCCCCGCCCCCTCGCGGTCCCCGCTCCCCGCGCCCGGCCGCCGCCGCTCGGCTCGCTCCCCGCCCGCTCGCGCTCGCCGCTCCCGCCGCCTCGTCGGTCCCCGCGCTCCGCCGCCGCCGCCGCCGCCGCCGCCGCCGCCGCCTCGCCACCCACCCCTCCGCCCGCTGGCCTCCGGGACCGCGCGGCCGAGCCGGGGCTTCCTCCCTCCGCAGCAGCGGGCCGGGGGCGGTCCTGGCGCCTACCATGCGGGGAGAGCTCTGGCTGCTGGTGCTGGTGCTCAGGGAGGCGGCCCCGGCGCTGGGCCCCCAGCCCGCAGCAGGTAGGGCTGCCCCGAGTTGGCCGGGTGGGCCGGGGGCGAGCAGGGGGACGGGCATGCCGGCGTGGGCACCCGCAGGTACCGACCGGCTGCTGGTGTCCGGGGGTGGGGGGGTGCGGGGGTACTGTCCGAGGGAGGCCAGGAGCCCTGTGGGCTGTGGCAGGTGGACAGGGACCCCACTTTCCTAAACACATAGGGCGTGCGAGTGAGGGTGGAGTCATCAAAAATTGCCTTCCTGGAAGGACACTAGGGGTACCCCTGTGGAGGGGGCGCCATAAGGCAGTGGGCTGTGGTCCCAAGGGGACGGTGGGAGGCCCTAGGGACCCCTGGCCCCTCGGGGCAAGGCTGATTCTGAGATGGGGAGCCTGCCAAGCTTTGCCTCCTGTTTCTCTTCCCTACCCCCACTCCCAAGCTCACCCACGTTGGGTCTGAGTAGATTTGGGGGCTGGGTGGGAGCAACCAGGGGGATGGTGGAGACCCAGCATCTCTCCCAGAGGAAGGGCAGTGGTGGCCTGGGACTGACGCCTTCCTCTCTCTGTCTGGTACCTGGAGAGCAATCCTGGGCCCAGGAAGAAACAACTTGCTGCTCTTCTGTCCTCCAGTCTCTGGGGTCCCCCTGTCACTCCTGCTCTGCTCTGTCCTGTGGCCTTTGGCCTTTGGCCTTCAGCTGCTCTGGCTCTAGATTGGGGGTGGGGGGGAGGGCTCCTGTCTGCACACTCCTCTTCCCCTACACCACTGTCCCACAACCATCTCTCTCACCTGGAAGTCCTTTCTGAGATCTACCATGAATCTCTCATGTTAGAAAAGAACCATCTTTCAACAGGTAATTTTACATTCTCCTCATGCACCCAGACCTTCTGTGGGGTTAGGGAGCTGGGTAATTTGCAGTCAAGCCTCTTGACAGAATTAGCAAGATAGAGCTCTATGCCTCACTGACATCGGTGTCCCCCAGATGGGACAGAGCAGTGTGTGTGTGGGGGGAAGGGGACTGTTGTAGTTGGGTTGCTGCTTCTCAGGGGGTATGCTAGCATCAAGCACAGTGTCAGTGACACATTCTTGTCTTTAATGGTCCCTGTATGTAGCTGATAAAGGCCTGGGTCCCTGTTGAGAAGGAGGGTAGGGAAGGGTGCTGGTGGTGGAGATGTGGGCAGAGAGCAGTGGAAGCTGATGTGGCAAGAGGCTGATGGTGCAGAGCCACCAGATTTCAGGGAGACCACACAGAGAGTGGCCAGAGACTTGGCTTCTGTTCCCAGCATCTCACTGGCTGTGTGACCTTGAGCAAGTTATTTTCCTTCTCTGGGCTTATTGACTCCTTATATAGTGAGGTTGTGGGCAAAATCTTTGACTCTTGGTGGTGGGATTATGAGAGATCTTTTTTTCTTTTTTTATGATTGTCTTCCCTTTTTTGATTTGTTATGATATGTACGGGTGATTGATAATTGAAAGAAAACAAACCCAATATAAAAAGGAAGAGGCTGGATAGGTCAACTTTTTAATCCTCACCTGAGGATATTTGTTTCCATTGCTTTTCAGAGAGAGTGAAGGGGGGGGAGGGAGAGAGAGACATCGATGTGCCTCCATCGTTTGCCTCCCTCATGCATCCCTGAGCTGGGGATCGAGCCTGCGACCGAGGTACATGCCCTTGGCCAGAATCAAACCTGGGACACTGAGCCAAACCGGTTAGGGCTGGACAGGCCAATTTGTCTCCCCGACCCTGCGGGATCTTCTGAGCTCAGGATGTGACAGGGTTGATGAGGGAGGGCTCTGAACCTCTACAGGACTAGAAGAACCATGGAGAGAGTTGGGAAAGGGGAGTTGGGATGTAAGAGGGATGTGCTGGGGGATGGTGGCCAGACCCAGGCCTGGCTGAAGGCCGCCTCTTCAGAGCTGGGTTGAGGTAACAGACACCTGGGCGGCCAGCAAGAGCAGGGCAGGCAGAGACTTGAGTCACGTCTCTAAGTAGAGGACACTCTGTCTTCTTGGCTTTGACAGAGATTCAGCCAGGGAAAGTGGACTTTCTCTGCAGCAGGAGAGATGGGTGAGACCTCAGGAAGCTCTAGGAAGCCGGAGGGGGTAGTTATTGACTCTGTTTAGTGATTTTTTTCACAAGGCCAGGCTGGATTGCACAGAGGGGCTAAATGGATGCGGGGATATCTTTGGGGGAGGATAGGTGTGGGGGGAGGGCATTCTGGGGGAGGGCCACTAGGGAGGGACAGCTCAGCTCTGATGGGAACTGAAGGGCTTCTGCCATTCAGCGCTAAGGCTCCCCAGCTGTCTGGGCTGGGTGGGCGGATGGCTCAGCAGGGAGCTGAGATCTCCTGTCCAAGGTGTACTGGCTACCGTAGTAACAAGAAGGTGTCTTCAGACTGGAAGATAAAGCTGGCAACTTCATAGAATATAAGAGAATTTATTATACGATAATTTACTTACGGGAAGATTAGGTCTAAGTGGACAGACGGCCCAGCAGTTTGAACAAATTATTCTCTGCTAACAGACCCTTGTTGCAGTACTTTAATAGCACAACGTGGACCCTAATGACTGACAGGACCAAGGGACAAAGGACGCAGTATCGCCAGGGCCCGTACCACCTGGTGGTCTTGTGGTAGAAAATTGTTTCTAATCAACATTATCACCAGTTTGATATTTATCTCAGTTGTCATGCCACTCTGGCTGTTACTAAAAAAATATTTATGGCTGCATTTTAAGGAACAAAGATAATCATGCACTAGAAAGTGGAACATGCTTGCTAAAGACAAGGAAGTTGGTCAGATTTTATAGCATGAAACTTAATTGGACACAGAGATGGAGTTGGTTTTGTTCATATCTAAATCCAAACATCCCTCCCTCCTGATGGACTGGCAAGCTTGGTGGAGCCTTGAAGTTTTATCCATTAGAATGGGAGCAGGAGGAAAAAGATGAGGGGCAGAGGGAGAGGCCAGGAGAGGGTGACAGACAGACAGACAGATGGACAGACAGGAAGATGGCCTTGGGAGGCCCAGCGGGAGCAGTGGACATTGAGGGTCTGGCCCAGGTAGAACCAGAGGTGTCTAAAACAGACGTGCAAGGAAGAGGCAGCTAGAGTTGGTGTCCTGGCCTGGGAGTCAGGAGACCAGGCCCAGCACCAACCCCTGGTGACCCCGCAACTTCTTCCTTTCTCTGAGCCATGGTTTCCCCTTCTATAAAATGGGATTTAGACCAGATTGTTTAGGGCCCCTTTAGCCATGATTCTGCTTCCAGCCTCCTCCTTGCCACTAGGAATTTCCAAACAAACTAAGACTAAAATCCAAACTTCTAAACGTGGTCATCAGACAGCCTCTCCCCACCCTCACACCTGCCTCCCCCTCCCTGGTCCATCCCTCAACACACTCAGGCTGCCTCCCTTCCAGCCTTCAGGTAACTGGCTTCTCACCCAGGTCTTAGCTCAAGGGCCACCTCCTCAGAGAGCCCCACCCTAATGGCTTTGTCCAGAGTAACAATACCCTTTTCTTCATAGCACATATCACCATCTTCCATTGTCTTATTTGCCATATTATTAATCTTGTATGTTTTATCCAACTGGAATCTTCATAGTCATAGGGGTCGTGTATGCCTGATCACCATTGTCACCCCAGCAGAGTCTCAGTAAATGTATATTGAATGAGTGAGTGACTCAGAGGTGGTCACAGACACCAGAACCTTCCTTCGAGAGAACTCACAGGAAACCAAACTCTCCTCTCCTCTCCTCTCCTCTCCTCTCCTCTCCTCTCCTCTCCTCTCCTCTCCTCTCCTCTCCTCTCCTCTCCTCTCCTCTCCTCTCCTCTCCTCTCCTCTCCTCTCCTCTCCTCTCCTCTCCTCTCCTCTCCTCTCCTCTCCCCTCCCCTCCCCTCCCCTCCCCTCCCCTCCCCTCCCCTCCCCTCCCCTCCCCTCCCCTCCCCTCCCCTCCCCTCCCCTCCCCTCCCCTCCCCTCCCCTCCCCTCCCCTCCCCTCCCCTCCCCTCCCCTCCCCTCCCCTCCCCTCCCCTCCCCTCCCCTCCCCTCCCCTCCCCCTCCCCTCCCCTCCCCTCCCCTCCCCTCCCCTCCCCTCCTCTCCTCTCCTCTCTCCTTTGGAGCTACTTGGTGGTCCTTTCCTGCCAATTCCTGTGCCTCCTTCCCTCTCCCCAGATGAGGGTCCTCAGTGGGACCTGCGTGCCTGCCAGCAGGAGGGGAGAGAGGGAGGTGGGGGCTTTGTAACTAGGAGGCAGGATTTCAGTCAGGACCTAGAGCCTTTCCCAAGCCCCTCGGAAAGTCGATCCTCTTGTGAAACCCAGGGAAGGCTGGGTGTTTTGTGTGTGTTATTTTGTTAAAGACTCAAATGTCCTACCAAGTGTAGGTTTTATCATCCCCATTTTACAGATGAGGAAACTGAAGCTGAGAGAGATTTTGCAATTTGTCCAGTGTTACAGTCAGTAAGCAGTAGACTCAGGCTTCATTCTCGAGCTTGTCTGATTCTAAACCTGTGCTCCCTTGTTGCTACGACATTACAGTGAGGGCTTCCAATGGGGCAGTGCCCCAGGGGCGGGTCTATCAGCCCTGTGGATCACTGGTGCTCAGGGCATTTAAAGATCCTTCCTCCCCCCCCTCCCTCCCCCCCTCCCCCCCTCCCCCCTCCCCCCTCCCTCCCCCCCTCCCCCCCTCCCCCCTCCCCCCTCCCTCCCCCCCCTCCCTCCCTCCCTCCCTCCTCCAGTCCATCATCCTTGTGACCTTACTGAGTATTTTCTCTGTGTCAGGCACCTGGAGCCTACAGAGGCAAAGGCAGCAGCAATATGTTGGGATCAGGGCTGGGGTAGCGCATTTGGGGCGACTGGGAGAGATGTCAGGGGATGCGCTGGGAAGAAGTGACATCTCGTGATGCTTAAGGGTGAGCTAGAGCTCATCGGGAGAAGGGTTTATTTATGGAGCAGAGTGATCCTGGCTCAGAAACTGCATGCGTGAAGCCTTGTGGCCAGAGAGAGCAGGGCTGGGTCCTGGAGAGGGCTGTGGGGAGACACAGGCTGGAGGAGAGGGCAGGAATCCAGTCAAAAGGGGCCTCGAATGCCGGGTAGAGTTGCTAGTTGCTGAGTCCTCAGCAGGAGGGCTGTGGCGAGGGGGACACATGGGAAAGTTGGAATCAAGTTTGTCTCCTAGATGCTCTGGTGGGCATGTGGGAGAGCAGCTGAAGGACATTAAAAGTGAAGGCTGAAGTAGCTACTGGACTGAGTGGTGGCCGTGGGGCTGGGATGGCAAGCTTCGGTGATGCTGAGATGAGGGTGGCTTGGACCAGGCACTGCGGTGGCACGACCTGGCCTCCTGAAATCAGCCCATTGCTTCATGCCTTGGAGCAGGCCAGTGGCATGTTAAAGGGGTTGGGGCACTGCCACTAGGCTTCCCCCTCCAAGACAGGGGACAGTCTCCCAGAGCAGCTCCCAGGTTCAGGTCCAGTGGTTCTCAGAGCAGGGCATCCAGGAGCCCAGCCCACATGCCAGTCCTGCCCTGGGGCTGCCCCTGCACCTTGGAAACAGCGTGGGGTTGCTGGCCACGCCTTGCTGCCTTTTCTGTGGTCTGAGCAGACCCTGGAGCTGGAGCCAGCCTGCCTGAGTGCAGATTCTGCCGTGGACTGGTTGCGTGACCATGTTGACATTCCTTAACATCGCTGTGTCTCGGTTCCCCAATTTGCAAAACGGATCTAAAACTGGCACCTACCTCATGGGGTTATTGTGGGATTAAATGAGTTAATGTGTTTAAAGCACTTAGTGCTGGCACAGAGTAGCAGTTCTCTAGAAGTTAGCTGTCATTTTCATTATTACTGTTACTACTGTGACATCCCTCTAGACCGTGTGCTACTCAGGGCCATGGTGAATGAGTGGCTGAATTAATGAAAAGTGTGTTCTGGAAGCTTCTTGCCCTCACTCACATGCAGAGGCAGGGAGCAGCGAGGTTTGGATAGGTGTGTAACACAGGCATGAGCACGCAGGGAGGAGGCTGGGGCCTTCAGGCGAGTCTGTGTGTACTCGCACACGTGTGTATGCACAGGCACGTGGGCCCTTGCACACACACACGTGAGCAACCAGCTGTGTTGGCTCCCTCCACGGGCTGATGGGGTGATGTCCTGTCCTAGCCAGCTGGGAGGGGGAGGGTGGCAGGGAGACAGAGTGTGTGGTTTGGGAAGGCAGGATTCAGGACTAGGCCAGGGTGGGGCAGACTCCTCTCTATCCTTTGCCCTACCCTTCTTCAGGGACTCTGCCTCTGACCCTGGTCCTGAGCCCTCTATTATAAAGCCTTCTCATTTCTGTTTCTTATTTGAGGCTCATAGCAGCCTGTGCCATAGACATGATTATTGTTCCCATTTTAGTGATGAGGAAACTGAGGCTTAGCAAAGTAAACTGATGGGTCCAAGGCCGAACAGCTTGTGGGTACAAGTGTGTCCCCCCCCAACCCACCTCTAGCTGGGCACCACCTCCCTGCCCTCTCCCCAGGCCTTGGGCCCCACCATCCAGGCACCCTCCTGTCTCAGTTGTAGGACTGTGATGCCCGCAGATCCCAGCATCCCTATCCAGGCTGGCCGAGCTCCTCCACTTGCTCTGCACATGCTCCTTTCCTGTCCTGGCTCCTGCCCAGGCCCGAGGGCTGCTTGCAGGAGGACCTGGAGAGCCGGGCAGCCCAGCCCAGCACAAACAATCCTATTTCCAGAGGCGGCTGTGGGCCTCACCCAAGAAGGGCAAGGCGGCCCTGGCTTGGGGTATGTACCAAGGGCAGGCTGTCTTCCCAGCACTGGGCTCAGTCCATCTCAGCCAGTGGGCATTTTGGGGAAGGGGTCCGGAGACCGACCCTCTTCCCATCTTCTCCAGAGCATCTGGTTGCGATTAGGGGCAGAGAAGTGAGAGGGGCCGGCAAGGGTCCAGCAGGCGCCAGCAGCCAAGAATGACTTAATTGGATAAAATGTCTAATGACAAACCAGAGCCTCACAGCAAAGAGTCCTGGCCCCAGCCCCAGGCTTGGTCCTGGCCAAACCTTGTCTCAACCTCTGTGCTTGCTGGCTCCCAAGTTACCTCCAGTATCGTGTGCTCAATTATGCAGTGATTGAGCACCTACTGTTTGCTAGGCACTGAGGATACACATTTGCAGAAGGTGGGAGAGTCCTGGGGGCACCAGGGAGACAAGCACATAGTTACAGCACCGGTGGATGCTCTAGGAAAGAGGGCTCTATCCAGGAGCTCTGGGGAGTGGGTGGGGACAGGCGGAGGTTGAGAGGGCATCTGACACAGGGTAGGCCTGAAATTCATAAAGATCGCAGGGACTATCAGATCCACGTGTCTGGTAGCCTGTGTCCCATAGACATATCCCTAGTAGGGGTGGAAATTGAAGTGGCAATATAAGACATGTCTTTGAGGGCATACATCTTTCTGAAATGGACAAGCATGGTTTCTGTGCCATTTAGAATAAATTTAATGAGGGAACTGAGTCTAGGAATGGCTGCGAAATGGCCTGGGTGCCACCGCTTTCCAACCCTGTGCCGTGGCAGACATTGCTAACTGATCATAACAATCTTGCCTGCTAAACACAAATGGAGTCTCAGAGTTCTTTTTAATTAGAGTGCTCCTGGCTGTCACTAACTGATAGGAGATGGGTTTTAAGATGAAAGCTATTTGCCATCCTTGATGGTGTCTAAGCTCCTTATTTTATGGGGAAAGTGACTGCCCGAGGTGTTGGAAGGTAGTGATAGGATTATACAGTGGCCCCCACTATGGAGACATCTTTGACTGTCACACCTGGGAGGAAGTGGCATCTAGTGAGTAGAGGCCAGGGATGCTGGTAGACATGTTACAATGCTCAGAAACCACGTGCCCCCCAACAAAGAGTCATCCAGTCCAAAATGTCAATAGTACCAAGGTTGAGAAACCCTGAACTAAAAGAACTCTGCTCTCTGGCTTCTGGTACCTAAAGTCCCCTGGAAGGTAAGATTATGTACCATTGCTAGCAGAGAAATAAGGAACTGGTTTGGAAGGTTCCAGAACAGTGGTTCTCACCCTTTTCTGCAGTGTTAGGTCCAGGGCTCCTTCTTTTTTTTTTTTTAATATGTTTTTATTGATTTTTTTTAGAGAAAGAGGAAGGGAAAGGGAGAGATAGCAACATCAATGCATCAACATCCAGCAGCTGCCTCCTGCCTGCCCCCAGCTGGGGATCGAGCCCACAACCCAGCATGTGCCCTGACCAGGAATCTAACTGTAACCTCCTGGTGTATAAGTTGACGCTCAACCACTGAGCCACACTGGCTGGCCCAAGGCTTCTTAATAGCTCCCTGGGGATCATGTAAGAATCCTAATGCTCAGGCTGCACCACAGAGTACACTACCCCAGAGTTTCTGGGGTGGGTCCCAGGCATCAGGAATTGTTAAAGCTCCCCAGATGATTCCAGTATGCAGCTGAGGTTAAGAATAATAACTGCGTTGGAGGCAGGTCTACCTGGGTTTGAAACTTATCTCCATCCCTAACCTGCCATGTAACCTTCTTTAACCTCTGTGAGCCACTGATTCCTGTCTGTGAAATGGAGAGCATCCTACCTACTGTGGGGGGCTGGGGTGAGGGCCAAAATTGTCCTATGTGCAAAGTGCGTGGAGTGGAGCTGGGTACATATCTCTCAGTGCCTGTGGGGTGTTTCCTGCCCCAGTAGTCAGTGTCCCCAAAGGCAATGATGGCATGGGGTGGGGCTTCTGCAGAGTAAGTAGGCTGATTCCCCTCCTGGACCTTCACTCTGGACTCCCAGGGCTCAGCTTTCTGTCCCCTTCTCCCAGGTCAGGATGCAGGCCGAGGCTCTGGATGGGCCACCAAGGAAACCATGCAGGGCTGGAATCGGAGAGCCCGAGAGAGCCCTGGGAAGGTGTCGGAGCCCAACAGGACCCAGCTGAGCCAGGACCTGGGTGGGGGCACCCTGGCCATTGACACACTGCCGGATAACAGGACCAGGGTGGTGGTGAGTGCTGGAGGAACATGGAGGGGGAGGGAAGTGGCGGTGGGGGGCCCACCAGGTGCTCATGTACACTTGTCAGGCGCGCAATCACATAACCTTTGGTGTTGGCCCTGGAGGTCCCTGTGAAGACAGGGGTCTAGAGGGGATGGAAGCAGGGCCCAGCCCGGGTCATGAAATTTTGGCATCTCAAGAGTTTCATAGGCTGCCTACCTCCTTGTGGACCCAGAGAAATAAAGCAATGTGCTCAAGGATGCACAGCATGTCCACAGGGTTCCCGACACTGGACTCTTCCACTGTTTAGGGCCTCCACTAAAAACTGAATGAAGGTGGCATTCTTAGTCACATCCAGCTGCCAGCTCTGGCCCCTCCCCCACCTCATTTCTGTGCCATCTACAGACTGAGTGTCCCCAAAGGGTTCATGGCTGCAGAGGCCCAGGCTGCTCAGCCTCATGGCAGGGAACTCTGAGTAAAGGAAGCAATGGGTTGAAGCCCCAGGAGAGACCCTTCTCTGCCTGGGGCAGTCCTGGGGGTGGGGGTGCAGGAAGGTCCGGGGAAATCAAGGCCAGGAGGAAGGGCCGTCCTCCCGCTGGCTTTCTGGGGGCCTCTGCATGTGTGTGGGTGAATCTATGCTCATGGGTGCATGTCAGCAAGAGTGTGTTAGCAAGCATGTCTGGGGGGCTTGGGGGATTATGTACATCTTCCTGTGCGTCTGTCACCATGAGCTCTTTATGTCTGTCATGAGTGTGTGTGTATGTCCGTGTGAGTGTGTATGGGCCTGTGGCCAAGAGAAAAGGGGGTGGATTCTCCAGATGCTGAAAAAGTATAAAACGAGAGAACGAAACAAGAGGATGTGCATCTCAGTATTTATTTCTGTATTTTATGTTTTCATAACATTTTTTTAAAAATCAAAGAAATGTTTATGGATAGTCAGAAAGGTCAAATAATGCTAAGATTGGAAAACAAAACACAGAATCCACCCCCCTCCCCTCTGCCATTGCTCGGAGGCACGGCTGCAGGGGCTCTGCGGGTGGTCAGCTCCACATTTCTTATTCTGCTTCCCCTTGGTTAATCTGCTTAGACATTCCCTCTCGACTGCCTGTTGTGTAGATGAAGATTTGCCTTTTACATACTCCTGCGAGTGTCGTTTTACTCTCTCAATATTTTAAAATATAACTTTATTGATTTCAGAGAGAGGAAGGGAGAGGGAGAGAGAGATAGAAACATCAATGATGAGACAGTCATTGATCGGCTGCCTCCTGCACGGCCCCGTTCTTACACATATATTCTTACACATCCATTGGCCTTATTAAAAAAGAGACCACAGGCCCGAGATGGAGTCCCCTGTGCTAAATCCACAGCATAAAAACCAGCACTTAATACCTAACTTAATTACAGTTTCAACCTCTCCCAGGGGTGGAATCTTAAACCAGTCAGTCTGGAATTAACCTGGTCAGCTCTAGTGAGGTCATCTGCCTGAGAGACCCCTGTCGTCCCCTGAAAGAAGGTGACCTTGACACAAACAATCCACTCTGCTAGAAACCTTCCCTCTGCTGCATGAGATGCTGCCCGATTCATGAAGAGTTCAATGAAACCAATAAGATCTTTAAAATTTACTCTGTTGAATTTTGTTGTTTAACAGCCTCAATGATCATTTTCGGGGTAGTCAAACCTGTCTGTTTTCCCCTGTCTCCCCCATCCCCGAAACTTCTCTCTTATAGTCCTGCTCCATCCCGGGCTGGCTGTTCCCCACCTGCCCACGGCCATCCTGGGACCTCCCTTTCCTCGTTGGAGCCCTTGGTCTCTGTCCTGTGTTGGGCGTCCTGCTCTCTTGACCCTGTGTCTTCTCTTTCCTGCTTGTCCCCTTGTTCGTTGAACTTCCTGAGAAGGGTTACATGGGAGACAAAATTCTTTTGAGAGCTCGTGTGTCTGAAAATGCCTTTATTCTATCTCACATTTGATCGATGGTTTGGCTGAATATAGAATTCTAGATTAAAAATAATTTCCTTCAGAAGTTTGCAGGCACCTCACCATTGTCTTCTGGCTTCCAATGTCACTGTAGAGAGGTTTGACGTCATTCTTGTGCCCCATTTTTGTATGTGCCCATTTCTCCCAGTCCTCCGGAGGCCTTCGGGGTGTTTCCTGTGACCTCCGAGAGTGAGGGTCCTGCTCTGGCTGGATGTTTGATGGACTGTTTCAACCTAGAGACTTATATTCGCCAGCCCTGGAAAGCCTTCCTCTTTTATTTCTTTGATAATCGTCTCCCTCCCACATTCTCTGCTTTCCACAATTCCCCTTGACTTGATGTCTTTCTTGGGGAATGATCCTCGAACTTCCTTCTTTCTTCTGTTTGTTCGTCTGTCCCTTTTGCGATTTTCGTTGTTTATTTGTTAGTTTGCATGTCTTGTTACACTTTTGGGGAGATTTTCTCAATTTTCTTTTCTTTATTTGCCCGCCCCAACTTTTAGAAACTTTCATTTCTGTCTTTATTTCCATTCTGTTTAAGAGTTTCCATTCTGGCTGGGTAGCACAGTTGGTTAGAGTGCCATCCGGTACACCCAGGTTGTAGGTTTGATCCCCGAAAGTGATGTTTCTCTTTCTTTTCCCCTTCCTCTCTCTAAAATCAATAAATTTTTTAAAAAACGTTTGTGGAAGAACAGCTTAAGATCATTCAGTGGTTGTTCCTTAACCTTATTTTCTTAATGTTACAGATTTCCCCCCTGCTATTATATTTTTAATTTCCAAGAGCTCTATATTATTTTCTGATGATTTCTTTTCTTAAAAAAGGCTCCTTTTCTTGTGCCATAGACGTAATATCTTCTTTTTCTAAAGATATTTAAAATTAAAGTGTTGAAAATTTTTTCCTGCTCTCTACATCATATCCCCCCCTCTCATTTTAGTGGGAGGTTGTTTAATTCGGGGACAGTTTACACAGGAGAGGGCCGGGTGAAGGAGGACAACAAGGGATGGCGAAGCATTTTAGCAACAGCAACAGCACGGAGGAGCTAAGGCCGCTGCACTGGGCAGGGAGGGTGGCTCCCCGACCCAGCAAGAGCTGTGGCTGCCTCTGCAGGAGGAGCTGCCGGGAGAGCTGTAGCAGTGAGATCTCTGTAGCAGTGAGATCTCTGTAGCAGTCAGGGTGGGAGAGGGCCCCAGCCAGCCTGCAGCCCGGTAGGGAGGGAGCAGGGTAACAAATGCTCTGAACTCTCCTCTTCTCTGCGCCTTTTCTATGACTGATTACTCCTTTTATCTCGGGCTCTCACATGGCTTGGCACCCTTACTGATCCTGTCTTTATTTAAAGTTTTGATATTTTGTCATCATAGTTTTGTTTGGATTAATTTTGATTTTTAAAAACTAGGGCATTAAAATAGTCTCTGTCTTGATGCCTGACTTTGTTGGTCGTTACATGCTGCCCCTGAGATCAGTGCCTCACTCTCGCCCTAATCCTGGCCCTGAGGCAGAAGCCCCCCACTCGCTCATGCCCTGTCTCCTCCATCCTTCAGAACCAAGGAGCTGTGGTGGGATGATGGAGGACGGCCACCGCAGGAGAGGTCCCCTGAGTATGGGGACACCTTGAGGCTCACCCTTCCCTGTCCCCCAGCTTAGTGGGGCCGTCAGTTACAGAACTGATTCTTGCTTTGGGCCAGAGACCGTGGCCAGAGGGCCACGTCCCAGGCTGTACAGAGACGACCTTGCAGAAGAGAGCCACAGAGACACGGCCTTCTGGAAGCACTTGTGTGTGGGCGTTCAGAAAGGGCAGTGGGATCATTAAGAGCCAGATTCTTGGGCTCCACCCTGCACTGACTGGTTCAGAAACTCTGCAGATGGAGCCTGGAAATTTGTTTCTTTAAAAGCCCGCCCCCCCTCCCCAGGGCAATGTGATTCTCATGGTCATCTAGGTGTGGGAACTGCTGACATGTAACATTTGAAACCAATTTCAAAACCGGTTACCAGATTGCTCACCAGAACATGAGACTTTCTCAGGCACCACATGGCTGGCCTTGACCACAAGACTTTGACTATCCTGGGGCTTCATGGCTCCCTCAGCAGCCACACATCAGGATTCCACGTGGAGGAGCAGGGCCACCTTTGCGGGAGGTCCCTCTGACTGTGTGAGGGGCTGTGCCCAGCTCTGCCAGAAGACAGGAGGCCAGACTTCCAGATCAGACGTCCACAGTAGCTGGGAGACAGTTCAGATGTTGGGTCCGGAGCCGGAAGCCCTCCTCGGCAGCCTGAATGATAGTTGGACTCCCACCAGACGAAACTACCAGGATAGGTACAAATCCTGGCACTTAAGTGCAGAATAAAGTGGGAGCGGTGTGGCTTGCTTAGCAGCAGCTCAGGAAGAAAAGGCTTGGGGCTCCTCACTGCCTGTGGGCTGAGGATGAGTCAGGAGTGAGAAGTGGCTGCCAAGGACGGAGGTGGCAAAGCCAACTGTGTTCGTGGAAACCCACAGAAACCCTGGGACCAGGGCTGGGGCTCTGGGGATCCTGTGGGGTATTTCTCAGCCTAACCACAGCTGAGGGGCTTGAACCTCCCTGTAGATGGTTATCTAGAAACCAGAGTCATGCAGAATGGTTGCAGGAGTTTGGGGTAGTTAGCCTGGCATAGAGAAGGCTCTAAATGTGGCTGGCTTCCAGTGGCTGCAGGGCTGCGACTGGGGCAGAGGAAGTAGATGATTTTTCTCCATAGCACTTATCCTGGCCCACACTGAATTCTCTATTTATTTGTTTATATTGCCTGTCCTCCTGCTGGAACTGAAGCACATGAGACCCGAGACTATTTTCACTCTGTCGCCAGTGCCTGGCACATGGTGGGAGCTCCTCCTTTGAAGGAACAAAGGAAGTAAGGATTTATTCATCCCCAGAGGCCTCGAAAGAGGTCATTGAGGAGAACAGGTTGTGCCTGGGGCGGGTTGTTGGATTCAGTGGCCTCTGAGGACCCCAGCTCTACTGAGTGTTGGGTTCCCACACGTAAGAGAATGTCAGTGTTTATACACATGTGTGTGCACACCCGCGACCTGGGCGGTCTCATGCCTGAATCTTTAGAGGGGCCTGTGCTCCCTTCCCTACCTTACCTTGAACCTGCTAGGCTTTGCACTGAGCAGTGGTCAATGGGGAACACTGATGATCACCCCACTTTGACATAGCCAGAGCTCAACACCCCCCCCCCCCCCCAACCCAGGCTATGTGCTCACCTTGATCTGGACAGTGGGCAGCCTCAGTCCCTGCAGGAGCCCAGCAAAGAGGCCCGGAGATGCCTGCTTCTCCTGCATCTCTGGTCAACATTTCTGAGAGCTGGGGTTTCTTTAGCTGAAGGAAACCCAATCTAGACAACAGCTTGGCAGCAAAGGGCTAGGCAAAAGGGGAGCTGCAGGAAGGGGACATTTCGGCAAGTTTGAATTGGCCTGTTTCGGAACATTGTCTTGGTTTCAATAGGAAAACATTTCCGCCGTTTATCCATATCACAGCCTGGTCTGTACCTGTGCTACGGGCCATATCAAGGAGAGCTGCCATTCCCTTTGCCCCACGTCTCCCTTCATTGCTCCTCAGCACATCCTTCTGGCTGTGGCTTCCCTCCTGGCCAGGTCCCCTCTGGCCCAGCTCTCTCAAGTCAGCCCCTCTGCTCAGCCTCCAAACCAGGCCTTCTCAGGCCACCCCCCTCTGACCATCTTTCCTTCTCAACCCCGTCTTCCCAGTTCCTTTTGCCCTGCCTCCTCCCCAGACCCCCTACCTACCCCTTTTGCCTATCCCGCCTGCTCAGCCCTTCTGCCCAGCACCCTGCCTGGCCACCTCACCACAGTGCTGCTTCCAATTCAGACTGTCTTGTTACGAGGCCTTGAGGGACCCAGCCTGCACTCCCAGGGTGAACTGTCAGCTCCAAGGCCCCTGGTCAGAGCCATTTCCTTAGATTTTATTCTCACGCCCACTCTAAAATCACATCCCAGTGGGAATAGGACTCTTGTCTGAACTCACTTTTTCTAGAGATTTTCCACCAAGACCAGTCTTAGGCCCTGGAACATTGGGAATTTCTCTGGAGGGGCAGGGTGGGGGAGGGGAGAAGCTGGAGTGCTAAGTCAGACAGAGACCTTGGGATGTGCCACGATTTCTTCTCTGAGAGGCTGGAAGGGGGAGGCCTTGGACAAAGGTTCTTTTCCATCTTGGGGATTTTCAAATCTTGGTTCTGTGGTTTAGGTATGGAGCCAGAATTTGGGAGTAACCAAGTTTAAGAACATTCTGATTTGGAGGTTCCTCTGTAATAGAATAGATTCACCCCATGAAAGGAAAGAGTCCCTCCTGCCACCCAGTTTCCCCCCTACCCAGCTTCCATGAATTCCTCTCCTCCCTCCTTCCCTCCCTCCCTCCCTCCCTCCCTCCCTCCCTCCCTCCCTCCCTCCCTCCTTCCCTCCTTTCTTTCTTTCTTTCTTTCTTTCTTTCTTTCTTTCTTTCTTTCTTTCTTTCTTTCTTTCTTTCTTTCTTTCTTTCTTTCTTTCTTTCTTTCTTTCTTTCTTTCTTTCTTTCTTTCTTTCTTTCTTTCTTTCTTTCTTTCTTCTTCTGAAGTGTGAGTCACATAACATAAAATTAACCACTCTAAAGTGAAGTGTATTTAACACACTCACTAGTGTTGTATACCTATCACCTCTGTCTGGTTCCAAAACATTTTCATCACCCCAAAAGGAAATACTGACATACTGTACCCCTTAAGCAATTGCTTCCATTATCCCCTCCCTTGAAGCCCCTGGCAACGACCCATCTGTGTTCTGTTTCTGTGGACCTACCTAGTCTAGATGTTTCATATGTAAATGAGATCACACTCTATATGACCATTTGTGCTTGGCTTCTTTCACTTAGCGTAATGTTTTTGAGGCCGAATAATAGTCCATCGCTCAGATAAACCATATTGTTTATCCACTCATTTATTGATAGGCATTTGGTGGGGAACCAGCAGCAGTGGTGGCACCTGGGAGCTTGCTAGGAAGGCAGAAGCTCAGGCCCCTCGGACCTGCAGCATCCGAATCCGATTTCCAGGTTATTGGCACGCACGTTAAAGTGTGAGAAGCACCGTTTTCTGCCAGAGGCTTTGAAGCAGGGAAATAACCAGGATATGGAAACGCATCAATAACTGACCGATTATTCGTGGGAGCATCAAAATCGGGAGCTTCTCAAATGCCCAAGCAGTAGGGAAGTAGTTAAGAAAATTGTGCGTTTTCTTCTGAGAGCCATGAAGCCATTACAAATGATGGTTTAAAACCATGTTCAACATCAAAAACTGCTTCAGATGTCACGAAACGTGACTGAAGGGGTCCACACGACTGGGTGACCAGCAGGGTGACCACCATGGAGATGATACACGTGTGGAAACGACGAGAAGGAATTATGCCAAATGGGACCAGATGAGGGGTGGGGTGGCCTGTTTTCGTTTCTGTTTTTCCTTGTTGTCCCAATTCTCTGTGGTTATATGATATATATTTTTGTTAATCAAAATCGTGGTTGGCTGATACTCCTCCAAAAGCCCACATGTTGAAAAGGTGCCAGGACAAGATGATTCTTCCATTCCCATGGAGTGTTGGGGGCAAGAAGAAAGGCTTTGTCTAGAAAGCCAGTCCACACCCTCTTTCCATGCCCGGTCCAAGCCCCACTTCCAGGGCCTTCTTGAGTCAGCCTCAGCCACACTCACAGCTCTCACCCCAGGGCCTCAGCGCTGATGCAAGTGCCCCGTTGTCTGGCCTGGGTCCTTCCCTTCCCAAGTGAGACCTGCTTTCTGCACTTCTCTGATGACAAGTGTTCTCTGTGGGTTTGTTTCAGTCTGATGCTCGAATGCTTCCAGAGGGCAGATGGAGGTTATTGTGTGGAGACATGAGCAAAGGGGAAAAAATAACAGGTGATGTTGAATGAGCCCCTCCTGAATGCCAGCCTCATTCAGTGGTCTTGCATTTAATCTACCCAACTACCCCAGGAGGCAGGTATTTCTAATACTCTTCTGGAACAGAGAGGTGAAATGCTTACCCAAGGTTGCACAGCTAGTGAGTGGCAGAGCCAGGACAAGAACCTAGGTCTTTCTGCCTCTGGAGTCTGGGCATTTAACCACTGTCTCCTCATGGACAAAAAAATGAATGACATGTTGGTCCAGACAGAGGGTGCTTCTAGACCAGCTCTTTACAAACTATTGTGCAAAAGAATCCCCCAGGGAACTTAGTTCAAATGCAATTTTGATCCAGCAAGTTTGGGGTTAGGCCCAGGATTCTACATTTCTAATGGGCTCCCAGGTGGTGCAGATGCTACTGGTCCCTGGGGCGTACTTTGAGTAGCAGGGATCTAGAAAATACTCCTGTTGGTCTTGTAAAGCCTCTTGGAATGGTAGAAGCAGGGGCTGGGGTGCCCCTAGCCCAGTAATCCCGTCAGCCCCTCCTGGATTGGACCCAGCTGCCTAGAGCACCAGCCCGACATGCCTGGCTGGCCGGGCCTCTCCAGCAGGCCCTGCAGGATGCCCTTGGTTGCCTGCCCTGGCATTTCCACCTGCCAGTTGGCAGGCAGGTGATGGGCCGATGGTGACAGCTTAGCCAGAATTCCTGTCCAGAACCGTCTTGAGCTCAGCCAAGGTAAATGCTGCCCTGCTGTCAGAAATGAAGTGCTGGCAGGCCTCGCGGTCATGAATAATTGAGACAGAAGAGACATTGTAACAGCAGACGTTTAGGATGGAGCTGGGGATGCTTTGAGGAGGCAGCCTCCACAATCAAGTCCTTTTCCTAGAAAGGTCCAACAACGTCAGCATCATAGCTCCCACTTATCAGACACCTACTGTGGACCAGGCACTGGGCTAAGAGCTCTCCATTGATGTGTTTTGTGTAATCCTTTCATGAACTCTGAGAGAAAGGGTACTGATGGCCCAGACACTCAAGAGTGGAGAGTAGTGCTTGGCACCGACTGTTAGTGGAGCCAGTTTTTGAACTTGAGTCTGTCTGATGCCACAGCCCCCGCACTTGATCCTAGAGCGGTGGTTTTCAAATTGCACTCCACAGGACCCTGAGGGTTCCCACAGGTGCTCCCCGGGCTGCTGTGGGAAGTAGCGAGGCCAGGCTTCAGGCCCTTCTCCCGGACTGACCTTACTTTGATGGGATTTATGTATTGAGCTTCCATGGAAGATTAATCGGAGGAAAGGATTTCATGGCCAGAAATGTTTGAAATCCACATCATGCTGCTTTCCCAAGCGATTGGGAATTATTGACTAGGGCTTCTTGCAATAATTTTGAGGAATCCTAGTTCCCTTTGGTGGACTTGCCAAGTGGTCTGGCTTGTGCTGTGCTCCTGGGCCCTCTGCAACGTCAGGCCACCCCATCATAGCTCCAGCCCAGAGGGCTGCCCTCTGGGGTGATGGGACGCCCCCACAGACAGCAGGTCAAATGACAGGCTGTGAATTGGGTGAATTCCTCAGGCAAGGTTACTGCCAAGCAAGGCCTCTAAGTCATTTTTAAGAGACATATCTATATGGATTACAAGGAAGAAACCCTCAGGTTGACTGGCCTGAGGAGGCCCATCAGGACCCTGTATTAATTAGGATACAAATCCAGCTATCGTAACAAATGCCCAACCGACGAGACACACATGAGAGAAACTTTCTCTCCCATGTAATGGCGTGAGCATAAGCAGGGTTTGATGTAGTGTCTCCATGGCATTGGGGACCCAGATTTCTTCCATGTTGTGGTCCAAGGTAGCTGTTTCAGCTCCCCCATCACATCTGCAGCCCAGCGATGGTTACTGAGCAAGGTGAGGGCCCCCCATTCTTATTGAGGGCAATCATCCTGCTCACCTTCCACTGGCCAGACGTTGTCATTTAGCCACACCCAGCTGTAAGGAGGGCCGGGAAACGTAGTCTAACTGGGTGGCGATGTGCTTGACTAAAATTGGGAGGTTCTGCTGCTAAAGGGAAGAGGGGAGAATGGTCATCAGGAGGCATTTATTCATCTCTGCCGTGAGTGGACTTCCACCATCAAAACAGCTGGTGCCAGTGGCAGTGCGATCAGGGACCTGCAGTGGTAGAGCAGAAGCTCCGCCACGTTGGAGAATTCTTCCCCTGGCATGTCGCTAGTCATGTGGTAGAGCCCCTTGGAGGGGGAACAAGGGGCCGAAGAGTGGCTTCATGCAACTCCCGCGTGGGCCCTTTGCACGACCACTCCCCTAAGCATTGAGCCCCGAGAACAATGAGGTTCTGACCCACATCAAATACATCTAGGCCCCAGCTGTGTTTCAGCTCCAGCTCCAGAAAAGCGGCAAAACCAGACCCGTGACGCCGCTGGCTGACATCAGGACCAGCTGCACTGACTCATGACCCCCTCCCTGGCGCCAGCCAATCAGTGGAAACCACGACCCTGAAAGGACACACCTGGAAAGCTGAGGCATCTTCTATTGAGATGCACCTTTAAAAGCCCATAGGCCAGAGGACTTAGCGTACTCGGCCTCCCAGGAGCATGTCCTTCTCGCCTCCCCCAGCCTGCCCCCCCCCCCCACGTGCTGCCATTACTTTCCTCTCCTAAGCTCCAAGGGCCCCCTTCTTTCGCTTCTAATTTGTTTCCTGAACCCATTTCTTCTAGGGCTCACTTCTGCTTCTATGACTTTCTAACTAAACTTTCTCTTACCAAAAAAAGCAGCCAGTAGTGATTGACTTTGTAGAGGAAAGAAACCATGGGGGCCAGTGCTGCCAGGGAAAAGTTCTCTCAGAAATGAGTCTTCCCACTCACATTCGCCCTCTCTGCTGGTGAAGGGCTGTCTGGGGTATCCCTGGAAGTCCTTCCTCCGATCACCCCATGAGCGAGACTGTTCTAGTTAGGGCCATTCGAGCTGTCCCAGGGGAAGGGTTTATAGTGAGGGCAGAGACCTTTCATCACTGAAGAGGTGCCACCGGAGGGCTCCTTAGGAGCTCTAAGAGTGAAATAATTCTGCCCAGGGATCCCCAACAGCACCCAGCCTGGCTCCTCAGTGGAGCAGCGCTGGCTGGGGCAGTGGACCATTTTCCTTTATGGGAAACAGAGGGGACGGAGCAATGGGATGGTGAGACAGGTCCCCAGACACCTCACTCTGCCTCTTAGGTGAGGCAGCAAGAGATGTGTCAGCATGTTTGGGCTTCACAGCTGCAGAGCATGGCTCCTGTCCAGGGCCCTCGTTTCCAACGCGTGGAGGTTTAGTGAACCTCTCACCTGGCGAGTCCCAGGCAGCAGGTGATGGAAACAGGACCCTTCTCCCAGTCTGCAAACAGCCAGCTTAAACACAGGCCTGCTCAGGGTCCTAGTGCGCAGCTGTATTCCATTGACTCCTCCACCATCCAGCAGCACCTGTTCCCTGTTAGCTGCTGTCTTGCTTTGTTTGGTGACACCATGCCACCCAGCCACCAGACTGCATGGCGGCAGCAGTCAGGGTGCGCAGGCCTTCAACACACTATGCTGTGAAACTCCGAATGGTCATTCATTCATTAACAGATCCTCCAATTGAGCACATACTCTGTGCTTAAGCACCACAGATAAAGGCTGACCTTACCTGTGGGCAACTCAGGAGATAACAAGTCTAAAAGCCAAATAAGTGATGACAAGTGTGCAACTCATTGAGAGGGAGAAGCCCGAGCTGTGATGAGAGTGTAACGGGTTTCAGGGAGGTGTGCCTGAGGAAATAACCGTGGACCTGAGGCCTGAAAGACAAGGGGGAGTGAGCTTCTGAATGGAATAAGAAAGAAGTTTTGAGGCACAGGAAGGACCAGGGTCCTGAGGCAGATAAGCTCTTGGTGATTCCAGAAACTGAGAGAAGCCCAGCAGCGCTGGAGTGCAGAGAGGGGGGGAGAGGAGGAGGCGGGGCCGGACTATCGTGCATCAGGAAGGATCTGTGTTTGTGTGTAACAGAGGGCTGAATCCAAAGACTGAACCAGCAGCCCTCCAGCATGTCATCAGGAAACCACGTTCCATCCAGCTCTTCACTCCACCATCCTTAGATTGCAGCTCTTGTCCTCATACTCACAAGATGGCTGTTGAAGCTCCATTCATCATATCTGCATTCCAGGCAGGAATAAGAAGGGCAAAGGCAAGAGGAACAAGCAGCCCTGGCCAGGGCGGTTCAGTTGGTTGGAGCATCATCCTGTGCACTGAAAGGTTGTGGGTTTGATTCCCATTCAGGGCACATACTTAAGTTGCAGGTTCAACCCCTGGTTGGGGCACCTACAGGAAAGCAACTGATTCATCTTTCTCTCTCACATTGATGTCTCTCTCTCTGCCTTCCCTCTCTCTAAAAATCAAAAAGCGTATCCTTGGTGAGGATTTGAAAAAAAAAAAAAAAAAGAGGGGCAAGCAGTCAAATTGGACTTCTTTCAAAAGGCTCCACTAGAACCTTCAGTTTGCCTCTTTAGCCAGCCTGTGTCACATGTCACCCTTAAGACATCCCGGGAATAAGGGTTTTTAGTTGTCTACACTGTTGCTTGCTACAAAGTCAATCTTTTGTTAATAAAGAAGGGGAAGGGGGAATGGATATTGGGTAGGCAATATCCAGGGTCTGCCCCACAGGCCTTGTAGGTCTCGGTAAGGAGTGTGGCCTTCGTTTGGAGAGCAGCTGGGAAGCCACAGAGTGTTCTAAGCAGGGTGGTAACACCGAAGGGGGAGGCAACTCGGGGCTATCCCACCTGAGCCACAGCAGCCCAGCTGTGGGCAAGTGTATTAGTTTCCAAATTGCTGTGAACTGGGTGGCTTAAAAGAGCAGAAATGTGTTTTCTCACAGTTTTGGAGACCAGAAGTCAAATTAAGTCATCAGCGAGGCCATGATCCCTCTGAAGGCCCTAGGGAAGAGTTCTTCCTCGCCTCTTCCAGCTTCTGGTGGCTCCTGGCAACGCTTGGTGTTCCTTGGCTTGTAAGCTGCATCGCTCCAATCTCTGCCTCTGTTGTCACATGGCTTTCTTCCCTGTGTCACCTCTGTGACTCTGTAAACAAATCTCCCCCTCCTTCCTTTTATAAAGACATCCATTATTGGAATTAGTGCCTGCTAAGACTCTATTTCCAAATAAGGTCACATTCATAGGTAGGGGGGGTAGGGCTGGAACATACGTCTTTGGGAAACACAATTCATTCTACAACAGCACACAAAAGGAGTGCTACCTAGATGCTGCTTTGCTCTGTTGAGCCACTCATTTCCCCTCACCCACAGGTCATAAAAAGACAGCCCAGGAATTAGAAAGACAAGTTTATTTCCAAAACTTCGACCCAATGCCAGGCACCGATCCCTCCTCTTATAAAACAGCAAAAGGAAAGGTCTGGGCTCCTGCCTCACTCACCTCAGCAAACACTTATCTAGCTCAGATGATGCAAGAACCTCCAGACCTGGGTGCAGAGGTGACCTCACCTGTCCCTGCTTGTCAGGGGATCAGAGTTGGGCAGGTGTGGTGGGGGGAAAGGGATAGCTGAAATTTAAATAACAGCCTGAATAGCATCTAACTTGTTTTTCATTCTTCAGGCAAAATTTTAGGCTAACCGATGCCCTTTAATAAACTACTTTTATATTTGAACCCGGGCACCAGGGGAAGAGGTGAGCTATAGCAGTGACTCTGGCAGGTGGTCGCAGCTGAATTGGGGTCAGATGCACAGTGTTGTTCAGAGCCCCCTGTTTTGGGCTTTGCAGTGGAATAAAAACCACTCACCCTGTGAGTTCCAGAACACAGGCTGGGGCCACCTTTGTACATTTCTCTTTGCATGAGGTGGTGTGCATGGAGCTGTTTCTTGGCAGGTGATTTGTGGTGGTGGTGGAGGGGGTTGGTTTTTTTGTTTGTTTGATCAAGGTGAGGATTCCTAGCAGAGATGGGTGGCGATGGAAGAGCTGGAGGCCTAGGAGGAAAAGACACAACATCTGATCCCCTGGGGAGTTGGGTGAGAGGCAGAAGTGGAAGGGGCTGTGAGCTCTGGGCACAAGCACGGCTGCTTCAGTGCCTGCAGGCAGACTGGGGAGCAGTGCTTCCTCCTCTGGGCACCTTCTGGGACCCCAGGGTGGGTGACTGGCAGCAATGACAGGCAACACCCTTGGCATGGACCCTTGCCCTCACCCCAGGGGTGGTGGCATCAGGGTGGCCCCCTCAGGTGGTTTCATGAGTAAAACCAGAAATCGAGTAAAGGTGGGTTCATGTGACTCTCACAAATGGTACACACATCTCTTGAGGGCTCCCATGGGTGGTGGGGGCCATTTGTAGGGGATGGAGGTCCTCCCTGGGCAAGTAGGGGGAGAAGGTCAGTAAGGTGAGGTTTAAGCTGAGCATTGAAGGAGTAGGAACAGGCTAGGGGAGGAAGGTCAGGAAGGTCGTTCTGGGCAGGAGGATCAGCATGTGTGAAGGCATGAGTGACCACCAGTGGTCTGAGACTGTCAGAGGAGTCTGGTCTGGTGGGTGGGGGCACAGGAATGCGCAGGAGAAGGGGAGAAGGAGAGAGAAGTGAAGCTGGAGAGAAAGTGGAGCTGGCTCTTGATGGGACCTGCATGCCAGGCTGAGGTTTGGGTTTTGTCACGAGGGCAGTGGGAGCCCCAGATGGCTTGTGAACAGTGATGTGGTTTCAAATGTGTTTTAGATTTATTTGATGGACATGAAACCAGGCAATGGCAGTGTGAAATCTAGCCCCTCCCACCCCCCAGCCCACCTGTCTACATGTTTCTTCTGCTCATCTCCCCCAGCTCTGCCCCGACCCCAGATTCTCAGTGTGTCACTTGTCAGAAGAGCAGTCTTCCTCCTGGCAGGTGGGGAGAGCAGGCATCCTGTCCCTGCTCATGCTGGGCCCAGGGCAAGGGCTGGCTGGGCAGCTGGCAGGCTGGCAGAGAGGACGTGGTTTGCTTTGCTGTGTCTGCAGCCACTGCCGCTGGACAGCCTGATTGATGACCCACAATGTCCAGGGCTTCTCACGGGTCAGCAGCCCCCATCTCCTCGGCAGCTGCCAAGTGAACCTGCCCGCTCTGCCTCCGTTTCTCCTATGGCTGCCCCCCCCCTTCATCCACTGAAATGCTGTGACATCGCCCCTCTCCTGGCTCTTCCATCTTTTCTGCCAACTGTTTCCCAGCCTCTTTTCACCCCTGGCACTAAGTGCCCTGTGCAGGAGAGGCCTTGCAGAAGTAACGCCCAGCCTGCTGGGTTCTGGGCACACAGTAGAGTTAGAAATACATCTTCAAATCCTTGCCCTCTAGTGACTGTAGTGTGGGCCCTGTGTCATCCCTCTGCTGGAGGGCCTGTGTCTGTGTGTTCTGTTTGCATAAGTCCCACCTCCTCCATCAGTCTAGCAACTCTCCAAGATCAAGGGTATGCCTCCATCTTTAGACTGGTAGCTTCTAAAATCTAGTTTTTTCTTCTCCCTTAAAAGGGTACTCCCCAGAGCAGGGGTGCTCTCCCCCTCAGTCTGGGAGCTCCCTAGAGACAAGGGCTGTTTGGGGCTGCCCTCTTTCTCTGGGGTGCTGCAAGCCGGGCTCTGCCTTGTGCTTCACGGGGACTCGGGGACCATAGGAAAAGCCTCCTGGCCTCTCTGGGAATGGCAGGGCTGAGCATGGGTACAGCAGGTGGGATTTGGCTGGAGCCAGAGCCGTATGGGCATGGCTAGGGGCCAGGTACTGAGCTGTTTGGGGCCAAGGGGAGCCCAGGGGCTACCAGACCTAAACCAGCCATCTGGGCCACATGTCCAGCTTCCTGGGGGCCATGATTTTTTGTATCCAGAAGTCTGGGTGCGGGAGGTGCAGAGGGTGGTTCCTGGCATGCCTGACACCTCATGCCTTCTGTGGCCTCTGTCTTGGATGGTGGCAGGAGGACAACCACAACTACTATGTGTCCCGTCTGTATGGCCCCAGCGAGCCCCGCAGCCGGGAGCTGTGGGTGGATGTGTCCGAGGCCAACCGGAGCCAAGTGAAGGTCCACAGAATCCTTTCCAACACCCACCGGCAGGCTTCGGTGAGTGCCCCGGTTCCTGGCAGCGCTGCCCTGGGCTGGGAGGCTGGAGCCCAACCCACCCCGCCTGGTCAGTGCGCATGGCTGTGGCCTAAGATCTGTGATCTTGGGAGGTGCCTTCCATGGGACGCTGGGTGGCTTGGCCAGAGTTGGGGTTCCCACCTGTGGTCCTGGCAGCCTGCCCTGGACATGCCTGCCCCCTACCCTGTTCAGACAAGCATGGAGCAGTGTAGATGCCCAGCCCCTTGGCCTGCAGGTTGGCCCATGCTGACTCTCTCCCATCCCCTGCAGAGAGTGGTCTTGTCCTTTGATTTCCCTTTCTACGGGCATCCTCTGCGGCAGATCACCATAGCAACTGGAGGTAAGGCTGTGTCAGTAAGGCTGGGGGAGGATTTGGAGCTCTCAGCCAGAACTTGGGGAACCTACCTGGGGATGTTCACTGGAGGTAGGGTTGTATAGATGGACCGGGGAGGGACCCATGTTTGGCTCTCTCTTGGGAGCCCACTCTCAGGAGGGAGTCAGTGATTGTGCCTGAATATCTCCCTTACATCAGCTGACTTGCTCGTGTGTGTGTGTGTGTGTGTGTGTGTGTTTCCCTCCGGGCCAGCTCAGGCCAGTGTGTGCAGTCCCTGTGGCATCCATGATCCCTGTGTTTCTGAGTCTGTGATTTGGAGGGAAAGGGAGATTGCATTGAGAGCTCCCTGTTGACATCAGAAGTCCATCTTTGATTCCTGTGTACATCCCCAGGGAAAGGGAGGTGGGAATTTGTGCCCACCCAGAGGGGTAGGGAGAAACTTCCTGGCCTGGGACCCTTTTGCTCCACACATGCCTGATCCTGAGCCCACCAGTTGGGCATAGAGGACAGAGGTTCAAGACTTGCTTCTAACTATATCTGCACTGCTCCTTCCTGCCCTTGGCGTGGGGAGGGGGGAACATGAGGAAACAGCCCCTCTGGGCCATCTCTGGTGATTCTTCTGAACTTCTCCCCATTCCAGGCTTCATCTTCACTGGTGATGTGACCCATCGGATGCTCACAGCTACTCAGTACGTGGCCCCTCTGATGGCCAACTTCAACCCCGGCTACTCCGACAATTCCACAGTTGCTTACTTTGACAATGGTGAGACAAGATCTCAGAGTTTAAATCACCTAGCACCAGGGCTCCCCTGGCCCAGCCCCTTTAGAAGAACACAAGACCCAGAGAGGGCGAGGGACTTGCCACAGTCACACAGCAAGGTAGCCACCCCACCTTTCTGTATTGTTTCCTCACCTGTAAGGTGGCGACAAAATGCCTGCTACCCAGCAGGGTCTGATGGACACCAAAATGAAAGTGCTTGGCCCTTAGTAGAGGTGAAATAAATCCTAGGGCCCTTTATTGGTTTTTACTCTCACCAGGCTGTCCCTTGAACACCCACCCTCCCGTCCCAGGAGAACAGGCAGTTTTCCTACTTTTCCTCAACTCGAGGGTCAGGACAGGCGAGAAGGAAGGGGCATGCTTGGGGCAAGAGGTGATCGCACATGGTGTCTGGGGCTGAAGCAGGGTCCTCTCCAGCTCGAAAGCCAGGCTGTTTGTGGGTTGCCCAGCTCCTGCCTTCAGTCAAATTTGCAAACTGCCTCCATCGTCCCTAAGGGACCTGACCCGTGGCCAGTCCACTTTGGCCACTGTTCCTGCAATGCCCTGCCCCCTGAACTACCTCCCCTCCAGCCAGGTCTCTGCTCTTCTCCACAGGGACGGTCTTTGTTGTTCAGTGGGACCATGTCTACCTCCAAGGCCGGGAGGACAGGGGCAGCTTCACCTTCCAGGCAGCTCTGCATCGTGATGGCCGCATTGTATTCGGCTACAAAGAGGTGAGTGAGCCCACCTTCGGAGACGGCTGGGTCCTGTGGAGACTTTTTTTTCTATTTAGTGAATATTTGTAGAGAACCTGAAATGTCCCTGGCATAGGGCTTGGTGCTGGGGATACAACAGTTAATAAGATGGCTGTGGGCCCTGCCCTTGTAGAGTTTAAGTCCTGTTGAGACAATAGACAGTAATTGCAGAGACAAATGTAGAAGTGTCACTGTAACAAGTGCTCCTAAGTAGAGGTGCCTGGTGCCAAGAGACTGTCATGGGGCTCTTTACCTCAGCAGGGGTCAGGAGAGGCTTCCCTAAGGAAAAGAGATAAAATCTGCAGGATGCATAGGAGTTAAAGAAGCAAAGAGGAGAGGGAAGTGTGTTCCAGGAGAAAGAAGAGCATGTGCAAAGGTCCTGTGACAGGATAGATCGTGGCTGGTACAGAGCACTGAAAGAAGGCAGCATGGCTGGCAGGGAGAGAGTGAGGGGCAAAACAGGGCGGGGAAACACCAGATTTGCCTTTGACTAAGGTCACTCTGACTTCAGAGTGGAGAACAGATTGTTGGGGGCTCAGAGGGAAAGCTGGGAGATGAGTTAGGAAAGGGGTGTTGCCAACTTAGAGTCTACTGGGGGACGAAGGAGAGAATTGGACAGATTTGAGAGTCAGCTGGTTAATTAACAGGATTTAGAGATATATTCAATGGAGGAGGTGGGGGAAGTGAAGAAAGGGAGGGGCTGGGGTGACTCTTAGGTCTCTTCACAAAAATAGTGCGTAAAACAAGGAAGTGTGCTTGGAGGTGGTGTGGGGAAGACTTGAAATTTGAATGGGGCACCTTGGGTGTGAGATGTTTTCACACCCTCCAAGAGGTGGCACCAAGCAGGTAGGTGGGTCTGGACCTCAGAGGGGAAGCCTAAGCTGGCCCAGGAGTGATTGGGGTGGGGGTAGATGGAGCCTCTTCTCCCTTGCTGCAGATCCCTATGTCTGTCCTGGAAATCAGCTCCTCTCAGCACCCTGTCAAAGCCGGCCTGTCAGACGCCTTCATGACTCTCAATACATCCCCAGATGTACCAGGTGAGTCCCCAGGAGCCCAGCAGAGACCTGGACTGGGTTGACTAAATTCAGACTGACCCAGGCTAAGGAGGTGGTGATAGTGGTGTTGGGGAGTGGATGGGCAGTGGAGAGTTGAGTGGGAACTGAGGAAAGAAAGGGGGCTTAGCGAGGTCCAACTTTTCTTCATTAAAGCAAAACCTTTTTCCCCCTATAAAATCTCTAATGGGAGGCACTGCTCTGGCTGTTGAGGGGCAGGGGAGCCATGGCCCTTCCACTCAGCAACCCCTCCCAATTTAGAAAATCTCCAGATGCCAAATTAGGGTTTATGAGTCCCCCCCAGAACACAGCCATAATTCCCTCCCACCACAGGTGATGGAAGGGGCATCACAAGGGGCTCCAGGGGACAGAAAAGTTAGGTTTCTTTCCCATCCCTGACCCTACTCCCCTGCTCCTCTTTCTGAGGCAGCCAGGACTACCAGGTTATTTCTAGAACTACAAGCCTTCAGATAAGTATATGTACATATATTTAACACAAATCTTGGTATGTGATGCCACTGTTCTCCTGAACAAAGTATATCCTGCCCATCATTCCATATCAGCACATATCTCATTCTTTTTATTGGCTGTGTGATTGCCCATGGCATGGATGTCCTTAATTTAACCAGCCCCCTGGGTATAGACTTTTTCAGTTGTTCCCAATCTTTTGCTATAGCAAATAATGCTGCAGGGAATATTCTTGCAAGTAGTACTTTTATGCTCCTGTGTGAGTATTTCCATAAGATAAATTCCCACCACTTTACCTGCCCTTCCCCAGACCCCTTCCTGCACTCCCCCATGCTCTAGCAGGTCATGCTCAAGACCTGCTCCGGTGCTGCCGTCAGCATCTGCGCTAACTGGTTAACGCCGGTACTGAGCTGGTTGCTAAATAATCTCAGTATCACCCTGATTGTATTTGTTAGCTACTGCTGCATAACAAATTACCCAGAAACTTAGTGGCTTAAAACAACAGACACATTATCTCAGAGTTTCTGTGGATCAGGAAGCGAAGCACAGCTTAGCCAGGTCCTCTGGTTCAGGGTCTTTCACAGGCTGCTCTCAAGGTGTTTGCCAGGGTTACAGTCATCTGGACAATTGTTGGGGGAGAGATACACTTCCAAGAGCTCTCATGACGTTGTTGGCAGAATTCAGTTCCCCACTCAGTTCCTGCCATTCGGACCTCCCATAGGCCAGCTCCCAGCCTGGCGGCTGGCTTCCATCAGAGCAGGCAAGGACGACAGCGGTGGAGGGTGAGTAAGACGGAAGCCAGTCTTTTTGTAACCTCGTCTTAGAACGGCCATCCTGTCACTCTTTGCCACATTCCACTGGCTGGAGGCAAGTCACTAGGTCCAGCCCACATGCAGGACAGGATCACACAGAGCGTGCATACCCAGTGGCAGGGTCCTTGCAGGTTCTAGAGGCCGCTTCCCATTCTGATTGGAATCCCGCCCCCAGGCTTACAGTATCCTCCCAACCTTGTAAGTGAACCACAGTAGTCCCCCCTATCCGTGGTTTTGCTTTTCATGGTTTCAGTTACCCGCCGTCAACCCGCAGTCCAAAAATATTAAATGGAAAATTCCAGAAATAACTCCTAAGTTTTAAATTGCACGCGGTTCTGAGTAGCGTGATGAAGTCTCGCTGCATCCTGCTCCATTCCGCCGGGGAACATAAATCATCCCTTTGTCCAGCGTGTCTACGCTGCGCACACTCCCAGCCCGTTAGCCGCTTAGTAGCCGTCTCATCAGAAGGTGAGTGGTAGGTGGGGGGCGTGAAGGGGGCCTAATATATGGTGATGGGAGATGATCGGACTTTGGGTGGGGGGCACACAGCGCAGTATACAGATTTTGTAACATAGAAATCTACACCTGAAGCCTATATGATCCTATTAACCAATGTCACCCCAATAAATTTACTATTTAAAAAAGGTGAGTGTAGCCTAACGCTATATCACAGTGCCCGCGTCGTTCACCTCCCCCTCACATCACGTAGGCGGTGTCTCTCGCTTCATCGCAGGAAGGGTGAGTACAGTACAAGAGGATGTTCTGAGAGAGAGACCACATTCACATAACTTTCAGTACCGTATGTTATTAGAATTGTTCTATGTTATTATTAGTTATTGTTAATCTCTTGCTGTGCTTAATTTCTAAATGAAATTTTATCACGGGCATGTATGTACAGGAAAAACAGTATATATAGAGTTTGGTGCCATCTTCAGTTTCAGGCATCCACTGGGGGGCCTGGAACATATCCTCTGCAGATAAGGGAGGACTCCTGTATGTTTGTCCCTTTCTAAATGAGGACACAGAAGTTCAGAGAAGTGGAGTGACTTGCTTATGGACACACAGCTAGGAAAGGGAGAAGTGAAAACCTGATCTTCTGGGTTTTAACCCCCAGGGTCCCCCATCAAGACTTTTTTAAAGTCCGACCCACGTCTCTTCCACCCAGAGGGATGGATCTTTTCCTCCTCAGTTCCCCAGACGCCCACAGCCTTAAGTGCACCCGCCAGGCTGCTCTGCAGGAAGGACAGTGACGCGCACTCCTGCCTCCCCACGCATCCCCGAGCCCGGGGGCAGGGCCTGGTCTGTTCCGCCCGCGTCTTCCTCAGAGGGCCGCGCATGGCAGCGTCTCAGGAAATGTGCGTTGGGTCCAGCTGTTGAATGAGGGTGAATGAGAGGAAGTCAGATCCCCCGGGAGTGTCTGCATCTGAGGCTCCTCTGTGATTCTGGAATGAAAGGCTGTTTTAGGGCAAACTAGGGAGATGTAGGGAGGCGGAGGAAAGGGTGGTGGGAGGAAGCACAGTGCACCTGAAAAAACAGGAGGGCAGCTGCGCCTGCTCCGGGAGACTGGGAGAAGATGGGAGCAGGGCTCTGTCGTGGGAACTGCTGGCTTTGGTGACTCTGAGGGCTGTTTGCTGAGGTATTGTGTCCACCGGCCAAGTCAAAGCCTGCGTCTGAACCTCAGTCACTGCCCAGCGGCTCCCAGACTCCAGTCTCCCTTCTCTCTGTCCCCCAGTCCTTCTTGTCACTGCCGGACAGATCTGATCATGTCATTCTCTGGCTCCTTGTTGCCTGAAGCATCAAGTCAAAATCCTTAGAGTGGCATTCAAAGCCCTGTGCAGCTGCGCACAGCCTGACGTTATAGGCTAATCTCGGAATCCTCCTGCCACCCACCACTCTCTCCAGGCAGCATTGGTGTGTATGCCCTGTGTTCCCCAAACATGCCAAGGGCAATCCAAATTTCTGTGACACAGTTCCTTGTGTAAACTATCCCCCTTTTATCAGTTGGCAAAGCTCAGATGTCACCTCCTCCGTGCAGCAGAATCCATGGTTTCGTTTTCCATCCCCTAGCACTTTGTCAATAGCTTTAATATTAAACCCATCACATTGCCCTGCTCCTCCATCTTCTCCCCAGTTAGCTGTGAGCTCCCCAGGGGGCTCACTGTGGCCCAGTGCCTGCAGCAGGCAGGCGCTCAAACAATGAGTAACACAGGAGCGAGTGCCACTGAAGCGGATGGGTGTAGCAGAGACCCTGTCCTGTGCTCTCTGCTGACCCCAAGCGAGAGCAGGGCCTGGCACCACTTGAGTTTGGGGATGAGTGCTTTGGCAATTGCATCCTTTTTGTCAAGGTTTTTAGCTTGCGTATCCAGGCCTACACTTGCTGGTGTGCATTTCACAGGCGTGCATTTTTCTGGGACAGTCTCCATGGCCTTCCCCAGGTTTTAAAATGGGCCATGATCTCTGCTTTGGGGAATGATGGCTTTTATGTGGCTAAGCGGTCAGGTTCCTCTGGGTCTGATATGCAACCCAGGAAGCAGGGAATTAGTTTGGATTAGGTCGAGCTGCAAATAATAGTAAATCCCAAACAACCAGGGCTGAAGCAAGACAGAAGCTGAGGGAGGGTACTGTGGTTGGAGACCCAACTGTCACCATGGATATTCCCATCGTCCAAGCCCACCTAGTCCTACTGGATGGCTGGCATCACCATCCTCGCAGCCAAGCTTGGCTCCTCCCCGCCTGCAACCCTGTGAGGAGTAGAGTGTGATTCCACACCATTCAATAATCACCCCACAACTGAACCTTGGCCAGAGACTGTTTCATTCCCCATCCTGAGGGCGGAGGGAATTCTGCACGTTCTCACTCCTGGGGTTGAGGGATGGAGAGTTTTTCTTTCCATTACCTCCTTATGTAAACTGCTGCGCGGCTTTGGAGCAGATAGTCTGCAGAGTTTTCTCGATGCAGAGAAAGGATTCATGTGCACTTAGCAGCATCCTTCCGCGGAGGCACATGAAACACACAGAGCAGCTTATGCACTCTTTATTTGGCTAGAGGGGCCCCCAGAAGTCAATATAATTAACTCTATTCATTTATTTAAGAAACCTTTTCTTCAGACAGTATAAAAGCAACTTTAGTGTAGCCAACGTCAAAACGGACAGATTCTGAATTCGTCACATCGATGAACAAAGATTTCACGATTAAAGGCTCCAAATGATAGACTGCCCCTTGGCTGGCCCCAGGATGGCCTTGGATGGCCCTAATACTCGGGCCTTCTCCTTTACCAGAACTTTCCTTTCCTTTCAACGGCAGATGTGAGTCCAGAAATGTGTCAGAGGCCTGTGCTGCACCTCTGCGCCGGGCTGCTGGGGGAGGCTCGGGAGCTGGCTGCAGAGGGGAGAAGGGCCCCCGGAGCGAGGGCGTGGTGGGCGGCGCTGTCACCCGGCTCTGGCCTCTCTGGATAAATGCTCCTTCACAGAGCGCTCCATCGGAGCTTTTTATCTATCTGGGGGTCCTTTCTCCTCTCTTTTCTCTTCTGTTTTCCTCTCTTTTCTGCTATCTCTTGCTTCCTCTCCTCTCTCTGCCCCTTTTCTGCTTTGCTTCAGCCCTGAGGAGGAATCCTCCTTGGGTGCAGGACCCTCACTGTGTTTCTCGAGCTGGGGCTCAATTCATAATTATTGAAGAAATAACCAAATGAGCAAACACATGACTGAGTGAATGAACGCTTTTTCCCGAACCAGCATCTGGTATTTTTTATATCATAACCACCCATTTCGGAGGGAAGTTTGTAGCGGGACCTACCAGTCTGATTTTTCTGAACGAGCCAGCTCTTTCCCGCGGGTGTCTGTATTGAAACAAAAGGGGACACGTAAACCTCTCTTTTGCACCATGAACATTTCTTAATTGGGTGGCAGGACTTTCCGTGCCTGGATTTTAGTATTTCTGAATCTTTGCATGGAAGCGGAGATAAAACAGAACATCTCCAACTGCCAAATATGTGGCTTTGGGGCGGCCTCCGCCTCGGTTCCGGAGGGGATCTGTTGGTCATCCAGACAGACGTCATTGTCCTTGGGTGAGCCCAGATGTTGGCAAGATAATCCAAAAGCAAATAACTCAAGCAGGGATATTAAGGGTTCTGTTTATAGAGAAATAAAAAGTATTACCAAAGCCATACACTCAAATAAGTATAAGTTGGCAGTTGAAATGAGCAAATATTTTAAATCAGAGATATGTTTCCGCATACCCACCCCCCTCATCCTTCCTCCCACACTGGTCCCCTCTCTCTGCTGGGAGGGCTGTGGTAGGTTTTAGAGGACATCTGACCACCTCTGGCTGACCCTCACTTGAGGCACACCCTGAACTCCACTCTGAGCCCAGCTGGTGGGGAGACCCACCCCCAGATTCTGCTGGGAGCCCCTCTTTCTCTGGATGCTACTTTGTCTTTGTCTCTGAAATCAGCTCCCTTGACCAGTCTGTGTCTCCATTTGTACCTCAACCCTGACTCCCTTTGCCCCTCCCATTCCACTTTCCTTCTAACCAAGGGTGCCTTGCAGGTGGAGAAGTCCTGCAAGCCAGCTCTTCTACACTGAGCTCTAACTTGTCTGGCCTTTTCTGGCCCACCAGGGGTGGCCCTTTGGAGAAAGGCCATAGTCTGTGGTTGGCTGGGGAGGAAGGGCGTTCTTCCTTTGGGCTGAGGGCTGACGTTATAATATGTTGCTGAGGTTTTCATGACTATTTGTAACTCATTCATTCATTCACAGTTCCTTCCTTCCTTCCTTCCTTCCTTCCTTCCTTCCTTCCTTCCTTCCTTCCTTCCTTCCTTCCTTCCTTTCCTTCCTTCCTTCTTTTAAATTTATACAAGGAATATTATCTATTGTGCAAAGAGGTTATCTGGCTCCTTAGACAGCTCTGGGCTCCATGAAGACTGTCCTTTTCATAACTCCAGCTCCAATTCTAGAGATTCAAAGGCCTATGGTCATGGGCACTGATGAGGCGACACATCCCTTGGCTCCAGTTACATCCCTGGTGTTTGAGGTGTGGGGGAACTGCAGATGCTTCCTTCCTTGTCCTGCAGCAGCTCCACAAGAAGCTGGTTTAGGAGTGTAAGGTTGCTGTCTGTGTGAGGCAGGGGCAGGGATGGGAGGCGGTTCCCTTTATACTCAGTCACTGCCATCTTAGCCCGGTCCTGCTTATTTCGATTTGGGATCTGCAGCATTCTTGTGTAGCCCCCATTCTGACCTCGGTACTTGAAACCGCTTTGGGATCAAGTCTTTCTCTGTGAGTCAGAAGTCAGCCATGTGCATGGCTTGTTGGTTGGTGGCTCCCAGCTTTCCATAGTCGATGAGCTTCTCAGCATAACCTCTCATCCCATCCACTCGTGGTGCATTTGTGTCACACTAGTCCCTGAGCATGGAATGAATGTGTTTCAAGGACATTCTGCAGTCTTGCGTGTTTCAGCAGCTGAGGTGTCCACCGTTACTCTGCAGTGGGGCAGGGTGGTGGGGTGGGAGAGAGCTCCCTTTGGCACCAAACCCCCTGGGGTTCAATCCTAGGTTAAGTAGGGGGGAATAATTCCAAGATCAGGGAATAAATAAATGAAACGTAGATTTTATATATATATGTGTGTGCGTGTGTGTGTGTGTATATATGTATGTATATGTGTATATATATATGTATACTTATTTTTATTGAATTTTTGGGGTGACATTCATCAATAAAATTATATAGGTTTCAGGTGTACAATTCTATAATACCTCATCTATATATTGTACTGTCTGTTCATCTCGCCAAGATGAGATATTCTTTTAAGCAGCAGATGCCCCCCATATTCTTTATAAAGGAGGGGCAACAGGAGATGGGGCACCCTGCAGTTGCACGGGATGCCCTCTCTTTCATGGATGCCCCAGCTGAGTCCTACTGTCACCATGGGAAACTTTCCTCCAAACCACCTTCGGCTGAATGAGAAAATGATATCCTCACCTATTCTGGGTGTCTAACGACCAAAACCCAACTCAAACTAGGGTATGTGGGAAAAAAGGGTACATCGAGGAGACTGAAGTAGCCCACAGAGCCAAAGGAGAGCAGACAGCGGGTGAGACGGACCAGGGAAGGACCTGGGACTCCAGAGCCTGGAACGCCACCAGCAAGATAGGCTTCCCCGTGAGCTTGGAACTGTGGCCATTCATGGACAGAGAGCAAAGTGGCTCTTGGTTGTAGCTGAAAAGTCCCAAGGAAGGTCTCTGATTGGTCCAGCTTTCATCAGATGCTCAGCTCCTGGACCAATCACTGTGTGGCCAGGGAGGCAGGATCATAGAGGAGGGTGGCAGCTTCTGCAGACCGCGTAGGAAGGGGCTGGGGGCAGTTCCCCCAAAGGGAATTGAGGAAGCAGCCCAGAAGAAGGGGTGCTGGGTGACCAAACACTAAGTGCCCTTTCCCCTCATGGGGAGCTCATTCACAAAGCTCAGTGGCTGGCTGCCTGCTTTTCAGAGCCAAAGGAAATCAACCCCAAGTCATGGTTCTTGGGTGAGAACGGGTGGTGTCATGGGAAATGTCAGAGCATCTCAGGTTGCCATTTTAGGAAAAGTCTTTTAGTCTACAATTCCAGTTTTTCCTCCAAAGGGTGCTAAGCAGGTGTTTTTGTCTTTCTATTTCATAGACAAGAAACTGAGGCCCTAAGGTTGTCCATCAAGTTGGGAATAGAACTCAAATCAGAACTTGGGTTTCCTGACTCTGAGGTCCTGTAGGAAGTTTCCACAGGGACTGAGGCAGGACATGAGCCTGGTCCCAGGCCCTGAACCTCACTCTGGCCTCCATCCAGGAAGGAAGAGGTTCTCCAAGGTCAGCCTGTCCATCCACAGACATGTGCAGAGTGCTCACTATGGGTCAGGTTCAGGACCAGATGCTCACAGTCTAATGCCTCCCACCTTCCAGGTAAAACCTAATGACCACAAGGTGGTGAGTGCAGTGGGCGAGGGCACCTGGCCTGAGTGGGGAAGAGGAGGGAGTGGTCAAGGGGAGCTTGTCAGAGGAAGTGGCCCTTGAGCTAAATGTAGAAGGGTGAGCTTGGCAGGGAGAGAAAGGGTGGAAAAGCATTATGGGTCAAAGGAGCAGCAGCTGTGAAGGCGCAGAGGCACACAGGAGCGTGGGATCTCCCATGTCCTGACCCCGGGAGCAGCCAGGCCTCTGCACTGAGTAGTTAAACCTGCTTATCACACAGAGCTCTCTCAAGGCCAACCGCTGTCCTCCTGTCACCCCATAGCACCAGCATCACTATCCCAGGTTGGTGGGTTTACTTCCTGCCCTCAGTTCCACTCACTACGATCTCTTGCGCACCATCCGGCTCCTGGTTCAGGCCTCAGAGTCCCCTGCTTGTGAGATGTTCCCGATGCCAGGCTCTGCCTCTGTTTCAGAATCTCGGCGAAGGGCCATCTTTGAATACCACCGTGTGGAGCTGGACCCCAGCAAGGTCATCAGCACATCGGCCGTGGAGTTCACCCCATTGCCAAGTAAGTAGGGGTGGTTCCCACTGATGGGAAGGCAGCCTAGGAAAGCAGTGTCCTGGAAAGAGCTTGGGAGTCAGACTGAGTGCCATCCGCAGGCCCACCACTGACCCTTGTGTGGGTCTGACCACCTAAAGTCTCTGGGCCTCCATTTATCATTTGTCACATGGGCCTAATACCACCTCCTGCCCAGAGCTTTAGAACCACAGTGGGGAGAGGTGAGGACACAAATGGCAGCTCTGACACTAACTGGCACCTCTCTGGCCTGGGGTGTGGTTTCTGCTTGGCAGATGACAGCTATTGTTATTAACGTGTAATTGAAACCCAGGAAAGATGTATCTCTGAGAACTTAGACTGAGTCCCAGGAAAAATAATCCAGGAACTGAATTGATCCATAGTTTATCATTGTATTTTCCTTAGAGGGGGGTGATGCTGGAGTCCACAGGCAGAAGGCCATAAAAGGATTTAGCCAGCAGCTCTCCGAGAACCATGGGGCCCTGGCCCTCTCCCGTGTCTGTACTCCACTCACCTACAGGTGAAAGCACGTCACGGCCAAGGCCCCTGTTGCTGCTGTGGACCCCGCAGGATCAGGGTTGGATGCTCTTCAGGATCTGATCAGAGCAGCTGGGGAGCCTGAGGGAAAGGAGGACCACGCTCCCATTCTTGGATTTTTAAAGAGGGTTTTCATTTCATCTTCTCTCTCATGGTACCTCCCAGCTTCTGAAGCTGTGGCTCTTCCCTGTCCTCTGGGATGTTTCTCGCCTGTTTCCCCCACCCCTACCTTTTCCTCTTCCCTGGAAGTTCTGGGAACAGGAGGTGGGGAAAGGAGAGGAGGAGGAGGGTTCTGGAATGCTAGGCCAGGCATCTCAGTCTGGGCTCCGCAGGTGCCTTCCTTGTAAAAGAGGAAGGACCAGACACCTCGGGGTCACAAGGCTAGGACACCAGGCAGGTTTCAGCCCCACTCCCATTCCAGGCGCCTTCCCTCTAGGCAAGAGGGGCCTGGGGTCTGAGAACCAACGGTTTCACAAGAACTGGTGAGAGCAAACCTCACATCCTAGGGATTGAGTAAAACTTCTTGTAGGAGCAAGGACATCCAAGGACAGGGCTAACTGCCCTGGGGGAAGACGTGAACTGTCCTGGGAATGAGTTTCTGGGACACTGTTCGTCCATGTAAGCCATTTCCCACCCTGCCAGTGAATGTTGTGAGCATTTAATAGCATGCAGGACATCTGAAATGCAGATGAGAAAAAAGTTCAGTGGGCCTTATGAACACCCCACGAGGCTCCCAGGGTTTGTTTTCAGTTTAACTAGGGCCATTTAGGGGCCTCCAGAGTCCCTGGGAATGACCAGGCCATGGGCTCCCATGTGGGTGCAGCTGGTTGGGAAGGAGACAGTGCTACAGGGCTGTCATTGGAACCCCTGGGAGGCCAATTAGCTTTGTCCTCAGAAAACCCTGCATCCCCAGCCTAGGCTCTCTCCCTTACCTTTGGGGGAGAACTTATTCAAGATTCTTCCAGAGGTGTGGATGGGTCATCTCTAAGCCATTGCACTCTGTGGCTGGTCCCACTTCTAGAAGAGGCTCATGAAAAGATGGTGTGGGGTAAAGGTGGGCGCTGGGGCAGAGGGACCCATGGAGGCTAAGAGCTCAGGGCATCTGCTCAGACAGACCATTCACACCCAGACCCACCTCTCTCAGCTTGGTGACTCTTTCTAAACCTCAGTTCCCTCTCTGTACAATGGGGATAACACAAGCATCTATATAATGACTCAGTAAACAGGTTAACTGCCTCCCACATGCCGGGCACTATTCTAGGCCCTCTGGGTACACAAGGGAACAAAACAGCCAGAGCTCTCATTCTCGGGCCAGGCCAATTTCTGCTTATTTCCTGCCCATGGCTTTCCATCCACCCTTCTAGGCCTGCAAAGACCTGGCAGACAAAAGGACATGGTGCCACCTACAGTCAGTCCCTCCCACAAAATGTGTAAAGGTCACCACACTTGCCTATGACAGCTTTTCTCCCACTCACCAAGGGCTGGGTCCCAGCTTCCATCTTGCTGGGGTCCATGGAATGCAAATTGATCCCCTAATTAATGGGTTGTCATAGAGTCCCGTGAAAACTCACATAGTGGGGAAGTGCGTGCGATGTTTATTGAATGAGTGGTCATTTTTCTGTAGTTAGTTGTCACTTCTTGCTGCTATCAATGTGTTCTGTTCAGCTGCTCATCAGAAGAGCCCTCCTGTTGCAGCTTTTCTGGGCAAGGGCCTGTCTCTCCTTATAGTAAAATGCATGGGCTTTGTGGCAGCTGCTTGCTGATCAGAAGTCATTCTGGTTCACTTAAGTGGGTGGCATTTGACTGCAAGTGAACAACTCTTAAAATTCAGCCCCCACAGCTTTTGCTCCCCTGGCCCCCTCTGCTCCTCTGCCTGGCTGGTGCCCTCCAGCAACTGCTCCCACTACATCCTCTGCTCTCTGACTCTGCCCTGCCCAGGGGATCCCTCCTCTCCACTCTGCCCAGCCTGTTAGGGTTCTGGCTGCTGCTGGGAACACGCCTGGGACATGGTCCTCCCGGGCCTTTGCACAGGGGCCCTTCTGCTTGGATTTCTCCCCCAGGAGAGCTTCAGGCTCCCTTCCTCCCTTCTCTCTGTCTCTGCCCAAGCAGCCTCAGAGGCCTTCCCAACCCCCCTGAATAGAACACATCCCCCACGGTCATTTCGCCTCCTGGTTCTGCTCTAGGCTTTCACCCCTTTCTCACCACTGGAAGCCCTGCTGTATATTTATTTGCCTGCGTATGGGTTGGCCTTCTCCGCTGGACTGCAGGCTCCGTGCGGGCAGTGCTTCTGCCTTTTCCTGTTCGCCGCTGTGCCACATCGGGCGCTCAGTAAATATATATTGAAAGAATGCGTGGAGAGATGAATGAGAGAATGAATATGCGGTAGGGATATTGAGAGGCAGGAGTAAGACCACAATCAGTAACAAGAACTACTCTTCACCGGGCTCACTACGTGGCCGGCACTATTCTAAACTCTCCCCAGGTGTTATCTCATGTCACCCTCACAGCAGATCTGCCAAGCAGATAACATCACGATCCCTCTTGTATAAATGAGGTACCGAGGCACCAAGAGGTTAAGTCACTTCCCAAGTAAGACTTAAGCCTGGATGAGCAGAGATGCCTGCGCACCCCCTGGGGTAGCCCACTTCCGAGAGAGAAGCAGCTGAAGAAGGAATGGGCTTAGTATGTCCGGTTTACCCTCAGAAACAGCCTCAGGCTTCCCTGGGAGGCCAGTGAGGGGGTGGAGAGAGGCCAGGGGCGGGACTCTGGGACAGTCCCTTCTCATGGACCAAACGTCAGGGGTGGGGCATGAGTGCTCCCGGCCAGCTCTGGATGGGAATCAAACCAGAACATCTTAAAAAATCGTCTTCAGTGATTATAGACACAAAACTGTGTTATAAACATTAAACTTGCTAAGAGACTGGATCTTAATTGCTCCCACCGCATGAAGAAATGGTAATTAGGTGACACGATAGAGCTGTTAGCTGCATTGGCAATCATATAGCGATATAAATGTGTCAAGTCAATGTGTTGTACACCTTAAACTTACTCAGTATGTGTCAAATATATCTCAATTCTATAAAATCCCTTTCAACCCTGTAATTGTAGGCAACAGCCCAGAGCAGAACTTCCCAGACTGGGTGAGATCCCTTTGGACATGTTTACAGCACCCTGTAATTCTCCTCCATAAACCTCATCAAAATAATTATTATGTGGTTATCTTTGTTATCTGTTTAGTGTCTATCTCCCCATATGACTGCAAGGCCCAAGCAGGTAGTCTTACTGCAGAATCCTCGCCACCAGCTCAGGGCCTGACCCCCCAGGAGACAGAAAGAAGGGAGGGAGGGAGGGAGGGAGAGAGGGAGGGAGGGGGAATGAGGGAGGGAGGGAGGGAGGGAGGGAGGGAGGGAGGGAGGGAGGGAGGGAGGGAGGGACGGGGGAGGGAGGGAGGGAGGAATCAGGGCTGGACTCAAGTGAGGGAGGCGTTAATGACCTCTAGGGTCTCTGCTAGTAGAGACTGCACAGTTCAGTAAGGATTCAGCATTCAGGAAAGTTACACCTTTTGGAGGCCTGTGGAGGGCCTGATGCTGAGGGGCCACTGCCTTCTCTCTTGCAGCCTGCCTGCAGCATCGGAGCTGCGAAGCCTGCATGTCCTCAGACCTGACCTTCAACTGCAGCTGGTGCCATGTCCTCCAGAGGTTTGTGCCCAGACTGACCCTCGGGTTCCCGCAGGCAGACGGTGGAAGAGGGTAGCACTGCCCCGCCCTTGTCTCAGGCTTCATTGCCAAGAGGAAGGTGCCTCTGGCCAGTCCACTCTGACCCTTGGGACAAGAAGGTCACAGAAGTGAGCTTCTTCCTGAGGTTTGTGACGAATCAAGGTGCCTGTGTGGCAGGGTTCCTGTGATGACATTAGGCTCCTAGAGATTCCAGCTACTGCAGCTCCCTCCTCACACCTGGAAAAGGTGGGTTCATGCTGGGGCAGGGCTTCTCAGAGGGGTCCACAGTTGCACGCATTCCAGAGTCAGCTGAGGCTCACGGATTCCTGGGACACGCCTCAGGCCCTGCATCAGGAGCTCTGGGCAAGAACCCCAGGAGCCTGTACGTGATCATGGTGCCTCCTCTGCACACAAGTGTGAGATGGGGTGACCCGAAGACTCACTGCTGTTGGGTGAGAGCCCCAGGACCCCAAAACACCACCTTAAGGCTGCAACAGGGTTTCCCGAAAACCAGGGGCATGGAAATGTCAGGCATCTGTGGGAAGTTGGGGCAAACAAAGCTATGTTTGCTTGGTTTTAGAAGCAGAGAAAAATCTGGATGAGATGCAGGTTCAGGGATAAAGTTCTTAAGTCCAGCTCACCTTCCACTCCTCACACATTGGACTCGGAAGCTGAGCCCTGTTCTCCTACCCAGGATAAGTAAATGACAGAAGGAAGAAAATAATAATTTCTCTGGGGGTTACGTCTCTTATGAGAGTGGATGCCCTGTGAACTCCTAGAGCTTTTAAGGCAATCTTGAAATTGCAAATCATGGAGTCTCTGAGGTCCAGGCAGCTGTCACACAGCTGCCAGTGTTTCCTCTGCTCCTTTCCAATATCTCTGTGTAGAAATAGAAGCCATCGGCCTTTACAGGCGGCCTGCCTTGCTCACAGCACACATGACGCAGCTCGGGGCTGGGAGGGGAGAGAGGCCCTCATCCAGCCTCCCAGGTGTTCCTCCCACAGCTCTTATTCACTCAGTTTGTTTTCCCGGTAAAATGGGCTGGGGTTATGTGGTTCAGAGAAACAGGGGTGAGGAACCTGCTGTTATTTTAACCCCTCAAATACCAAACAGCATTTTTGCAAAGTGTTCGGGGCCCTACACATGAAAGGCGCAGAGCCTCAGAGAGATACACAGGGTGGACCTCAGGTTGGTTCTTTTGGGAGTGGAGCCTTGCAGCTCCACAAGTCCATCTTGTGCACTTTCAAGTTTGAGCGCCACCACCTCAGCATGGGGAGATCATCCAGATGAGCACAGACGAGCCCTGGAACCTTCGGGCTGGCTGCCACCGCGTGACTCAGCATCCAACGACAGCTGAACCTGAGAACTGCAAAATGGGTCAGATGGAAGCAAAGCCTCGCATTGACACAGCCCCATTTCACACATGCGTCCAATCCCAGATCTTCACTCTTTGGTGCCAGGGACCATGACAGTTTAATGAGGGTTCGTCAGGTTGGGGGCGGGCAGGGCCTGGGGTGTGGACACGGCCTCTGCTGTGGTTCTGTCAGCTACAGGACAGAGGCTCTTCATCAGAGGGTACAAGACTGACATGGTCTGGAAACCTCCGGTCCTCGGATACCCATGAACCTAGGCTCACCCCAGTGTGGGCCCCTCCTTGCCAGCTCTCTGGAGCCTCAGCTCCAGCTAAGAGCTGACTCCATGCCCCTAAAATGTCAGAGGGCAGGACTGGTGCATTGGGGCGGCCACCAAGGCCTCTCCCACCAACAGCTGCTTGCAATCACCATGTGGGCTCTTGGCTAACCCTTTCCCTTCAACCCGCTCTGTTCTCTGCAGACTGCCAGGGCTTCCCCTCCCTGCCCTGGGGCTGGATCTGATTTAGACAGTTTCGCTTACCGTGGCTGTGTTTCCCTGTCATCCCACATTGCCCCCCAGTGGCCCACTCTGGAGTCTAAGGGTGACCTTAACTCCAGGATTTGGCTCAGGAAATGACGGCATAATCCTTGCCTTCCCATGCCACTGGGAGGGTCCCATGAGATGGTGCAGGAGCAGCATGTGGCTGGGGCAGCACCCAGTATTCGGGAGGCTCTCAGTAAATGGCCACTTCTCATGCCCTTTGAGTCGGGATTGGTTGGCTCCGGGCTTAGAATGTGATGCTCTTAGACCTTTATCAAAGGCTCAGTCCTTGAAAGAATCATTGTGGCCTAAAAGAAACTTTAGTTTCCATCCCCCAATAGTCGTCCTAATCCTCCATTCCCCACAGTGGTGGGCACAGAGGACCTGAGAGAGAGGAGCGTGGACGGCTCAGTTCAGCGTCTGCTGCAGGAATTGCTGGTGAAGGAAGTTAACTAGCCATGAATTCTTTCTTAGTACTGGTGGCGCGTGATATTATTTTCCCCACGCAGATGTCCCTGCCCTTGAGTGGGGCTTGATGGATTCTCTTGGCACCAAAGAGTGGAGACTGGAAATTTGAGCGTGGTGCCATGGAGCACATCCTCCCGTTCATCCTCATGCCTCCACCCTTCCTGAGTGAAGTGCTTGGGGCCTTCCAGCTCGGCTGCGCTGCGCAGTGTCCTCTCAGGGAACCCTGGTCAGCCAGTTTTGTCTCTCTCCCAGCCTGTGGCAGGACCCTCATTTCTGCCCTTTAATGATCACACAGGGGGGTGGGTGTTGGCTAAACCTACTGATATCCACCTTCACTCAGCCTCTCCTGGCCAAGTTCAGGCCCTTCCACCAAAAGAGGGGTCTTGGTGAATGAACAAGACTTCTCCGAATGAGAACACGTGTGTGAACTTCCTGAATTTTTAGCGATTTCGTGGCAGTCCCAAGTCAGGGGGGCCTGGAAGGTCATTAGAGGTCATGCGGTCTAGCCCCCTATACACACATCTGGACTGGCGAGGCCTTGATCTTCGGGAGCTGGGTCAGAAAGAAGGTGGGAATTTCACAAATACCTTCCCCTCCTTCTGAAAGGAATAGAGGGGGCAGGAGGGTCTGACTCCCGATTTCACAGCTGCCTGGTGCTGAGGGCACCTGCCCAGTGGTCTTGGGAGCTTGACTGCCGAAACCCTGGGAGGCTAGCCCCTTCCTCACTATCATGGGAGAGCTGCTGCTGCATGGAGAGAGCTTCTCTATCAATCCTCACCCCCCTACCTCTGACCTTTGGTTTCCCCTGCAGATGCTCCAGTGGCTTTGACCGCTACCGCCAGGAGTGGCTGTCCTACGGCTGCGCCCAGGAGGTGAGAGGCTTAAGTGAGCCAGGTGTGGGAAACAGTAGGGCTGTCAGCAGGCCCCTTGCCTGGTAGCTCTTCTCAAGGTGTCTTTGGCTCTTGGTGAAATTGTCCCCTTCACCTGGGATTCGGATCCTCTGGGAGGCTGTGCCCCTGATGACATTCGTGAAGCAACTGTGGCTCCAGCCTTCAGGCCTTGAGGGTGGCAGTCGTTCTGAGAGTGAGGACGGTTGTTCCAGACTCCTCCCATTTAGATTCCATACAGATTCCTTCTTACCACTGGAGTTTTCCAGGACGCTCCACACTTTGATCTTGGGTGGGGAGCATCCTGTTGGGGAGCATACTAACATGTGTGTCATCCTCATGTCCTTCTTCCCTCCCTTCCTCTCTCCATCTCTCCTTGCAGTGTGAATTTACTTCCCTGCATGCTGCTCTATGCTTGCTCTGATTTACTCCTAACAAGACCCCAGAAGCTGGAGGCTGGAGCCCCACTGACCAGGATGGGAAACTGAGGCTGAGGGAGGTTTAGTGACTTGGCCTGCATTTCACAGTTGGTGAGATGGTGAAGGTGCCAGGCCCAGCATTTAAACGTAAACCCCCAGACCCCACTGCCAGGCGCTCATCACCATCTGTTTTATTAGGAAGGCTGGGTAAGCTGTCTTTTTCTGGCCTTAAGAGAATCTTGTCTAGCCCTAGCTGGTTTGGCTCAGTGGTTAGAGCATTGGCCTGTGGACTGAAGAGTCTCAGGTCTGATTCCAGCCAAGGGCACGTATCTCGGTTGCAGGTCCAATCTCCAGCTCCAACTGGGGCCCGTGTGAGAGGCAACACAATTGATGTGTCTCTCTCACATCAGTGTCTCTCTCTCTCTCTCTCTCTCCCACTCTTTCTGAATAGTAATGGGGTGAGGGTTTGAAAAAAAGAGAGAGAGAAAATCTCGTCCAGCAGCCCACTTTTGATGGCAGATTTGCTCTTATTTCACGCTGGCATCTCAGCTCCTTCCTTGAGGAAGGATTCAAAACCGCAGACAGATAAATTGCCCTGTAAGATAAGATCCTTTCAGGATCAAGTGCAGGGCTTAAAGGCATTCAGGGCACAGCTTTGGTTCGGTCACCACACTTGGACCATGCACAGGAATCTTACACTTTCTGGCCGTTGAGGGATGGAAGTGCCCCCATGTCCTCACCCGTGAGGCATGTCCGTCGGCGAGGCCTCTGTCCAGGGCAGCCCGGTCTCTCTTACAGGCAGAGGGCAGGACGTGTGAGGACTTCCAGGATGGGGACCACTACTCACCTTCCCCTGGCAGCTCCTTCAGCCCCTCCGATGGAGGCCACAGCACCACCTCCTCCCCCCTCCCCTTGGACAGCCTCACCACGGAAGGTAACGGCGGGGAGGGGGGAAGCCTGGGGAAGGGCAGCTGCCCCGGAGTAGCATCATCTCTGTCAGGGGAAACCTCGGGGAATAAGAATCGCCCTGTCCTTTCACAGATGAGGGACCTGAGGCTCAGAGAGCTGGGGTCACTTGCTGGGGAGAAGCAGAACCAAGTTTTGAATGAGTGGACTCCACGGCCAGGCTCTAATGTCAGGGCTGTGGGGTGAAATTCACTATGGTGAGGGGGAAAACAAATGTCCAGCCCTGGGCCAGGTATTTTATACAGTATCTCAGTTCATCTTAGCAATCCTCACAGAACCTGTGAGGTCTTATCATCCCTGTAGAAGGGACAGACTCAGCCTAAGCACTCAGGTGTGGCAGGAACATTGCCTCATTTCTCTCTAACTCCTCTCCTCTCAGCCCTCATTCAGCTGGAGAGAATCCCACCTCAGTCCTTCTGGGGCTGGCTCCCTGCCCCTGACCTTGTACAGCAGAGGGTCAGAGTAGGGCAGCTGTGTCCTTCTTGGTTGCTGCTGATCCGTCCCTGCCTCTTCCCTCTTCAGGCCTGGCTGTCCCCAAGAGCTTCCCTGCCAATCCTGACACCTGGGGAGAGGTCCATCCACCTGGAGGCACCATGTGCTGTCTCCAGAAGCCTGTGCAGGCCCCCCTGGGATGCTGGCTATCTATAAGAAATTCCTCTCTCTCATCCATTTTCAATACATCAAATCTAGGTTTTAGCTCCTTGCTTTAGGCTAAGACTAGAGACTTGTGGGCCCTTACTACCTCCCCTGTGCCAGATACCTGCTTGAAAGGGGCAAATAGAAAGGAAGAAAGGAGAGAAGAAAGAAGTTAATATGTTAAAACATTATTCAGCCACAGTTCCATTTTCTAGATACAGAAATGGGCTCATAAGGGCAATGAAGGTTGCTCAGTGCTAAGTGAGGGAGAAGTGGTGGAGCCCCTACATTTCTAAATGCAGCCTAGAGAGCTGGGGAATTAGAGCAGCAACTCATGGATCTGGCCAGAGGATGGTCATAGGAAAGTGGACAAATGACGGAAAGAGCAAACATTTGGGGGGGACTGACTGTGTGCCAGTTAGGGTGCTGCTGTGCACACATTAACACTCACTTAGTCCTCCTATCAATCCTGTACGCTGATGCCCTTTTATCCCCATTTTGTAGAGGAGACACTAAGGCTCAGAGAGGTTGATGACTTGCCCAAGGTCACACAGCCCGGAAGAGGTGGAGTCAGGTCTCATCTGGCTCTAAAAGCAGCCATCCTGCCCCTCAACCCCACTGCTTTTCTCAGCGCTGAAAGAAATAGAAAAGGGTCTCTGTGGGTTCAGGGAAGGGTGAATGAGCAACGCAGACTGAGATGGCTCTGGTCACTCTAAGGTTGTCCAGGAACAGACAGGGGCTGGTTAGAGCCAAGAGAGTGAGAGCAGAGCTCCTGCTGGTACTCAAATGAAAAAGGAGCGGGGAGGAGATCTTGCCCTCAGGGAGAAAATGGTCAAGCCCAGGTGACCTTCCAATTAAGGGAAATTCCAGTTTAAATGAAGAAGCCCCTTGCCGGTCACCCCCGAGTTAACCCTCTGTGTTCATCCTCAGAGCCCAGCGCTCAGGGGTTTGCTGGACCTTCGGGTGAGCCACAGAGTCAGAGGCCAGAAGGTAGCTGTGGTGGGTGTGGAGAGCCCAGCACACGATGTCTGGGCTCAAATAAGTCAAACCTGCCTTAAATTATTCGGCTCCCGAGAGTTCGCTGCTCCCAGGTTACTGCCATGGTGGGCTGTCCCCATACAGCCATCTGTTGGCCAGTTTTTTTACGTGTGTATCTCCTGCCAGCCAGGAGTGTGTCTCGCTTCTGTGTGCTGTGTAACAGTCCCCAAAAGAAAACATTAACTAGAGTGAGGACGATTGCGGCTTTATGTCATTCCAGTCCTGGAGGAGGTGGCGAAGGTGGTCAGGTTACATCTGTAAGAAAAAACATTTTGATGATGACTTTTCCCACACCCAATTCTCAGGACATCTTGGCAGGATGGGTTTCAGACACCCTCCTGCCTGTGTGATTGCAACCTGCACGTGGAGACTTGTGGAGGCAAGTGAGGGACCATCTGTCTCAGGGTACAGGGAGATGCTGTGAATGGAGGGGATGCAGCGCTGCAGCCAGGGGGACCCGCCTGTGCAGGACTAAGCCGGACAGCCAGGAGGTTAGTGGACTCGGGCTGCTGGAGGTGTGCGGACCCTTCTAGCCCCAGCCAGTCAGGGGGGCAGAGAGGGCCAGGGGAGCAGGAGGGCCAGGGGCTGGATTTTAGGAGTTGTTCACTTGCAATCAAATGCACCCACTTAAGTGAACCAGAAAGACCTCTGAGCCGCAAGCAGCTGCCACAAAGCCCATGCATTTTACTACAAGGAGAGATAGGCCCTCACCCAGAAAAAGTGCAGTAGGAGGGTAATTTCTCTCCTGGATTTCCTCACCTAATGAGCAGCTGAACAGAACACGTTGACAGCAGCAAGGAGTGACAGCTAACTACTGAAAAGTGACCTTTTAATAAACATCACGTGTTTCTTCACTATTTGAGTTTCCATGGGACTCTACCACAGTCCATTAATTAGGGAACCAATTTGTACTCCATGGACTCCAACAAGATGGAAGCTGGGAACCAGCCCCTGGTGAGTGGGAGAAAAGCTATCATGGGCACAGCATGGTGACCTTTAGTCACTCTGTAGGAGGGACTGGCTGTAGGTGGCACCATGTCCTTTTGTCTGCCAGGGGGAGGTGTGGACTGGGCTTCATTGGATTGTCAATGTTCTGGATTTGAAACAAGTTGATTCAAATCAAGTTAATTTTCCCCATGATGTTTAGGGTTACTCTGGTCAGTTTTGATTAACCAGTTCATTATTTTGAACTTGCAGTAGCAAAATAGCCTCCGAGGTGTGTTTAAACACCTTGTTTATTGAAATTCCTGAAGAAGACATAGCTTTCCATTATAAGTCTATAACTTGCTGTTTTGTTTTGCTTTTGATTTTTAGGGGTGCTTTTACATTTTGGCTCCTTTATAATCATGTAATAGTTAAATGATGATTTACATGGTTCCAAAGTCAAATCTACAAAAGCAGGTATATTCAAAGAAATCCGGTCTCTAGTCTTCTCTCCTCTTTCCCCTAAGGGAGCCATTTTTCTATGTTCTTATGGTTTATTCTTCCATTATCTAATGTGATTTTTTTGATATTTCAAGACTTACTGGAAAAGACTAGCAGAGCAGGATGCCGTGTCTAGTCATGGGAGTGTGACTAGGCTGGGTGTTGAGGAGCTCACAGTCTAGGGGAACAGTGGGACCCGAGATGCTGCAGAAATAGGTACCAAATGCAATGGGACACCAAGGAGGACACACACATGTGACAGGGCTAGCGTGAGGCAAGTGAGGCTCTCAACGCAGGTATAAAACTTTAGGAGGCACCAAAAAAAAAAAAAGCAATAATCAGGAAAAATAATATTTTAATGCAATATTTGTAAAAAAACAAAATTAATGCCAAAAATGCCATAATGAACAAAATTGTAAGTAAAGTCAGGATCAGACCCTGCTTCACTGTCTCACCCTGATCCCAGCCCTAACCCTTATATGCAGAGGACAGTTCAGGGCTGGGACTTCTGAAGGGGAGGAAGGGCATGTCCTGCTGGAGGAACAGAATATGCAGCAGCTCAGAGACGTGCAAGCTGAGGGTGTCTGAGAGCTTTGGGCAGCTTGTTACAACCACCGCAGCGGTCTTGAGTTGTGGCGATTGGCATAAGGAAAGGAGATTGGGGACAGATTGCAAGGGCATTGAACACCTTTGAACAGAGGGGAGCTGGCAAAGCCTTTAAAATGACATAGATCAGGGGCGGGTACCTTTTTTCTGCTAAGGGCCATTTGAATATTTATAACATTATTCGCTGGCCATACAAAACTATCAACTTAAAAATTAGCCTGCTAAGTTTGGTGAAACATTTAATTAACTCACCCCTAAATGATGGCTGGAATTGCTTCTCTTTGGTGAGGCCTTGGAAGGGCCAGACCAAATGATTTCTTGGTTGTTTGTGGCCCGAGGGCCAGACATTCCCCACCCAACATAGATGGTAGAGGTGCTGGAGGGGAAAGAGGAACAAAATGCATGTTGGCAGCCCTAAGTTGTGGACTGGTCCCATTTGTTTAGTCTTGGTGCTTAAAGCTGTCATCTAGAGCATCCTCCCAACAGGGGACTTTTGCTTTCCGTTCCCCGTATGACTATGGGGAAGAACCACAGGAAGGGTCAACCATTGGAACTTATTTAGGAAGCCGCAGGACACACACCTTGAGGTGGGGGGAGAGGGTGTGTTGGTGCAGAACTCTGGCCTCCAGGTCGTACCCTGGGGGAAGGCTCCAGGCAAATCTGATCTTGTGACAAGTTCACCCCCTCCTCCAATCCTTCCTCAGCTTCCCGCTGCCCCTTAGGAGACTGTGAAAGGTTTTCAATGTGGTTTCCAGGCAGCTGTGCCCCCGCCCCCAGCCTCTCTCTCAACACCCCCACCCCACTCCCATCCTCTCCACCCTCCAGCAGTTATACTGAACTGCTTTTTACTTCTCAACTGGCCAAGTTCTTGCTGATTCTGGATCTTTGCCCATGCTCTTTCCTCTGTCTAGAGCCCTTTTCTCACCCCTCCTGCTTGTCTCCCTTTGTCTGGTGAGGCCCCCAGTCAGAGCTTCATTAAGCTGGATTTTAATTGTTCCTCCATCCATTCCACCTGTTAACTCCCTGAGGGCAGAGACCATGTCTATCCTCAGTGCCTGCTCCCAGTGCTCAATTCATAGGTGACACTCAATAAATGTTTGTTGAATGACTGAACATGAGACTAGGAAAAGTTGGCTTGCTCACGGCCTTCTACCATTACACTGCTGTGTGACTCTGAGCAAGTCACCTCCTCTCTCTGTGCTTCAGTTTCCTTGCCTCTGAAATGAAGGGCTGGATGGAACCTCCCTGAAGTCCCATCCGAACCTAAAGTGACAAAGGCCATAATGATTTCACTAATCTGCCTTCTCTGATTTCTTTTGGAAGATGACACCAAGTTGAATCCCTATGCAGGAGGAGACGGTGAGTACAGAAGCTGCCTGCCCTCTTCTTCAGAGCTATTGCCTGCTGGACTCACCCCAGAAGAGGGTGCAGCCGTCACCTGCCCCTTTGCTTTCTCTCTGAGTGGGGGAGGAAGCCACAACAGCGGCCTGAGCTTCCTAGACCTCCTGCCGGTGGGAAGGCAGAGGCCCCCTAGATTGAAGGAACACGTATCTACATCTAGACACTTCCCATCCCGGTCAGGAACCTCCTGGGCTTCTTCCCTACTCTTGAATACCCACCTCCCTAAAATGAGAGGGGGGGAGGTGATAGAGCTTCACAAGGGCAGGCATGGTGGTGCGGCCCGTGGCCATAGGCCTGTTGCCCCCGTGGGCCTCCCAGTGAGGGGTGGAGAGCAGCTTCTCTCACACCCACTTTCCTTTGATTCCCCACCTGGGTTGGCAGAGAGCACACGAGAGTTGTTCACCGCAATTTTTATAGGGTGCTAGAAGTTGGGGTTCCCTACCCCAGGATTACCTGGGAGGCCAGCCTCCCTGATGAGGTGAGGTGGCCCCATCTTTTCTGCCTTTTGCCCAGAGCGAGCTCAGGCCCTTGCTGCAAACACTGCAAAGGGGAGGTAGAAGTGCTTCCAACTCCAGGGCCTGGGACGTGGGGTTTCAGCAGGAGAGAAGAGGCTATTAATACGCACAGTTTGATTGCGGCTCCCACCGGAGATGCAGCTCTTCTTCTGTGGGCAGCAGGTGTGAGTGTGCATGTGTGTTGGGGGGGCGGGTGGAAGGGCGCAGCTGGGCCCATGCCCCTCTCTACACCATGTGTTCATTAGCCCAAGCCCTGACCGTCAGATCACCAGGGTCACTGCAGGCTGCTGGCTGGCTGGCTGATTGCCAGGGCAGGGGAGGCCAGCTTGGGGGCCTGTCACCTCAACTCTCCCCACCTGTTGGCAGATAGAGGTACAAACCGTGCACCGAGTGCCCCAGGGTAATGTCTCTCCTGGCTTTCCTCTGCTTGCAGAGAGGAGGGGTTGGGGAGGGCAATGATTTTGGATGCATGCAACATCCTTTTAAAATCCCCACCCCCTGCTGACTCCTGTCCCGCATGTAAGAAAGAGGAGATATTCCTGTTGTTGACATGCTCCTGTCTCTATTTCATGATCTCTGCATCCCTTTAGGGCAGGGAGCAGCAGCAAACAGCCGGCCCAGGTGGTATCAGAAGTTAGGCTTCTTAGTGGCTGGCACAGGCTGTGTCCTTGGACAAATCACTTCACCTCTCTGTGTTTCCATTACCTCAGCCGCACAGGAAGGGTGGGACTGAATGGGCTTCCAGCTCAATAGTCTATGGAAATACTCAGTTTCCTCCATGGAATATATTTCAAATGCTTGGGATGTTCTGAGAGTGGCTGCTGGTTTATTGGCCTTCGGAGAACCTAGCGCAATTCTTTTATTGAGCTCCTACAATGGATTGACCATTTTTTCTCAGCGCTGAGGACATAGATGACTAAGACACTGTCTCTGCCCTTCAGGGCGTCGCAGTCTGGTGTAATGGATAGTGACAGGTAAAAATATGGTCACTTTGCTATCATAATATCTGACACTTATTGAGGTCACCAAAGACACCAGCTGTGGTCCTCAGTACTTGACAAGAATTACCTTGTTTGAATCCTCACAATAACCCCAGCATGTAGTTATAATGGTGCTTGTTCTACATAAGTGATAGCTGAGACACAGAGAGGTTAAATAATTTGCCCAAGGTCACACAGCTAGCAAGTGGCAGAGTCTTGATTCAAATCCAGGCACCCAGATGCCAGCTCCCAAACTCTTCACCATAACATACCCTTTGTGAATTCCTTAAGTGTGTATGTGGCACGGGTATCAGAGAAAACTTCTCTCATATCCTTTATTTGATTGATATTTGGGCAACTTTAAGTGACTTTGAAAAACCACCTGACCTGGCCGACGTGGCTCAGTTGTTGAGCATCGACCTATGATCCAGGCGATCGCGGTTCGATTCCCTGGTCAGGGCACGTGCCCGGGTTGCGGGCTTGATCCCCAGTAGGAGGTGTGCAGGAGGCAGCCAATCAATGACTTTCATCATTGATGTTTCTATTTCTCTCTCTCCCTCTCCTTTCCTCTCTCTGAAATCAATAAAGACATATTTTCTTAAATTATTTTTTAAAAAGCCACCTGAGCCATGCCAAGAATGTTAATGCCGTGCTCATGATTCTACCCATTCTAGCCCCCCCTTTTCGTGTACTTGATAACTAGATCGAAGGTTCCATCAGTTTTCATCTCGAGGACTTTGTCAGAACCCAGGACCAATGGCCCCACCTTCCCTGTTCCCCTGCAGCAGCCCTGCCCTAATGGTCTCTCCTCAGGCCTTCAGAACAACCTGTCCCCCAAGACAAAGGGCCCCCCGGTGCACCTGGGCACCATCGTGGGCATCGTGCTGGCGGTCCTCGTCGTGGCGGTCATCATCCTGGCCGGGATTTACATCAGTGGCCACCCCACTTCCAATGCCGCGCTCTTCTTCATCGAGGTCAGCCCCCCCACACTTCTGCATCATGTTTCCCTGGCCATTCAGTACCTGCCTCTCCCCATCTCATCCCTCACCCGTCACATGCCTGGCTCCTGTTCCCACCCGAGGAATCTTCATGGACTCCTCCGGCACATCTCACACTGCCTAGTGCTCTTTCAGCCCCAACCCCAAGGGCTCTGCACTCAGAGCTCTTGCAGCCCTCCTATCCTGTCTGCTTTTGCTCTCTCATTTGAAATTAAGCCCCAGGGGAAAGAAATGAGGCCAAAAGTGCCACACATGGCCACTTAGTGGCTGTGCAGTCAATCCCTAAAGATCTATGGTCTCTCATGGCCAAATTCCAGGCCCGGTGTTTATTCGAAGCCATAATGGAACTTAGGTCTTCTGCCTGTTTGCTGTGTGGGTTTTGTTTTTTGTTTTTCTGGGTTTTCTTAATTTTTATTTTCAGGGTACATTTACCAAAGCTGGGGACAGTGAAACAAGGAAGGGCTTAGGATAGAAGCAGCAATGGGAGAGAGTCTAGGTGGGGCTGCTTTTGCTCTCTAGAAATGTTATGGAAAGAAATGAGCCTAGGTGGGGCTGCTTTTGCTCTCTAGAAATGTTATGGAAAGAAATGAGCCTAGGTGGGGCTGCTTTTGCTCTCTAGAAATGTTATGGAAAGAAATGAGCCTAGGTGGGGCTGCTTTTGCTCTCTAGAAATGTTATGGAAAGAAATGAGCCTAGGTGGGGCTCCTTTTGCTCTCTAGAAATGTTATGGAAAGAAATGAGCCTAGGTGGGGCTGCTTTGACTCACTGGAAAGTCAGAGCAAAGGGGCCTTGGGGACAGGTTGAGGGGATTAGAGCAGGACAAGCTGCCTCTGCCCATTGCTCGCATGGTTGCAAGTCTCTGGGGACCCTTAGAGTTTAGGAGATGCATGCCTGAGAGGGAAGAAAGGTGTGGGCGTGCTCCCAGGAGGGAGAATATGCTGCTGTGTGGGTTTTTTAGATTGGACTTGACAAACCGTAATAACAAGTTGCTTTCTCTTGGAGCTTTCATTGAGAATGCCATAGTTTTGCATGTCTCAGAATTTGGGAGAGCCAACCCAAGGTGCAGCATGGAAGTAAGGCCCAGCCCCCTTCACGCTGGGCCACGGAGCTCAGCAGATCCTGTCCCTGCCCCACTCTCGGCTTCTCGCCAGCTGTCCTCGTGGCACAGCTGTGGCACCTCTGTGACCACAGTCTTCTTCACAGGGTGCAAGAACCCGCTCGCCTCATTACCCAGAGGCCCTCCTTCTTGTTTAGATGCCCCCTGTTTCTTGTGAGTCCTAACCAGTCATTCTTAAGCCTTAGCCTACCTGGTACCCCCAGCCACAGGGATGCTGATAGGGCAGGTCTGAGGCAGGCCCAAGAATCTGCATTTTCACAAGCTTGCCAGCTGACTCTGATGCGAACCTATTATCTGGGCATTTCCAGAACCTCCCAATCATTCCCTCTCTCACCTACGTCCTCACTTTCCACTGTCTCAGGGCTCCACTCTATATGTTGCTAAAGCTTTCACCTTACGTCCCGCAGCCCTCACATCCCAGGAGGTTCCCCAGCAGTGGAGGGAGGGGCCCTGAACTTCACCCAGCTCTCAGTAGGCCCCCAGTGCCCTTGTAAAGAGAGTCTCGGTGCTCAGTGCTGTCCCTGGGGAGTGGTCCCCAGCGGGTGAGGTCACACCCACTGACCCTGGTCTGTACCCCCGCAGCGGAGACCTCACCACTGGCCGGCCATGAGATTCCGCAACCACCCCAACCACTCCACCTACACAGAGGTCGAACCCTCCGGCCACGAGAAGGAGGGCTTTGTGGAGGCGGAGCAGTGCTGAGAGCGCCAAGCCACCCCTTGGAAGGGTAGAAAGGAAGCCCCAGGCACCCCGAAAAAGACGAGTCAAAACAAAGCGGAGAAATGATTTTTCTTGGCCTCCTCCAAACATACGCTGGCTGGGAAGATGGGACAGTGGTTTGTGCTGCCAGAGCTCAGTTTGGGCATCACACCCCGATATCGAAGGAGGGGCAGCAAAGCCACCACACTGAGTTTTTAAGGAACAGTAAACCCAACTACAACCTCTTCTGATGCAAGGGGTCTCCCCTTCTGGGGCTGTCAATGGTCTACTCTGTAGCTGCCCCAGAGACCCCCTCCCACCTGGAGATGACCAGATGCCCTGCTCCCGGTCACCTAATGCCCCTGCACATGACACAAGAGAACTGAGCTCTTGATCGGGGCCGCCGCTTCCAGGGTCCATAGACTCAAGAGCTGGTCCTCATGGCTATGGACTCGGCGCTCAGCCCCTGCTTCTGTGGCTCTGGAAGTCTGGAGAAGGAGTTGTCGCCCGCGTCCACAGCTGCAGCCCCGAGCCCTTCGCAGGCCGCCGGAGGGGGCAGCGCCAGAGGGGAGGAGAGAACAGAACCCGGGAAAACTGCACCTCTAGGCTTTGCTCCCTCCACCTGCCCTTTCTGCTGAGAACCAGTACGTCTGCATCGGGAGTGTGCAGCCCTTTTAACCCAGCTGGGCCCAGCCCAGCCTCGGCCAGGCGAGCCATGGGGCGCTCTTTATTCGATGGCACATTTGGTGACCATCGTGTTCACTGGCCTTTCCCTCTGTCAGTGCCAGTAAGTACCTCCCAAGGCAGAGGTTTCCTGGTTACTATCTCTCCTCCTCCAAGCTGGATTTTGGTAGCTGTTAAAGAGAAAGAGTGGTTTATGGAGATGTACACAGCAGGGAACATCAGTTGGAGTCTGTTGAGAAGCAAAGTCACCGGAACAGTTGGGACACAGGATGCTCACACGGGAAGGAGGGACTTTCTACATAAAATCTCACCTACAGAGTTGCTTCCACCTCCCCATCTCTGCTAGAAGTTTTCGGAGCAGAGTTTAGGCTCCCAAACTTAAGCTGGTTTTAAGGTAATTCTGTCCCAAAGATGAGTTGGGGCTGCTTCTGAAGAGTATTTAAAATGAAAAGCGAGAGCCCCGCCGGTGTGACTGTTTTGTTGAGTGTCATCCTGTGCACCGAAAGGTGGTTGGTTCGATTCCCAGTCAGGGTGGGTTTGATCCCCAGTTGGGGTGCGGGAGGTAACCGATGTTTCTTTCTCACATCCATGTTTCTCTCTCTTGCCCTCTCCCTTCCTCTCTCTCTCTAAAAACCAATTTTTAAAAAACATGTTAAAAAAACAACAAATAAAATGAAAGTCTATAGCTCCCCTCATCCAAAGTAAAAATTATCAGCAGTAAATAAATGGTAAATCACAGTCTCCATTTGGTCACGCCCTTTTATGCGTGTCATTGGGGCCACTGCAAAAGAAAGGAGATAGTTTAAGTACCCGGCCTCCTAAGGTGGGGGGTTGGGAGTCCACAAATAACAGACACGTCCAAACACTTGACTGGTGGTCTTCCAGACACTCCATAGTTTATCCTCGGTGAGGACACTAATGACAACTGGAGTAGGAAACATGCTGGACCAGACAAGGGAGGGCTATGGGAAGGGTCAGAATTTGAGAAAGAAGAAAGACAGTGCCACCAAGAGAACAGGGTTCTTTCCAGGCTCCTGAGGGACAGAAAGGTCTGTAACAGCCCTCAGTGAGAGCAGCACAGCCGGGCACTGAAATGATCTGGGCTCTCAGCACTCCTGGCCCGCAGGAGGGTGAGTTTTGCTCTTGCCTGACCAGCAAAGCATCTGGACACAAAGAACTTTATGTGTCTAAATGGCCAGTGGGATGGTTTCTGTTGTGGCCAAGTGCAGTGCACAGCACAATTTGTCCCCAAACCCAGCCTGCTCTTCCCAGTGGGAGCTCTGCCAGCTGTTCTGGATTCCCAAATGGAGAGAGCACGGAGACTGGAGAAAGGGGTGGTGATGCGCTGAGGCCTCTGTCACAACCACCGCAGGTGGAAAAAAAGTGCCAGATGCCTTGGCGGCTGGGTCAGAGAAGCCTGGTGAACCCCTGGGATGACAGTGGAGTTGTCTGGCAGCAGAGAGCCTGATTTGTTTACAGCAAAAAGAACTAAAGATGTGTCATTAAGAGAGGCCTCTGGACATTAAAGAGCCTCTGGATGTCTCCAGCCAAAACATGTAGCCGAGTGCTCCCAAGAAACAGAGCTAGGCAATCCCGGAGGTAGGGCTGGGTCCCAGCTATCCTTAGGGTCTCTCTCAGGATAAGTGTTTCTTAGACCCAGGAGTTTTACTCCAAGGTTTAGAGCAGGTTAGCTGGGTAGCTGTGGAGAGTGACCAGAAGGAGACATGGGGGTCTGGTGGTCAACCCTCTGAGTTTGGCTGATAGTCCAAAACGATCAACCACAGAGAGCCTGTAGACTTCCAGGTGCCCCTGCCCCATAGCAATAGACGATCTCCAAGGAAAGCAGGTAGTTGGCAGGCACCTTCTCCACATGGTGTCTCTGGGCATCCTCACAGTGATCCCCCTGGGAGGTAGGAGGGTCCGGTCCATGAGAGGTCATCACTGCGACAGGAAGTTTTAACCCTGTGAGGTAGGGCTCTGGGGAGCTGTCTGTGGAGCCCAGAAATCAGAAAGTCTCAGGGAGGCTCTTTTACACAACTCTTAAGAGAGCCAACAAGAACATGGGAATAAGAGGAATGAAGAGGCGAGCAGGCGAGGGGGCCCTGAATCAGGCTGTGAGCATGACCTCATTCCTGAATCAGCTGCTCTTAGATTTGTCCAGTAAGGCCCCAGGGGTTTCTGCTTCCAGAACAGGAGTGCACATGAGCTCAGCCATCGCCCTAGCACCCAGGAATGCCCCGGGTAGCAGACAGGATCTCCAAGTCTAATTGCCTGCCCACCTCCCTCCTGCCATAATCAGGTATCACCCACTCAGCCCAGCAGACCCCGACTCTGGAGGCCGCTTCTTCAGGTCTCAGCCCGAAGCCTGAAGCTGAAATGTCCATTTGTCACTATTAAAAGTTATCAATGGGCCCGTGGAAACAAGTTTTTAAATGTTTGTGTTTCACCAGAGCTCCCCTGTGTAATGTATCCCAGCGTGTGTATATTTTTAGGCTGTAGTGTGCTCAGCCTGTAGCTTGGTTTGTTAAATTGAGACAGTGGCAAAAGCTGCCAGCCAACCACACTATTTGAAAAGCGAAGTGCTCGCCGCTTGAACTGATCACTCCTCTGGCTGTGAGCAGGACTAAGGCGCTCTGCTCCGGCTCCTGGAACAGACACAGATTTGCTCAGAGCGCTAAGGGGGCTACACCCAGACTCCTGGCCTTGAGAAGCAACCCCAGGTAGAGTCACAGATAAAATGCCGCCTGCCCCCCTCTCTCTCTCTCTTTCTTTCTCTCTCCCTCTCCATTCTCCTCCCTCACCCTCCCAACAAAAACCTACCTGAATTTACAGCACAATTAGGAGGATCTGGAGATTGAGGGCACCCTAGCTCTCCTAAATGCAATGTATTCACGTTATTTAGTGTGAATTCTATGCATGGATTCTTGAGTGTTAACAATAAAAGGCAACATTCTTTTAAGACTCCTGCTGTGTGCAAGATAAACTACAAAAGATTTTGAGTGACGTTCTGCAAATTGCCACACATGCCTTAGTCCTGACAGACGTCTTCTCTAAGGACCTTCACTAAGGACAGCCTCCAGTCATCTGCCCAACAGGGGTGCTTTTCCCAACCTCTCAGTCCCACCTCCAGGAGAAGTAGCCTGGAAAGAGACAGACCCCAGCTATTTATTTATTTAGGGTTTGTAAATCCCTGGAAGTAAACCTCATGGGTTTCCAACCTGCTCTCTAGAATTACTAAGTAAATCCATATAAGTTGATACTGCCGCATTTCTGGAAGCTTTGCATTCGAACCGCTTTAGCAGCCTCATTGTGTTTTCATTACTTCGCTTTTTATTTCTTGCTCGCCATCACGGTTAAGCAAACCAAAACAAAGAGAGGAAAAATGTGAACTCCCCACAGCCAAAATCAGCTATGCCAAATTTCAGTCTCCAAACAAGTCAATTTATAAATAAACGTACCGTGTTTGCCAAATAAAGAGGAATGTGTTGGAGAAGGCAACGTGGGCTGGTGGAGAAAGCGCCCAGCTATGCAGGGAATCAGAGGCAGGAGCTGTAGCCCCAGCCCCATCCCCAGGAGCTGAGCCAACCCAACACCTCTGGGCCTCTGTGAAATAAGCGGGGCGGGGCGGACAAATTGTAAGGTGGGAATATATTCCTCTCGTTAGCAAAAGCCTCACCTGTTTGTTGTTTGGTTTGGTTTGGTTTGGTTTGGTTTTCAGTTCACACAGCAGCTCAGACCAAAGCATCCCTTTCTTGTCCAGTTTGCCCAGGACTTTCCTAGTTCTACCGAGAGGGTGCTATGTCCCAGGAAGCCCCTCATCGTGGAACACTGGACAATGAGTTCCGGGCCCATCGGCTGAAGAGATGATGTTGATCATCCCAAGCATTTCAGAGTCCTGGACCCAGCTGTTCAAAGTGTGGTCCACACAGGATTCCCTGGGGGTTAGTGAGACACGCAGGCCTCCAGAGTAAGAATCTGCGTTGAAGCAGCTCCCCAGGTGACTCATGGGAAACGAAGGCAAGTTTGAGAAGCACTTCTAGCAAGCAGTTTTACCTACGTGATCACAGCCTGCTGGGGAAGTATCATGCCCCCATTTCCCAGGGGAGGAAGCTGAGGCTCAGGCAGGTGGTTTGCTGGTTTATTTATTCATTTGGTCCATACTCTTTAAGCACCTACTGTGTGCCAGGCAGCATTCAGTGACTTGCCCAATGTCACACAGTAGGAAGTACAGTAGTCCAGACAACCCCCAAACCCAGCTCTTCGAATTCTCCTCTGCTGTTATTCCCTGTGTACCATGGGGTGGTGCCAGAACTGCATGGCCACATTTTATATGGATGCAGGCTGTAGATCAAACAGAGGCCTCAAAAAGACACACAGTGATGACTTCGGATATACACTCTTGGCTCTCGAAACTGTGAGCTTATCATCTATTTATTTACACACCCCAGGAGCTTGAAAATGTCCTCATTGTTGCCGCCTCCTTCACAGCCCACTCCCCATTCCTGTGCAGGCTCCATAAGGCCTTAGCAGAGCGCCAAGGCCAAGCCTCTGTGCTATTTATCTTCTTGAATGGAGGACAATCGATTACTTCATTAGCCAGAAGGGGACTGGAGAGAAGGGAAATGGGAAGGGAAGAGAGAATTCTCATCTGAATTGCAAAAACCAAAAGAGAACTTCTTTGGGGGACGACTTTTCTGATGTTCATAAAACATTTTTACATTTGGTCTCTAGCAATAGCTAAAGCGTGCCTATAGTTTCCCACAAAGCTAAAAGCCCTGGAAAAGAAACATCTGAATATAGGCCAATAACATTTCATGATACAGTCCCAGCCTTGGGTTACAACCTTCCCTTCCAGCATCAGTCTTTCCAAAGTTTTTCCTCCCCCCAGAAATTGACTGTCACCACCATGGGATCAGGTGAATGTCTAAAAGGTATAACATAAGACTCACCAAGTCCAGTTGAGGAAAGTCTGGAAATCCTCAAAAAAGAACAGATACAGTTTCTCATCCATGATCTGCCCTACAGTCCCCTCAGGTTAGATTCCATTTTGAATTCACAGCTACGCTACTCTAAATAAACTGAAATACAGTGGGTCAAGTGCCCTCTGTCTTGACTCCCCTCTCTCAAGGAACAGTAAATAATTCCAAGAGCCCCTCCTCAATGCCAAAAGGTATCATGCCCCAGGGCTCACCTTCTTCTTTCTCCATAGCTGCTGGTTCCTTGGGGCTCTTCTCTCCCAAGCCATCCATGGACTGAGCAAAATCTTCCCAACTACCTTTTTTTTTTTTTTTTAAATGTTTTTATTGATTTCAGAGAGAGGAAGGGAGAGGCATAGAGAAACATCAATGATGAGAGTCACTGATGGGCTGCCTCCTTCACGCCCCCACAACCCAGGCATGTGCCCTGACCGAGAATCGAACCAGGATCTCCTGGATTATAGGTCGATGCTCAACTGCTGAGCCACACAGGCCCAGCTTCCCAACTACCTTTGCTCTTTCTTCTGCCTCCAAAGTCAAGCGCTCAGGCCTCTTCACTGGGAAGGGGGACCCAAAACTAACACAACTGGGTCTTAACAAAGTTACTGACAAAGGCCCTGGTCTACTTACCTTTGTCCTCTGAGATATCAAGGACGGTGGTGGTGGTGGTGGCAGGTCACATTTACTAAGTGCTGACTAAATCCTTTGGGCCACACATCTTCCAGGCCGGTACTTGATTTCTTGTCTGTTGATCTCAGTCTACAAGAATGGCTCTCTTGTCCAATCCCCTAACCCCTTAATTTTTCAGAGGGAAAACCGAGGCCCGTGAAAGCCAAGATCAACTTGCCCATGACCACACAGAAAGCGGGAGAGCCCAGGCTGCTGGTTCTCAGAGCCAGCACATGTGGGTGGCAGGTAACCACGTGGGCTCTGATGCCAGGAGGCCTGAGTTGAATGCTGGTGATGCCACACCCCACCTCTATGACCTTACACAAGTTACTCCACGTTCCTGCTCCCTTTCAGCATCGGTTAAATGGAAGCGATGAAAATAATAGCTCCTGCTCCATCGGTCTTTGTGGAGATTAAACATTCTGGTGTCTGGAGCCAAGCAGTGCCCTCAGTAAGTGCTCCAGAAGTCTTGGCCTCTTTTTCACTTGTTAATTACTGAATGCAACACGACCTATTGTTCAGGGCAGTGAATGGATTTTCTGGCGCTCTCCACTGCCTTTATGTTTAGATAGTTTCCACCAGGAGCCGCTCTGCTTGGTGAGCAGCTCTGCTCAGCAGGCAGTTAGCATCTCCCTCTCAGAAAGCCTCCCACTCACCCTAGAATGGGGACAGTCACCAGCCAACATACCTGTGTGTGTGCCCGGGGAGAGGGGAGGGGAGCGGGCAGCTCTCATTACTCCGAAGGAAACAGGCACCATAACTTCTCATCACTCTTCATTCTTAGCTTTCTATATTTACCTTCAAAACACTAACTCATTTTCATGTTCTTTAGAGGGGAAAAAGGAATATGAGGGGGAAATAGTGCAACAGCCTGCAGAAATCAAACCCTGGGAACTTCCCTCGGTGATTCACTTGGAAGGAGGGTCTCTGTACCGGAGGCTGGCTGTTTCGTAAGTACATCAGACGAGGTGTTAGTTTTCTAGTTCCTTTTAAGCCTAAATTAGATTAATTGTTGCAATTCCTTTTTAAAAACAGATTAAACAAATGAAGCATCTACAATGAGATCTGGTACATAACAGGCACTTGGCATATTTGTAGAAAGGGTGAATTTAGAGCAAGAGTCATGCCTCGTGACCCAAACAGAGATGCATCTTTTCCTAAACTGAGAAATGCCTCTCAAGGATATTTTGATGGAAAGAAAAAAGGTGAAAAGCCTTCAGGTTCTTTCAAAGGCAGGTAAGGCCAAGACAAGTCCAGGTGTAGCTTTCGTATGTTTGGATAGGCTTTGGGCTAACAGGCCCCTGGGAGGGCAGGAGAAGCCTCCCCGCCTGGCTGAAGAGGGAGCCTCTAATCCTTAGGCCCACGGATTAACCAGAAAACCCAAATTTCGACTCCTTATTTCTCCCTCTGCCTTCTTCCTCTCTTTCAGGAGAGAAGGCCCATGCCCCCAGAAGTGGGACAGCGCATCACAGGACACTGGAAACATGTCCCACTCACCCAGGCCCCAGGGCTGGGTCTGCCAGTTTCTGGTTATTAGGCAAAAACCCACAAATTAACTCTCAGTCCTCAACACCCAAAGGACACAGAATGAAGAAATAAAGAGCAAAGTGCCAGAGGTGCTGCAAGCATTTCTGGAACAAATTCCTTCTTGGTCCGGCTTCGGTTTTGGAGTCCAGAATCTCAGGGGCTAGAGGCAAATTGCTTTCTGCAATATAAACACCGGAGGAGAGTGGGAGGCCTCGGATTGTGGCCCAGGGCGGATCAGAAACAAGCACCTAAAGGCTACACAGGAACTTCTTCCCTTCATTTGTGAAGATTTGCCTAAAAGGCCCTGTAAGAGGCAGAAAAGCTCCCACAGGGCCTTCTTCAAGGCTTCTCCTGGATTTTCTGCTTGGATCGGATGGTTAAAGAAATATCCATCACCGTGGTTTCTGTTATTTCCATCTGAGTTCCTTCCTTTCAGGCAACTGTGCAGACGTGACAACTAGCAATTATAGGAACCTGCATGAGCACAGGTCTCAAGCACCACTTGTATTTCCTATACCCGAGTAAAACAAAGCTCCCCATCAGTTTGGCACATACGGGGCTCCCTCTGCCGCCTCCACCCTCACTTATAATAAAAGGATCCTTCTATAGGGCTTTACAGCTTTCAAAACACTTTCATAAAGTCTCAGAGGCAGGGCAAGCCTAGCCCCTGCCGTGGGGCATGGGAATACCTGCTGCCATCCCTCCCCAAGCCCAGCCCAAGCATGTTGTGAGTTGAGTACATGTAGAACCATACTTGATATTGATAGATCTTCTTAGTTTTCAAAACACTTTCTCAATAGAGCCTCTCATCTGAGCACTGTAGTTCTCCTTTGAGGTTGGCAGGGTGGAAACTAGCATCCCATTTTAAGGATAAAGGACACTAAACTGAAGCTCAGAGCACAGAATGATTTTCCCAGGCCCCACTGCCTCTGACCAGAAGATGGCATCAGAACTTCAACGCCACCCAACACAATGGCGTAACAGCGACAGCTAATGTTTATGGAGCATCTTTTGTGGTCCAGGCAGTGCAAAGCATCTCACAGGCATTTCAACCAGGAGGTAGAGGGGAAGCCAATGACCTTCACTCACTGTTGGATGCCCAAGGATGTCAATCAAAATGCACTTTTTGGGCACTTACCCTGGGCCTCGCAAAGCAGTGAGGCAAGATGAAATCGTGCGAAACAGAGACTAATACAACCTAATCCATATTTATGGCCTAAATTGGTAAACAGATGAGACTCTCAGATCTATGGTAGCTCGAAGGAAAACTAAGGTGGAAGATTCAGAGCGGCACTGCTCAGCATGGAAGCCACTAGCTACTTGTGACTATGAGCACTTAAAATGTAGCTGGTCCAAACTGGGATGTGCTGTAAGTGTAACATACACTCCAGGTTTTTAAAAACTTAGTACAAAAAAAAGATAGCAAATGTATCATATTAATAATTGTTATATTGATTACATGTTGAAATTGTAATGTTTTGGATATGTTGGGTTAAATAACTTACTAAATTAATTTCACTTGTTTATTGTTACTTTTTAAATGTAGCTACTAGAAAGTTTTAAATTATATATGTGACTCACATTACATTTCAGTTGGACAGTGCTGGTTTAGAATAATGACCAATCACCAACAACTTGTTTTAAATGCTTAACTAAATGCTAAGCACTTTATGTGCATTTTCTTTAATCTTTGCATCGTCTTCATTATTTCATTATTATTCCACTTTACAGATGAAGGAGATGTGGTTTAAAGGAGTTAAGTATATAGCTTTAATTTTTATTTTTTGAAAAAAATGTGTCTCCAATGATTTCAGAGAGAGGAAGGGAAAGAGAGGAGGAGGTAGAAGCATCAGTGATGAGGGAGTCGTAATTGATCGGCTGCCTCCAGCAGGCAGGCATGTGCCCTGGCCAGGAATCGAACTGCGATCTCCTGGATCCTAGGCTGATGCTCAACCGCTGAGCCATGCCCAGCCAGGCAAATGTATAGCTTTTAAAAAGAATGAGTTAAAACTATATGTATTGTGATGAAAAGTGTCCACAAGAAATTGAGTTTTTTTAAACAATGATCATCAATTACCAGAAAGATAAAATATGTTTATATAATTTATTTTCAATAAAGAGCTTAAGCAACTTGCCCATGACCATCCAACTAACTGTGGAGCCAGGACTGAAACCCTGGGCCTATGATAACTCCTAGTTCATGCTCTCATTCTCATAGGAACCCATAGAGGCAAAAAGGCTTTGGAAGGTATAGGCACTAATTACCTCCCATATTAAGTCCTCTCTGTAACATCCTTGGAAGCCAGCCAGCTAGCATCTGCTTGAATACCTTTAGTAATGAGGAGCTCATTACCTTACCAGGCAGCAGCTCCCATTGTTGGCTACCCAGTCATTAAATTTTCCTCCCTTAAGTAAAGAGAACTCTGTGCATCCTAAGTTTTGCCCTTGAGTTCTGGATCCTCCTAGAAGAGGTGGCCCATTTAAGCTGGGCGGAAAGGCCGGGCTGGCTTGCACTGGTCCCTAAGGTGAGACCTCAAGTGCAGGTCCAGCAAGTTCCTCACTAATTCATTGGGAAGGGAGCCTCGATCTTCCCTACACACCACTCTTCCCACTCCTACTGCCCAGCACTTCCTGTGGACTGACCCAGCTAAATCTTGCTTGCTTGGCATGAGCAGTGCCTCCTGGTGTGGGGCCACAGCTGCAGCAAATGCCTGTATTTCCATTCATGGTAAGGCTTCCCACCCCTGGAAGGGTAATTATCTGCCTGCTGCACGGACAAGTTCCCATCTGGTGAGGGCTGAACACTGTCTCTTTAGAAAAGACACCAGAAAAAGCAAGCTCCTGGCCTGGCTCTTACAATCTCCTCAGCTACTCTAAGGGGAAAAAAGATACTGCTGGGGTAGGAGTTGGGGGTAGGGACGAGAGGCACAGAGCAGAAGAGGAAGAATCTGGGATGCTACTGAATTCCTTGTGATCTCACTCTCCTTATTCCAGCACATGCTCCTCTGCAAAATTCACGGGGCTGCCCTGCCAGCCAGAGCCTGAAAATATGCCCAGGTAGACAGAACCCTGAGGACAGCTGGGAAATGCTGGCTGACTGCTAATGGATGAAAGTCCAAGACAAAAAAAAACAAGAGGAGGGATCTGCAAATGGGATACCCCTTGACACTGTACTTCAGGATTCTACTTTCCTGGTCTAACCTCCCCCCGCCCACTGACATCTACAGCCCCTCACAGAGACAACAGAGCTGTGAACCCAGGAGCATTTACAGCCAAGAGAAGTGGCATCTCCAAACCCATTGCCTCTTCCCTCCTCTCACTGCCACTTTTAACATCAAAAAAATAATAAAAGAAATGCCTTTTAGGAGTTTTAGTAAAGGACCTGAGCCTATAATTGGATCCCCAGTTCTATTTCATCTCCCAAAGCTGTGACAGGCCCTGTGAGGTCAAGGCTGCAGGCCAGCCATCTACCAGCAACCACGATCGCAGGTTGTCATGATCGCAGATTGTTCCTAAGAGTTGGACAGCTAGCAGCGTTAGGCTCAAGTAAACCCACAGTAGCATTATCAATTGCCAACAATGTCCAAGGCTTTGCCCTAAGAGCTTTATGTTACGTGCCAAAAATTTGTGACCCAAGATTTATTTTTACCAACACTTTAGAAATGTGGAGACCATGCTCAGAAGAATGAAATGATAAGATTATCCAGTCAAAAAAATAGTCGAGAAGGAATTTGAACCCAGGTCTGTCCTGCTCTAAAATCTGTGCTTCAGAAAACAAAACAAAAATCTTAATACGGAACATTTCTAACATACACAAAGCACCGCGTGCTAGTACCATGAACCGCTATCTACCTGTGAACAGGTTATAGGAACCGTCAACACAGCTGTTCTTGCTGCAGCTCTACCCCCACCCCTTCTCCTTTATCAGGTTATTTTGAAGCAAACATTAGACATCATGTCATTTCATCTGTAAACAGTTCAGCATGTATCCCTACAAAATAAGGATGCTCAAAACCTGTGCTCTTAGATCCTTCAAATTTATGGCCCTCAGTGAGAGATTACCAAGAAAATGCCCAGAAAAACTGCTAAATTTACATCACCCCCAGATGGGAGTGAAATGTTACCTCACTGCCTGTGGCATTTCAGCATAAAGTGGGGACGGTATAGTCGTTATCTGCTGAGCCCAGGAATGCCCATCTGGCAGCCCAACCTCACGGGCCCACCTGGTTGCACGGACACCCCATTCCTGCCTGTTACCTCTGCGTAACACCTACCTAAGGAAAACGTGACCTAACCAGTCCTTTCCAACTGCACTGTCTTGGAACTTGTTACCTTGTCGGCTGTCATGTGTGCATGGAATAATGTTAACATTTACTCAACACGCCTACTATGTGTCGGACACTGAGCTAGGGTTTTCCATGTGTATAAGGAACCTAACACTGGATTAAAAATTTTTTTTGATTGATTATTGTGATTTGAATTTCCATTGGTTTGGAATTCCCTCCCAAACTGGAATGTTATGGAAGGGACTCTAGATTCCCTGCTGGGGCTGAATCCATCAATCAGCAGCACTGGGGGGGGGGGGGGCAGAGAGGAAGAGAGAGAGAGGATAAGCCATCCTGCAAGTCACCCTGGAGGGTACCAAGAATAGAACGTAGTTCCTACCTTACTCCAGCGGAAGACATTTCTCTGTATTCAAGTCTGCAAACAGTAATCTTCTCCCATGCCGCAGGGCTTGCAGTCCTGTCCTAAGGAGCTTGGAAGTCTGGTGGGGTGGATAAGACAAAGCCCACAAATAAGTAAACTCACAAGGCGGAACAGACCAACTGCTACAGCAGATGCAAAAATAACCTGTCATGGGAGTTGAAAGCAGTGGCAATAGCGTGTGAGGGGGAAATCAGAAAAGTGTTGGTGGGGGAGGTGGCACTGGGTTGTCGCTGTTCCCAGGACTCTGTGCAGTGTGCTCTACACATCATGTACAACAGGCGACCGAGGCCACACACTGGGCTCCACCCTCCCGTTTCTGCTCGCTGTGACACTGATGACGGCCCTCACTGAGGGTAGCTCGCTTTGGTCCCATCTGCATTCTTCTTTCATCAGCCCCAGGTGTCCCCTAACTGCTCTGTGCTCTCTGTGCTTTACTGTGGGACCCTTCTTGCTGGTGGTGATGACCCTCAGGGCCGCTTGCTAACCCCAGAGACCTGGGTGATGCTGTAGCTCTCTGCATCTCCAGCAGATGGGTTTGCTCCACTCATCGATTTTCTGTGCACTGTGAGGATGATGGGGGATTTGAAGCACCGCTGAAAGAAAGAGTTGTTATACCTTCTGGGGTCAGGGCTGAAAATAGGCTTGTGGTTAGAATTTTTACAGGCAGAGGTGATGGGGGAGGGAACTATTAGAAGAAAGGAGAGGCGGGAACAGAGCATTTTCAGAGAACTTCAGCTAGAGTCTGTCTAGGTGGTGGTGGAGGGCAAGGGATGCGGGGAGAAATGTAGAGGTGGGGAGAAATGTGGAGAAGCAGGCTGGGGTATTTTGTGAAAACCCGTAAAAACATGCTGAGGACCAACACAGACAATGGGGAGCTAATGAAAGACCTGGCAGAATTGTCACTGGCACAGCAAATAACATAGACTGGGATAGAAGGGGGAAATGGAGGCCAGGGGACCAGCTAGAAGGCCCAGGGTGTACACACTTAATAATTATCTGCTTACTTATCCATGGCTCCCAGTGGAATGTGGGCCTCTTGAAATAAGGCTTCTCCTGGCTCTAAACATCCTGAGGAATGGGCCTGCCCTGCATTAATTTTTTGTTTCCCTATTGCCTGATATAGTTAGGTGCTCAATAAATATTTGTTGAAAAAGGGAGAGAGAAAGGGAGGGAGGGAGGGAGGGAGGGAGGGAATAAAGCTAAATACGATAGGCTATGGAGATGGTTTAGGGGAGAGGAGATGAAGGCCTTTCTGTAAGGGCGGAGGTGGTAGACACGGTAAGGCGGGGAAGCCACAGAAATGTCCATTAGAGCATCTATAGGACTTGGCAAGTGACTGGAGGTGGGAGGCAGCAAGAGCGAGGACTCTAGGGTGGCTGGGAGCCTATGGGGCCACTAACAGAAATCAAGTAGGAGGAGGAGCAGCTGGGTGGGAAAGGATAATTTTCCTTTTGGATATTCTGAGTTTCGGGCCCTGGCAGGGCCACCAAAAGTAGCTGTCCAGCCAGCGGCAGGACACAGGGAGCTCGGGAAGCTCAGGAAGGCACTTGCACTAAAAGTCCAAGGGGAAGAAGGCACACATCTGCGTGGGGGTCGGAGTGGCAACCGTGGGAGTCTGTGAGACCACCCAGCAGAGGAGAGAGAATGGGGGCGGAGGGGAGAGCCTTGAGGAGTGCCAACACTTATGGGGAGAGAACAAGAGGAGAGGAACATTGAGAAAGTGCTGGATCAGGACAGCGAGGAGGTTTCAAGCAGGGGGAGGTGAGCAGCAGGCCAGATGCTTCAGAGGCCCAGTGGGAGGAGGCCTGAGAGCCTGCTGGATGAGGCAACCGGGGGTCATGAGTGCCCTCGGAGGGCGAGGGCTGCGATGCACTGAGAGCTGAGCCAGATTGTGCCAGGTAAGAAGGGAGTGGGTGGCGAGAGGCAGCAGGCAGCCAGCTAAGGCTCTTTGAAGGGCTTTGGCAGCCACGGCAAGAAGAAAGGGAGGACCATGGCTTGAGGGGGAGGTAAGGCTGGGTTTTCAGAATGAGTGAGATGAGAACAGATTTGTAGGCAGAAGAGAAGGAAGCAGTGAGGTGGGAGACAGGCAGGGGACATTGGGGGAGCAGAGCAAGGTCCCAGAAAAGGAGGGTGAAACCAAGAGAGTACATGTTTTAAAAGACTACAGAGCAGAGCAGCACATCAGTGGTGGCAGTAATGAGTCCTTCCATTTGAAAAGCAGTGAAACTCAATCTACAAAGCATTTTTGTGTGCTTTATCTCATTTAATCCCCGCGATGGGCATATTATCCTTTATTGGACGAAAGGGAACTTTAGTTCCCAGCAAAATGTAATTTAAATTGTAAATGTAATTTTTATATTTTTTAACATCAGTAACATATATTAAAAGATAACTTTAATAATAAACAATACATTTTCTTTATAAATGTTTTTAATTTTCATAAAGAACTCAAAAAATAGATTAGAGGCAAAAAAGTAAATGCCTGCAGAGCTGAATTTAAATGCCATCTTTTAAAGGTTATTATTATTACTTCTACAAAAACACAGGAGGTTAAATGACTCACTCAAGATCACACATCTAATAAACAGAAGAACTTGGGATCAAAATGAAAATGTGAATCAAAAACGTTCATTGATGAGGTGCCTGCTATGCCAGCCAGTGTGAGGTGCCAAGAAACAGGAAACAGCTCCTGACCTCAAGAAGCTTACAACCCAGTAGACTGAGCTCCACGCTTCAGACAGATACGCTCCAGGACATAAACTGCTCAGCAGGGGGCACTAATTCAGACTGAGGAAGGGAGATGAGTTGGATCCAAGGGAGGCTTTGGAGAGGAGGTGACGCCGGGTTGAGTCCGGATGAGAAGTGTGCAACAAAAGGAAAGGCCTTCCCAGCAAAGGAGATTGGTGTGCAAGAGCCTGCGGCCTCTGGGAGCTGAGAGCAACTCACTCTGGGGGAGCACGTGGTAGGCGTGGCAAAGCACAGGCAGGGCCTGTGCCAAGACGGGGTGGGGGAGCGCGGCATGCTACCCTGAGGAATTCCAACTGTGTCCTTGAGTGAGAGGACCAGTGAAGGGTTTTAAGTGAGGGAAAGATATCATCAGATTTGCATTCTAGCACAATCACTCTGGAAGGCCCCTAGAGGCAGTGCAGAGGATGCTTTAGGGGAAGTAGGGAGACCAGTTAAGAGGCAAATGTAGTGTTTAGGCAAGAAAAGGTGAGGGCCAGCCTAGACCAGGGCAGTAGCATTTAAAATGGAAGAGAGAATGAGTGTATAATATAATGCGATAGTATAATAGGTATATTTATACTATGTTATATATGCGCGTGTGTGTGTGTGTGTGTGTGTGTGTGTGTGTGTGTGTGTGTGTGGAGAGAGAACTGGTCAGCCTTAGAGGAAGACGAGGATAAAGATATAAGGAAACAGAAGGGTTTAGAATGATTCCCGGGTTCTGGGTTGAACCCAGAGGCAGGAAGAGAAGCAGATCTTGGTGGAGGTGGGGAGTTGAGTAGACAAGCAAGTTTAGGACATATTGGGCTAAGAAGCCCAGGGGACATCCAGGTGGAGGTGCCCAGGAGTGAGCTATGGGATCTGGAGCTCACGGGGATGCTGACTTGGAGACCTATCTTTGTGATATATATAAGGCAGTGGTTGGAGCCAGGGGTGGAGGTGAGTGTTTGGAGGAGAAAGTGGTCTTTCACACAGCCTTAAGGAGTGCTGGCAGTTAAGAAGCTGGTACAGAGAGGAGACCTGAGGTGGAGGTGAGGAGAGGCCAGAGAGGTAAGAGAGGAAAAAGGGAGAAAATGATGAAGTCCTAGACAACTGAGATGAAGCACCCTGGGAGGGTGCTAGTGAGAGTAAGAAAAGAGGAGTACTATTTTCATTGGCTTTCAGGGGGAGGGCGGACAGCTTCCTCCAGGCTGGCCAGAGAAGGCTTTAGGAAATAGAAGGGAAGTGAGAAAAAGACAGGGTCTTTCAAGATAAGACATGTAGACTTGAGTCCATCTCCTCTTTGCTGTGTTTTCTTGACTCTTGCTGCAATAGTCAGTGCATTCAAAGGAAACAAAGCATGTTATTTGATGAAATGCGGAGAATCAGATGTCCACAACGTGTCCATTATGTGCTTTTCAGAACCAGACACCCTGAAAATGGAGACCATCCAATGTGACATGCTGTCCTTAAAATGTTCCTTTGATAAACATTAAACTGTTGTGTTTACCAGAAATGTTAATGAGGAAAATAAACAATAGGGCGATTTAGGAGTATTTCAGACTTGAAGTTGAAACCATAAGAGAACACAAGGAACAAAAATAATCCAAAACTGCATGAACACTGCAGACCTCAGCTGCCCTTAAATTCTTTTTCTCTGCCTAAATTACATAATTCTTCACCAGCCAACTATATCCATTTCACATGCTAAAATTCATTGAGTGTGTGTCATACTTAAAAAACAGGGTATAGAGAGGAAAGAATCACATAAAGAGAAGCGATGCACATAAATTGGGAGGCAGTGCACATAACAGCCTGAGTAATTGTTAGAAAACCGTAAACTGTCTAGGCCGCTTCTTTCCTAATACCTTGTGGTGCCGTCGGATGAGCACAGTGGTCTGAAAAGTACTTGTGATGTGATGAACAGACAACTTTAGTACATAATAAACTATAGCTCTCCTTTAAGCAAGTGGATACAAGGAGAAAATGCCCTCCTTTGAGGTATATTAAAGTTTTGCTGCAGCTCCTCCAGTTCCTTACAGGGTAGAAATTGGGCCACCAGGTCCTTTGGCTGCATTCAGCCCATTAGCTTCCTTTGCCTTTTTCCAATAAAGGAATAATACATACATTACAACCAAGTAAATGATCCTGTCATATTTGACAAAGGAAACATTTTCCTAGGATAGAGTAGTATCTCTACTATCATATCAGAAAGTGAGTAAGGCTTATCATGAGGGGTCAGAGGGCCATTTGGCTGAACCCTCAGTATCAGAGGACCTCAAATTTAGATCCTTAGCTTCATCTCCCAATGAAATAATGGTCATAAAGACACATAAACAAGATTCAATGAAGACATTTGTTGTGCAGCTGTAAGCATAGGTCCTAATATCAGAACACACTTCCTATAGTGCCCTGTTAATGTTTGTGGTAAGTCCTATCATTACTGGTGACCGGCAGTTATATTGCAATGTGTTTCTTAGTTTGGCATTCTAATTAAGTATAAATATTTAAAAAGTTATCTCTAATTTTATAACACTGCTTTGGTATTTCCTCATTCTGTAAGAAATCAGGAACTTTTGAAAATGAGGGTTGTCAGATTTAGCAAAGAAAGATACGGGACACCCAGTTAAATTTTAATTTTAAATAAACAAGTAATTTTTTAGTGTATGTCCCTGCAAAATTTGGGACATACATGCACTAAAAAGAAGTGTCGATTTTTTACCTGAAATTAAAATTTAACTGGGTGTCTTGTATTTTATTGGATAGCCCTATTAATGGAAATACCCAGCTTGTCCACCTCTGTGTTCCCCAGAGTGGGTGGAAAATGGAAATAACATTTATCAAGTGCTTACTATGTATGAACCAAAAACATTACAAGTATGATCTCATTTAAGCCTTGCAACAACCCTATAGGGTGTTTATTATTACTGCATTTGACAGTGAGCACATAGCTTGAGTAATTTATTTAAGGTGAGATGGCAGACATGAGGTGAGGAATCAAATTCAGATTCGCTTCCCAAACTTCTGCTTAGCAGTGCACATCCCATTAGAAAACTTTCAGGTGGCCTTTTTTTAAAAAGGTATTAATAAAAAAGGGGAAGAGTTCTGGAAATACTTCAAAGGCTTTTCTATCATAACTTAGTATTTTGTATGAAACATTCTGTTTTTCATACCTAATTAAATTTGTTTGCCTTGAGTATAATGTAATTGTAAGTGGAATTTTGCATAGCCAGACATGTTTCAAGGAATTTATTTCAGTGGAGAGTTTTGCCTTAGGAAGTTCAGGTAATCTCTTTGGATTACAGTTTTTTCATTGTAAGTCGAGAATGTTCCGTGACAGCTAAAGTGCTTTCGAGTTCTCTCTGCCTTTAGGGGTTCCGCGCCTCACTAGAGAAAACATATTTAATCTTACACAGCCTTCTGCTGCCACCTGCTGGAAAAATTACAGCACCCGGTTCTGCCTGAAACGAGTTCTACTTAGTAACCAACCAGTGGGTCCCCTTGATCCTGTGGCTTGTTTGCTTAGTAATTTCAGTCAATTAATAAGAATTATAGTTTTTTGAGTTTTCCAAGTTTCAGTGTTTTCAATTGGTAAAAAATTTCAAATAAGTCAGGCCTGAACTTTGACCATCTGGAAATTAAATTTTTATCGGTTTATCCCACAGGGGAGTATTAGTCATACTTGTCCAGTGTTTTGCAATGACTGTCCTGCCAAATCTACTCACACGGAATTTGCTTTAATTGCTGTTAGTGTCACATTCGTGAGGTCTGATAAGGTGTATTTAATAGAACAAAAAATTGTTTTTCTTAAAGTATCTTTTAAAGGTTTTTGAAACATTTCATTTTTGTGTTTTGAGAAGAATACAATGCTCATTATTTTCACACACACACACACAAAACCTGATATGCATACACATATTTTTTAAAAACCTGACTGCTTTATGTCTAGAAACTCTAGATTCTCAACTGGGATTTTTTCTAAATTAAAGGCTAAGCGCTGGTCTTAATATTTTTACATATAGATTTTATTTTTCAGAGCAGTTTTAGGTTCACAGCAAAATTGAGCAGAAGGTACAGAGATTTTTTCCCCCCTGTCCCGTCGCCTGTCCCCACACACGCACATCCTCCCCCAGCATCAATATACCCCACCAGAGAGGTACATTTCTTAAAATTGATGAACCTATATAGATACATCATTGTCACCCAAAGTCCATTGTTTACATTAGGGTTCACTTTTGGTGTTGTACATTCTATGGGTTTTGACAAAAATATGAGATGTACTCAGCATTACAGTGTCACACAGACTTGTTTCACTGCCTAAAAAATCATCTGCCTATTCATTCCTCCCTCCGCTGAAGCCCCTAGCAACCACTGATCTTTTCACTGTCTCCATAGTTTTGCCTTTTTCACACGTCATGTAGTTGAAATCATAACACTATATATATATATATATATATATATATATATATATATATATATATATATATATATATGTCCTTTTCAGACTGGCTTCTTTCACTTAGTAATATGCATTTAAAATTCCTCCGCTTCTTTTCATGGCTTAATACCTCATTTCTTGTTAGCACTGAATAATATCCCATTGTCTGGATGTACCACAGTTCATTTATCTAATCACCTACTGACAGATGCCTTGGTTGCTTCCAAGTTTTGGCAATTATGAGCAAAGCTGCTATAAATATCCGTGTGCAGGTTTTTGTGTGGACATAAGGTTTCAACAACTTTGGGTAAATGTTTTGTAGGAAATGGCCAAGCTGTACTATTTAGCATTCACACCAGCAATAAATGACGGTTCCTATTGTTCCACATCCTCACCAGCATTTAGAGCTACCAGTGTTTTGGATTTTGGCCTTCTAATAGCTATGTAATGAGATCTCGCTGTTGTTTAAATTTACAGTTCCCTGATGACATATTATACAGAGCATCTTTTCATATGCTTACTTGCCATCTGTATATCTTCTTTGGTGAGTTATACAAAAGGAGGTAATATCCGCTAACTGCCGTGCTATTTGCTCCTCCTGCCTCGAGATGTCCCAGACAGAGCTATGAACTGGCTTAAACATTTCAGTACATTTATTCATTACCACCTTTCAGTTTCTGATGATACTCGTTTAAAAATATCCAAAACTACTTTCCCAACCTTCTCCATCTCTTCCATTTGTGGTACAGTAATATATAACAGTATATATTTTTAACATTTTTTTCTAATAATACAAAAAAACCCCACTTAATATTGCCAAGCAAGCAAAGATAACTACTGCTGTCATATTAAGTCTCATTCCTTCTAGTATTTATGCTCCTTTATACATTTTTCTTTTAAAATAGTGTAATACTGTACATACTATTTCATAGCAGATTTTTTAATATAGCACTTTCCCAGGCAAAATTTTACATGACATAAGTGTAATTACTCAAACTGGCTTCGTGCCAGGATACTAGAGTTGAAAACCTTGGGAAAGACACTTACTCCTTGGACCTTGGTTCAAAAGAGGAAAAACATTTCTTGTTATAGGGATTTTAAAAGGTTTAAGACTCTTAGAGGAGGTAGACTATGAAATGGCCTAAGTCAATATATCTCTGAATTTTGTTAAAATCCAGATTCTGACTCAGTAGGTCTGAGGCAGGGTCTGAGATTCTGCATTTCTAACAAGCTCTCGGGTTACATTGTTGGTCTAGAGGACTCTCTTCCAAAAGCAAGGGCTTAATGGCTATCATAGTATGTCCAAAGGTGGAGTTGGAAGAAAGAGCTTTCCAAGCAGAGAAATCAGTATGAACACCACCACCAGGGTGACAGCAAGAGGTTCCGTTTGGGGGAAATAAGGAGAGTTTGGGGAGATGAGACTGGAAACATAAAATTCAGCCACACTGAAGCAGGCCTTGAAAGCCGAGTTGGGAAGCTTGTATTCATTTAGAGGCACTGGCGATCCACTGAATGCTCCTGGGCGAGGGAATGATATAATCAATAACTAAAATTCTCATGTAAATCCTTATAAATAAAACAAGCTTAATAAGTCAACAAATATTTTAAGTTAGTTAATTTAGAGTCTATCAGAAAATATGTCTTCAATTTCCACCTGCTGCTTCTGAATACAAAAACTAGAAGGGGCCTATGCAAGTAGAAGGCCCTAAAGCTTAAGTTTCAACCTCATGGTAGATCCATCTTTGTATCTGTTGTTCTTCATAAAAGATACAAAAGAGATATAAAGCATCTCAAGGAGTTTACAGTGTCGTTTAGGAGAGAAAGCATACTTAATAAAGAAACAATCTTAAAGTGGGACCTAGAGAAAGATTTGTAAAGGAGGGGAGTCATTTCTGATGGAAGTTTCAGCACAGAGAGGTAGGGGCAAATCTGCTAAGGAAGAGTCACTTCCGCCACCCCCCCTCTTACTTCCCCCTCATTCCTGCTGGAGTAGCAGGTTTGTTCCTTTAAGAAGAAACAATACCTATTAGGGGTGGTGGTGCTCGTAACCATGAGCCACTAAAAGGCAGAATCTGTACTTTTCCTGCAGCTAACATTGGATTTGGCAGAAAATAGGCATGGAGCAAATGTAACGAAAGAACAAATAGGGGAGAAATAGATAATAGAAGACATTGAAGAAATGGCAGAGGGATTTGTGCTTGATGTGGCTGACAAGGCAAAGTCACCATAGGTTCCTGAGATGGGAAATGGCAAAGTGGACCCTCAGTACTTCTAGCGACCACATTGCTGAACTCAGCAGCACTGGTCACAGCTGACAACTCATTCTGGAAGCACTTTGCTTCAGGCTTATGTGATTCTATACTCTCCTGTTTTTCTCCAGCTACTCCACTAAATACTCCTTTTCAATCTCTTTGAGGCCTTGTCCTCCTTTTCCTAATCTCTGAATGTCAATATTCCTCTAACGCAGAAAACTCTTCTTTGAAGTTTAAACGTGATGGTAAGACCCTACTGTGAATTAAGGGGGATTGATACACCCTCGGGGACCTAGAGAGTGGGCAGGCTCTAGAAGCACTGCCTAATGCAGAAAACTCTTAAAAATATCTCTAGCCTAGAGTTTTTCCTCCAACCTCCAGACTTGCAAATTCAACTGCCTCCTTGACATTTTCACTTGGATGTCTCCTAACATATCAAACGTACTATCCCCAAAATTAAATTCTTAATTCTCCACTAGAAAAACTCCTCCCCACTTGCATATCTCAGTAAATGAGGTTATCTCCTTCCATTCCCTCCCCTACCCCATCTAACCCATCAGCAAATTCAGTCACTTCTATGCCCAAAATACATAGATTTCAAACCTATGTCTCCAGGGCCACCACCCCGGTCCTGCAAAAAACGTCCCTAACATATCTCACCTTTTCCACTCCTACCTGCTTCGTTTATTCTCTACCTAAAAGCCAGAAAAACCTTTAAATTATGTAACTCAGATCATATCACTCTCTGCTAAAACGCTTCGATGGACTTTCTACAGCACTTTGAATAAAATCTGAACAGTATCTTCGCACCCACGGGGCAGTTCATTCCTGGCCCACGCCTCGGGCCGAGATCTGGTCAAGGGCCTATAACAAGTACTCGGGGTGGGGGAGTGGAGAGACCTGACTCCAAAAGAACTACAAAATCAAAATTAATAAATGTTTGTGAGTATGTTATATAACAATACGTCAACTAATCCTCAATTTCAAATCAACTTTTACATAGCTGTGTATCTATTTTATGTTAATGAGAGATGCGGGTAATAGTATTTTGTTGACTATTACGCGGAGTGCGCCCCTGAGAGGAGCGTCCCGGGCCCACAGAGGTTCTAAAATGACCTCTTTCCGGCCTTCCAGGCGCTGCGCCTCCCCGTCTGCGCCTCCCTCCCCCCGCCTCCGGGACACCTCTCTCCCACGTGCTCACTACACGTCGTGATTTGCCGGCCTTGCAAATCCCTAGCACGTATCAAATCTTTCCCGCGACACGTACTCTGACTGGCTCCTTCCCATCTACGAGCTTTCCAATGAAATGTAACCTCCTCCAAGGGACCTTCCTGGCCTGTCCATCTAAAGCAGGCACAGGTACCCCCCCTTACCTTCTTCTTTTCTGCTGCCTCACTTCCTCCATAACATCGCCTCCATCTGTAGTTTTTTATTTTGTCTGTTAGTTCCCTTTCCCATTAGACTAACGAGCTCCGTGGAGGCAGGAAACTTTTTGTGTGTTGTTCTCTGTTGTATCCTTAGGGCCTACTCGTGACTGGTGCAGAGCGGGCTTCCATGACTAGCCACTGAAGGAGCGAATAAATGATGAGAACTTAATCTTCAAGGGAGGAGGGCCAAGCCCTAAGGATTTGTCTTGGACTCCATCTTGAGAGGCCGGAGGCTCTCCTCTTCCTTAGATTCTAGGCACCCAGATGGGTTTCAAAAGGAATGTTTGGGTTTGTTTTTTTCCAACAGAACTTTTGATGAAAGCTCCTGTAACGTACCCTATTGGGGTGGGTTGGGGAAAATAAAAAATGGACTCAACACTAGGCTGAAAGTGGAGGAAGTGGTTTAGAGCAGACGTACGGCTCGCCAGGTTGGGGCTCTCGCTTTGTACCAGCCCCGCCCCCAGATTCTAACGGCTCCACCCCTTCCGGTCTTCAGTTTGGGGCAAAAGGATGGCTCCAGCCTGGGTTCCGGGGAGGAGGGCACTATGGGAGTCGGGTTTATTAATATTCATGAGGGGGTGGGACCTCCCTCCCGCTGGGGCTCCTGGGAGGATTCTAAAATCTTCTCGAGGTTAGGGGGCTCCTGGGAGGCGGGACCGCAGCGCTGGAGCGGATCAGAGCCGGACCTTCTCTCTTCCCGGCCGGAAAATCTTGAGGCGATTTTTTTTCTTTAAAAACATTAAGAGACTTGAGGATGGTGGGGCAGAGCGACTAAATCCCATCTTCCTGTGATTCTTTAGTCGGAAAACTGTCAAAATCTGTGGTAAAAAGATATTCTTTTCCCCCGTATTTTCTTGAGGTAGTTTCAACTTCTGATGAACTGAAAGGGGTAAAAAATGCATCCCAGTGTAGTTTGATTCTTATACTGGCCGGTTTGTCTTTTGTGGCCTCCCTGGTTCACCTCGTTGGAGATGTTTTGGGCTAACACCCGAGCAGATGGGGTGGGTCTCTTCAGAGGGTTGTCTTAGGTTCAAACAAAATCGAAATCCCGGTGAAGAGCCGCGGGACGGTTTTCCTCTGAAACCGGGGAAAAAAGTTCAAGAGGGCGCTCAAAGCCTTTCACACATAGTCAAATGAGTGGGCTGGGCCGGGGGCGTGGAAACATTGTGTGGCTTTAATTTTGGTCTGATTCTCTTTCCCTGGAGGGGTGAGAGGAAACCCGCAATAATTTGGGATTACATCTTTAAGTTTTTCAGAAAAGCCTGCTATCTTCTTATACGTTCAGGCCTGAGAGGAAAATAAGAAATTGTAAAAAGAGGCTTTAGTCTTAAAAGAATGTGGGCATTGTGTTTTAACCCTCTCAGAGGCATGTGTGTGTGTGTGTGTGTGTGTGTGTGTGTGTGTGTGTGTGTGTGTGTGTGAGTGTATACACACTGAGTGGTTGACACACTAAAGTCCCGTGGGTTGTGCATCTCTGAAGAGCCCACAAGCCCACCCAAGTTCCTCTTTACAAGTTCCTCAGAGAAGCAAATCCTGGGCCAGGTTTATATTTTATAACAATGATATTGCTTTAAAATGCCTACCTACTGTGAGAAAAACAACAACGTCATGGATTAAATAAATTAAGATTCTTCCCTTTGGTGGAATTATTTGCAGCCCTTAAAATATATTACTTGTAGAAGTATATATCTATTGGCATGGAAAGAAGTTGTAATTTTAATTACAATTGAAAAAGATTACAAAGTAGATGAACAGTGATCCCCCCCCTTTTTATTTTTTGTTAAAAAATATATACGTGAAATTCTGGAATGATATAAATCAAAGTGTTTATAGGCAAATTTAATCTGTTTGTTTTGCTGTATTTTGTAAACATTTTGACAATGCATATATTACTTGCATAATTTTAACCATTATTTTAAAAAATCTGCTAATTTAAATGGTCATTGAATGCTGAAGCAAAGTGCTATGATATGGTCTTAAAGAAGGTTCACTGTATGCTTTTCATGAAGCACTAAATTTCTTGGCCGTGTGTTCAAATGTGTAACTGATTTTAAATTGATATAAGTTGATATGTAACCTTTTAAGATGAATAAGTAACAATACGATTTTAGCAATTTTCTGACAAAAGGAGAAAATGCATTTTGGTCAGATATACTTGTAACTGATGAAGGCTCTTAGTTGTTACTTCGGAAACAAGGAGCTTTAGGCTAGAGTTGTGATTATGCATATATATACACATATATACATATATATATATAAGACAATGTTTTCTGAATGAGAGCGGTAGTGACAGTGTCACTGTGTGTGATGAGTAGTTTTTTAAAAAATTATTTTTTAATACAAGTAAGTTATCAGTGATTTTAATTCCCTCTAAGAAATGTTCATTTTGAAATCAAGTTGTGTTAGCCACACACATACACACATTCACACTTCCTAAGACTTAGCAGTGACTTTTATTAACCAAAACTGAAATTGAGGGAAAATTATTATTTTATTTATTTGAGTCTTATTAATTTTACAAGACTTTAATTTCACTGCTTATTTATATATTACACAGCATTTAATTGATAATAGTAATACAACCTTCTTAATCTCTTAGAGCTAGTAAAATTTTAAAAGCTCTAAACTTAAAGTCTCTATTTTTTATCTTTTTGTTTTTATTATTTCTAACAGAAGATATCAGTGCTCAGTTTTAAAGAAATAGAAAAACATTACTGCAGAATTTTAAAGCTACATCAATATTTTGACTTTTTAATGTAAAGATTATAAAAGCAACATACTAATTGATAGAAATTGAATGTGTTGAATTTAATTGGTTTCTATTGTGTTAAATCTTTCTTTTTAAAATGTTCTCATATTTCTTTTCTTAGAATATGTTTCATCCAAACACATTCTCATTTTCTGCTAAAAGTCTTTGTCTAGAATATTTGGCTAAGAGGGAAAATATTTTTAAATATTTCATATTATGCTGAGATGAATAATAGACTACTGGTGGGAAATCCATAAATGGGACACCATATTAAAAACTTTATAAATATAGACAGCTATATTTCCCATCAAAATATCAACCTCTTCATTTAAAAAAATAACAACTCTTTATCACTATAATTTCTTTTCTTCTTTTTCTCATGTACTTTGTTTTTTCTAACCAGGGTAACTTCACAAGATAAGAAAAAGGATGGCATCTAGAGTAAATACCAGTTTCACTTTGATTCCCAACCAGAAATATAGACGTAGTAGTCGTCGATCCAGCCATGTTTCCAACACCCTTAACCCAGATTCTCAGCCCTTATCAGCACTTGGAAATTTTAAAGCCTTGCCATTGGAAATATTCCAAATAATCTTAAGATATTTGTCAGGTGAGGTTTGGGGACTATGTTTTTATTTTTCCCAAGAGCTATTTTGTTATCTTCAGCCCTGCCAGAATTAATGGTGTTCACATTGTTTATTTTCTAAAGTTTCATCATTGTTAGGTAAGGGATACAATGGGAAAGTACAATATTCAAACTCTTTAAGCATGCTTCTAATTATAATGACATGGTAACTTGACTGTTACATCCCAAAATGTTTCTAATTTATTGAGCACTGAATTTAAAACAATTTTAAGATTTTTCCTCTTTATTTTTACTATTATTTACTATTATTATTAATGAGCAAACTTATATGTTTTTACACTGTACTAACAGTGATGTTCTTGTATTTAAGCCATTCACATATATGTATATATTTTTCCTTTGATAGTGAAGGATATCAGCATGCTAAGCATGGTGTCCAAAACAGTCAGCCAGCACATTATTAATTATATCTCAACCTCATCAGGAAGCAAAAGATTTTTACTACAGGACTTTCATGACCTTGAGCTGCCTGGCAAGAGACAAGACTCTGCTGTATTGGAACACTACAGATCTCTAGGTAATTTATGTAATAAGAAATGTAATAAGTAAAGAACTATACTTAATGGGATTTTATTATACAGTTCTGTAAGACCCATGGGAAATGGAATATTTCCTAATATGTGCCTATTTCTATGATGCTTTTACTCTTCAATGTGAGGACTTTCCCTTAACAGCAGTCCCTTACACTTATCTTTAAAGATGAGAGGAATGCACTTTAATGTAAAGTGTCAGCCCTTGTGATTTCATGTGGCTTACCAGTTTAGGAAATTGATGTATTTTCTGTTTTATTTCCTCTGGATCTAATGAGTTTTATCTTTATACCACTTTTCCCTTTCAACCATAATCTGGTCCTTAAAATAGAAAAGAAATTTAAACACATTATTGTGGAAGATCACTTATTCTTTTATCAGAAACAATAGTTTTCTTTTTTTGAAAGCACTATATACATTTACTAATAAGTCATTATGCTATGATTAAATTAACCTTATCAAAGGAAATTTGTATAATTTTTCCCCTTTACTTGTATTCGTCTTTCACTCCATTTATTGATTTTATTCTCCCTAAGAGTGCTCAAATAAAATTCTATTTTTGACTTGACTAATTACACCAATTTAATTATGAAATCACCTTATAATTAACCAAAGCATGGCAATAAAACCAAATATCGAAGTGATGTTGAGATTTAAATAAAGGTATACAAGTAAGTCAACTGAATATTACATTTTAGAAGCCCGAGGATGCCTAGCTTTAAATTAATAAAATAAGACTGTATATGCCCAGCCAGCGTGGCTCAGCGGTTGAGCATTGACCTATGATCCAGATCTTGGTTCAGTTCCCAGTCAGGGCACATGTCTGGGTTGTGGGCTCAATCACCAGTGCGGAGTGTGCAGGAGGCAGCCGATCAATGACTCTCTCTCATCATTGATGTTTCTCTCTCTCTCTCCCTCTCCCTTCCTCTCTCTGAAATCAATGAAGACATTTAAATAGATAAATAGATAGATTAGATAGATTAGATAGATGTAAATATATAAAACTGTATTTGACAAGTATATTTAACAATACTAAATGAGAGGTATATAATTTGATTACAGTGTTATTGGCTTCAGTATTTATTATTAGGCTTAGTAAAGTCTGTAACAGAATATGCAGTTACTTTTTGCTACCTGTTATTATAAATATCTTTCTCCAAACATCATTAGTTGCAGAGAAAGTGGTGGTTGGGTAAAAGAGCTTATTCTTTGGTTTTCATCTGAAAGAAAATTTTCTCTCTGACCAAGGCTCAATTGCTTAAACAAATAAACAAACAAAAGCATTAAGACAATTGTATGGATAAGTCAGTTAAAAATACAAATGTGTATTGACCTTAATAGCTAGCTTTTTAAAACAGTTTTAGTTATGTAATGATTTCAACCTTACACTTAATTTTGATGCAGACACCTGGCTTATGACTGATTTTTTAGGTAAATGTTTGATGTACTTACCATTTTCTCATGTTGCTATTCCTGTCTGATCTGTTCTTGCTTTCAGACGTTAAAGTAACATTTTCAGAATCCTGCTCTTTGAACATTATAAATTTTAATTTGCTTCTTCATACAAAACAGAGCAGATGGCCAATATGGAAAGAACATTACATCTGACTCTATTTTAGTAGGAAGAAATTAAAGAAGTTGGTCTCTAAAGAGTATAGCAGAGCACCTGTGTTTAAAAAAAAAAAAAATCAGCCAGTATTGGTTTTTATGGTAAATTGCAACCCTTAAAAATAGGAGTATTACATTAGAAAAGGCAACCAACATACAATCATAGCTTACAGTTCCCCAGCTATGATATACCATGGGACTGGATGCCAAAAAATGAAAGGAGAAGAACTCAGCCTAAAAGCCAAACACTGAAAATGTCTTTTTATGTACAAAAATAGAGAGGGTTTGTGTTTAAAACTGAATTCTGGTCATGTGTTACCCAAACATAGCAACTTCTAAAAATAAATTAAATTCCCATATAGTCTACAGAATTATATAAAGTAGTAATTATATTATGTTAAAAAAGTAAATGCAGAGAAGATAAAAACTGAAGAAAGTCTTGATATTCAGGTATATATTTTCCTGCCATATATCTTATTTATTTTTATTTTTTTTCATATATCTTATTTTTAATTTGAGGACATTTGCCCTCATAGGAATGTTAACAATGTATTACCATTTTAGGAAAACAGACCACTGAAAGTTGGAGGAAACAAATCATTCACTTCCTGTCACTGTAGTTGAAGTTACATATCTCACTGGGAGATTGAAGAGGGTTTTTTTTTCTCCCCTTTTCATTTTTAAATATCTGAACACAAAATTCTACACATTCTTAACATGCAAGCACCATAAAAGGATATCTTTGAAGGAAGAAATAGATATTTCATCCAAACTGGATATTTTCTGTAGGCAAAACTTACTTCAAACCTTTGAAATTTTAAGGACTTATGAGGGTTTTTTTCCAAAAAGGAATACAAAATCTCTTTCCCATTCTTTCCATGTTTTGCAATTCAAAACATTTTCCTTTGTGGACATGAGGTTAATTTCAAGAGATATTTGAATATGTTTTCTATGTAATAAAGACAATATAAAGTTTCCCTATGTATTTTGTGTCTTGTTATTGTATCTTTTTAAATCTAAATAATTTAAAACTTTTCCATATCTGTCCTATAGTATCAATTTCACAATATTCTATAAAATTTTATGCCAGTGCCTCTAGGTTGACATCAGAGTCATTCGGTCGGTAATCAACATATAAATGTTTTACACCCTTCCTCCCAGACTTCCTCTTAAAATACATATCAGCTCACAGTTCACTGTGGTATACCATACTTGACTTTCAGGAAACATTATGCTGTGCTTTATAGATATTTTTAAGTTGATTGCATTGTTGTCACTGTTTCTCATGTGTTGTTTTTTTTAACTTTCTCAGGTTTACTGTTTAAAAGATGTACATTGCTGCTACCCACAAAGGAAAGACTAAAGTACATTCACAAGATACTTGCAGAAGTAAGATCATACTTCTGAATTAGTTCACAATTTTGATATTGTATCATTGTCTTATACTCATTTAAGATCTATATTAGTAGAATTCCATGAATTAGTACTAAAAAATTGATCGATGATAATCTAATACTTTACCAAGTACTTAAAGATTATAGAACACCAAAATGTAGTATAGTAGTCTTTTAATTATTATAAAATAATTTTTATATAACTAAGTATATCATTTAAAGTTATTAGGTTTATCAGAGTATAAAAGTATTTTTACCCCACATAGGAATCATGAGGATGTTTTAAAATGGTTATTTAGATATTTTATTAAAATGAAATAATTTCTGAATGTTAAAATCTTATTGTTTAAATATACAAAAACATAGGCAAGTATTTTAATGTATAAAATGACAATCCTTTTATAATAATGACTTGGAAATATGTATCAATGTATTATAATCTCTATGTAAGAAACCCAAACATACAACACTAATGGCATAGTTCTACACTCACTATGCAAACTATTTCTGATACACTGGCTTTTTAAAAAATATATATCTTTATTGATTTCAAAGAGAGTAAAGGAGAGGGAGAGAGAGCAATAGAAACATCAATGATGAGAGAGTCATTGATCGGCTGCCTCCTGCACACCCTCCACTGGGGATTGAGCCTGCCACCTGGGCATGTGCCCTGATCAGGAATCGAACTGCGATCTGGATCATAGGTCAATGCTCAACTGCTGAGCTACACCGGCCGGGCTGCACTGGCTTTTTCCATGTCAATATTTGCATGGAATTCAGGTCTCTATTACTGTAGCAGCTTCCCAGATGATCTTTCTGCCATCCATTTCTTCAGTCCCCAAGACATTCTGAACACTGAATCAGGTTTTTCTTCCTAAAGTATCACTTTCATCAAGTTAATTTTCTTGCTTAAAAATATTTCAGTGGGTGCTCAACTTCAGCAAGGTAAGGTCCAAAATCCATAGCTGGTATTTAAGGTTCTCCTTTACAATGCAACTATACTTCCTATTACTTTGAGCCTAGTTAAGTTGGTCATATCTTTCTTCCCAAATAAACTTTTTTTATTTCTACCTCTATACAATTTTGCCCTTATTGTTTCTCACCAATCCTTTCCATTTATTATATCTGACTCCTACTTTAAGACATTGCTTTTTTCACATCCTTTATAAGCTTTTTTGATCATTTCCAAATTTATCATTTCCCTGCTTTCATAGTAACTGATATAGTATTTTTTCAGTCATTTTGCTATATATACATACTCTAACCTGAATTATCTAAATATGTAACTTCACATATGTATATCTTATTCTCCTAATGTGAGCTCTGTGACGGCAGCCTTTGTTTTATATTTCTTTTGTAATCCCCATCTATATAACAATGTTAAGCAGTTATTTAATCTTTTAGTTATTTTCAGGTAATACTGACAAAATTCTTACATATTTCCATTAAATTTGAAATCATTGTTCAGTTCCACTGAAAAGGAGGAATTAATAGCTGTTCTCTTTACAGGTTTCCTGTTTTAAATTCAGTGGCTGTGCAACTCCTATGCAATGTTTAGGATTATCATGTTATGGCATGTTTTTACAGGTATATATATTTTTTTAATGAAAGAAGAAAAGGAATGTTTTTGAACTGTTGACAAGTAGTGTATGTAATCCATTGCTCCATGAGTTAATAAAAATAATAATAATCTAAAAAAATAACACAATAAAATTGTAAAAATTTGAGAATATGTTAGTCTAATAATGTTTGCCACCTCAGGTTTTCTTCTTAGATTTCTCACTGGTAAGAAAGAAATATTTAACATTTACTTGCTCTATACCAATATTCTCGAAGTTTCTAGCCACTGTTGTAAAGACTAGAAATAGTGTGGGGTGAGATATGTGTGTGTATAATGAGTTTTAAGTCTTGGGCTAGTTATTTAAGATGTGATTTTAGAAATCAACTGTATGAAAAAAATTGTAACTATGGGAAGTGATAGATGTAACTAACCTTGTGATGATCATTTTGCAATATATACATATATAAAAATCACTATGTTGTATATCTTCAACTTACATGCCAGTGATATCTCAACAGAGCTAGAAAAAAATCAGCTGTATGATTTTAAGAACATTATTTCATTGTAAACAAAGAAGATATTAACATAATTTAATGTTAATATTATTAATATATTATTAATATATTATACTATTCTAAGCAATTTACATGTACTAACTTATTTAAAACTTACAACAACCTTATGAGGTTTGCAATAGTCTTACAATAATCTTGCTTATATCCCAGCCTGTCAGCCACCATAGGCCCTCCCACTGGCCCTCTTCCAAGATAGATTTTTTTCTTTCTTTTTTTTTCTTTTTTCTTTTTTGGGGGGACAGGTAATATGAGCACATGTATTTATATAAGGGCACAAATGGTATAAAGTGAAAAATAAGTCTCCCTCTAAGGCCTGTCCCTTGTCCACTGAGTGCCCTTCAGTAGAATTAACCAATGTTAGCAGTTTCTTGTATGTCCTTCCAGAGATAATATATTAATTTATATACTACTGAAATCCAGGTCAACTATTTTAAGAAATCTTCAAAATCTAATTATAGTTAACCCTAATACAGACATTAGGGGCACCAACCTATGCACAGTTGAAAATCTGTGTATAACTTTTGACTCCCCCCAAATTTAAGTGGTCTCTTGGTATTTGAGGGGGGTTGGTTCTGGGACCCCACACAGATACCAAAATCCATAGATGCTCAAGTCCCCTATATAAAATGGTGTACATTAATGCATACAGTAAGCTCTGCACATCTGGGTACTCCCAACCTCACATTGAAAACACTACAGGTATTTGCTGAAAAAAATCTACATTAAAGGTGGACTTGCACAGCACAAACCTGTTGTTCAAGGGTCAACTGTATAGTGATATATCATTAGAATTTCCTTTTCATGTATGTTTAACTGTACATTTGAATTTGCTCAAAAATAATTATTAAATTTTGTCCTAATAAAATTTTTTTGCTTGTTCACATCCAGATGTCATAAATACTCAAAATTGTCACATTAAAATGAAATCATTATTATTTGTAAGCAGCATCACAAATGATAGCTAGAGGGGGCCAAAGGGGTTCTACTATAGTCTAAAACTAAGGCACAGTATGCTTGTGAGTTAGATGTCTAAAGCTGTGTTCTAGGGTTTAGGCCTTTCTTATTTTCCTCATACTGTCAGAGTTCAGGATTCAGTACATTTAGAAATTCTCTGAAAACATACTCCCTTTACAATGAAAAAGAAACTGGATTTGGACTATTTCTGTATTTCATTTATGTAAAATTTCTTATTAATTTCAATAGTTCCATAGTGGATAAAAATTATACATCACCTGGATCATGTGCTACAATAGTTATATGCTGATAAGGTAATAGTGACTCATGTTTTGATGTGAGGTCTGAACATATGCAATGTTTTCTTTATTTTATTATCCTCAGACCTTAACAGCAGGTTGGGATGAACTCGAGTGCCATCGTGTTTTTAACTTCTTATGTGAGCTGACTGATCTCTCCCGCAAGATGCAGACCATTGTCTTCAGCAAACCAGGTAAAGAACTGCAATTCAGAAATGACATTATACAGAAATTAAAATAGAAAAAAAGCACAGTTCAAAAGTGTATTTAAAAATAAATTGTGGCACCCATTTATAGTAAAACAACAAAGAAATATAAGGGAATGATAAACACTGAATTGGATAGTGAGGAACAAGTGGCATGTGATTAGAGAAGTACTCAGAGGGCTTCAACTGTATTAATATTTTATTACTTAAGCCGGGTGGAGGACAAAAGTTGTTCATTGTAGTATTCATTAAACCTTTGTATATACCTGAAATATTTTATATTTTAAAAATTATGGAACTCTACAATCCAGCAGTTTCACTCTGAGAAACTCTCATTGTGTGCACCAGGAGACATATAAGAACGAATAGTATAGCATGTAACCATGAAAAGCTGCAAACAACCTAAATGCCCATTGTCAGGAGAACAGATAAATGAATTGTGGCATATTCATACAATTAAAAAACCTTATTGGTTAAAATAAATGGACTAGAGTCATGTGTATGAATATAGGTAAATCTCAAGATATAATTTGAGAGAAAGGTTACCAAATAATACTTTCAATATGAAACAATTTATAAGCATATTAAAAACACGAAAAATAATTCTATATATTCTTTATAGTTGCATACATATGTTTAAAAGTATAAAAATATAGTTGGGCCCTGGCAGATGTGGCTCAGTGGTTAAAGTACCGGCCTGCACACCAAAGGGTTGAGGGTTCGATTCCCAATCAAACGCACATACCTGGGGTGCAGGTTCGATCCCCACCCCGGTCGGGGTGCGTGCTGGAGGCAACCAATCTATGTGTCTCTTTCACATCAATGTTTCTCTCTCTTTATTTCTCTCTCCCTTCCCTCCTTCTCTTACACTGTCTGAGAATCAATGGAAAAAAATAGCCTCGGGCCCTAGCCAGTTTGGCTCTGTGGTTAGAGCATTGTTCACAGACTGAAAGGTTCCAGGTTCAATTCTGGCCAAGAGCATGTACCTGGGTTGCACAAGGCAACCAATCGATGTGTCTCTCTCACATGTCTGTCTGTCTCTCCCCCTTCCACTCTCTCTGAAAAGCAATGGAAAAAATATCCTCAGGTGAGGATTAAAAAAAATATATATATATCCATTCTTGGGTTAGGATGAACAAAAACAAAACTTATTACCCAAAACTCTGTATATCAGTTTGGTATAAAGTAAGCATATTGCTCTACTCAGTGTCTCAGACACTTCTTCCACATTTCTACCACTTTCCATTTACACTTGTCTTTTCTACAAACAAGTAGAACATAAATAATATAAAAATGTAAAATGGTGCCACCATTATGGAAAAGTTTGGCTAGTCCTCAAAAAGCAAAACATAAAATTATATGGCCCATCATTTCCACTCCTAAATATATACCTAAAGGAATTGAGAGCAGGGGCTTGGACAGATTTCTGTATGCCAGTGTTCATTGCAGCATTATTCGCAATACCCCAAAAGAAGAAACAACCAAGTGTTCATCAACAGATGAATACATAAACATAATGTGGTATATACATACAACGGAATATTATTCAGCCATAAAAAGGAGCCAAGTTTTGATACATGCTACAACATGGATGCACTTTGAAAACATTATGCTAAGTGAAATAAGTCAGACACAAAAGGACAAATATTGTATGATTCCACTTATGTGAGGTACCTAGAACAGGCAAATTCATAAAACCAGAAAGTAGATTAGAGGTTATCAGGAAGTGGGGGAAGGGGAATGTTATTGTATAATGGTTACAGAGTTTCTGTTTGAGATGATGAAAAGTTTTAAAAATAGCAGTGATGGTTGAACGATATTGTGAATGTAATTGATGCCACTGAACTGTATACTTTAAAAATGGTTAAATAGCAAAATTTATGTTACATACATTTTACAATTTAAAAAAATTAGTAATGTAATATAATAAAAACTATTTAATTATATAATTTAAGTGGATAAATTGTATGGTATGTAAATTATACATATTTCAATGAAGCTGTTAAAAAAACACATGAAATACCGCTTCATACCCATTACGATGGCTAGAATCAAAAAGTCAGATAACAAGTGTTAGTGAGAATGTGGAGAAATTGGAACCTTCATACATTTCTGGTAGAAATGTAAAGTGGCTCAGCCACTTTAGAAAACAATCTGGCAAGTTCCTAAAATGATTTAATATGAAGTTACCATATGACCCAGCAATTTTACTCCTAGGTATATATCCCCAAGAGAAATGAAAACACATGTCCACACAGAAACTTACACATAAATGTTAATAGCAGCATTATTCAGAATAGCCAAAAGGTAGAAACAACCCACATGTCCATCAATGGATAAGTGGATAAACAAAATGTGGTATATTTACAATGGAATATTATTTGGCCATAAAAATTGATAAAGTACTGATACATGCCATAACATGGATGAACCTTGAAAACATTATGCTAAGTAAAAGGAACTAGTCACAAAAGACCACATACTATATGATTTCATTCATATGAAATTCCAGAATAGGAAAATTTATAGAGACAAAAAGATTATTGGTTGCTTGGGGCTGGGAGTGGTAGAGTACTGAGGGATAAGGAAGTAATAGCTAAAAGGGCAGGATTTCTTTTTGGAGGTGATCAAACGTTCTAAAATTGACTTGGTGATGGCTGCATATACCTAAGAATATACTAAAAACCATCGACTTGTACACTTTAAATGGGCAAATTGTATGGTTATGTAAATTATCTCCCAATAAAGCTATTTAAAAACAATCCCTTGATCATCTAAAATTTTTACAGAGGAAAATGAAGTAATGCTTTTAATAAAAACCATATTAAAGATGTATGTCTTTGACTTATTTATTATGCACAGCAACCTTTCCAGGAAAAATGGTTTACAGGTCTTTTGTGTTCATAGGAAATGCCCGAAAACTGGAGTTAAGGATCAGACTGTTCTGTAGGAATGTCCTATTTGATCATTGGACACATAGAAGTGATTCTGCTTTTTGGTTGACACGTATACTAAAACCGTGGCCAATGGTGAATCAGGCAAGATTACTGTATATCATCTTTGGACCAATATCTCCTCAAGATGGTGAGCATCTATTTTTTAGCAACATATGTTATAAAACTGGTTAATTACGTTTACTTTAGGAAGCATATCTTTTTGTACCTGCTCAGTTTCATCATTCCTAATGCCTAAAATGTTTAATGATTTCATAGATTTATACTACATTAACTTGTGCATAACTTAAGCTTCAAGACAGAAATTGTTCCCTGAAGGCCATTACTAAATATATTCCTATCATCTCTGGTTTACCTAAAATAGCTGCTTTTCATTTTTAAACATTACCTTAATTCAAGATTATGTTTGCTGCTGGAGGGGACTAATAGTGCCAGTAAATCAAAGTAGTAAGTCAGAATTAGTGTTTTACTTAATTTTGGGTGCATAATGATTTTTTTGCAATTTTTTTGTCTTTCTAATTAAGTTTAGATTAATATTAAAATTAGCATATAGCTCTTTAGTTCACATTGCCTTATATCAGGAGGTAACCAGTTTAAAGTATGTTGAATAGCAGCAAGAAGCCAATCTAGGATTAAATTTTGTTGTGTAATTCATAAAGAGAATAGGTCATAGGTAAATAATAAAAAATTGACTGGATTACTCTGTTTTGATATAAACGTGGAAGATCTTCAAATATAGCATGTTCTCATTTTCAGATTTTACTATATTTCAGTAAAATTACATTAATTGTTTATTCCAGTTTCTGTTATAGGGGTAGCATTATCTTTGAACTAAAAGCACTGTTCTGCTTGGTGAAACTACCTTTTCTTTACTTCATTTAGCTTTTGTGGCTGTGCTTCATCACATCAGTCAGATACATTCAAATTTATACTGTTATCAGAATTGACTTTCATTATGAAAGTAGCATATATAAGTAATGAATTCCATTATGCAATCCAATTTCCTTTTTAAACAATCCATGAAGTCTTTATCACAAAGCCAACTATTCTGTCATAACCTAATTTTTGTTTCAATTATCAATCAGGACAAGTGGTTTGGCAGAAAATGATAGAAGAACCTACAGATGAATCTAGTCTGAAAGGTTTGGCTGATGCCATTAAATTACTGTATGACACAGGCATCAAAGAGTGGACAGCAGATGATGTTATCAGTCTTATAGATGAACTTTCAGGTAAAATAATATATCACACAGAGTAACAGAAATTTATTATTAGAATACAGTTATAAAATTATAAGAATAACTCTACAGGTAACAAATGACTTGCCTATTGGAAATTATTGAATGCTCTAAAATATTTAAAGAATTAGGCATTGTTTGAAGAGACTGCATATAATCAACTTACTTTCCTTCAGTTGTGAATGTTATAAATATATCTTTGTTACCATTAGTATTTGAAAGCTTCATAATTTAATTATTACCATTTTGCAAGTTCTCAAAAACACCCTCCTAGGTTGTGTAAGAAGAAACCCTCTTTCAGGGGCATGGCAGAGGTGAACTCATTTTTCCCATCTATGCATAATCCTTTAGATTCTGAACTTTTCAGGATTTCTTTTCTTCCGCAGCATTGGGCCACCTTGCCTGTTGATCTATGTGTAGGAGAAATGCTTTGACTATATTACTAGTACATTTGTAAGAGCTGCTGTGACATGGCAGTAATCTCTGTCTCCAGTTAATGCTGTAATTGAAACACTAAAGCATTTTTTCTGAGCTTTTCCCTTGGCACTAATTGTATTTCCAATGAAGTGATGTAATATTGCATGTAATTAATGATGTTTACTATAGCTATTGTGCAATTTCTCATTAAGTAACTGTTCTTCCTCTAATAAAAGTGGTTCCTCGTGAGTGGCTTCTAGAAAATAATGCACGTCTCCTAATCCTAAGTGGGAATGATATCTGTTTCACTTTCATGGCTAGTAAAGCTGTGAATGGACGGACCACTGAACTGGCAAGACTAATAGTCTTTTTGGCTTTGGTAAGTAAAAAATAAATTTTTCTCTAACAAGTTGTTTAACATTATAGTTGACCTGCCAGGGAGCTGTCCTGAAGGAACTGAAATATGTACAAAATATTTTGAAAGAATAAGTATATACTTTATATATACTTGTAAAATTTTTAAATATATGTAATAAACTATCATATTTGGAATTATTCTCTGTATTAACCTCTCCCCACTTTATGTCTAGATTGTCATTATATAGCTCTCCCAAGTTATATCCTCCTTTTTAAAAATTCTGTTAAAAAATAAAATACTCCTTTTGATTTGCCTCAGAATAATCAGTGGGTAGCAGGAAGAGGGTGTGGTAGTGAGTGCAGATTAAGGTGAAACAAGACTAGTAAGCTGGAAAGTGGGTACAAGGTGTTCATTATACTATTCATTTTACTTTTTGATTGAGTTTTTACTATGGGCCATACATTGTATGAGATTCTAGGATTATGGAAATTAGTAGGACAGTTCTCTGACAAAAAGCTGTTTATAGTCTTTTGAGAGATATTAAGGTATATATAAATAAATTCAGTGAGATAAATGCAAAACTATATATGCAAAAAGGTAGAAACAGAGGTAGCAAAGAGGAGCTGATATTGGTGAGTGTAGAGGACAGAGAGGGCTTTCCCAAGCCCAGTTTATTTTAAAAAATGAATAGAAGTTCACAAGGCAGATAGAGGGGACAAATAATTTATTTGGCTACAATCACAGATGCCAGCTCAACAAGTGCTTCAAAAGCAAAGGAGTGATCTTCCAGTTGGCTGTTGTGAGGAATAAGTGAATGTAATTCATTTCCTATGAAATGGAGACAGGGTCATTACTAGCTCAACTGCTTAAAACATGAATGAAACCTCTGTGGCTCTTTTTAAAATGTGAATAAAGCTACTAAATTAACTGTATTTTCAATATAAATATTAATTTTAATAATTAAGCGGATTCCTTCCAAAAGAGAGAGAAAGAGAAATGGAATTGCATGGCTATATTCACAGGACTGTAAGCAGCTCAGTGTTATTTCTGAAGGATAAAATGTGCAGAAGAGGAAGAAAAGGAGGCGTGATTAGAAAGGGAGAGGCCAGGTCATGAAGGGCCTTATAGATTATCTGTGGAGCTTGAACACATCCTCTAATAGGGAGCTGCTGAAAAGTTTTAGGAAGGGGAAGAGATAATCAGTTTCAAGTTTTTTAAAGGTCACTTTGGCAGCACTATAGCAAACAGAATGGAGAGGAAGTCACTAAGGGTGAAGAAGCCTTCTTCAGAAAGCTTTCCCTGATTACCATCTCAACTCTGATAATTAATTGCCTCAGATTTGTCTTCTCTTTATTTTCATTTACTAATAGTATTCTTAAGCCATTTTATGTGTGCCGTAAGTCATCTCCCAAAACAGATTGCAAATTCTTTGAAATCCAGGACAGTGTCACTTGCTTCTTTCATAATGCCTTGTACCATGCCTTACACATGAGTAGTCAATACAGCTTTCCTGTCAGATTAACATTATTTAGTTACACTACTATAAAGTTTGTTTCTATGCTGTATATTATTTGGCTATGTGAGTTAAAATGGCCATTTATAATGTTAGTAAATAAACCTTTTTCTCTTCAGTTTTAACTAGTAACATGTAGTTTTTCCTTTAAATGTTTATCTTTTAAATAATAGAAAGATAAATATTTTCTATAACTCTCAAGATGGAAAGTTGATAATATAATACTATAGAGTTCTCTTGCCTATTGAAATTTCTTGTTTGTCTGTCACCCTGATTGGACTCCTTGAAAATAGAAGCCATGTTTTTATGGCTTACCATAGTATTTCCACCTCTTAGCATGTGCTCAGTAAATATCTCTTGAGTGAGTGAATGAGCTTATTTTCCATAAGTTTAATAATTGTTTTTAATATTCTCACATTAATAATATTCTATGATGAGATACAGAGAACAGACTGACAGTTTTCAGTGGGGAGAAGGGTTGGGGGTCTGGGTGCAAAAGGTGAAGAGTTAAGAAGTACAAATTGGTAGTTACAGAATAGTCACTGAGATGTAGACTACAGCATAGGGAATATAGTCAATAATATCATGATAACTATGTATGGAACCAGGTGAGTACATGATTTTAATACAGAATAACATTGAATGTAAACTGTAATTGAAAAATGAATTAAATTTAAAATAATATTCTATGATCATCTTGAACCAGACTTTTATTTATGTCATATCTTTTTCCACTAAAATTGTACCATTTGAAAGCAAAGGAGTATTAGATATAAAAACATTTCCTACTTATAGACTCAATGTAATGTCATGTGTAATAAATTATGTAAAATCATAACCATAATAGTTAATACAATTTTCAAATTCTGTAGCTTTCTTTACATGAAGATTTGTCATAATGCTTTGTATGTCTAAATCAGGTGTGCGAGAAAGAACTATACTGCATGGATTGGGCAGTTAAAATGATGCAAAGAGTCTGTAAAGTCTTTAGTACTTCAGTGGAAAAAAATAACTTCCTGCAGAATGTGGCAAATGCATTTGCATGTATTATAATGGAAATGCTGCAGTCAATTATGTCTGGTGAGTATGCATGTAGATGGTTCGCAGGTGTGAATAAAATGCATTCTAGTCTCCACTTAAGACAAGGATAATTCTGTATAGACTTTCATTTCTAAACTAAGAATAGAAGGAGGAGACATTGATTTTTTCCATGAGATATATTTAGTTCCTGGTTTTGTAAATTTTTAAATCTGGTATTAGTTTTAATGGAAAACAAAGTTGAAGAGTCTGCTCTGAAAGGAATCAATTTCAGTTTTGCACAGCAAAATATTTTAACTTGCTCACTTATCAACTGTCATAATCATCATAATATCCTGTATTTGTATAATTTTAATATATATTGTTTTAGTTTTGTTAGGTTGCCAACATGATAATTAACTCTATTTTAGAGATGAGAAAACGAAAGCTTAGAGAAATTATCTGACTGACCCTAGGCTGTAAAGTTAGAAGCAATAAAACATGGACCAGCATCCTTTTCTTCTGACTTTTAATTCAGCGCTCTTATAGAATTCCATTATTTCAGTGGTTAACATCTGATTTGGTAAAGATCACTAACTAGTTTCCTGTTACATATTATTAGGAAAAATTGGAACATCTTATGTTTTAAATAGATCCTATATTTTAAAACTTAACTGTCATTTTTCCCCCACTGTCCACTCTTGTGTGTGGCATGTAGGAGACCGTGATGAAGAGGACAGAATCTTTTTGAATTTGTTCCATCTTGTGCATGCTCAGGCTAACTTCCACAAGGAGGTCCTGTATTTGACCATCAATTCTGTCTCTACCTAAATACTCAGAAAGCCTTGCATTTAGAGACTACCTCACTGAACTAACAATTAGAAGAATGCTACTTTCCACAATCAAAGAACAGCATCCAAAGGACTTTTTATCACCTAAGTCATCCTAAAGTTGCATAGAATTTTAGTTGGCAACTGCTTAGACCATTATTAATATAAAAATTATAGGCAAACTCGAGAATATATTGAGATTTCTCTGGAAAACAAGCTGTACCTCTCCAGATTTTGGTAAACCTAACACCAAACAAAATGTAACTTTAGTGTCCAAGAATCTGGGGTCAGCCAACCTGTATGTGTGGATCTTTGAAGCAAGAGAAAAAATCTTGTTTTATAATTGAGCAGACCCAAATTCATTAAACAGTATGTATCTGTTCGCTTTGCTTAGATTGTGTAGACATAGCTTAGAATGTTTTGTGAAGATCTGCAATATGATGTTTTGGAATGGGCAGATATAAATCACACTTTTAATCACCTTCTTGGCATATAGTTACAAAGAACATTATATTTTGTTCACATTTTGTATGAACCAACAGATCAAAAACCAAAGGAAGTATGTGTATATCTGTATATCCATATCCATATATGTACATATCAAATGTACATATACACAAATATATTTATTTAAGACAAATCATATAAAAAGTCTATACATAGAGAGGGGTACATATTGTTTTAACGCAAATCATCTTTTATTTCCTGGGGATTAAAGTAAAGTGTTGCAAATAAGGGAAAATATAAAATGAAAGAAAAGTACCTATTCTGCTGCCAGCACAATGTGCACAAATAATTTACACTTCTTCCTAAAGCTTTTCTCCCTATCTTAAAGTAGAACTTGAAGGAAACTGGAGGCATGGATGGTTAAAGCAGCCCATGAGTGGGGTTTTTCTTCACTCAAGTAAATGAATTCCAAGAAGCTCCAGGACTATTTCAGTCAGACTAGCATCTGCCACCACCACTTTTACTATTAAAGTAGAAAATAATAGTGCCTAATGGGGCTGAAATGCTGGAGCCCTCCTGGATCTCCCATCTTCTTCTTGGGTTTGATCATTTTACTTCTGCTGAAGACACACCCCTTCCTACTCGAGTTTTCAGAGGCTGGCTTTCTCTTCCTCGGCCCTTCACTTAACTCACCTCTCAAGCTGATAAAGGGAAAAAACATTAGAAGATATAGAAATTACCTGCAGAAGTAGGGTATAAATTGTGGGAAATTCTCAAGTATTTGGTAAGAGGGTTCAGTAAGAGATTTAATAGGATTGAGGAAGAATGAAAATTGTGGAGAAAATATAAATTTTGATAAGATTTTATTATATTTCAATAGCAGAAGCACTTAACCTTATTTTATGCATGATCAGAAATTAACTGCCTTTCTTTGGTGGATTGTCCACCTATAATTCCATCGGTGGCAGAAATTGTTTCTCCAGAGTTTATCATTTGTAGAGTTATGCAAAAAAACAAAGTCCTTGCTTTTATCCTGGTTTCATTTTCTTCTCAATTTCATTTTCTTCCTTCCAATTCACCACTAAATTATGAAGATTAAAAGTTGGCAGATACCAGAGTACAAAACATCTTAGCTAGCTTTTTCTTTTCTCTCTCACTTTTATTCTCATACATGCTTTGGAAAACCTGATCCATTTATTTATCAAAACACTGGTGATTTCAACTTGAGAATATACTAGATTATTTGGGGAAAAAGAAGAAAAATGAAGGAAAAAAGTAAAAATTTTAATATAAATAGTGAATATTTTCAGTATTTTACTAGATAGGTGTTAAGTTTCTTTCTCTTAGAGAAGCATTTGTCATTGTGAAGTTTCCTTGCGTTCCCTGAATTATCCAAGTCTCTACGGCAGTTATTTTCAGAAAGTCTACAAAAGGAGAATAGTTTAATTTAAAAGATTTTTGACCTGGATTTTGAATCTCATCACATACTTGAACTGAAATGACTGCTGCTGTAAATTTTTGAAAACACATTATTGCATTATTCTCAATAATTGTGAGATTATCTCGCTCTCCCCAGAAATTTGGAACATAGAAAATCTGATTCATTCTTTGGGTGTAGTAGATAAATGATATCATCTTGCTACCAAGTAAACTGAAAATTTATTCATTCAATATTAATAGACAAAAATTTCCTCAATCCAGCAGTCCAATTTTTTGCTAAATACATTTGTCATTAAGAATAAAGTATGATATCAAATTTTAAAGTGGGCACTTAACTTGCGAAGGCATATATTATCATTAATATTGATGTTTAAGTGATGGTATATGCAATCATAGTGCCACAAAAAAGGAGTATGTGCAAAATAAATAGCCTAAAAACATTAGGACACTGTTCACTTCTAACTCTAGAATAGTCATAACATAACAACATACACTACTAGCAAGTCAAATCATTTATCCTGTACCTTTTTCTGAATTAGAAGATTAACCTGGGCTTCTAGCTCTTTTTTCCTTTTGATAGTGATTTCCTCAGTCTCCTTTGACTTCGATTTTTAGGATGATTTTTACTTCCACGAGAAGGCAAGCCCCCAAAAGCTCAATGACATGTTATATTTATCTTTACTATTGTTTCTAAACACACACACACACACACACAATACCATAATAGTACTAATAACAAACCAATGATGCTACTTTTCTTAGAAACTAAAGTTTATATCTTGTGACAAATACTCTGTACCTTATGAAACCATAAAACATCTATTCTTAACACTTTTTTGGATAATTCCTTCTCACGCCCTTCTGACTCCTCAGCTTTATCATTTTCACAGTGGAGGCAGTAAATTACTATACTTGGGAAGCCTTTCAGGCATTTAAGAGTTCAAGGCTGCTCTCCATAGCATGAACAAGAGGCACCTATTTCACACCTTTCCTGTCCTCTGATGACTTAGTTCATGCTTCTAGTTGTTCTGTTAATAACAAAGATTTTATTGCCAGGATAATTACTCACCTTTGGAGATTAGAGCAAGTGTGAAGTGCCCAGCAGAAGGTACAACTGGAGGAACCATCTTATAGCACTGAATTACATGATTACAGATTTTTATGTCAGTAAATATTGTGAAGGGTAAAAACACAAAGCTGCTACAAAAGCCTTTTATGTTATTGGATACCTTACTAGCAATATAAGTTCTTTACCAAAATTCCACTAGCAAGTAGCTGTGAAACCTGTAAGAAATCAGGCTGTGGACATAGGCTCTTTGGTTTATTGAGATATCACTAGAATAGGAAAGATGACCTCAAAGATAGTTGTATTGGACAGTCTTCTCTAGGTTAAAAAAAAGTGCCAAAGGACTAAGAATACTTTTTTTTTTTTTTATCAAGAAAGCAAATATAATTCCAGAAAATTTTTCAAGTAACTAGAGACTTATAAAAAAACTAAAAAAACAGCAACCTTAGTATAACTCTTAAAAGCCTTTTAAATTAAAATATATATATACTTGTAGGTATTCTAAGATCACTGCTTTCTTCAAGGTGCACAAAACTGAAAAATATGTATTGTTATTTTAAAGTATTATATTTATGGTAAAATGTCTTTGATACTTAAATATTTAATATTTGCTAATTTTTATTTAATTTGTTATTTATATTAATAAAATAAAATTAAAATTAGAAACATTTCTAACTTGTCCAGAGTTTGTCATTATGCAAGTCATTGAACGTATAATTCATTTAAATTATTTCTTGTGGAGAAACTTATTTTTATTTAAGCTGTTAATTATAGCTCTACCATGATCAAAGTATAAAATGTCTTAACATAAAATAATGTTGCAATTAGCTATATATTTATGTATATGTATATTTATGCTTAATATTATAGTATATAAATTAAATAATTTCATTTACTAGCAACAACTCATAAATTATATAATATCTGTAAGTAGAACAGTATTCTATACTATTCTGCTATCTAATTCAGATAACCAAGTTCCCAGCCAATTAATATTTACTTGCTGCTAAAGTAGATATGTTACAATTATTATAGTTTAATACCAGTTTCAAAAAACAAAACATGTAATTAAGTATTGTGTATTACCTGCAATTTCCCATGACTACAAGATCTTACAGTGTTTTTCTAAGAACAAAAAAGTTGTTAACTATTTCTGAATATGTCTTCCTTAGTATGTTTGAGTTTATAGGAAGTTATGTCAATGACTTTTTCTGTTTCCCCCTGTATATATGACTTTGCAATAGACAGGAGCAAAACTAACTTAGAAGAGGCCATTCTAGGCTTAACAAAGACTTGATGGTTGATAAAGGCAAAACATGTAATGTACAAAGACAATTTTCCAATTCAACTATTCTTTAGTACTTTATTAAGGGAAATTCCCATTATTTTTTGAGTAATTTAAATTAAATGATACATGTAAGGGATTTTGAAGTTTGAATAGTGCTAATCTTAAACCTTTTAAAGGCAAACAAATTTTCTGAAAGCTAAAAAATTATGTCATGCTAAGTTTCAAACTCAGAAAGTTTGGATTTGGTTCCATATACCCAGAGCAATGAGTCTTAGGTGATTCTAACTTAGTAACATTTTTATTTCCATTATTTAACTGTTTCCCAAAATATATCCTCTTTCTTCTGACATAAAATACGTCACTCTTTCATACAAACCCCTTATTTTTAATCAAGAAAACAGGTCTTAGTGTAATGATTCTTAGCATTATGCGACATTAATTTTTTTCTAAGTAATCTATAATTATTTAGAAATGTTTTTACTACATTGATGTTGGCCAAGTATAATCCCCATTTCATAGGACATGAGTGCCCTGTGATGCAGATTTGTAAAATTTATGCAGAACCTTATTACAGAATATAATTAATGTTTTCCAGTGTTTTAATATACAAAAAGTTTAAATGTGAAGTTAAAAAAAAATTATCAAAATGATGAACACTGTAAAATGCTGTTATAAACTGGCATATTATATAGAATGGATATAAGCACAAACTCAAAATTTCTTCCAAAATGTAATTATTTCACAAGTAACTGAAAATATGGGTAATCTTTCTGTCATGTCAAGGACGCCACAGATAACTGAAGATCATCCTTGAATGTATTAATGTTCAGAGCCATACTTTTTGCATTAGGTACCTGTCAGATTACCTCTTTTTGCTACCTACCACCATGTAGTACTGTACTCATTAATATTCCCTAAATAGCTTAGGCAAAGTATCACTGATACATGTTTGGAGTAAAAAAAACAGCCATTTTTCTCATCACAATGTGCCAAAAAAGAGTTCTGCAGTTGAGTTTGCGTCATAAAATGGCAGAAAAGTAGACTACTGATAACCATTAAGAGTTTTTTTCATGGGATTTCTGTTCTCAAAGATGTAGTTTCTAAAGATAATGCATCCTAGAATTGTAGAATTTTAAAATGGAAAAGGACATTGACAATTTTCTAGTCCATCCTTTTCATTTGTCAGAATAAAATGAAGCCCTGAAAGGTTCAATGACTTATTGAAGGTCACATAATTTGTTGCCAAGATAAAGCTTCTAGAACAGTGTTTTTTCTTAGCCAGAATTCTAAAATGCAAGTTTTTCGTTTTAATTGTGGCATTATATTATACTGCCTCAATTTTATTTCTCTTTAAAACATGGAAGTTTAACACAATGCTATGAATAAAAACTATTAAGTTCATCTTTCTTGTTTATTTTAAGCTAGAAAATCAAATGTAGAACAATTATGTTGGATTTTGCAAAGGAATAGATACCACAGATTTGGGGCCCAAGTATTCTCTGGACCTCAAAATATATGGTTTCTTTAACCTTAATTGGACAGAAAATATGTTGAAAGGTTTTGGGTTTTTTCCCCAGAAAAGGAACATTTAACAATTTAAAAAACATTTATTTTTTGGAGTAAGAGAGAGGTTTTCTCCAAATAACAAGTATAGCCATCTTGTTTCAATAATTTATGACTCAGCCAAGCACAAAGAATGAAGACCATATAACCGTTTCCCTCTTTACGTGAGAAGCTGGAGCACAAGGGTAGGGAGTGGGGAAACTAAATCTTAAAAACTCGAATGACAAGTTCCTTCTGGCTAGAGACTAAAAACAAGGGAAACCACACAACCCCAGACTGTGCAATCTATAATGACAGAGTGATAAAGGGACAAGGTAGAGACACATGTGCTCTTGGACTTACAAAGGAACACCTTCATGTGAGGAAAAGGGAAGACGTAAGGAAAGGCTATCCTATCAGAATGAATTTTGAGAATTCCTCCATGATCATTTGAAGGAGTCTACATTTCAGCTCTCTGTGTTCTTTCTCAATTTATAGCTCAAACGCGCGCACACCTGCCAGCCATGCCCACGAGTTCCTGATGTCCCCGCCGAGTGCCTCAGCCTCTGAGCTCCAAAAGCGCCTTGCTGGACAGGGGTTAACCATATCCGGAAGGCTCTGGAAGAGGTCTGTTGGGTGACAGGACAGCTGTGTTGATAAGGGGCCTCTTGCTGGACTGGTGACCAGGAACTGTGGGAAACCCAGAAACAACACGGCTCAGATGGGAACGGCAGCAAAGGTTTCCGTTCCGAGTGCTGGTCTTAGTCTCTGGGCACTAAGAAAAGCAATAGGAATTCCTCTCTCCTTTCTGCCAAACCCCACAGTTGGAAAAGAATGCATATCTTTCCCCCCAAAACCCCACTCCTAAGTGAATTTCATTTCCTAGCTCATCCTCAAGTGAGAATGAGTCACTAATTAATGCAATTATGCAAGCATAATTGTAAACCACTCTGCTGGCACATAATGATGTGTTTTTACCTTTAATTACCGGGAAAGAATGGACAACTTGGAGTTTGGGCAACTTGAAGAAAAAAACTACGAAATTATAGTCCCTCCCACCATGCACACCACTCCCAGCTCATTCTACCTAAAAATCCTTCACATTGTGGGTTTCATTTTTCATTTTTTTTAAAAATCGTATTTTAAATTAGGTTGCAAAGAAAGAAGTTGGCATTTCTTACTCTTTTCAGAGTGGTCTGAGAAATGCTACATCAATGCATTTGAGGAAAAACAAAAAAAAAGGAAAACAAGATCGCTTTTCATTTTGTTTTTGAATCAATACCCGGAATAATGACCAGAAGCAAAAATCCACCGGTGCGTCAGCAAGCAGGGTGCTGGGCCAGTCAGCGTCATCCTTGCCCCTGAGCTGTCCTCCGCGAGCTCCCGCCGCCGCCGCAGGCCGCTAGAGCAGGTAGATAATGTAGGAGAGAATGACCAGGCCTATGATGGCAAAGAACATCAGGATGAAAATATCCAGCATTATGGAGGCCTTGGCCCAGGCGGCTCTGGATTCCGGGGAAATGTGAGCTGTGAGCACGGAGGTTGCCGTCAGTGGAGAGAAATGGCTCCCTCCTCCCTCCACTGCTCAGCCCTCGTTCTCCCCTCCCCCTTCCAGGGCCAGAGACTCGGGGATGCTGCAGCTCCAGGAGCAGCCACTTTACCCCACCCTTCCCCATCCCCAGCCGACCAATCAGGAGGCCCCGGAGCGGGTAACCAAGGAACCGCTGGGTTGAGACCAAGCAGGACTGAAGAGGCTCGATTTCTCCCCAGGAACCCAATCCCACCCCTTTGTATCTAAGCGGAGTCTGCTTGATATGGCCGGAGGAGATCTGATCTCTATCCAGATCCCTTAGGAACGAATCCTCCTCACTGCCTTTCTTCCTCCTTGTCTTCTCACACAACCCCAGCAAATTCTCTCAGAAAAGGAATGCTTGGGAGTTGGGTGGGCCATTGGCAAGTTGCGAAGGTCCCTTCATGGAGGGACAGAGACAAAGGTCTCATGCGAGTCTCAGCTGGCATCTTTGGGATGGAGCTAACACTTTCTAGACTATGCTAGATATTGCACACATGGTGGAAACTCAACCTCCCTACAGGTCTTTTATAGGCAAGGCTCGGAGATGGTCAGGAACTTGCCCAGTGGCTCACTGGAAATGGCAGAGACCAAGATTCAAAACTAAGCTTGCACGCTCCGGAGTCTGTAATGGTGCTCTCGCCCAGACTGGCCCGCCTTAGTCTGAGATGCCTCTCGGCCCCACCTGCACTGCTCAGGCTGCGAGGCATTTGGCTCAGCTCACTCTGTGCCCAGCATAAGCACCAGCGGTCCCTCCCCCTTCTCTATTCCTTGCCTCTTTGTGGACATTACCCACATTCTCATTCTCTTTTGTATCATCTTCAGAGAACACGGGGTGTTACACCCAGAGAGGGCACTGAGGACTCCTCAGGCCCATCCCTTCGCAGTAAGTGTCTAGAAATGCAAATTCAAGTGGCAAAGGAAAGGAAAAAATTGATGTTTTACTTTTTTAAGCTGGGTAGTGGGTACTCAGTTATGTACTGTGTTACTTTTATGCCTTTTTATGTCTTTATTATCTCCTATTAAATTTTTAAAATTTCCTGCCTGGCCGGGGTGGCCAAGCAGTTGAGCATTGACCTAGGATCCAGGAGATCAAGGTTCAGCTCCTGGTCTACGCAGATGCCCCGGTTTCAGGCTCTATCCCCAGCAGGGGGCGTGCAGGAGGCAGCCTATCAATGACTCTCATCACTGATGTTTCTCTCTCTCTCCCTCTCGCTTCCTCTCTCTGAAATCAATAAAGACATATTTTAAAATATATGTATATTTTAAAAAGTTCCTGTGACATCTCTGAGGCCTAGTGTCCATGGCTCCACCCCCAAATAATTCTTTTGAAGGGCCTGGGGGTGAAGCGTTAGTATCCCCCCTCCTCTTGCTAGGTCTCAGGAACTTAAACCGCTTCTAGAAGGGAGTCTAGAAACTCCTCCCATCAGCAGAGCACTGATTCCCGCCCAAGCAGGCTGGCTGCTCCCTCAAATTGCTCAGGTGAATGAAGCTTCCTGGGGAGAGGGGGCTGCAGCTCTCAGACAAAAGGGGCCAGGCCCACAGGAGGCAAGATTTGCCAACTCATTCCCTTCTAGTGGGAAAATAGTAGGCAGCCGCCTCCAGAGAAGCAGGTGTCAATATTATCTTTAATTATGCCTCGGGCGCCTCTGACACTCCCGCACCGCTCAGCCCTGCTGACTCAGCCTGGCATGCTGATGACCATCATTCCCTTCATTAGGAAAGCTCCGTCCAGGCCCAGTTCCGGGGAGCCCTTTCCTTTCCACCCTGCTGTCATCCTGAAGCTAGAGAATGCCTGAATTCTGAGCCCCAAGTGGGAACCGCCCCTCTCCACCAAACAGCTGGGCATGAGGCTAACAGGTGGCACTGAGCCAGGGCAGGAGGGCCTGGATTCCTTCTCTACCCCTGCCCCCTCCCCAACCCCACAGGAGAGAGGCCACCTGGTCTTCTGGTCAGAGCACAGGAGATATAAGGAGACCTGCAAAGGGCTGGGTACAGTCCACCCTAGCAAGGTAACATGAGGCTGTGGGCATCATACCCGGGGTCCTAAGACCTCCGGTCCAGCTGTGACTTCCACCAAACCACTGCCTTTCTGGGCGTTAGCGAACCCCATCTATAAGATGGACATCACGGTAGTTACTTCTCTCACAGGGCTAATGACTTTTTAAAAAATGTGTGTGTCAAAGACCATTTGTAAGGCATCGTGAATACTGTTTTGGGTTGTCAGATCACCTAACAGATGGCTTCATCCCTGTCCTATCCCACGGCACACTGTCCTAGTCCCTCTGTCATTTCATTCCTCAAGTATGTGCCTACGATGTGCAGGCAGAGCTAAAGCTACCCGCCAGCGGAGCTCATTCATTAATTCAACAAATATTTGTTGAGCAGCTCTGTGCCTGGCCTTGGGCGAGCACCGGGGGTTCAAGGTGAATTAGACCCATCACTCGCCCTGCAAGTACACTGGCTAGTGGGGAGACAGGTGCATAGTGACGCAAGTCACACAGTAAGAGAATATGGGAACTTGGAAGTTTCTGGCAGTGTCACCAAGTTGGGCAGGGGGATGTAACCAGGAGCAGACTGGTGGGGAGTTCTCAACAAGGAGGAAGTAGGTGCCAAGGCAAATTGCCACTCTAGGCTGACAGCTTCCAAACTGGTCTCTCTCCCTGAAGAATGGCAGGACTCCCAGGAGGGTGCCAGGCCAATGCCCCCAAACAGATGGAACACACACATACAGCAGCATGTCAGAGCCAGAGAGAAAACTAAGTCCACAGGTAAAAATTAGACTTTTATTTGAGTCACCAGAAAGATTCACTTGTGGTCGGAGTCAAACGTTCAGAATCATAACAGGCCAGAAGGATTTGATCCCAAGCACAAGCCCACAAGGGAGGGGACCAAACAGACCAAGAAGAGACAACCACCCCGTATAAAAAGATGAATGATGGTTTCACACACACACACGGATGAAATGTTTGGACAGGCAAATTTCACATAGTCATTTCTGTTTCTTTTTAAATACAGGTCTGTGAGGTGGTATTTTTTTCCAGCTATTAAGAAAAAAAAAAAAAGGCCCAAAGTGCAAATGTGAAGGGGGAAAAAGGCAGAAATTAAGCAATAAAGTAGTTTTCCCTAGAAGGACATGAGGAAGAAAACAGGAAGCAGTGTTGAGAGAATTCACTTTTCTAACCATTGAACTTCTTGTATTTTATTATTGGTCCACTAACGTTATTTTCACATTCGGGCTTTGATATATGTTCTTTCCTGGGATATTGGCTAAAAGACCTCTGTGAATTTTAAGAGAAGACCAAGGCCCCAACCCAGCCTTCAGATTCTGTGCTCTTCTATGGATGGATGGTTCTGGAAAGAACAAGGACTCCCAGCAGCCCCTGGGTCCCTCAGCACCAGTAGGAAAGTCCCTCCTCTCTCTGGGTTGTATAAAAAAAGGTCCCCTATTTTTAGGATGGGAGGAGCAGAGGGCCAGGCAGCAAGATTCCGGTGGCTGGCCTGCCTTGTTTTGGAAGGAAAATTAAGCTGAGTAAAAAAGCTATTTCTTGCTCCCCCAGGCCCTCCTCCCCTCTCACCACCCTCCCAAACGCAGGTCCTCCAACAGGATGGGTCTCTGACCTTTGGTCCCAGAATCCATGTTGTGCTTTGAGATCAAGAGGAAATGGAACGGACAAGCACCTCTCCCAAGGTTTCTAATGCTGCTCCCTTATCCCCCAAATCGCCCAGTACGAGGCCCTCCATCTGCCCTCACCTGGCTGGGGCCAAGCACGGAAGGGACTGGTCAGGCGGGGGCTCCACCCCCCAACAGTCATTTCCTCAGCTCTGATTTGGGGTAAATATTCCCAACTTTACTCACAGGCAGAGAGGACTCGTTATGCCTGCAGCCACTACCGCAGGGTACAAGGATGCGAAGATGTCAGCTATGGGCCTGAGCGGACTCAGGGAGAAAGCCCAGAGATGAGTAACACCAGGCAAGGGTTGTCACAGCCACCAGCGAGGGACAGAAGGGACTTGGAGATAGCACCATCTTTCCCTTCCTCATCCCGGAGTCTGTGCTTCCAGTTTTGTAGCCCTGGGACCCTCTCCTAACACCTCAAGGGGGCTTTAGGTAAGGGAGGGGCCTGGGGGGGAGGGCCCCCAGAGTAAGGCACCCACAGTGTGGGTAACACGGGGTCCTCTGGCCCCTGCTCGGCAGTGCAGGACAGAGATGGGGGGAGAGAATAAGCCTGGAGGCATGAAGCCTTCCCCGTACCGCACCCCAGGAGGCTATATCAGCCCCCACCAATCTTCAATCATCCCCTTCTGCCCAGCACACTGCAAGAGGGGTAGATAGGCTTCTTCCACTTGGGGACAGGAGGAATTTTCATTCCAAAGAAAACGTAAGGACCTTCTCCCCCGCAGGGCCAACCCTCCTCCCTCACTGTGGGTTTTGAGGAAAATATCAGGGGAAAACAGTTCTGTGCACCTTCACACAAGCCCAGAGACTTCTGCAGGCCACACCCTGCCCCTTTGCTCGCTCTCACGCTCACACACTCGCTGACACACCTACAGACACACACACTCCTTCCCCCACACGCTAAGTCCTGGAGATACAGGGTCCTGTGGCTTTGCACAGTTCCGGTGCACTTGGGGGGGGCGGGGAGGGGAGGGCATCTTCCCAGGAGGAGTAGGGAGGAGCGGCCCCCCCAGCCCAGATCGCGGGGGCTGGGCCTCCAAGGCCAAGAGGCCTGAGGCTTTCTTGCCCCACCTTTCAGGACCTCGGCTTCCAGCCAAGGAGGCGAGCCAGGGTCCCTGGAGGTTGGGGGTAGGAGTGAAGGAAAAAACAGGCTACGGGAGAGAACACCCTGTTCCCTTCCTTCCTGCAGCTGTCCCTAAAAGTAAGAAAGGCCAGAACTTCACCCAAGCCGGGCTTCCTGGGGAGCTCCTAGCCCACACCGGGTCTGTGTGGGCAGGAGAGAAAATCACAGTGTGAGGAGGACACATGTGGGGAGGAGGAATGAACCCCAAAGCGGGACTTTCACCCTCCTCCGTTGTCTTTTGAGAAGGGGAGAGGGGGGTGAGGGGACCAGAGGGCCAGCAGCCCCATCTTTGAGAACAAAGCCCTCTCACCAGTGCCTACACAGTGGCAGTCCCCCACCCGTGTCCATCCCAGGGCCAGGGAGGTGGGGCCCCACTCCCGGGAATGTATGGAGCCCCTCCCCTGGGAGTCCTGGGAGTCCTGGGGGTCTGGGGTCACCCCAGCCCTGGAATGTTTGGGTGTGAGAAGGTGGGCGGGAGTATCTGAGGAGGCCGTAAAAGAGAGAAGGCAGAGGCTTGGGCGCCGATGGGCCTCCCATTCCAGGCCAGCCCCACGGGCCTCGGACCCCCCCAGAAAAGTCCACACCTGTTCCATCCAGAGAGAAAACCAGGAGGTTGGTCAAGGGGAAAACCTGCCAGAGGAAGGAGCCCGCGAAAGTGGCAGAACAAGGCTTCAGTTCGCAGAAGAAGCTGGAGGGTGGGAAGAAACAAGCTGTCGCAGATTTAAAAACACAGAGACACTGAAGGGTGGACAGGTCACGCCCAGGATGGATGCGATGCCGTGGAATGCACTGAAGGATGGGGCGGGGCGGGGCCCAGCGGGCTCAGATGGCCTCCACGTAGTTGGCCGGCAGCATCCCCGTGTCACCGGTGCGCTCCACGGTCCCGTACATCCAGCCATCGTCGATCTGCTGCACGTTGACGATGGTGTCGCCATCCTGGAAGGAGACCTCATCCTCGTCGGCGGCGCTGTAGTCGTAGACAGCGCGGTACCGCTTCTGCGGGGGGTGGCGCACAGTCAGCCCAGGGCCCAGCCCCCTGGGGCCCCAGCCCGCCTCCCTAACTGTAGGGGCCCTGGAGCAGGGCCTGGGGAGCAGTGAGCCGGGAGCTGGGAGACAGGGAAGGGCTGGGCTCTGCCTTGAATTTTCTAACCTCTCTGTCTCACTTTCTGAGAGCAGCCAACGTATTTGGCATCTACTAAGAGGCAGGCACAAGACGGGGACTGAGGTTTCAATAGCCCTGCTCCACCTCTCACAATAGGAGTGCAGTAAGGTCCCATGGACACGATGCCAGTTAATGTTTCAAAGTGTGATATGCCCTGTACACTATTATCTGTATTATTATAAGCACCAGTCTTTCTTCTTCTTTTGAACCTGTGTTAAGTCTGGCTTCATTCCCAAGCTCAGGACAAAGGCCCATTCTTGAGAGCAAAATCTCCAGGTGACACAGAGATTTCCACCCTGCAACTTCAACCAAATTTTTATACTTAAGCTCTAGGAAATGTCTGGTAAAAGCACATGAAATACAACTGTGGTCTTGGAGGTGGGCAAGATTCTAACGTATTCTGACTTTATTGCCCTTGACATTGACTTATCTCTGTGGGTCAGCTCAGCCTTTGTGGTCCCCTAGGCCAGGCCCTAGGATCACCAGGGGGCTGGCAGTGGGGCCCAAGTGCCAATGGGTCCAGGATTGGGTGCCCCTCAGGAACCTCCCCTATCCACTGCTCCACCCCACTGCCAGGACCCCTGCTCAGACCTGTTTCCAATTTCTGGTCTGTCCCCTCCAACTGTTCATCCATTGTGATTTCAGGAGAACTTTCCAAAATGCAAACTTGATCGTGTTACTACCTGGCTTTAAATCCTCAAAGGTCCCCCAGCCTCTTTAGCACTAAATTTCAAAATTTCTCCCCAAGCAAAAGAAATCTACTCCATTAGCCCCCAAGTCTATGGGATGAGAGGTCCCAGCCCTCACATCTCTACCAACTCTACCTGTATCTTTTGGGCTGAGTAGCTACCATCTGTACCTGCATTCTGCAACAGCCTTCTAACTCATCCCCGTTTCCACCAACTTTCTACTGCCTCTTCTCAACACAGTGGCTAGAGCAATCTTTAAAAAACACAGGTCAAATCCCTCACTCTGCATAGCTCACCAGTCACAAAGGCCTTCCTGTGGCCTGTAAGTCCCTGCATAATCTAACCTCATCTCCTACCCTCTTCCCCTCTCTAGTCCCCTTAGCCTTCCTGCTGGTCTTTGAACTTCCTTAGCATATTCCTGCTTCAGGGCCTTTGAACTTGCCGGACTTCTGCACCACTCACTTCTTCACTTTATTGGGGACTTTGCTGCTCTCTCTCCCCTTACCCTGCTGTCTTTTTCTTCATAGCATGTGCCACTATCTGGCCTTTCGCTGTATATACTTATTGCTCTCCTCAGACTGAAATGAAAGCTCCGAGGGCAAGGAAGTGGTCTTTTATTCAGGGCCACGTCCTTCCTATCCAGGACACGCTTAGTACGTGAAGGACTAGCTACTTTATTTCTCTAAGTATTGTCCTCCTGCTCCTACAGGAGCTACTCTGAATTTCTAGGCACCCAGAACAGAGGAGCTGAGCTCAACCAGGAGATCAACAAGGGTGGCTCAGCCACACCTATGAGTAGCAGGACTTACAGACTAGGAACTTCAACTCTAAGGACCGGTAAGAACACCTTACTTCCCACTTTGCTCGTTCGCTCATTCAGCAAAGTTGACAAGTGACCGCTCTGTGCCCGGCTCAACGCAAGTGAACCAAAGGGACAATGCCCTGCCTGCACAGAGCTTCAAGTCCAGTGGAGGACCAGACAGAAGTCAATAAACAGAGAACCATTTTAAGGTAAAAATGTCAGGGGAGACCCACTTGACATGAGATGGTTTGGGAGGGCCTCTCAGAGGCAGGAGCAAGCTGAGATCTGAAGAACATGGGGGAGGGGGGTCACCCTCATGAAGGGTGGAGAGCAGGGCCCAGGTCTGGGTGGCCCCAAGCAGAAAGGTGCTTCGTGTGCTTCCAGGTAGCTGGAGTAAGAAAACCTAGGCGAGGGGTCTAGCTGGAGCACAGGGCCCCAATCCAGGCCCAGGGCTCTGCCCACTATCCCACACTTCCTCTGTGCTCTAGAGGCTGAGATCCCTATCACCTGCGGACATAGAAACTGGGGTCAAAAGGTAGGGAAAGCCAGACCTGCTGGGCAGGATTTCTAAGAAGAATCTATGACTTAGGTCCTTCCCTAGGCATCTCTGGCTGCCCCAGGCCTCACAACTACAACCTTCAACCTTCCACCTTTCCACTTGGGCCAGGGCTACTCACCCCGCCCCCGCCTGGGGCGCTGCGCTGTATGGAGACTGGGGCTGCAGGCTCCTTGTAGCCACCATAGGATGGGGCCACCTGCTGCTGCTGCTGAGGCTGCTGGTAAACTGGAAGATGGGAGGAGACAGGACTCAAAAACTGTCTTGAGAAACCCAGTCCCTCCCAGGGGCTCCTCCTTTCCTCCCCAAAGCCTGTATCATGTGTTTCCACCTCCCACCGTCCCACTCAACCCCCACTTCTCAAAGGTGATGTGAGTGTGTGCACACTTCCAGGGGTTGCGTGTTCTACAGCAGGGGCTGTATCTCTCCCCGCAACACGCTGGGGCCCAGCACAGGCCCTCCCCAGGGCCCTTGGTGGGGGTGGGACCTGACGGTGTGTATGTGTGCGTGCGTGCACATGTGCGCGTGTACATGAGGCTTCTCCCCATCCTGTAGCTGGCCTGGCCTCAGGTCCTCTGCCCCCACAGGCTTCACGCTCACCTGGGGCGCCGGTCGGGATATGGTGAGGCTGCTGCTGCTCCTGGGGTCTCCGGTAGCTGCTGCTGTCCTGGGAATCTCGGCGCTCAGGCTCCATGCCCTCCCCCCCGCTGGGGCCCATGCGGCTCTTCTCAAACTCCTCGTGGTATTTTATCTGCAGGGGCAGAAAGCACTGAGTAAAGGACCCACAGAAAACCAACCTAAGCTCTGTCCTGTTGTCATTCAAGATCCCGGGGTGCGAAAGGCTCCCCAAGGACTCCAGGCAGAGGGAGCCAGGTTCTCGTGGGGGTGCACCAGCTGTGTGCCCTTGGACAAGCTACGTAACCTTGCCGGGTCTGTTTCCAATGGGACATCAGTGTCTAACCCAGGTGTAGCTGGAGGATGCAAAGAGATAACGATGGAAAAGGGCCATGTAAACTAAAGCACTAGACAAATGGGAATGGTGCCTGTGGCAGGGGCTGGGGGCCGCCCTGCTTCCACCCTGGTCAAGAGCAGCAATAGTAGCAACTGTTTATTGAGCACCTACTAGGTGCCAGGCACTGTTCTAGGTATTTCAAATCATGACTCATTTGAGTTGTCAGCACCTACAAGGGGATATATTACAGTCCCCTCCCCCTTTTTAAAAATATGTTTTAATTTATTTCAGAGAGGAAGTGAGAGGGAGCGGGAGATAGAAACATCAATGATGAGAGAGTCATTGATCAGCTGCCTCCCGCACACCCCCTGCTGGGGATCAAGCCCGAAACCTGGGCACGTGCCCTGACCGGGAATCAAACCTCAATTGCCTGGATCATAGGTCTATGCTCAACCATTGAGCCACACTGGCTGGGCTACAGTTCCCCCTTTAACAATCAAGAAGGAACCTAAGGAACTGAGTAGCAAAGTGAGGTGCCTAAGAGCAAGCAAATTCCAGAGCCTGCGTTTTTCATTAGTAGGTGATTCTGCCTCTTGTAGGCATGAGTGGTGGAGGCCAGAGCCCAAGAATGCTCTGCTGAGGACCCCAGCTTTTGGGGACACGAAATGTCAGGCCAATGTTCTCTTGGAGATGGATTCCTCCTCTGGTTGGATTCCAAAAATGGGCAAAAAGAGGCCTGGAGAAGTCATATGCCCCAGCAGTTAGCAAGAGCTGGCTGAACTGAACAGACCAAGACCCTGGAGACCTTCCAGAGCTGCGTTTCTTAAAATCTGCTCTTCAGGCGATCTGCTTCCAACCTACCTGAGCTATTGTTAGAATGCAGGTTCCAGGGCCTTCTACAGAATCTACAAAATCAGGGCTGGGGTTCTGGACTACACATTTTTAAAAGCTCACCAGGTGATGCCCTGGCCGGTATCTCAGTGGTTAGAGCATCGGCCTGCACACCAAGGGTCTTGGGTTTGATTCTCAGTCAAGGGCATGTATCTGGGTTGCAGGTTCAATCCCCGGCCCCAGTCGGGGTGAGTGTGGGAGGCAACCAATCAATGTGTCCCTCACATTGATGTTTCTCTCTTTCTCTCTCTCCCCCTACCCCCTCCCTCCTTCCCATTCTCTCTAGAAAAATCAATGGAAAAATACCCTCTGGTGAGGATTAACAACAAAAAACAACAGAAAAAACCCTCCAGGTGAGTCTGAAGCAGGCTGAAGTTTGAGAACTAGTGATCTAGAGCAGAGGTTGGCAAACTGGTTGGTCCAAGGTCCCATGAGCTAAGAATAATTACTTCTTTTTTTTTAATGTTGGGGGGTGGGGAAGTCCAAGAGGAATAATATTTCTATGTCATGAATTTTCTATGACATTCAAATTTCAGTGTCCAGAAATGAAGTTTTATTGGAACACAGCCACACCCATTCGTTTCCCTATTATCTATGGCTGCTCTCACGCTCTCCCTGCAGAGCTGAGTAGCTGGATAGAAGCCAAACGGCCCACAAAGCCCAAAGTGTTTACTCGATGGCCCTTTACAGAAAAAGTTTGCTGACCTCTGCTTGCCCAAATACTTGGACTGCAGCATGTAAAACACTTTAGCACAATCCTCCCAAACTACATCTATTTTATAAATTACACACAAGTATCACTTTATAAATATGGAAAGTATATTGTAAAAGTTACACACAAAAATATGAATTAAAAAAAAAAAGGTATGAGATGAGAAAGAACTAGAGCCAGGAGTTCTCAGGTTTTCTCCCTGCACTCTCAGCAGCACATTAGTCACACCCCATCTTGTAGACCCCTGGGTCTATTAGCTTTTCAGAGGGGAAACTGGTGGGGAGGAGAGCAACCAAGGGAAGGTGCTAAGGCCCACTCCCAGGAGTGCTGGGCTGGCTTGGGCATGGGGGAGGAAGTGGGACAGAGAGAAACAGACTAGCTCCCCCTCACCCTCAGAGGAAACTCAGAAAGCAGGACACAGAAAAACTGGTCCTGTCTAGGCAGGCCCAGGCCCTGAATTCTCCCCCAGACCGTTTGACTGGAAGCTGGTTCTCACTTGCTATTCACCAGGATCCTGCCCTGTGATTCTCCCAGTGGAAAATGGGGTGAGGGAGAAGGAATGGGCAAGGAGGGAGGCAAAGCCTGCCCTGTGTCCTGGAGAAGGAATCATCGATCCTGCGTCCTGGAACTCATGGCCAAGGCCTAACGAGCTGTCCAGCCCAGGGAAGCCCCCCTGGCCATCCACTCCCACAGGACAGGAGTTAACACCTGGCCAGGCGGGGCTTACACAGTACCTGGGCTAAAGGTCTGTGGGTGTGGCCCACGGGGCACACCCCATCCCTCTGCTGGCTCAAATGATGGTTCCTCACGGCAGCCTGGGCGAGGAGGACCGGCTGGCAGCAGCAAAGCCCAGGACGGGTCCAGTCTGAAGGCAGAGAGTGTCCCACCTAGGTGACTGGGTCACGACCCGCCTCCTCCTATTCCTACCCTTTCCCTTCATGCCCAAGCAGAAACCCACACCCAAGGAGTAGGCTGAGCCTATTTCTGAGGGGGGAGCCAGCCCTGGCCAGACTGAAAACCCATCAGATCATCCAATTCTCTCTCAGAAGCATACCAGGGGTGAAGTTCTCAGACACAGGGCCCGTGCCCTGCTCTCACATTCCTAAGACAAGGGCAAAGGGTGAGTCCACCCCAGCCCCACCTCCTCAGTGATCCCCATCAAGGGATGAAGGGGGACGAGAAGAGGGGCCACCTCTCTTGAGGCCTCGAGGCTCACAAGGCAACTGCCCTTCCTACTTTTGTCCTGAGAGTGGGAAAGGTCAGCTTCTCTTGTTTACTTTCTGTTAATGAAAAGAGGCCTGCCCGGCCAGCGTGGCTCAATGGTTGAGCATCGACCTAGGATCCAGGAGACTGCGGTTCGATTCCCGGTCAGGGCACATGCCCGGGTTGCGGGCTCAAACCCCAGTCGAGGACATGCAGGAGGCAGCCAATCAATGATGACTCTCTCATCACTGATGTTTCTATCTCTCTCTCTCCCTTCCTCTCTCTGAAATCAATAAAGAAATATTAAAAAAAAAAAAAAAAGAGGCCGGACCAGGAGCTGGTGACCAGGGGAGGGAAAGTGCATATGTAGAGGCAGACAGAAGCCTGCACGGGCCTTGAAGGTGCCAGGAGGTGGGCTGGGGGGACAGGTATCCCTGATGCTGGGCGACAGCCCCCTTCTCTGGGTGTGACTATCTGCATTAGTGGAAGGGTAACAGAGAGCCCTGAGAAAGAGTGTATGTCTGGTCCCAGCTCCTTGTCTGAGCCAAGGCCTGGTGCTATCCCCTACCCATATCCTACAGACTCAGTCCTTTATCACAGGCTGCAGCGTCCCTCTCATGCCTCATCCCTGAAAGATCATGAGCCTTTTGCTTATTCATGTGACCCTGGGAGAGTCCCTTCCCCTCTGGGCCTCAGTTTCCCCATCTGTAAACAACATCATGGTGCCATCTGCTTCCAGGTGATCCCAAGGCTCTTGACCAGCTCTAGGAACCTAATGAAACTCTAGAGCTGAAAGCAAGTACGGATGTGTATGCTTCACAAGTGGCTGGTGGACTCAGTCTTGCTCCTTAAAAAGCCACTATACGTGGACAAAAATATTTGTTCAATTAGGACCAGCTGACCAGGTGGATGGTGTAGTGGCAGCCTGAACGTGAAAGAACTCCCCCAGCCCCTTGCAGGTACCACCTGTTATTATTATTACTAATTCCCTTCACATTTGCTCAGCTCATCACATGAAGTTCATGAAGCTGCTTGCATTATTTCCCTTCGCCTTTGGCCCTCACAACTACCCAGTGAGTCCGACAGGCACACCTTAATTCCCACTTTACAGAAGGGGAAATTGAGGCTCAGAGGTTAAACGACTTCCCGAGGCAGAGCTTTCATTATTCAGTAAGACCTGAGGCTGCTGACAAGGACAAAGTCACAGCTGGACAGGCCCTTCCCGAGGATGGGTGTGGATCAGGGTGACCACATGCCCAGGTCTGCCCCTCGTCCTGGTTCATGTCTCCTGCTCTGGAATAAATACGAATAGCACCCCTCTCACTCTCAAAAGGGACAATAACCATAAGGTCACCCAAACTTTGAGAGAAGGGGACACCAGGCACGTAAACTCCAGAGGGGCAGCGCAGAGAAGGCCACAGACTGAGAAGGGTGAAGCCCACCTGGATAAAATGTCCAGTGCTCTCAACTTCCTCTCCCTCCCCTCCCAAGCAAATGAGGAAACTATGTTATTACTCTGCTGACCCACCTAATGATTTGAGAAGCAAATAGGCACATTAAAGGGTGTTAGCACATGCAAAAGGGAAAGAAACATTTTCCAGACTCCGAGGGCCTGACTGATCCCTGCTCCAAGCTCAGCAAAGTTCTGATCTTCTAAGAGCCCCAAATGGAAGTCACCTTAAGTCCAGAAATGTCAGCAGAGCCCCAGCTTAAGAACTGTCCTGGGCCCCGGTGGAAGGACACCACGCTCTAACTGTGCCCATGACATCCAAATGAACGTGGGTTGAGGGGCCCAAGCCTAAGGACCCTGTCCACTCATCCAGGCCCCTGCTAGCCAGGACGGCAGGATGACTAGTTGAGGGTCCATTCAAAAACTAAAGAAAATACACTTTCTCTGATCATTGAAGTTCTCTTTTTTCTGAGCCCCCCTGCTCTCCTAATTGTGGTGAAAACCAAAAGTCTGACTCCACACGTTGCTCTCACATGATTCTACATCATGGCTAACAAGGGGACATCAGGCTTTGAATGGAACAATTGACTCACCAGCCAGGGTCTATTTTTATAACATCCCCCATTTGTTGAGGGCCTAGTTTGTTCCCTTATACACTTAACTCATTTCCTTTTCTCAGCCAATCCAAGAAAAATGTATAGTATCATCCCCAATTTACAGATGAGGAAACCAAGGCTCAAGAGATGGTTAAAAGGTGGGTAAGTCAGAATCCAGTTCTAAAATCAGATCCTTAGTTCTCAATCACCACTAACACAGCTCCCTATTAGACTAACAATATTTTGTTGTTGTTTTTTTCTTTTTAATCTTCACTCGAGGAGGAGATTTTTTTCCACTGCTTTTCAGAGAGAGTGGAAAGGGGAGAGAGAGAAAGAGAGGGAGAGAGGAACATCGATGTGAGAGAGGCACATCAGTGCTCAACTCCCGCTTGCACGCCAACCAGGGCCAGGGATCGAGCCAGCAACCGACATACATGCCCTTGGCCGGAATCGAACCCGGGACCCCCTCAGTCCGCAGGCCATGCTCTGACCACTGAGCCAAAAGGGCTAGGGCCAACATTTTATTCTTAAAAACAATGGAGCCCGGCCGGCATGGCTCAGTGGTTGAGCATCGACCTACGATCCGGGAGACTGAGGTTTGATTCCTGGTCAGGGCACATGCCAGGGCTGTGGGCTCGATCCCCAGCGGGGGAATGCAGGAGGCAGCCGACCCATGACTCTCTCTTCACTGATGCTTCTATCTCTCCCCCTCTCCCTTCCTCTCTCTCTGAAATCAATAAAGATACTTTTTTTAAAAAAATGGAAATCGGCCCAGCCGGGCGTGGCTCAGTGGTTGAGAGTCGACCTAGGATCCAGGCGATCAGGGTTCGATTCCCGGTCAGGGCACATGCCCAGGTTGCGGGCTAGGCAGCCGATCAATGGCTCTCTCATCATTGATGTTTCTCTCTCTCTCTCTCCCTCTTCCTTCCCTCTCTTTGAAATCAATAAAGATATGTTTAAAAAATAAAATAAAAAAAGGAAATCGGTGCTCAATCTCATTAGTAATCAGAGAAATTCGAGTTAAAACCACAATGAGATACCACTACACACAATCAAAAATGGTTAAGAGGAACAAGTCTAAGAATGTAGATCAATGGGAACTCCCATCACTGCTGAGAGAAATCAGCACTGCTGCTTGGAAAATAGTTTATTATCTGGTAAGGCTGAAGGAAAGTACCCTCTAAGACCCAGCAATCCCACTCCACACTAACACTGCAAAATATGAATGTGGATGTTTTTATTTACTGATTTATTATTTATTTATTTTATTTGGGGAGGAGGCCGAGGAGCTTGCTGGGAGAGCGCTAAGGAGTTGCTAGGGGAGGGCCGGGGGCATGGGAGAGGGCAAGGGGAGATGCTGGGCAAGGGCAAGCGGGCATGCTGGGAGGGCCGGGGAAAATCTTGCATGAGCATGTTCACAGCATATGGAAACTACCCAAATGTCCCTCAACACCAGAATCAACAAAATGTGGTATAAGCCTAAAATGAAATACTATACAATTATAAAAATGAATGAACTACAGCTACACGCAAACATGTAAAAGAATCTTTAAACCCAATGTTGCCCAAAGGAAGTGAGATACAAGAGTACATGCTATATATATACAAAACCAGTTAAAACAAAACTATAGTGTTTAGAAATAGTTACATATTAAAATTAAAAAGGATAGCACTCACTTTGAAAAATTAAACTACAGGGTCGTCCAACAAGCCTGTCTCCAGGCCATTTCACTCTGGGGCTGGAATTTTGTTTGACTTCACTATTTACTACTGATTAGGTGCAGACTCTAAAGACTGAAGCTAACCTAAGGAATATAAGCTGCTAAATAATTATTTTTGTCTTATAGAAATGTAAAGCATTTCTGCCTGTAACAAGGATCTCTCTGGAGTTTATGGTTTTATGGTCCTGTAAGACACCAACCAGTTCTGTATCTAATTGTATCCAGCACTTTCTTTCACTGACTAGGCATCTCCTCTGCCTATCATATCCTCCAGTTGGTTCCTCATAAATAAGTTAAACATATGAAAGGTGCTCACTACATGAGAGATGTTTTTTAACACCTTGAAAACTCTATTTTACAGAGGTATAGTAATGTTCTGTTTCTTGACTTGCATGGTGAGTACACACAGAGGAATTCACTGTATGTTATATTTCAAAGAAAAAGATAAAGTTAAAAGACATAAAATTGGATACAGAAAATCAATACGTAAGAAAATATGTAGGTAAATAAAAAGCATAGCTTCTCTACCTGAAGGCAGTGGCTCCCCGAAAGGGGCCTCAGCAATTACAGTTTCCCATCCATGTAGCCATTAGAGTTCATGACCAAAGGCCAGGACTCTGAAAGGAAAAATTTCATTCCATAGCATGCAGCCCTGGTCTCTCAACCCTTTAGATACCTTTAATGAAGACACAATCACTCACCAGATGTATAACTTACTAGTGTCTTGCCTCAAATTTTCCCACACATTCTCCATACTAGACAATGACCCAACTTTTCAGCCAAACCTTACTTCATGTTCCTTAGCCACAATGTAGAAAGCAAATAGGTCTGCCTTTAAAGTTGTAATAATGGACAATATTTATCAAACGCCAAGTGCTTAGCATTTTCCTTGCAACCACCTTTTAAGGTAGGGCCTACGGTCCCCATTTTTACAGATGAGGAAACCGAGGCTCAGCAAGGCCTGCCCAGCCCTTGAATGGTAGAAGCTGGGTTGCTGCTCTCACTGGCTCTTCCCACCTCGCCTCTCAGCAGGACGATGACGGACCACACACATCCAAAGCATTTAAACACCACCTGGGGAGACCAGACACTTGTTTTTAAAATGCTCTCACTGGTAAACCCTCTAGTCTGCAGCATATTACTCCGGGGAGGCAAGTCATCTCTTTGCAAGATGGTCGGACCTCTGGAAACAGCTAGGAGTCACTGGGTGCTGACCTGACAACTGAGGGACAGGCTATATATAGAAACACTATTTTGGATTCAAAACAAAAGGTGTGGCTCTAAACACCATCTTTCCCAAAACTCTTCTGGATGTGGGACAAGTTAACAATGGCTCTAAGCACAGTTTAAGTTCCCCTGGAGTTGTGGGAGGCAGCCAGGCCTGGCACTCTCTGATTTAGGACTTGTTAAAGCTTTTTCAGACTCTTAGGTGATGGTTTTCAAACTTCAGTGAGCACCAAAGTCACCCAAGGAATGTGTTTAAAGTGCTGGTTCCTGGTCCCACTCACAGAGACATTGATTCAGGCAGCCCAGGGAGGAGGCCTGGGAGCCTGCATTTTCAATAAACCTTCCCCAGTGATTCTAGTACAGCTGGTGGGAGGCCCACATTTGACAGATTCTAATTGCGTTCACTAAAACCAAGTCTTCCAGCTTCGTGGTCTCAGTTCACAGGTCCCAGCTAAAGCTGCAAAAGCAGAACCAGGTCAGGTTCAACTCATCTCCACTGCCTCAGAGCAGAGGACAATCGCTACTGCAGCCCTGTGGTTAATGATAAGATGGTTATCTCCTTAGGTGTGAATGTCTAGGCCACAGTGAGTTCAGTTAGCAGGACTCCTCAGACTAACACCTCCAATAACTGGTGAGTGGGGGAGAGAAGAACAGGTGCCATAGTCAGGGTGTGGAGTATTCTGGAAGCCTTCCAGAAAGGGAGGCAGAAGTGTCTGGGCTTGCTAACCTACCCACCTACACACATATACCCTGGCTCAAACCCACGGGCTGGAAGCAATGAGTGAAGGCATTTGGGGATTAGGGTTAGAGACAGGAAGCAAGCATCAGTGATAAAAGACACGAGTCTTCACAATGAAAAGCCAAAGAGGCTGAGAGTCAAGAATCCAGCCTTGTGAGCCATTCGGATTATCCCCATTATTCCCCTTCCCTCCAGCTTTCCCCTGGTGAACTCTAAGATTCTAAGATTCAGACCCTCCTTCCCTCTGCTTTACCTTTGGCTGGGCCCTGACTTGTAAAGAAGCAACTGAGACAGTCTTTTTGGAGGGAGGCCGTGGGGTTAGAGCCCTGCGAGGCCCCACTCTCCTAGCCCAAGGGAAGCCTTCCATTTCCCCAAGCCTCGAATTTCAAACTGCAGGTCAACTACCTAGTTGTGAAACCCATTCAGTGAAGTCTGCAACCAGCATCTTTACAAAATAAAATAGAAAGTATTTGAATGCCCTCCAGTAGTAAGTATTTAGTTTTCTCTCTAAATAAATAAGCAGGCCTGTCTGGGGGTGGGGGTGAGCGGTGTCACGGTGTGAAATGTATTTCATATGATAGGTTGCAGTCAAAGTTTAAAAGCCAGTCTTGGGCATGGCTGTTCCTCCAGGCTTGGGCTCCGGCTTCTGAAAGCCATCTGAGCCACTGCTGGAGTCCAGCCAACCTCTAAGAGTGTCCTGACAAGGGGGCCGGGTAGAGGGATGGGGAGCCAAGTAGTGGGATGGGGAGTCCAAGGGTGGATGCTGGTTGGGCCACCTGAAACCCAGACCCTCTGCAGCCTCTATCTCTAGTGTCCCTCAGCCCAGAGTGACACTGGGCAAAGGGCCAACCCCTTCCCGTTCCAGAATGTAGACAGCTGCTTGCCCAGTCCTTCATTTGTAGGATCTCCTGGGCGAGCTAACTGGGCACTTCCTGCAGCCCTGTGCCCCAACACCCCGTGCACAGGTCTGCAGCCCATATTGGGTGCTGTGGTTCATGGCAGCGTCCCACCCCCACAAGCGCAAAGCCACACAGGCTGCAGGTCTATGGCTCAGCCAAGCAGGAAACTGAGGCCTGCTCCCTGGCCCCAGGTCCCAGGGGGCCTGGTGACCTACCGGCCACTCTCCAAACCCAGCCTTGCCACAGACAATATTGCTGACCATCCTGGGCTTAGGAGGGCCCAGGCCCGGGGGTGCAGGGCCAGCAGGCAACTCCGGCTGGGGTTTTTACACAGGAAGGAACAAGGCAAGGTGGGGGAGGAAGCTGAGGGAGGGCGGAAATGACTGCAATGTCAGCACCCAAAGGCAGACAAGAAGGAGGCTGGCCCCTCCCCATCCCTGCCACCCAGTTTTGAAGTTCTGACCTTTGGGCTCAGACAAAACAGCCAGTCTGGACCCTAACACCCACCATAGCCAGGAAAAAACCCACAAAACTCCAAAGAGAGTGGGGAATGATTGAGCACACAGGCCCTCCCTGCACCTCCCCTCAAGTACAGTCCTTTAATGGCAAAAAAGTTATGTGGGAGACGGTGGCATAGGGAGAGTCTGGGGTACACAGAGAAAAGGTATCTGGGAACCCCAAACCCTTCCCCTCCCTCTGCTCAAGCAGCCGCCAGCCAGGCGGGCGGGGGCGGGGGGGGGGGGCCTCATTCCCATCTGCCAGCCTGGCAGGGAGGGGGCAGCGAGGAAGGGCAGCGAGTGGTCAGTGGGGTGCCACAGGGGAGGGGAGCTTACGTTACTGATCTGGTCCTGGGTCTTCTTGATTCTCTGGAGTTCCGGTGTGTCTGCCACCACGCTGAAGCCCTTGCCCTTGTTCTTCTCAAACTCCTCCTTGTAGCGCACCTGGAGGACCCGGACGGGAGAAGCGCTAGAGTCAGGCCAGGGGAGCAGAAAGGGCCCCAGCCTGTGGCCACCTCGGAGGCTGCGACCAGCCAGAGAGAGATCCTGACCAGAACTCCCCCTGTAGGGACATCCACACCCACCCCCCCAACTCAAAGCAGAAGCCTTAACCAAAAAATATTGAATAACGATAACCCATTAAAACGTATTCAGTGCATTCTGAGTGCCAAGCGCTTTACATGAACTATCTCATTTAAATCTTACCCTATACTATTATTAGCTCCAAATAAGGAAACTGAGCCACAGAGACACATAGTCCCTTGCTCAAGGTCACTCAGCTTAGCAGCAAATGTCCAGAGCCGCCAAGACGCAAAGCTTCATCTGCAGGACTCCTGACCCTTCATTGCCAGCCCATCCTGCCAGAAAGCTAGAGGAAGAAGGCTCTTTCCAGACTCCAAAGTCGGCACCCCAGTCCTCGCCCTAGCCAGGATGTGGCCCTACCCTCTCAGAGCCCAAGGGAGTTAAGTGACCAGCTAAGTAAGGGCTGTGTCAAGGGACAAAGTTGGTGCCCAGAAAGGAGGGCGGGGAGACAGCCACTCGGAAGACTCAAGAGCCTCGAACAGGCCGCGGCGGCTTCCTGGAGCCTGCCAGGCCAGCCTCTGAGGTCAACAGGGGAGGAGGAAATTGGTGGGGGACAGACAGCACTTCAGAACAGGGTCCCAAGCTCTGGGGAAGACCCCTACCATCCCACCACTGCCCTCCTCTTCTGAGAATTCCATGGGTCCTTGAATAGAGGGACTCAAGTCAGACAGCAGAAAGGACTTCCCAAACTCTCAAGGAATTGAAATGAGGATTATTCTGTCCCCCGCTGGGGGCATTTAAAGAACAGAATGGATGCTGAAAATGCCCACGGGGCAGAGAACTGTTCTTGGCTACCGGAGACTTCACTGTGCACCTCGGCAGCCAGCTGTTCCAAACCCCATCAGCTGCCTGGATTTCCTCCATAGGGGCTGCACTGTCCTGGAAGCAGGTCAGCCCAGGACATGAGGCCTAGGACCTTGGGATGACAAGCCCAGGCAGCTCCCAGGCATGGAATCATCTGGCCACAGTGCGGAGCTGCACGCACTATGACCCAACCGACAACACACACGTTTGCAGCCATGGCCACACCTGTCAGTTCCTCTGCACACCCTCCAGGGGTCAGGAGTCCTTATTTGTCCCCTAGAGTCCCAGCTCATCCATCCATGGGCTTCCTCCTAAAAGGTTCCAGAAACTTCTTTGTTTTTTGGGTTTTTTTCTTTAGTTAATCCTCACCTGAGGATAGTTTTTCCATTGATTTTTAGAAAGAGTGGAAGAGAGGATGGGAGGAGGAAGGGGAAGGGGAAGAGAGAGAGAGATAGAGAAACACTGACGTGAGAGAGACACATCGATTGGCTGACTCCCGTACACACCCCTACCAGGGTCGGGGAACACGCGTGCAACCCAGGTATGTGCCATTGACCGGGAATCGAACCCGAGACCCTTCGGTGTGCGGGCCAACACTCTAATCACTGAGCCACACCGGCCAGGGCAGAAATTCCTTTGTTTTGATCCAGACTGAAAACAAAGGCCTGGACATGCTAGTTCCCATCATACAGAAGTTAACACAGTGGATAAAGGAACCAACCCACTCCATGGGCCCAGAAATACCCAGCCTCAGCCCATCCAGGAAGCCTGTGCTGGCATGGTGACTCAGTGTTGGGGTGAGGAGGGGAAACCCTCTGAGAAGAGGCCATCAGGGCAAGTAGGGCACTTAGAGTCCGAAAAATGTAGCTCCAGATACAGAAGCCCCAAATGCAAGGCCTCTGGCCTCGGTTTCCTAGCGTGTAAAAGAGTTGTCACAGGAATCATGGGGAGAGGGGCTTCCTATCCCCAAGCATGGGCAAAGTGCCAGAGGGAGCTGGTACTGACACAGGCTCAGTCTCTGCTTGCTAAGTGACCTTGGGCAAATGATTTAACCTCTTGGGCCTCAGTTTACAAATCTGTAAAACAAATCTGTAAGAATACCACCCCCTCCAATCAATGGTGCAGATTACAGACAGTCGCTCTCCAGCAGTCAGCCCATTGTGGAGCACGCTGTGGGGCTCACCACACACTGATAAGGGTAGTTGTGAAAGTGCTCTGTCAATGTTAAAGTGCTGAACAAACGCCAGTCCCCCACTCCTTCCTCTACTTCCTGGCCTGGCAAGGGTCAGGCCCCTAATCCAGGGGAATAATTGCCATGGCGACACGGTGATGACATCAGCGGGTTCCCAGGCTCAGGAACTGCCTCTCCCTCCCTGCTGGGGAAGGATCATTCATTTATTCCTGGCACAGGGGGTCCAGAGAGGGCAGGGCTGGGTGGAGTCCAGGCAGAGAAAAGACAGAGGCCTGGGCTCAGCACCCCTGTGCTGTGTGTCCCTAGGCAAGTCAGTCCCCCTCTCTGAGTCCCCCACCCAAGAGGGGCTAGCTAGCTGATTTCTAAAAGCCCTCCCAGCTCTGGACTTTGTGACCATTTTTAAGCACCTACAGGTCTAAACTACGGAGAATCAAGCTGAGGAAGATTCTCTGAGAGGCTGTTTGGTGGGGAGCCGGGAGTGTGGGAAGGGCCCTACCTGGAGTCCCTCCATCAGGGCTCCTTATCACCCATGCAAGAATGTTCACCCTCATCTGGGATGGCTTGCCAGGATATGACGAGGGTCTCTGAGGAGGGAAAGGACCTGTTCAAAGCCACTCTGCCCAGTTGTTGATAGGGTCAGGATGCAACTCAGTGCTGTGGCTAGATGACTCTATGCCTGGGAGGCGCCTGGGCCTCCCATCCTGGAAACTCCCAAGGCAGGGCCAGGAGTGACACTTAAGGCTCCTCAAGCCCCGACAACCACCACCTGTGAAACTCTACTTTTTATATGTAATACATTAACTCTTCTCCCAGGATCTATCTTGTTCATCACTTATTCCAGCAAACAGTAGGTACAAAGAAATATCTGTAGAGTAAATGATGAATGAACTAAATGGGGACACACAATTTCCAAACAGACAGGCAGCACAGTTTGGAAAATAACTGCCTTACTGACCTATGGTAAGAGGAAAGATCATGATGTAAGAAGAATTCATTGAAAAAAATACAATACCAATAATTTTACCACTTATTTTGTGCCTAGTACATGCTGGGCCCACATAATCCACTCCCTTCTAACGAAAAAGAAATCAGGTTTGAAATTAGACACACAGAGAAGGGGAGGAGTAGTGATGGAAAAGGTCAGTGCTGGCAGCAACCGTCAGATCGCTGTGCCTGCTTCATCAGGCCCAAGTTCCACTGCCTCTCTGTTCCAGGAAAACAGGAATAGCAAACATCTATTGAGTGCTGCCTCTATACCAGGAACCATTCGAAATGCCTCCTATATACTAACATCCTCACAGCAACCTTTGGAGAGAGATTACGTAATCCCCATTTTACAGATGAAGGCACTCAGGCTCAGAGATTTTAAATAACTTGCCCAAGGTCACAGCTAGCAGTGGCAGACCCAGGATTTGACCTCTGGCCATCTGACTCAGTTAAGAATGACACAGATATGGTATCTGAGGTCACAGGATCCAAGATAAGAGACCCAGGGCATGCATGGGGCTCTCCTGTCCCCTTTGGCAAGTCCCAGGCTGTGCTGCACCCTGGAGGTATGACAATGTGGGGGGAAATGAAAGAGACATTCTCTTTGCACTTCTGCCTGGGCTCAGGGGGCCACACACATAGACACCCCCAGCTCGGCTCCACCCCAAAGATGTTGGTTGGGAGAGCTGCAGAGGGGCCAGTGCTGGGGCCCAGCTGCCAGTTCCCTGCCTCAGCCAAGCCTGGTCAGGACCACCCAGAGGGTCATTTCTGGTCAGCTCTGTGGTTCCTTCCCCCGCAGGGGAGGCTCCAGGTGTCCCAGACACCCAAAGTACCACTTGGGGAACCAATCTGGAGACTGGAAAACAAAGTTGAAATAGCACAGGCAGCTTCCCAGAGACAGAAGGGGCGAGACGCACCAATGCAAGCCCAGGAAAGGGCCCTGGAAAGAAACCAGCTGATACCCTGGTGGGGTGGGGCAGGGTAGGCAGAGGAGGCTCCCACTTCCCTTCCTGCCAGCCACAGGCAGCTCTAGCCAGCCCTGCCCCCACAGCAGCCACAGGAACCAGAACCTGTCACCACCCCCAGGCAGGCCAGCTCAGCCCTTCCAAGCCTCAGAGCAGCAGGCCCAGCCGCTGACCTCTAGGTAACCGGGGTTTGCTGTCCCCACTTTACAGGGGAAGAAAAAATAGCCATGAGAGGCAAGTGGCCATGCTCAGACCACACAGCTGGGGGAGAGGAGACAGAACCAAGCTTGCAAAGAGGGCAGGTCCTGCCTCCACCCTCTGCCTACCCCAGGCCCCAGCCCCTGAGGAGCCCAGCTACAGATTAGAGCTATGTTATCAATACAAAGCCCTAATCCCAGGGCCCATGCCTGTCCCTGCAAAAAAGAGGCTGAGCTCAGGTCCCTCAGCTCCAACCTGATCCCCGGCCCAGCTCTAAGCCTCTCAGATTATGTCTATGGGACCAAAAGCTTTCAGCCGAATCACCAAGGCAGTCAAAACCAAATTCCTGGACCCCACCTGGAAGCCCCTTGGGTGCATTCTAACAAGTCCCCAGTCCCTTTTGCTGACTAGTGCATCCTGTGGGTTGAGAGCATGGGGCTGGGGGCCACAGAAGGCTGCAGAACTGCTCAGAGCAAAGGGCTTGAAATCTGCATCTGGGCAAGTAGCATGGCTTCTCTAAATCTCAGTGTCCCCATCTGTACAATGGGGATAACGAATCCCTCCTTTAGCAGCCAAAGGTGAGGTTTAAATGAGGTCAAGGCCTGGCCCGGCCGGGCGTGGCTCAGCGGTTGAGCGTCGACCTGGGATCCAGGCGATCAGGGTTCAATTCCCGGTCAGGGCACATGCCCGGGTTGCGGGCTGCAGCCAATCAATGACTCTCTCATCATTGATGTTTCTGTCTCTCTCTCTCCCTCTCCTTTCCTCTCTCTGAAATCAATAAAGATATATTTTAAAAAAAAAAAATTAAATAAAAAAAAATGAGGTCAAGCCTGGAGCTCAATGAGGACCTACAGGAGAGTGACTGCCATTCTCATGATTTCCCCAGCCTGCCCACGTCAGGAGCCTGGAAGTCCAGATGATGACTCAGGAGGGCCCCTGGGGACCAGGGGGTTCCCCTCAGGGATCAGATTCCAGGGACAAAAAAGACCTTCAGCCAAGCTTCTCTGAGACCAACAAAGGCTGAGGAATTAGACCGGTTTGAATTTCTCCTCTGAAAGTAAGGACGTGTATGTGTCTCCTTTGCCTCTACCTGAGTGTGCACACACCCCCACACCTCCGGACCCACACCTTTTACCCGCTGTCCCCCCCACACCTCTTCCTCCAGGTCCCTCAGGGTTCCGACTGCCCCTCTTAAGCTGTGGCTTGAATACAGGTCACCTCCCGATGCTCTGGCCTGCCCACCCCCGTGAGGCCCCCTCCACCTCTGGCCCCTGTGGACTCCCTGCAGGTGGGGAGTCTGGGCAGCAGTCAGGGCCTGGCGAGGGTCTGGCCAGAATCCTCCGTGTGCAGACCAACCCCTCTTCCTGCCAGCTCGGCCACCCGGCCCTTCTCAGTTGGCAGAGGTCTGGTGTCCTCACGGGCTCCCCCAGTAACTACAGCTTTCACCGCAGCAGGGGTGGGGGCTCGGCTGGCAGGTGTGAGCTGCTGCCAAGGAACAAACCAGCTTCTTCCACGTGCTCCCCATCCCGGTGGGCCCCATCTGGGCTGCACATGTCAAGGTCGCTATACTCGAGTGAAAAACCAGGGCCCAGATACTGAAACCTCATTTAGCGCGTATGTCCACAGCCAAGGGCCACTGCCTGTCTCAGCCTTGGTTCCCTTTTCTGACCCCCAGAGGCGGGTCAAGGATAAATGAGGCCAAGTAACTCAAAGCACCTGCTAAGGTACAAAAGTTTTCACCAGCATGTTTCAAGGTAGAGACAGTGCTCCTCGGGGAGTTGGGCAGAGAACCAACCGGACTTGAACACAAATCTCAAGAGTTAGACTAGCAGCATTCAGAGCCGTGAGCATCTATTTCCTTTTCCATAAAGTGGAAACGATCCTGCCAACTGCAAAGGGCTGTTGTGAAGACTGAACTAATATGCTCATTCAATATGCACTCGATGTACTGGTTGTAAATATTGTTATTACCTCCACTACTACGTATGATCTTAGCATATCCCTTACTGTCTTTGAGCCTGTTTCCTCATCTGTACAATGGGAAACAGCACCTTCCTCACAGGGTGCTGGGAGGGTTAAGTGAGAATGCAAATAAAGCCCTAGACAGTGCAGGGCTGGTTCTCCCTCAGGAGACCTACTGGGAAACAGGGACCCAGAGAGGTCATGCCAAGATCATGCAGCAGGAGCCCCACTCCACAGGGAGCAGGAGAGGTCCCCTCTGCAGCCCAGGTGCATCCTCTATAATATTTTCCTGGCCCTGGGCACCCTGGGTTAAGGTTCCCAAGGGGTCTTTGCTGCACCACCCCGCCCCACCCCATAGTCTAGGCCAGTTTTGTCCCAGAAGCCCTCCCAGACCCCCAGGCAGGGTCAGCTGTTCTGGTCTCAGGGGTCTTATTCCTCAGTGTCCCCAAAAGACTGAGTTCTCCCTGGGGCAGGAACTCCATCTCCTCCCCTACTGCATGGCACCCACCACTTCCCACACGGCAGGTGCTCAGGAAAATCAGGCCCAAGAAGACAAAAGCAGACAAGCCCCCCAGGCCAGGGCGCCCTCAGAGGGGCGCAGGAGGCTTGGGGAAAAGGCTACACAGGGTGGGCTGTGTAACCTCAGACTGGCAGAAGCCTAGGGAGGTGAGTTCCCTCCTTTGGGGGTGAGTAGAGAAGAATAGGGGAACAGCTGCCTGGAGGAGGTGGGCTTTAGGGGTCCCACATGAAATTTCCCAGAGCAGAAAGAATCAGACGTCGACACCTCTCCAACTCACTTTAGGTAAGAAGGGGGCACACTCTCCCCTACTCCTTTGATAAAGTCAGGAAATATGAAGTAACAGGGTGCGGGGTTGGGGGCAGGGAAGCAAGGCAAGTGCTACGATTTCAGCACCTTGGCCTTGCTGAGTAACCCCAGGGGAAGGAGCCCTTGCCAAACGCAGGGGTTACAACAGCCCTCCCTCCCCACCCTGCCCCAGCAGCGGCTCACCTGACTCTGGAGCTCGCTCTGTTGCTTGAGGCGGAGGTTTTCCGGGGTGTCAGCCACCATGGTGAAGGACTGCTTGGGGTAGTGTCTGCAGGACAGAACAAACAAGTGGGGGGTCACTCTGGGGAAAAGGCAGGAACCTCCAGGCCTCTCACAGACTCTTGACTCTCTCCTGGCAACTTCCTCTCATCCATGGGCAGGCCCTGCCCCTGCCCCTGCCCCAGGAGCAGGACCATAGTGTCCACCCACAAAGAGGGAGGCAAGTATCTCTTAGACTCAGCCTGGGCTGAACTGGGAGAACTGTTCTGAGCCAAAGGAAGGCCATGGGGACACCCAGAGGGTTTCAGATCACCCTTGTTTGGGGATAATCCATGCCTTAATCTACCAACCAAGGAAGTGAAGGGGGCTTGGCCAGACTGAGGAGAAGATGAGGCTGGATCAGGGCAAAGCTTTCAGCTAAGACCAGAAATGGAGACCAACCAAGAAGAGGAAGGGCAGGAGGGATACGGAGCCAAAAATGAAAGAGAAAGGGACATGCATACCCAGGGGGCTTCCTGGAGGAGGTGGCGAGAAAGAAAAAATGCACACATCCAGAGTGGTATTTCAAAGGGCTAACAAGGTCAAACCTAACTGAAGTGTAGGTGAGAGATCAGCTTGAAGGCAGAAAAGAGGTGACCCCGGGTGACAGATAACACTGCAGCAACAGCTGATGTTTGTCCTGTGCTAAGGGCATACATGCCTTAGTTCATCAAATTCTCACAAGCACCCTACTATCCCCTTTGACAGATGACAGAACTGAGGCTCAGAAAAGTTAAACAAATGTGACCAAGGCACAAGGCCAGGAAGTGCTGGCATCCAGATTGGCACCCAGACAATCTCCCCAAGACCCAGCACCTTAAACCAAACCCTTCCATCTCCAGGCACCAGACAGACCAGAGTCCTGTCCTCCCGAAAGAGGGCTGGCTTGGAGGTAGCAGGAGTCAGGGAAGCCCTCAGAGCCAGGTCCACAGGGACTTCTCAGACCATCTGGCCCAACTCCCTCGTTTCCCAGGGGAGGAAACAGTGTACTGGCACCAAGCACTTAGGTGACTTCATAATTAACTTATTTATCACATTGGTTTATTGTCTTTTCTCTCCACTACTTCTCTATGAGGTGAGGGGGTTCTTTTTGGTCTCTTCTGGTCATTGATACATCCCAAGCTCCTAGAATACTGCTTGTTATCCAATAAATATTTACTGAATACACGAATGTCGCACCAGGCATCAAAGCTGGGCTGGGACTAGAACTCAGGTCTCCTACATCCCACTAGGTCACCACAAAGTCCCCAGGACACCAGCTAAAGGAGAGGCAGCCCTGAGTCACTGTGGCTTGTGTACTTGTGCTGAGATGTAAAATGGCTGGGGGTCGGCATGGGCCCCAACTATTTCAGGGACTGGTGGGTGGCTTCTCTAATTAGAAGCTGAGATCTGGCCATTTTCAGCCCTGGGTGACCACACCCCACCACAGCTGCGACTAGCGGCAGATCCCTCATTCACAGGCTGTCCCTGGAGTCAGAGGAGAACTGCTCCCTTCCAGGCACGTTCCACCCCAGTCGGCTGACATGCCCCAGAGCTGGACACAAGCAGCCCTCCAGTCTCTGTGTCCTCACCAAACCTGGCATGTTCTCCAGCCGCCCGCACCACCCTGAACCAGAGCTACTGGTGAACACGTGACTTCCCTCAGTGAAGAGCAGGACTTGGGGTTTGGAGGACTCAGCCAAGGGGGTGGGGGCACAGTGCTGGACTCTGGCCCTGCCACTGACTCGCTGGGTGACTGGCAAATCCTTGTTCCCTCTGGGCTAGTTTCACAGTGATTCTAGCTGTGTTCCCAACCCCCTAGCCTCCACTGCCCAGCCTGGGTCCCACCTCCCAGGTCAGCCCAGGCCCGCAGCTGCCCCAGCAGAGGGAGGAAGAGAGGAGACTGAAAAGTAAACACAGGTGCCTGCAGTTGGCATGCCCTGCAGATGAATGTGGGGCCGAGGCTGGGGGCCAATCCCCAGGCTTGGCCCAGTTCAACGAAACCAGGGCCCCCACAGCTGAGCAGTGCCATTCAAAATTCCTAAGCAGTTCCAGGGAAAGGGAGGACCAACTGGGCATCTAGTCTGTTCCCAGAGGCTAGAAAAAGAACAGCAGGAGGGATCCAAGTAAGATCTCTAGCAGAACTGGCTGGCTCTGAGGTCCTAAAAGGGAGAGTTTCAGAGATGACCCTTCCAACAAATAAGAACCGTTCTGAAGGCATCACGGGATGAGGAGAGCATCTATAAGTACAGACTCATGCAGCAGGGAGGTCAGGTCCTAAAGCAGGGGCACTGAGGAGACTTGAAGGGTCAATTCTGAGGAGATGGCACTGGTCAGCATTTGGTGTAGAAGGGGAGCTGGCAGCCTCGGCAAAAGGCAAACACATGTGCACGGGAGCCAGTCTGCAAACCAGGGGTCTCCGAGTGCACACAGTTAAAAGGGAGTGCCAGCTGCAGTGGCCCAAGGACAGCTAGGCATGTGTACCTGACATGCACCCCCACCCTGCAGTTCCAAGGCTCCTCCACACACTGCACTATTCCTCACACACAATACAGGTACAGATGAGCCTTCTGCAGCGACACGCGTCTCCTAGACACCGAGGTCAGCAGGTCCACACCAGCGCTCATTACAGACCACGTTCACACACCTCCTGCACCCCCTACACGCCACCAGGGATTTCAGGAGCGCCCCCAACATGCAGCAAGTACCTGTGGGTGGGGTTGGCGGGTATCTCATCCCCTCTTTGGAGTCATATGACACCCAGATCTCAGCCCTCCCACAGCCAGAGCACTAACCCCTTTGGAAGGGAAGGGGTAACCAGCCTACATGTGGACTCGGCTTAATGTGGCAGGGGAAGGAAAGGGATTTTAATCCTGCATCAGATTAACTAGATTTAAAAAGAGCTGCAGCGTCCCAGTCTCTTACCCTCGCCTCCTAAAACCCAACCCCAGCCCCGAGGAAGGCAGGCAGACATGTAGTTTGAGCTATATTCCCCCTGCTGGGTCAACCCTGTCCCCTCCCCACAGCCCCCAGCCCTGGTTTGACAACCCTGCCTATCCCTTCCTCTGCTCACTGCGCTTCAGGTTCCCATGGCAACCTCATCCTCAGCTCCAGGCGGGAGAGCAGGGAGAGCAGACAGAGGCAGGGTCTGTGGGGGTGGGGAGGAGACAGACAGCGAGGGTGTCCTCGACTGCAGAGGACCCATGAGGACAAAACCAGGAGACTGTGTCTGCAGGATCCTTGCAGACAATTTAGCCGAGGAGGACAGGGGCCAGGGATTTGCCTTTCGAGGGGTGGACGCAGCAGCATCCGTGCTGTGCCCCTCCCCCGCCAGCATGACTGCCCTGGAAAGGGCCCCGACTGATCTGACCTCCTTCCAGAAACAATTGCTGGGACTTTTACCTTTTCCCTCCCTCTCTGTCCTCAGGTTTAAGCTCTGCCCACCCACTACCCTCACATCCCAGTTGAGATGAATGGATGTGTGTGTCTGCCATTGTGGGCACTGAGACAGAAGAGGGGCCACCCGCCCCCAGCGAGTGACCCCACTGGAACCCCAGCCCCAGCAACAGACTGGGCCATGGTGAGGGAACAAGAGGGCCAGCATGCGGAGAACCAGGCGTCCTAACCCTGGCCTGGAGCTGGGGCCAGAGCACAGCTGCTCTTTGTCCCTTCGGGCCAGCCTCCCTGTTAATCATTCCAAGCAGTGGGTCCTCTGCAATGCCCCTCCCCACCCTCCGTAGCAGGATCAGCTGCTCCGGGGAAGAGAGGCATGGAGAGAGCACAGGGCAGGACAGGAAGTCTGGAGGACAGGGGAAGGGTCCACGAGGGCAAGAACAGGGCAGCGGCCGGGAAAACAGGCAGCTCTCAGGAGCGGCCAAGGCCTCCAAGGGAACTTACAGGCACAGAGAGATTTCTTGATAGACTGTAAGCCGTGTACATGCCCTCTTGAAATCTGCCACAAGGCTATAGACTAGAAAAGGCAGTGTTATCAACGTGCCCATTTTATAGAGAAAGAAACTGAGGCTCAGTGTCAAGGAGGGAGACCTTGCCCAATGCGCTTTCCCCTCCACCACAGCTACTCACCAGCTAAAGGCAAGCAGACAGGGCTCTCTCAGGTGGACCCGTCCACCCCCACCTCTCAGACCTCTGGGGAAACATGTGCTTGGCAGGGTGGGCGAAGAACAAAGTAATTTATCTTTCCAACCCAACCTGTTTCCAAGCTTGGCTATGATGAGAGACCCTCTGGGGTCTCTTAGCTACCCCTAGTCAAAAGCCACTTTCCCCTTATAAGTTTTTTAAGCAGGTGTCTCAAGAGTCCAAACAATGACCTGTGGGGATGCAGGAAAAGGGGCCTCTGCCCCAGGAGAGGGGTTATCCCTGAGGACCTCTGAGCCTCCTGTGAGGACAGGGAGGATGCTGAGAAGCTGCTGGGCTCCTGCTTCTGTGCTTATTGGGGACAGGGGCAGCTTGTAGGACACAGCCCCACTCCCAATCCTGCCATTAGTTATGTCCTAGAGGCAGAAGAAAAACAGACCAGAGAGCCTGAAAGCCCAGCGCCCCCTTCTGCATGCCCCCTCTTCCAGCCTCAGACTCATTAAAAAACCACAGCTTTTTGTTCAAGGAGGAACAAAAATACATCAACAAAAGCAACAAGGAGCCTTTGGTTTTATCAAAAGGGGGGGCAGTTCCCAACATCCTGCCTCTGGAAGTTGCTGCTGATCCCCTGCTGGGAACACTGCCCATGGGAGGCAGGGAGGGCTCCCTTCTAACCCAGTTTCTCACCAGTCCCCTAGGCCTAAGGGTTGAAGTAGTGAGGATAGGAAGCAACAAGGAGGCATTGTTTGACCAGAGGAAAAAAATGAGCAGCTAAAAAGATCAAGGCTAGACATGAAGAAGAACTTACCAGCCCTCAGGGGTTGGAGACAAACTGTAGAATCAAAGCCAGCTACTGCCCCTGATGGCAATACATAAAAAGCAATGATTCTGCCAAGTTGGGCAAGGCATGGAAACACTGGGCCTCAGTATCCTCATCTATGAAATGGGGGTATTATGAACCCTGAAGTTCCTTGAGGCCCTGACATCTCCGAGTGCAAGGATCTGGGAGTGAGAGTGAGGTGTGGGTTCTACCTGGAAGCTGCATCTGGCCACTGTGGATGCCCCTTTGAGCATGCCTCCCCTATCCCAAACACAGAGCACACACACCCCTCCCACTCCTGGTACTACCCTGGCTCCCTAAGACATTGGATCTCACTTTGCCTAGTCAGAGGCAGAAAATTCTGGGAAAGCAGGAAAGCCCCAGGCCCCAGATCTGGATTTGCCCACTACTGCCCAATCCCCTAAAAGCAGCTGGGATTTGAGAGTTTGCTAGAATGCAGAGATACTTCGAGCACCCAGCTCCACCAGCACAGGCCCACCCCCACTCTCTGAGGCCTGGTGGAAGGAGCAGGACCACAGTCCCTTGTTCCCCAGAACCAGGCACATCTCCATCCTGCTCAGCCCCTCCCCACACAGCTCAAGGACACTGAAGGATGGACCCCTGATATCTGCAGTCAGTGAAGAGGGAAAGGATAACAATGGAGCACCCCCTTTCCTTCCTGGCCCATGTCCACTCCCCCACTTGACACCCCAAAAGCTGGCTCCCCTCCTGGCCTACAACTTCACACCAGGACTGCAGCCTCCATTTAGTCATGGCCTCAAGAAGGAGAGAAGAGCACATTTCTCCCCACCCCCACCCTGTCCTGACCTCCAGACTCTTAGTTGCACGAAAACAAAGCAGCAGGTTTGCAGTGTGGCCAGATCTGCCCCACTTTCAGAAAATGTAGTTTACAAAACGAATAACCAAGGGTATAACTATCCCGCTACCCAAAATGAAGCAGACTCATCCCACCTACCTAGAAGCTTCAAGAAAGAATTCAATTAACTGGTTGTCCCACTGCTGGCTGGTGAGCAAAAACAGAGGCATGCACGCCTCTACCTTGCGGTAGCACAGCAGTGCCTGGGTGGCTGCGGCCTGGGAAGTGTGAACACAGACGCAGCCTATCCAGTCGACCTCCCTGGCTTTTCTCCCCAGCCCCACGTCCGGCAACGTGTGCGTCTGGATACACCCCAGGCACGTGTGTGAGAGCATGTCCATGGGGTGCACCACCACCCAGCAGGCCAGCTGCGAGCTCTGGCCTGTATTCTCCCCCATGCCTGGCTCTCAAGCAAGCCTGGTGCAAGGAGAGAAATCGAAGAGGCCTTCTTGCTGCTTACAGTCCCTTTCCAGAGCTTAAATTAGTCTTGAGATGCCACCGGGAAAAGACAGACATCCCGCGGCTCAGGGACTAGCCAGAGACTGGCGAAATGCAGAGGCCTCCCCGTATGCCAAACTCACACTCACTCACTGGGTGGGCCCAACTCCCTGGCAAAGCGCCAGGAGAGACCACCTGCCTCTCTGGGTTCTGAATGGGAGGTGCTGCTGAGAGGGAGGCCAGGCCTGGTCCACAAAGCAAGACCAGGATGGGAATCAGGGCAAAGCTATACCCTGGACACCCCAGAATTCAGAAGGTGAATGTCACTGGAGGATGGGGCCAGAGGCAGGAAGAAAACAGGAAGGAAAGAGAGCGAACACTCAGCACAGTGCCTGGCACACAGCAGGTACTCAATATTCTTTGGGGTGTGGTCCAGCGTCCCAGGGTACGAAGTTTTAACCACAGGGAAACAGAGGCTCAGACAAGTCTACAGGGCGCTCCTTGCAGGCCAAGACTGCATCTGGTTTATCCTGGAATTTCCACGTGTGGATAGCTGGCACAGACCAACTCCTCAGCAGAAGCTGGCTGAGGAAGTGTGAATGCCTCGGGCAAGGTGCTACTACACTGGAGTGAAACACTGCTGGACCGCAGAGCAAAGCCCCCAGGTCTCCTCCTACCCAGGCACCAACCGAGCTGGGCCAAAGGTCAACTGGGCATGGCACAGGCCAAGGCTATAAAGGCTGGGGGAAGGGAGAGGGGTCAATGTGCTTCTCTGGCCAGCAGCCAGGAGTCAGACAGGAAACCTCTACCTAGACAGCTTGGAAGCGCACCCAAGGAGGGGTATTTCATCTTCTGCCTCCCCTAGAGTGCCCCCAACCAATCCAAGGAACTCCTCACCCCACTTACTGCAGTGTCCCCAGAAGAGAGTGAGAAAAGTAAGCTGGGACTTTGGCACTAGGCTGAGAAAATACTGAGAAAACAAGGACACGCCTCTGATTTCTTTCTCCAGCTCCCAGTGCTCACTGAATTCTAGGCTACTGCAGTCTCAGGGAAGAGCTGTTCAGACGCATCAGTCCCTGCCACCCACTGGGCTCAGGACTCAGCCAGGTTGCTGCTGGAGGGACTGAGAGCCAGAAGCTGTCCCCAAAGGAGCCTCGGTGCCCAGAATCCAGCCTGAAGTGGTCCAGCAATCAAGGAGTTAAAACTGCCCCAGCCTCTGGCTTTGCAGAACCCCACCCCACTCCCCAACAGAGGGAGGAAGTGGCAGAGAATCAGGGCTTGTGTGAGTCCTTAAGAATTCGAGGAATGTCCCATTTCCCTTGGGGGGGTGGGAGGGGCTGGGGGGGGGGGAGGACCAGTATAAGCTAATAGAAAAGAAGGAGCAGCTGAAGGAAGAGCAGGGACCCTCCTTCTACCCCAGGCAACCTTCCCAGTGCCCCAAGCCCTCCCAGAAGGGACAATACACATGTTGCTTCTTGAGTGTAAGATTTTATCAGAAATCTGTTTTCCCAGCACCTGGCATAGGTTAGCATGTAGCAGCGGGCGGGCAGTACATACCTAATGAATGAAAAAAACACCAAGGAGACGAGGCTGTGATATTAGCAAGGGGTTGGGGGTGCAAAAAGGGAGAGGCAGCCTTTCAAAGGGGGTCAAGGCCCCCAGTCCTTCTTAGATAAGTCCCAATATTCCCCTCCTGGGTAAACTTCAGCTGCAAAGAGCCTCTTGACTGGGAATTAAAAAAAAACAAAAAAAACTGGAATCAAGTCAGATGCTGAACTGTTTTGACTACTGATCTTGCCACCTACTTGAAGTGACTCAACCTTCTGAAGTCTCTACCTGGCAGAGTGGCTGTGAGGTCCTGCCCTGAATTTGCACTGAGTTACTGGACAAGGTCACCCTGAAGATGGAAGGTGTTGTACTCCGTGGAACAGGATGGGATGAGGGACCCTACCCTACCCACCTCCCTACAGCAGGCCAGGCTGCAGGTCCCAGCGCAGAAGGAACAGAGTCCAAGCCAACTCCGCTGGAAAAGACTGGAGGTCTCCACAGCCTCCCTCACCAGACATGGAAGAGCTCTGCCCCGGGCCAGGCCATCCCGCCCCGCTGCCCCCGCTTCTCAAGAAATGAACACCAGAAAGGGCTGCAGCCAGGAGCCCCCGAAGCCTAGCGTCCAGGCAGGCTGGCAGGGGGCAGGTGAGAGACGGAGTCAGTCAACTGCTGCTATGGGGAGAGAAATGAGGAAAGGAGAAGCAGAGAACACAACTGGGCAGAAACAGGGCAGGTCACTTTTTCTTGAAAGACCACACTGGATCCCTCCCTCGCAGCAGGGTGCAGTGGGAGAAACGTGCTTGTCTAGTTAGCCTCTCACTAGACATGTCATCTTGAGAAGGTCCCTTCCCTTCCCCTAAGCCTCAATTTCCTTCCCTGTGAAATGGGAATAGGGGCCCTTACTTCATGTGGTGGGGACTAAATGTGATGGACACGTACTGGACAATGTCACCTTGTGGTTATTAGAACAGAAGGGAATGAGGTGCCCCCCCCCCAGGCAGGACTCACGCATTGCAGTAGGGCTTCTTCTCGTAGCCCTTGTAGTTCTTCATGTTGAGTGTCATCTTGCACGTCTCGCAATGGAAGCATGCTTTATGCCAGAACTGGGGACAGAGGCAGAGGGAGGACACCCGTCAGACACCAGGACTTCAGGAAGGGGGCTCAAGCCCTAGGAAGGAGCGCTCCAGCTCCACCCGGGGGAACGGAACACGAATCACCTTGGGTGAGCTGGGGACATCTCAGATCACAGGCTCTGGCAGCTAAATGATAGTGTGTGTGTGTCCCATCCCCCGACCTCCCAGCCAATCAGCCATTTGAGCTGTGAGGAGGGGGAGAAGCATAGGGTGAGTGGGGAAGAGGGCAGTAATAGCAGTGGTAAGCTGTCCCCAAAAGGTCAGCCCCACCTCCCCCGACCACTCCCGCTGCCCCCAAGCTGGGGAAGCATCATTGCTTACGCAAAGCTGTACCAGGGTTGCTAAGAGGTGGCTGCTGAACATGAGGGGCAGCTCCTCAGCCTTGACAATGCCTAGAGAAGAGAAGAAGGGGGCCTAGCCCCTGAGCACCCAGGCACTCCTAGCTCCCACACCAGGGACTCCAGCTCTGACATCTCCCACTTCCTGTGAGACTCGACCAGAGGATAGCAGTGGGTGCTTCAGTTCTAACCACAGATCCTGCACCCTTTCTCCCTCCCTCAGCCTTCTCTCAGCCCTCACTCAGTAAGAGAGCACCCTGCTTAAAAGCCTTGGAAGGGAACCCCCAGAATGGGCATCAAAGCTCCACCCTGACTAGCTATGTGACCTTGGCCGGGGACCACACCTCTAAGCCACTTCCAGGTCTGTAGGATGGAAATGATACTCATCCCTCTGGAACTGCTGGGGATTCAATTAGAAATCACCTACAAAGCCCTCAGCACAGTACCTGGCACCTCTAAGTACCCGGATGTTAGGTGCAGGGCACAGCAGATATGAACCTCAGCTAAGAGGGCTCGAAGGCTCACACTGGAGGTTTGTGTGTGTTGGGTGCAGGTGGGGCTTCACTGTGCCCAGCCACAGCTACACTGTGGGTGAGAGTGAGTGACAGGTAAGACTCCAGCAAAGCCAAGAGACCCAGAACAGAGCAACCAGGGCCAATCCAGTATGGCCAATGGGGGGGAACAGGAGGGAAGGGGACAGGATGCAACATTTCTCATCCAAAGAAATGTTAATGCTGGGGCAAACCCATGCGAATGAGATCTAAACCTGCCCTTGGCAGCCCAGGACAAGGCCCTGGGATCTGCACTGACCAGGAGTCCAGCTTTCAGGGCCCAGAACTCAGGCTGCCTGGCTGACCCAATTGGCCTGTTTCTGCCCCATTTCCCAGCAGTCAACCCCTCAAGGAAGGCCAGAAGCCAGGGAAGGGCCCAGGGACGTGTTTGAAGGTGACCAGCACAGGGCTAGTTCTTGGCCATCTGCCAAGGAATTCACCCAAGGCAGTGCTTTTCCAAATGTGTTTTCTTGCTAAGGGTGCTTCTGGGACACTTTGGAGGAGGGGACAAAAAAAAAGGGAGCTGGGAGGTTGGGATACCATCTGCCCTACCCTGGCCCACTTCAACCAGAGACCATGGGGTCATTTGGGAGGTAATCACCCTCTAATAGGGTACTTCCCATCAAGGAGAACCAAAGGAATCTCCAGTGGTGGAACTGACTGAAGTGATAGGGGAACCACTGTTTTGGGAAGGCCAGCTGGAAGTCTGGAAGCAAAGGGACGGCTGGTCTAAGCTTGGCCCCCACCCCAGCCGGGCCTATGCCAGAGCCCAGCCCAGACTCAAGGTGCAAAACTCCAACACATACAGCACACCAGAAAAACTAAAACAGGGTAGTCCCTGCCCCTGTCAGCCCCCAAAGTAGGAGCCACTCTCCCTCTCCCAATACCTGGGAGGCACTGGCAGAGTGCCCCAGCCCTGTCACCACCCAGTCTGCTGGCCACAGCCTGCTTAGTTGCACATGCCCTTGCCTGGGCCCCCACCTCCCTCGACCCCCGCAGGGGCCTGCCAGGAAAAACATTCTCTGGAATCCAGACCATGACCCACTTTCACACACACACGCACACACACATCTGTAGGAATACGCACCGTCCTAGGACTGCCTCCTAATTGATTTGGGGGAGACAAAGGGAAGGAGACAGATACCTCTACCCTAGCAGATGCCCTGGATCCCGCCATGAAGCCAAGCGTCTACGGATCGGGCTGGGGGTACAGAGCCAACCCCCAATCCAGGGGTTCCTCCTGACTGCCATTTGAATGGGAGCCCCGATACCAGAGGATGGTGCCCATTTCTCTCCAGCTGTAAAGTGGAACTAAAACCAGGGTCCCACAGATGTGGGGAGGAGTAATGAGATGACTCATGCTCCAGGCTAGCTGCTTCAGGTCACTTCCCTCACTCTCTGGAGGAGGGCTCCAAGGTTCAGGAAAATCCGCAGCTCCTGCCACTGGGTCCTCTTTACAGCAGGAAAGTGGAGGGCAGGGAAGACAGAATAGGGCGAGTCCCTCTGCAGCCCCTGTGGGCCAAGCCTGGACTGGGCACCCCAAGGAAATGCCATTCCTGTCTGAATCAGTCTGGTTAACAACATGGTCAGGGAAATAAGTCAATAAAACCCCACAATGACCCTCTCTGTCTGCCTCTTTCCCCTGTCCCATAAGCCCTGTCCCTCTTTCTTAAAGGCCTCAGTAAGGAGATTTCAGAGAAGCATTCCTGAGACTTGAGACTCAGGATCGGGAGCAAAGTACACCTCTGGGCAGACAACTCTAATCCTTCCCACTGCCTTGGAAGCCCACAGTTTCCCTTTCACAAATAATCAGGCCTCTGTTGTCTGTTAGAGTCTTCTCAGCCCATCTCCCAGGCTCCAGCCCTGCCCTTGAGTATCCCTTGCTGCAGCTCCAAAGTTGAAGCCCAGTCCACAGAAAACCCACTCCACAGAAAGGCAAACAGAGGCTGATGGGGCAGAAGTAAGATCTCCCGCACTTGGGCGTGGCTTGGACCTGCTCCTATCTCTCTGGAATCACGGTGGAGGTTGGGGAAGCGCTGCTCACAGCTCTGGGTGAGAGAGATTCGGCCAACTTCAGGTCACTGTGGCTGCAGCCTGGCATCCTGCCCTCTGCACCCAGACTGCCTGGGGTGGTCATGACTCAAGGTTGGAGTATGAGACCTTCCTCTCCTTTCCTGTTGCCCAGGGTTACAGTTTCTCCCTTCTCTAGGGGCAACACCAGCCCACACCCTGGTTGGATCACCAACCTAGTTCAGTTGGCCACCTGGGCAGCTGGCTTAAAGTCATCGATCTTGGCTGCATCTCCACAAATTCCCAGGAGGAGATGATTATCTTAGTATCCCAGCTCCTGGAAAGGCCCAGGCCCAAAGCATTCCTCGGGCCAGGGTCGGGAAGGGGCAGGACCATATGGACGCTAATGAGACAGTGTAAATACTTTTTTGCCAACATAACAGGCAGAAGAGCTGAGCACAAAAAACTTCAGATTTGAATTCCATCTCTGGCTGAGAGGGGAATGAGCCACATAAACTGCCTGAGCTTCCATTAATGGAGTTCATCATTTACAGAAGCAAATACATCTGTTGTGTGAGGCTGCTGCAAAGACTGACCCTGGCACATCGCAATACGTAATAGCTACTATGAATGGATGGCCACAAGGTGATTGTGGGGTACTCTCAGCTTTCACTAGGAAAATGGGGCACCACAGCTGCAAGGACTAGTCTTTTTGTGTCCAGTCCAGTCTCCTATTTTGCTGCCCCCTATGGGACTGAGAGGGCAGGGTAGGGGACAATTCAGACAACCAGAGGCAGAGAGCCCTCCTACTGGGGGGTTCCAGGGAAACTAGCACCCACCAATCCTCTACTCTTCCAGAATGAATGTCTCCACCTGTTTTCAGGAGCCCAGGAAAGCAGGGAGAGGGACAGGGCGAGATTCTTGACAACACAGGGCCCCAGAAACAAATGCTTCCTAACAGGGTCTGGGATAAAAATCTACTTTCAAAATGTAGAGAACATTTTGAGACATAGCCCCTCTCTCCCTCCCCAAAGGCCTTGTGGCAACCTTCAGAGTGCCTGGCACAAAGTAGGTACTCAATAAATATTTGTCCAATGAACAAGCCAATGAGGTCACCCTGTTTCTCCTCCAACTCTATCTAATCCCATAAGTCCTCTGGGAAAGGAAATCTCGATCTCCTTCCTCAAACACCGTCATCAGCAATACATATTTATTCAGCATGCAGAACACACTGGGTACTGCAGGTTGGGGGCAGGGTTGCCATCAGAGGTGACATGGCCTTTACTCACCTAAGCCTTTGGGAGATTGGGAGCAGGGTTGCCATCAGAGGTGACATGGCCTTTTCTCACCTAAGCCTTTGGGATATTAGGCTCAGGGAGGAGAAAAGGTTAACACCAAGGATATAGCTTTTGGTCAGATTGTGGGCTAAGTGCCTTAGGGAAATTGTAGTGAACAGGGTGGGTCTAATTTGACTCTCTCCTATTGTAAACTGAAAGCCTTGGGAAGTTGGTTAGCAACCTTGCCTATGGGACTGAATGTTCTGAAGGCGTCAGCCCTTGGGGCACCAGTTCCCAGTAGGAAGTGCCAATCCTTACTGCCTGGAGGGGGTTAGGAGGAAGAGGTCTGATACCTGGATATTCCAGGCTTCCTGCTCAGTGCAGGGGGGCCAGGGTAGGTTTTCCCAGGACCACCTCCTATAGGGAAAGCTCTAAAAAGGATAGAGGAATCACCAATTCCCACTTCCTAAGGCAACCCCCACTTGACTGTCCTCTTCAGCTAGGGCAAAAGAACAGCTAGCTGGGGAGGGTGCCTTGCAGGATTCCTGCCCTCCTCCCCTGACACACAGCACCAAAGTTCTTCACAAGGGGAGCCAGGTGTGGGGCTACACAGAGTATCCCAGAAAGGTAGGGAGTGCACAGCCTATACTACATCCCCTTCAGGGCATTTTAGTGCACTGCCCCACCTCCAAGGAAATGACATCATACCCATCTGACAGATATCGAACACTGAGGCCTAGAGCATTTATAAAGCTGGTGGGAAACCACCTGGAATGAGGATGGGCTAGCAATCTCTTCATCTGTATTGCTTCTGCCTTATATGGGTAAAAATGTCCAGGTCCTCTTCCCAATTCATGACTGTGGAGAAGGAGAGCTCAAGAAACTCAAGTCACAGAGAACAAAATCCCTACCACCAGGGAAAGGCAAAAACACCAGTGTGCAAGGACAAATAGTTCTTCAGTTAGTGCCTCCAAGCTCAAGTCCTACCCTCCAGAGGTTGGCATAGTCATTGGGAGGGTCAGCACCCACATCCTTTGTGTCCACAATATGGCCTTCCTTTCCTCCTGTGTGGCCAAGCCCAGGAGAGACAGTGAAACAGCAGCAGCCCCATATGCCCCCTTCCTCCGAGGACAAGTTCAAAAGTATTTCAAAACCTTGGAACCCTACACTTTCTCACCCGGACTCAGAGGCCAAAGGTCACTGAGGAAGCTCCAACCCCCAGGGGAAAGGGAGAGAGAACAAGTATACAATGAACCGCCCTTTCCCAAACAAAGCATGGCTTCAGGTGAGCAATGAACTTGGCCCTAAAACTCTGCACCCCTCTTCCATCCCATACCTCCCACCCCTGCCATTTCAGACAAGAAAGAGGGAGTATTTGGACTTGGGGCCAGCTTTCAGAAGTGGGTGAAAGGCACGATGAGGAAGGGGACAGATCACAGAGGCCCCTCCTCCAGACTGGGGAGGGATGCAGAAGAGAGGCAGATTCTGCCTCAGGATCTAAGGGAGCCTAAGAGAGGACCAGATCCTACCCCAAACTGCTGGAAACACCCAATTCGACTCTCCACCACCACCACCCCTCCGAAAGTATAATGGCAACCAGATGAACCAGTCCAGCATGGGTGGGGGGCACGAATCGTAAGGGACCCCAGGGGACAGTGAATTTCCAGAAGGCCACCCTCCCCTCCCCCCAAACACCTCCCCCTTCTCTTGCCTTCCCCTGAACTCGGCCAACCCCACCCTCCATTGGGTAAACCTGCTTTGAAAAGTTAGCTCTTTGTTCTACAAGCCGGTCTCTAGCTCTGAGCACAATTTCAGGAGATCTCTGCGAAGCGCCCCCCACCCACCCTACTCCAGCACCCGACCCCGCCCCGCTCGGACTCGGCAGCCCAGCACCGCGAGTCGGCCTCTAATTTGAGGTGGGGGCTGGGAAGCGACCATTAACCCGGGGTCTGTTAACTGCTGAGCCACCAAGGGGACTACAGATCGTCCAAAAAGGGAGGTCTCGCGGTGGGGCTCAGGTCCCTCTCCGCAGCCCAGTTCACCAGATGCAACATCCGCCGGCCGATAGCCCCCAACCCGTGTCCAGGCCGGGAAGCCCAGCCGCTCGCGGCCAGAGCGGACAGTTTCGCGGGGCCCCCCAGCCTCTGCCCCGCCCCCCCCGTCGCCCCCTCCCCCCCGAGCCCCGCGCTTCCGCCTACTTGGCGCTCCGGGCGGCGGGGAGAGGGAGCGGCAGTCTCTCTCACTCTCCCCGGCCTAGGGGGTGGGACTGCACCCCTAACCTTCCCCCAGCCCCCACCCCGTGGCCTGGCTTCCCTACCCCTCTTCCGTTCTCCCAACCCCGGGGCATAGAGCCGACTCTTCTCCAACAGTGGCTGCCCGACACGCGTGGACTCCTTGCCTCGCCTCGGATCTCCCGGTTTCCAGGCTGGGGTCTGTCTCCAACACCCCATGACACCGCCTTCCCTCCCTCCCTCCCGGGATCGCGGGGATGAGGCGGCATAGACCCGGCTCCTCTCTCTTCTCCCAATCTGGAGCACTGGTCGGGAATGGCAGAGACGCGTCTCCGGGTCCCGGGGCTCACCTTATCCAGACAGTTCACCTTCTCCGTGGGGTACACGATCTTGCCGCACCGGGCGCAATTGGGATTCATGGCTCCGGGAAAGGCTGGGGCGGGGACGCCCGAGCTCGCGCGCGTTCTCTTCCCCCGGGGCGAGCTGGCGGGAGACTGCCGCGGCTGCAACTACACGGGCGGCGGCGGCGGCGAGAGCTGGGGAACTGGCCTCCGCCTCCGCCCTCCTTCCCCTAATAAACACAGCGGGGAGGAGGGGCTGCGCGGGGCGGGGACGCGCCGCGGGCGCGGGCAGGGGCGCGCGCGGCCAGGCGCGCTTCCCGGGAGACCGGGGGCTGCGCGGAGGCGGGTTCGGGGCAGGGCAGGGTTATGGGCCTGGGGCGCGAGCCTAGGTGAGACCCAGGGCTCCTGGCGCCCTGGCGCTCCCAAGCTGGAGGCGCCCTGCAGAGACCCCGGCTTTGCCCAGAGCCCTTCCCGCGCTGAAGGCGCCACGGAGCCGGTCTGGCTGGATATCTAGGGCGCCCGGGCTGCGGGAGGCGGGCAAACCTCTCGCATCCGTCCAGGGTGGGGTTGGAACACTCCCGAACGCCTCACCAGATTCACCAGATTCGGGGACTTTCCTTTGTACCCGTCGGAACCCGGCAGGAACCTGCGGAAGGAACGGGAACCCCCTGCCCCACACCGCAGTTAGCCTCCCTTCTCCCTCCTCTCCTTTCCCACTTTTGTTGGGCGGGACCCGTCCCTCCCGCCTGTTCTCAGCGCCTCGCAGCCCTGACTAGCTCTTCCCTCCCCGGGCCTCTGCCGTGCAGCGTTTCTGGGGTTCCCCGGATTCGGGCACTTTCCACTTTCCGCTTGACCCCCTTGCTTCCTTTGGTCTTTTCTCCTAATTCTTACTGCCTACCCTCGGTGTAACAGTGTCCTAGCACCCAAAGAACTATCTCCAGGCGCAGGAGCGGCGCGGGGGGTATAGCTCAGTGGTAGAGCATTTGACTGCAGATCAAGAGGTCCCTGGTTCAAATCCGGGTGCCCCCTTGGTGGTTTTTCTTCCTTATAACTGACCTAGTTCCATCTTTCTTGGCTCTTATTTTAACACTGGGTCCTATCTGCAAAGAAAAATGAAACGATTTTTCAAAAAACCCTTCCTCATTTTCCAGCCCTAGAGGAAAGCTTTCGGTTTTGCTTTGTACCTAGCAGGAGGAGGAAGTCAGGTAAGCCACTGCGCATCACAGTGGCGGGCGCCAGAAGCGTCAGGATTTCCGCGGCCACGAGGACAAAGTTACTACCCCAAGTTGGTATTCGGTCTCCGATGGGGGTGTGGGTGGGTCAAGAGGAAGAAACCCACAGACACAGCCTTTCTCCAACTTCAACTTTCTTTATTACCGGCGACGTGAACGTGCTGGGTTCACCCTTCCCTCTTGCTTGCTCATAACACAGGCAGAGAGTCAAAGCACTTTTGGGAACGTTAAAATGCCCCGTGCACACCCATACACTCATTTGGATCTACAAAAATAAAGCTACCTCCTAACACAAACTGACATAAACTAATGCAGTGGTTCTCAAACTTGAGTGTGCCTCAGAATTACCTGGAGGGCTTGTTAAAACACCCCGGGTTTCCCTTTCTGTAGACCTGGAGTGGAATACAAATAATCTGCATTTCTGACAAGTTCCTAGGTGATGCTGATGCTGCTGGTCAGGGGACCACACTTTGAGAACCACTAAACTAGGAATACAAAGCCATTTTTCCAAGTTGTTTCATAAGTTTCCTGAGGGCAGAATTTCATAACCTAAAGGTAAGGACAGATATTTGTTGGTTGGTTCACTTACAGTATCAATGCTGAGTCAGAAGAAAACAGTAAATCTGAAGGGAGTAAGGGCCGCCCCTCCAAGTAGGTTTTTGCCCTAAAAAAGGAAAAATAAAGGAAAAAGGGAGAGGCGTGCTTCTTGGGTCAGAGGGCATCTGCGATATTTTAAACCCGGAATCTGGTTGTGTCATTCCTCAAGGCCCCAGGGGAATACTCCAGTGCATTTTTCCCTATGGCTCCCATTACTGTGAGATGCGTCTGAGGCTGGATGTGGGCAGGGCTGTTGTCCTGGTGCAAAGCCCATACCCTAGGTATGACCAATTTTCACCCCTTTCCTGAACACTAGGCCTCAAACTTACCCCTGTAGGTAATCAGGCCTAAGGCTTGTCTTTGAGCTAATATGGAGAAAGCTGTCCACATTTCATTTTATCTTGTGTCTATGTGTTGAGCTTTGCAGTCATAGAAACCTACTGAACTTTGGATTCATTCTCTTAGTCTTCCAGATGAGAGTATAAGCAAGGCAAAAATCATATTGCCCCACCCAGCTCCAGGACCAATAGGTCTCGGGCAGTCTGAGAGATGGGAAGAGTTTCCTTTCCACCTACTGAGAGTGGAGGTGGGCTATCTCTCTACTGAGGGGGCCAGGAAGCTTGGAAGCAGTACATTGGATGACTGTGAGAAAAGGTGGGGGACAGGTAAGAGGGCACCTAGATTTGAACTGGAGACCTCTTGATCTGCAATCAAGTGCTCTAACCACTGAACTGTGCCCCCTTGTTGGTAAGTATTTGATAAATTCTTCTTATACCAATCCTAAGTTTTTTGTACTGAAATTGTTTATTTCTTCAAAATTAGGTTAAATGATATTGAATTCACTTATGATGAGGGACAAAATTAAAAGACCACCTGAAAATATGGCTCTTTGAAAAAGTGAACTTAGGTACCAATCCACCTTTTCTAAGTTAATTTTTTTTTAATTTTTTATTTACTGATTTGGGGGGCCGGGGAGAGAAAGAGAAACATGGATTTGTTGTTCCACTTACTTATGCACTCATTGGTTGATTCTTATATGTGCCCTCACCAGGGATCAAACCCTCAACCTTTGTGTATATGATGCTCTAACCGACTGAGTTACCCAGCCAGGGCCTCTAGGCTAAATTCTTTATCCAGGATCCTACCTACCTGTGTACTCTCAGAAGGGAGAGAACAATCTCTTGCAAAACCGGATAGGGAATCCTTCCCCGGTCTCTCTAAAAGGAGTACAAACACATCACTTGGAGACTTTCCCTGGCTTGAGCAACTACCATGTGCCCTACTCTGCGTATGGAACATACTTTCCAAAGAAAGACACGAAGGCTCTGACTCGTCACCAACAGACTAGAAACAAATGTACAGGTGAATACAAGGAAATGCCCAGTAGTGATAAGGGAAATGTTAAAATAAATTTCAAAAAATTAAGATACTGCTTTAGGACGTTATGAGGGGGGCTATTTCATGTTGGAGAACCATGGAAGACCTTTCTGTGCAGGCTGCTGCAAAGACCCTAGGGCCAGAGTGGCCGGGGGAGGGTGGACAAGCAGAGGGAGATTCGAGAGAGCTGGAGAGGGCCTGAGAGGGCCTTGAGGGCCAGGACAAGGAGTTTGGATTTTACTCTAAATGGATGAAAAGCCAGCAATGGACAGCTTTGAGCAGAGGGATTTGAAACCGTCACCCACACTCCTGGGGGAAAGATTTATAGGCGCTCACTTCGGCAGCACAGACACTGAAATTGGAACAATACAAAGATTATCATGGCCCCTGCGCAAGGATGACATGGAAATTCATGAGGCATTCCATATTTTTTATTCTTGCCTTCTTTACCTTTTGATCAGTGTATTGATCCTTTTATTTAAAAATTTAAACCCAATCCCTGCTTCCCTTTGTCACTACAAAGTATTCACAGCAAAACACATTTGGTCTGCTTTTAGATTCTTGAAGAATTAAATAATCTTCCATCAAAAAAAAAAAAAGATTTATACGAAGTCCAAAATAGACATAGAGAGTACATACACTAGAATATTATTCAGCCTTAAAAAGAAGAAAATCTTGCAAAATGTGACAACATGGCACATTATGCAGAGTGAAATAAACCGATCATAGAAGGACAAATACTGCATTATTGCACTTATATGAGGTATCTAAAGTGGTCAAATTTATAGAGGCAGAGTTTCAGAATGGTGCTTGCCAGGGATGAAGAGAGAGAAATGGGTAGTTGCTAGCCAATGGGTATAAAGTTTTAATTATGCAAGATGAATAAGTTCTAGAGATCTGCTGTACAACACTGTGCCTATAGTTAACAGTGTTGCATTATACATTTAAACATCTGTTAAGAGGGTAGATCTCATGTTAAGTGTTCTCATTACAATAAAAGAAAAGAAAAAGAGGGGACACAGAGAGACAGGTTAGGATGCTATCGCAACAATGCAAGTGAGAGATGGTGGTGATGTCTTAAACTACAGTGATGTATATTAGTTTCAAATTGCTGCTATAACAAATTACCACAAACTTATTTGCTAAAACAACACAAATGTATTATTTTATAGTTCTGGAAGTCAGAATTTCAAAGGCAACTTTACTGTGCCTGCAGTCCTTCTGGAGGCTTTAGGACAGAATCAGCTTCCTTGACTTTTGTAGCTTCTAGAGGCCTCCTGTACTTTTTGACTCATGGTCCTTTCCTCCATCCGCAAAGCCAGTAGGGTAGGTAGCATCTTCTCACCCTCTGATCTCCGTTTCCACGCTTACATCTTCCCTCTGTCTCTGATTCTGATCTTCCTGCCTCTCTCTTATTAGGACCCTTATGATTACATTGAGTTTACCCAGATAATCCAGGATAATCTCCCCATCTCGAGATCCTTAACTTAATCACATTTGCAAAGTCCCTTTTATCGTGTAAGGTCGCATACTGACCACCGGTTTGGGACGTGGTAGGCCACGATTCAGCAGAGCCGGAGAGGAGTGCCAGCATCAGGCAGGGGAGCCACGTGCTTCCTGAACGTTGGATGGCTTGGGGAAGATGAAGGGATAAACGGAATTGAGAATGACTCTTTTATTTTTTTATCTTTACTATCTGGGTGGATGGTGATGTAATTTCCCGAAATAAAGAAGACTGGGAAAGAAGTACAATTAGAAAAAAATCAAGAGTTTCTTTTTATTTATTTTTAAATATTTTTTATTGATTTTTAGAGAAAGGGAGAGGAAGAGAGAGAGAGAAGCATCCATGTGAGAGTGAAACATCCATCAGCTGTCTTCCGCACGCCCCCTACCAGGAATTCAACCCGCAACTGCAGAATGTGCCCTGACCGGGAATGAAACCAGCAACCGTTCAGTGAACAGAAAGACCCCCAACCAACTGAGCCACACCGGCCAGGGCTTAAGGGTTTCTTTTTAAAACACTTGCAGAGAACGTAATGAAGTACAGCTTCCTATCCTCATGGACTTCACATTCTAGGATGGGGTCAACATGTTAAGTTCGAAGTGCTCCATAGCCCTCTAAGAGATGTTAGTATGCAGTGGGAGATCCAGTTAATTCTGGAATTCAGGGAGAGGTCCAGGTTGGAAATAAAATTTTGGGAGTCATCAGTGTATACTTAGTAGGTGGTGAAGGAAGTAGTTGATTCCAGTGTGTGCTAGATTCAGCTCATACCATCCAGTGCGAACCAATGGTTAAATTTTCAGGAATTTTAAAAGCCAGTTGACTTCTCTTTGGTAGCTTAAAATCGGCTGGTGGGAGTATTTGCACCTTGGGAAATCAGGTCCGCCAGAACCGTTTGTTAGCCATGTACCAATATAACACTGCTTCTGACTGATTCTCATTTTCTCCAAAAAGGAAGAGCCAAACTCTTCAGATAAGAGAGTGGGGAGGGGAGACAAGGTGCGAAAGGTTTGAGACAGGGGAAGTATGTGAAGTAGTCACTTTGGAGGGTGGGAAAGTGAACGTAGTCAGCCAGTGATAAAGGAGTGCTACACGGAGAGGCTGGAGTGACACGAACTTGTAAGCCTTCCTCCAACAACATTCAGCAGCTTTGGGTGCAGGTTTGGTGGAATCAGATTGTTGAGCTTAATTAGGATTGTGTCTTGGCCTGCAAGTACAACCCAAGGCTTAAAGTGAAACATACACCGCACCAGCTATTATGAGGAATACAAAAAAAAAAAATGCAACATGATCCTACCCTCAAAAAACGTGCAGTCTAGTTGGTGAAACAATATATATACACACCCAGGGGAGAAAAATAAGTGACAGTCAAAGCAAATACAGAGAGTAGCAGAACTGCGGGGACAGAGAGTTGACAATGAGAAAAATGAAGTACAGACTTTCTTTAAAATTGGTAGTGAGAAAGAAGAAATGCACAGGCAATCACGGTTAAGGGAAGGATTTTTTTTTTAATTTAGGGGAAGCCTGTTGATATTTGAAGGAGCCAAGGAAGAGGAGGAAGTGACTGAAGATGCTGAGAGAATGGAAACAATAGAGGCGCCTCTGGTACAGGAGCAGAGAGGGTCTTGGGAAAGACAAGGGAAGCACTTCCTCTCGCGTGCAGAGTCCTGGGCTGAAACTCAGGTTGCAGGCAGCATAGAAATTAATCTTTAAGAATTCCCAGGTGCCAGAGGCAGAAAAGGCTGTAGTTAATACAGGAGAGGACTCCCATCGCACACACCCACAGCACCTTCAAGCACGGGACAAAGTGGACTTTGCTCTCTTCTCCCAGCCCTTGGGTCCTTATTGCCTCTGTAATCTTTTTAGTTCTTTAGTATCACTCCGGGAAACCTGAAGCAGTTGGTCATAAATACTGACCTACTGTTAATCAGCTGAGACAGGTCTGGTCAGTCAACATTACAATTAAGCTGTAATCTCACCCTTCCCAGCAGAGGGGGTATAGCTCAGGGGTAGAGCATTTGACTGCAGATCAAGAGGTCCCCGGTTCAAATCCGGGTGCCCCCTGGTGGTCTCACTTTTAAGTCTTACCAACAACCAAGATGGTGAGGAAATAAAGGTAATGCTAACCAGCCCATTCTGTGACCTGTGGTACTTGCAAACAAAAGGAGCACTGTACAATGTGATTACCCACAACCCCTCAGATGTCCTTTAGGTCTGTAGTTCTTATAAGTGGAGCTTTCAAGGGACAATTGATTAAATGTAGAAACATGAAAACCCAGCTGTCTTAAGCTAGATATTAAATGGACTTTCATTAAATTGTTTTGGAAAATGTTTTTCAGGCTTATTATCTTAAATGAACTAACAATTAAACATTCACAATTTTAATTTCTAATCTGGTGAATGTCAATAGATATAACCTATATAAAACAAAACTTTTGGGGGTCCTTGATAATTTAAGAATGCAAGGCAACCTTCAGGTGAAAATATTTGAGAACCACCGTTCTAAGTAAAGAGGTGGCTCAGGGCAGAGAATGTTGGGGTTGTGAGATGGCACAGGAAAAAGATAACATTTGAATGGAGTTTTGAAGAATAAATAGTGAGGAAAGCAAGAAAGAGTCCATCGATCCTAAGCAGTTTGGTATTGTTCAAGTATGAAGTGTATGAGGCAAGATGACAAGAGACGAGGCCAGGGAGAAGGTAAGTCATTTCAGGAAAGTCTCTAGTGCTGTGCTAAGGATCTTGGGCTTTATAAGCACTAGAAGGCCAGCTCAGGGTTTTAAGCAGTGGGAGATTGTGGTCAAACAATTTCGAGACTGTTGCAATAGCTTCTAAAAGGCAGACCTTTGGATAGAAAAACTTAGGAAGTAGAGTCAAGTCAGCAGACCTTGCTGATTAGGCCTGTGAACCTGGGAGAAGAGGAGAATGACTTGTGTCCCTGTTTTCTGGTTGAGACACTGGTGGTAGCACCAACCAAGAAAACTAATACGGGCAGAAAAGCATGTTTTCTGAGAAAATTATGATTTCTGTTTTGGACAGGTTGGGTTTGAAGCGCCTGGAGGGTGAAGTGTCCCAATCATCAGTTCATATGCAGATGCTCCTCCACTTACAATGGGGTTACCTCCTGATAAACCCATCATAAGTTGAAAATATTGTAAGTAAAAAATGCATTTAATACTACAGTTGCAGAGTATGGTTGTTCCCCCTCATGATCACATGGCTTACTGGAAGCTGTGGCTTGCTACCATTGCCCAGCATCCCTGGAGCATCATACTGCATATCGATAGCCCAGCAAAATATCAAAATTCAAAATTCAAAGTATGTTTTCCACTGAATGCGTATCACTTTTGTACCATTGTAAAGTCAAAAAATCTTAAGTTGGACCATTTTAAATCTGGGACAATCTGTACTGGCTCCAGCTAAACAGAAATGTCTGGGCTGGAGATACAGACTGGAGAGCGATCAGCATATAGGCAGGAATTGAAGTTATTGGGTGGGTGTTATCGCCCAGAGAAAAACAATGAGGGAAGAGGAAGAGCAGGATAGCATAGTGACTTAGAACCTATGCTTTGGAATTCACCAGCTCGGGTGGCATTCCAGCTCTGCCTTTCATGGTCTGTGTGATCCTGTACTCATGGCTTGACCTACTGCTCAGTTTTCTCATCTGTAAAATGAGAATAATAATACTTACATCACAGGGTTGTTGGGAGAACCCAAGAAGGCATATTCCTATAAAATGCTAAACTCAGTGACTGGCACTTATTAACACTTCATAAATAGTAACTTCTATTACGATTAGCATAATGGAAACCATGAGTGAAGTGTTAAGAAGATGGGAATAGTCTGAGTGTAAAATAAAGACGAAGGAGTGTCCTTGGGTTTTTCTTGGTTCTGTTTTTTGTCCTTGGGTTTTGAAAACAAGTAGATCACGGTGACCTTTTAGTACAATTTCAGTATATATAATTTCTAATATATCTTCAGTCATGTAGTGAGGCTATAAACTAGATTACACGTCTTTAAGGAATGTATGAATGCAGGAAGAGGAAATAGAGACTGATCCTTTCCCAGACCTTTGGTTTTCACAGACCACTGAAATGGGTGAAAAGTTTTTATAGGATTGAAAGGAACATTTTTAACACCAATAAAGATTAAAGAAGATAATCCCAGGAAATTAGGCAGTCCTTTAAGTTGAACGAATGTAGCTTTATAAGAAATACTACATTTCCAAATATTTCTAATGCTGTAGATTAATGAAAACTTCTTCATGCAAGGATGCTGATACATGGGAACATTAAGGTAGACTTCATTTGTTCGGCAATCATTCAACATGTATTTATTGAGTCAGGCCCTATGCTAAATGCTAGGGATATACTGTTGAACAAAAAAGATATGGACCCAGCCCTGATGGAGCTTATAGGCTAATTATAACCAGTTGAGGGTGGTCATTCAACAAATAATCATCAAATATATATTTTTAACTTGTAATGAATAGTATGAAGGAAAAATACAGTGTGTTAAGAGAGTTTATGGGATCTGACCTAGTATGGGGGTCAGGGAAGATTTCTCTAAAAAAAGACATTTAAGCCAAGATCTGAGAAATCAGTAGACGTGAAATACATGACAAGGGTAGACAGCGTACATATTCCAAGCATATGTGAGTCCTATGGGTATTTAGGAGCATGGATGGTATCTAGGGCTAAAAAGCCAACCCTGCAGAGCAAGAAACAGCATGGTGCAAGATGAGGTTGACAAGGTAGGACAATGCCAGATTAGGGTCTCATAGGCCATGATATGGATTTTAATTTTTATTCTAAGAGCAATAGACACCATTGGAGGATTTTCAGGGGAGTGACATCAGAATATTTATATTTCTGAAAAATTATTCCTGGTCATGGAGTGAGTGGATGTAGGGGGCAGAAATAGAAGCCAGGACATAGGTTAGGAGGCTTCAGAAGTAGTTTAGGCAAGAGGTGGAAGAGGTGGCTTAGACCAGAGTGGTGGTAGAGAAGATGGAGATAAGTGGATAGACATTGAGAGACATTTAGAAGGCAAATTGAAAAGAACTTGGACAGGAGTCCCAGGTGAACCCCTGGATGGATGGTGGTTCTATTTATCAAGAGAGACAAATCTAGTAAGGAAATCATTTGTTCAGAAATTCATAGGATTTGGTTGAGAAGTGGAGACAGAAAAATTAGTAGCTAGAAAAGCTGGAAGGATCAAGTGAAGGCATTTTAAGAGTGGTAGAGAGATTTTTAAATTTATAGATATATAGACTTCTTTGTGTTGAAGTGCCCCAGAGCTTGGTCCATGGTCTTCTTTATTTACTCTTCTTTGTAATCTCATCCTTTACCATGGCTTTAAGTACACCTATATGCTGACAACCCCCACATTTATGTCTCCTTCTCTCCAGAATTTCAGGCTACTATGTCCAACTTGCTGTTTGAATCTCCTTTTGTTGTCTAAACATCTAATTCAACATGTCCAAAATTGAACTCCTGCTCTCACCCCACAAACCCCTCCCATAACTTTCCCCATCTAGGTTAATGGCAATGTTCTCTTCCACTTGCTCAGACCTAAAGCCTTGGATACATTTTGGCTCCTCTTTCTTTCACACCCCACAAACACATCCAGAATCTGACCACATCACATTACCTCTACTACTACCACTGGAGTCCAAACCACCATCATTTCTCTCCTGGGTTACTGCCAGAGCTTCCGAACAGATCTCTATACTTGTATCTTTGTGTCCCCTCCCACCACAGTCCAGTCTCAACTAGAGTGATCCTTCTGACATATTCGTCAGATAGTGTTTAGAACGGGGAAATGGTTTCTCATTTCAGTCCATAAATGCCAAAGTCCATAATGGTATGCAAACCCCTACTTCTTAGCTTCTGACCTTGCGTCCTACTATTTTTCCATTTACTTACTCCACCCAGACACACCTGGCTTCCTAGCTGTTCCTATTGTTCAGGAACACTCTTGCCTTCCACCTTTTTATTAGCTGGTGATCCTATCAAGACTGCTCCTTCCCGGACACTGGTAATACTAACTCACCTTAAGTTTTTGCTCTAAATGTAAACTTCTTGCCCAGCCAAGGTGGCTCAGCAGTTGAGCATGGACCTGTGATCCAGGTAATCCCAGTTTGACTCCCCGTGAGCGCACATGCCCCGGTTGTGGGCTCAGTCCCCAGTAGGGGGCGTGCAGGAGGCAGCTGATCAATGACTCATCACTGATCTCTCTCTCCCTTTCCCTTCTTCTCTCTGAAATCAAGTCATATTTTAAAAGATAATAAAAATAAAATAAAAAATGTCAACTTCTTCCATGAAGCCCACACTGACCAGTCTATTTTAAAATTGCAATCTGCCCCTCCTCCCACTTCCTGATGCCTCTTACCTTGTTCTGCTTTTATTTTTTTCATAATACTTAACACCATTTAACATACTGCATATTGCAATTCATTGTATCCGTCGTACAGTGTCTAATCTCCACCTCCACCGCCACCTAGCAGTGAGCTCCATAAGGGCAAGAATGTTGATCCGTTTTGTCCCCCTATGTAGTCTAATGTACGCCCAGGACAGTGTCTGGCATAAAGTGGGCACTCAATTAATATTTAAGTGAGTGCAGTATTGACAAAGAAAGAAACCAGAAGAATGGGGGAGGTTGAAGCTGTGAAAGGCGTAATTAATTAAGCAAGATACCTACAATGCAGATGGATATGGGACCAGGCTTTTATATATAATTACCCGTCGCGCTAGAATGGCATTTCTCAATTATATCACATCCTAATGAAACCATTTAGTATTTTTCCCTAGCCCTCCCACGCCCTGTGTTCTTTGGGGTCCCCTACACAGCGCAGATGTTTTAATCCTTTCTGAACGGAGTATCCATAATGGGGTACAAAACCCTACGTGATATGATTCCACTACATCTTAGCTTCTGACCTTGAGACCTACTAAATTTCCCTTCACTCACTAAGTGCTTAAAAGGTTTGGGGTAAATTAACAAGCCAATGCTTCCGTGTTCGCAACTTCTTTCGAACTCGTAAAGCGGAGACTCTAGGTTTCATTCATTTCTGCAGCCCTCCGCCCACTTCCAGGATTTATTACGTAAGAAGCACTGCGCCCTGCGGGAAGAGGCGGGTTGCGCGAGCCCCGGGTCACGTGACGACAAGGGGCGGGCCTGAAAGTTCATATCCCAGCATCCTTTGTACCCACTTCCTTTCTACCTCTTTCCGGCTTCCAAGATGTCGAAGCGAGGTGAGGTTTTGGCTCTGGGGGATCCTTCGCCATCTGCTGCGTGGTGGCTGCTGGCCTCGCCGGGAGCAGCGGCCATGGGCAGCTGGGGCGCTTTGCTCCCGTCCGAGCTAGAGAGGGTGAGGAGGGGCTCCGCGGAGAGTATTGGCTGGGCCCCCGAAAGTGGCGGGGGCGGGAGGCCTGCAGAGTTGAGCTGGCAGGATTCGGACATGATTCCACACCGAACACCGCGTGATCGCTCCGCGCCTAGCGCTGCGGTAATGGGGTTCAAGTTGGACTGACAGGCCCGAGAGTGCGCGACTTGCGCGGCCTCCCGTCTTGCAGGAGGAGCTCCGTGGTGCAAAAGTTGGAGAGAGGATTGAGTCCTGCAGGCCCCTTATTCTCAACATAAAGGTAGTTATATATTGGCTGTTTGCCAGGAGAACTGGTTGGCACATGGGGATGGGAGTTAAGTGGAGTGCTAGAGAGAGCAAATCTGTAGGTAACCGTTTCGAAAGTATATGCGAATGAATTTACGGACTGAGAATGTGAAGGGAACTCCGAAGCATGACCGGACAGTGACATCTGTTTCCCTTCCTACCCACAGGACGTGGTGGGTCCTCAGGGGCGAAATTCCGGATTTCCCTGGGTCTTCCTGTAGGAGCCGTGATCAACTGTGCTGACAACACAGGTGAGACCTTGGGCTGCACCCTGCCAAACTACCCCTTTTAAAAGCACTCATTGGGCCTTTTGCTAATGACCCACTGAGCCGTCAAGAAAGGGCAAAGTAAAAACACTGCTTTTGGGTGAAGCAGCAGCATGTTGTGTTGTTTTGCTTCAATCGGTGGTGTGACAAGGTGTTCCAGCTTGGGGGAGATGAATGTGAGTGGAGGGAGAGGCTTGGGAAATGTTACACCCGCAGAGCTGCCTCATAATAGGTCCTCAAAAAAAAAAAAAAAAATCATTTCTGCTTAAATTCTTTCATAGGAGCCAAAAATCTGTATATCATCTCTGTGAAGGGGATCAAGGGACGACTGAACAGACTTCCTGCTGCTGGTGTGGGTGACATGGTGATGGCCACAGTCAAAAAAGGCAAACCAGAGCTCAGAAAGAAGGGTGAGTAGAGTAACCAAACCTTCCTGCCTCTTAGTGGACAGTTGAAGACTCCTCCCTTTATTGAAAAATGGGGTAATTTTTTATCATCCTCAAGGCCTCTTAAAGCTTGATTTCCTTTGAGAAGCAGCGTGAGCTAAATATTCTAAGCTCTTCGTCGGCTTCCGGTGTTAAGCTGGGCGCCCCTCCTCCAGCAAGTTCAGCTAAATTACCACCTCACATACCTACAGCCATGGAAGCAAAAGCCCTGTGTGTGTGACATTTAGGGTTGTCTTATACTTAAGATCTAGTTCATTGCTGGTTCCCTTGTTACAGGTGAACATGTGGTACTTTAGTAAATACATTTTTTTGATAGGTGATTTAGAGCTCAGCCAGGTGAGATCACAGCTTTAAGACCTGATGTCATCTCAGGCAGGTTCCTTTTCTGGAACTACTGATTTGAAAGGGAATGATGATACTTTCTCAAGTGTTTAGGTTCAGGTGATATGCTAAGCATGTACCCCACTGGCCTTTGCCCAGCACTTTGTAAGTACAAATAACACGGTATCTCTCATTCTTTAGGATAAGTTGTTTTTTTAGATGAGATTAACTCACCTTTGTGATGTCAAGAGTTTGACATGGTTGCTTCTAAATCTCTTCTGATAGAAACAGGCAGCTGCTTGGTGCTTTTAATCGTGGGCTACTCCCCAGAGGTTTTCCTGCTAAGTATATGAATTAAAGGGGAAGGAGGGCCTCAAAGCACTAAAGACTTGTGAGGTCCTGTCTGGCTTGTGTGCCTGCCTTGTCTGTCTCTGTCTTGGGATGCCTTGCTTTTCCTGAGAAGTCCTAGCCATCTCTTACAAATGTGACAGGTTTTAGCCACAAGTCGAAGTTACTCCTTGTAGGCCTGCTATATACCCCACCCCACTCTGGTTTTTAGCTTTTTCAGAAATCTTACTTTGTTCACCTTTAATGTCCTTTTGAGGGCTTGGTAGGCAAGGAGTAAGTAGCACTGTGGTTAAGCATTGATTAATCAGTGTAGATTGGGATGGTGTGCAACTGGACTGGTTTTCCTTTTAGAACACTTGCTGGGTCTGATCTGTGGCCTAGGGAGCTGTCAGGGAAGGGCAGAGCAGTTAGCCATCACTGTGGGTGAGACGGCAGCAGGATGTGCTGTGAGTCTCAATCAGTTGTGGGACAGACAGAGAACACTTCATGGTTCTAAAAATAGTTGTGAGTTGCTAACTGTTAGTTAATGTCTTCTTTCGTCCTTATTTATGGTAAACAAATACTTCTCACCTTAGACTTAAAGTGTACCACAAATGTGGAAGGGTTTTTTTCTATTGATTTCAGAGAGGGAGAGGGAGATTAAAAACATCGGTGAGAAATCATTGATCAACTGCCTCCTGCATGCCCCCTCCTGGGGATTGAGTCCACAACCCTGATCTGGTTCATGAGTTGATATTCAGCCACTGAACCACGCTGGCTGGGCTCAGTGTGTATTCTTGTTAAAAACTTGATCAGAGGCTGTCTCCGTACATAGATAGAACTCAGCTCAAGGATAGCCAGGCTCCCTGACCTTATTTTAAAAATCCTGTATTTCCAGTGTCTGATCCTGAATGTGGAAATGGTAACTGTTACCCCTGTTTTACTAGAGGAAAACTTAAACTCCAGAAGATTAACTTGTTCAAGGTCTCCAAGCTGGTATCAGTCAGGACTTAAATCAAAGGTGTGTCTGACTCAAGTTCTTTCTTTTTTTAAAATATATTTTTATTGATTTCATAGGAGAGGAGAGGGACAGAGAGATAGAAACATCCATGATGAGAAGGTCATGGATCGGCCGCCTCCTGCACGCCCCCGACTGGGGATCAAGCCCTGATCGCCTGGATCCTGGGTGGAGGCTCAACCACTGAGCCACGCCCGGCTGGGCAGACTCAAGTTCTTTCAAGTGCAGTAGACTCCATTTTGAGGGCCTAAAAAAGTTCACTTTAGTGTAGGTAGGTATGACCCTGGAAAACAGTTCCTCAAAAGGTTAAACATAATTACACAGGAAAAGTTGAATTTCAATTACCCAACACTTAGACTTCCAAGAGATGATAAGTGATAATTAATATTTTGTTGTATATCCTTTCCTGGCTTCTTTCAAAAAAATAAGCTTGCAAACTTTCCTATGTAAGTGGGACCATTACCTTCGCTTTAACCCGTTCTACTTGCTTTACAGATGATGTTCTATGTTACAGATACCCATAATCATTTTTAAATTGTTCTGTTCTGTGTATGTGCCATGTGATATTTGGGTTAATTCCAAATTTTTTTACTCTACTAAGAAGAATTGAGGAGGTCCTTGTATGCCCTGTTTTCGCAGTTTGGCCATGTAGTAGATACATATTGTGGCTTTAAAGAGCATGAAGATGGGGGTGGGTGGCAAACCTTTGTTGTGTTTAAATAACTGGCCTCATCCACAAATAACCTTGAGACAGTTACAAGGAATGCCAATGTGAATCCAGTATGCAAAAACAGATTCTGATAAAATAGCAGAAATGCGTGACACTTTTGCTGACAAAGAAGAAAAAAGCCAAAACTGGGACAGCATTGACCACAAATGAAAAGCCTGGTCAGGGAACACCAAATTCAGCTAATACCCAAGGAAATGCAACATCAAATCCTCAGGTCCCTGATTACCCTCCAAACTATATTTTATTCCTTAATAATTTAGCAGAAGGGACTAACGAGATAATGTTATCCATGCTGTTTAACTGGTTTTCTGGTTTCAAGAAAGGATGTTTGGTCCCTGAGAGGCATGATGTTGTATTTGTTGAATTTGGAAATGACAGACTGGTGCTTCCGGGGATATTTTACAAGGATTTAATTAAGATCACCTATGAAGATCACCTATGCTAAGAAATAACATTTGGGATAGTTGTCTTTAAAGGATTTGGTGTAATGTTTATAGTGTTGGTTTTGATACCATTTGGTCAGGCCATTTTAGTAGTTGAGGTGGTGGGTTAGTGATAGTGAAATTTTTGTACAGGTTTTTAAAAATAGCCTAGCCTTTCTTTAGCCTTAGTGAACTATGAAATATGAAGGCCTCAATTTTGTACAGTAAACTTATTTGTATTCTTATTTTTAAAAAGGCACTGCAATAAGGTAGTTTGGTCAAGATCCTGGGCATGTTCATGGAATGTATATGTACGCATACGTATGCACACTAGCAGGTTTTCTTTGGGTGTATAGATGAGTTTATAAAACCTAAGGTATGGATCATTTAATTCCAACACGTTCTTGGAATCAGTAGTTTTTAGATCAAGGTATGTACTTTCTTAGAGGTTAACAGCTTGGCCTCTCTACATACTCGGTCTGGAGTGTGTGTTGGGGGGGCGTTGTTCTCTGTTTTGTGGTGTTAAGATCTTGATAGTATCCACCTATTGGGTGAAATGGGGGAAAAGTATAGGAAGTATTAAGCAAGTTTCCTGCATACATCTGTCCAAATGGGAAATACTGGGGAACAGATAATGTATAAACTGCTTTCTTTTGGTGGCCCTGGGACCCGGCCTGATGGGTTAATGACTGCTGTCCTTTTTTCCTTCTTAGTACATCCAGCGGTGGTAATTCGACAACGAAAGTCATACCGGAGAAAAGATGGCGTGTTTCTCTATTTTGAAGACAATGCGGGGGTCATAGTAAACAATAAAGGCGAGATGAAAGGTAAGAAAGACATTGCTCCTTAGATCTTTGAGTTTGGGTGATTTAGTTCTTGGGTTTAGTAGTACAAGCAAAGGAGAGACCCTCAGAGCTTATCTGACACCTCGTTCTTTTATGCAGGTTCTGCCATCACGGGACCAGTTGCAAAGGAGTGTGCAGATTTGTGGCCCAGGATTGCATCCAATGCTGGCAGCATTGCATGATAACTCCAGTGTATTTGTAAAGAAAGAAAACCCATTAAAGAAAGAAAACCCATTAAAAGTTATTTCCTCCCAATGCTTGGCTTCCTGTTTATTTCTACATGTCGCTCTTCTTGACACCACCTAACACATTCCTCCTTTGTAAAGCGGAAACTGCTCTGCAAACTTTCTTTGGGCATAAACAGTCCTTGCACTTTGAGTGTACAGAACTTTTGGAACTTTCCCATTTCTGCTATGAAAATGAGATATTTGGAGCCTGTAAGTAAATGGCAGGTACTGCTTGATGACAGGATACCCCAGGTAACTGCTCTGCAGTTAGAAAGGTGTTCAAGATAAGGTAGAGTGTCTGCTCAGATCCTAGACACACGGGTCTGAGGAGTGATATCAGTAGGAAATAGGTACACACTTGTGTAGATGCACACTTTTGCATGTACAGGTTTTCTTTGGGGAAATTTGCACATAAATGGGTATATTTGTGAAACCTAACACAGTAAATACCATGTTAATATGCTCTTGTGGAAGATGACTACGGTAATAGTAACTAGAGGTTTTTTGCCATAATGTCTTGACAGGTTGGCTATATATCTGCCAAACACTAGTTTGAGAATAAAAGGAGATGATACTATGTCAGCACAATAGGCATAAATCCTGGAAAGTTCTGCCTGGAGGTACTGACTATTTGTAGCATTTCTTTCCAAACCATGATTTAAGTGACATGCAGGGCCTGGGAAAAGAGCATTTAACTGGTTTGAGATCAGAGGTCTAGCCTAAAGATGTTGGAATGTTTTTTATACTAAGTTTGTGTTCATTTAAGTCAGACAGGAGGTAGGACTAGATAAAATCAGTACTTTTTAAAGCCCAGATTTCTAAGGTGCAGCCAAGACTAAGAACCAGTGCTCTATTTAGACTGAGTCTTGGTTTTAGGAATATTAAATCTGAAGTCTCTAAAACACTTGGCTTCTCTGCTACTGCATTCTCCAGCTTGGTTAATTTCAAATCTTGTGACAAGGACCTGGGAAGGTCCTCGATTGAAAATCCTTTCATTTCCCTTGTGTGAAATTTTATATGCATATATATATGAATATGTATATGTGTGTGAAATCATTTTTCTGCATCAAATGTGAGGGCTGGGCCTGTCATTCCCACTTGTCTCTGTGGGTACATGTTTTTTCCAGGTTCTTTGAAAGTTTAATAGAATGGACCTAAACTATAGACTTATTTCCTGTAATTTCAGATTTGACATAGATGCTCTCCTGTCATAGTGTAGGAAGATTATATTGAGTATTGACGGGAAAAATGACAGGCGCAGCCCTCACACCTATTTGATGCAGAAAGATGAATGATTTTGCGCACACATACGAAAATTGGGTGGGGAGGGGGGAAGTGCTTTAAGTGAACTTAACTGGAAGTCAAGAGACCCAAATTCTGGTCCTGGACCTGCCACTCTGGATTTAGAGAATATTCCAACATTCCTGAGCTTCAGCTTACAGTTCTGTAAAATGAGAGTTGGAAGTAGGTGCTATCTGAACGCATCCGTTCTGGGCACAGGATTTTCAGAACTGAGTTGGTAACGTATATGATAAAGGGGGAACCAAGAGCCTTGCTCTTAAACGAAAACGGGAAGCTGGGTCTGACGAGACCCGCATTCAGTAATCCTCTCTCCTCCCCTTCAATCTCATTCCTCTTGCATGGCCCCTGGTCATCCCTCACCTCTGGGCCATGCAAGCAACTACCCCCCCGCCCCCCAGCTCGAAGAGCGGTCCGTTGGATGGGCACAATAGGGTTTGTGTCGCAGGGGGCCTGACACCACGTAACAATGCGCGGGGCAGCCCCTTCATAGGGCCCACCACTCCCACCAGAGAAGCCCTTGGAGGCTCCCATGGTTGGGATGGTGCACTTGCGCCAGTGTCCTCTGCGGCTGGAGAAGGGCTTCATCTTGGATGGGGTGGCCGTGAGCACCATGGCCGGCACCTACGAGCATTTGAGGCCCAGGCTCTGGTCTGCGATTCCGCCTTACAATGCGCAGCAGGACTACCACGCCCGCCGGTACTTCAAGAGTCATGTGGTTCCGCCCGTTTTGCAGAAAACCGATCAGGTATAGGAGCGCCCCAAAGCACTGTGCAGAGATTGTCCCCGGTGGGAGGTCGGCTTCCCAAATCCTGGCGTGTCTCGCTAGAGTTCCCCCACCACCAGGGTGGCTTCCCCACTCCCACCCCCTGTTTTCTTAATGAACGCGCGGAACTGTTTGAGGTGGGTGATAGGTGTTGAGCGTGAGCTCACTGGCCTCACAGAATAACCTTCCACCCCTAAACGTGAGAATGATCTCATTTGGGGTTTCTCCAAGCCTAGGGAACTGGGCTCAAAGCCCTCCTCTCCCAAACTGGTTTTATTGGCCTTTATGACGTCACAGATCCACCTATTGTGGGATGACCTCACACTGCAAATTCTCTAAAAGCACGAAAATTCACGTGACCTCAGTTAACCAGACAGAACTGTCTAGACTTACCAAGGCCACGCCCTCTGGCCGGTGACGTCATAGTTGCAGTGGGGCTCACTGGCAGGGACCTGTGAGCTGAAACCGGCCAAACCACTGCAGACCTCCCTTCTACCCAGTCCTTTCCCTCGCGGGTGTTGCCTCTCCCCTCCCCAGCGGACTACTTCCCTGGGATCAAAGATTCTGAGGCTTTTTGCTAATGGTTCCATTTTTATCTACCACTTTCGCCTCCAATATTCGTGTCATATTCACAGCGGTATGAATACGACTTAATGGGAGTTATTCTGTGAACAAATCTAGGGTTTTTTTTGGTGATCCCAAGTGTTTGTGTGTGCATGTGCTTGTTCAGTACATGTATATATGGACACACATCTGTGTGTGCTATGCTTGAGTGTGTACTTGCTGTTTTACTCGTAACTTTTACGACAGAAGGAGCCAGAGTCCGGGGGGGTAAAAAGAGAAAACGAATATTTTTTTATTTTTTCCATTGCTTTTCAGAGAGAGTGGAGGGGGGAGAGAGAGAGGAAGAGAGAAAGAAACATCCATGTGAGCCCTGCTGGTGTGGCTCAGTGGTTGAGCATCGACCTGTGATCCAGGAGATCAAGGTTCCATTCCTGGTCAGGGCACATGCCTGGGCTGCGGGCTCGATCCCCTCCCGTAGGGGGCGTGCGGGAGGCAGCTGATCAATGGCTCTCATCATTGATGTTTCTCTCTCCCTCTCCTTTTCTCTGAAATCAATAAAGATATTTTTTTAAAAATCAAAGTGAGAGAGACACATCCCACAGGCACCCTGACTGGGGACTAAGTCTGCAACTGAGGTACCTGCCCTTTCCCGGAATTGAATCCAGGACCCTTCAGTCCACTGGCCGACGCTCTAACCACTGACCAAACAGGCCAGGGTAAAAGACAAACATTTTAAAGCTTGAAAAGAATATGGTGTAAGCACTTTTGAAACTTTCTATGTTCGAGTTTGTAAGTATTGTCACAACCACTTGTGACAATTATTTTCATTTAAATGATAATGTTTATTGAACCTTTACTATGCCAAGCCCTTCATTTGAACTATCTCAGTGGCAGAGCTGCAATTGGAACCTGTCTGGCAGCAGACACTGAGCCCCTAAGTGCCAAGCACACAGCCTCTCCCTGAGAGGCAATATAGATCACGCATGTATTTAATCTGCCTGGCCTGTTACCCCTGGCTGTGACCTCTAACCCCTCCCAACAAGCCTCAGGGGAGTTTGCACTGCATCTCTCAGCATGGTGACAGTCTTCTTTATTCTCTCCTTTACTCTCAGGATCATGGAGGTACAGGAAGGGACGGCTGGATAGTGGATTATTTCCACATCTTCGGGCAAGAACAGAGATACCTCAACAGGAGAAACTGGGCAGGGGCAGGCAAGTGCCACTTTGCTCTCAGCCTCCCCATGGTCCCACCTGGGAAGAGTGGTGTGCATCCCACAGTTCAGAGAGAGAAACTGGACCGTAGAGAGACCTGGTTGGGGGGAGGAGGGCCAGGGACTGCATCCTCCAGCTTTTCTTATAATAACTTAAGCAGATGGTGTCACTGTGATCCCTATATTTAGTTATTGAGCACCTACTATATGTCAGGTGCTTTTTACCCTCACACTACCCCCATGTTACAACCCTGGGAAACAGATTTAGGGAGTTAAAGTGATTTGCTAAGAAGGGCTGAGCTGGGATTGGAATTCCACTTTTTCTAACTCTAAAGCCTGTATTCATCTCATTGCTCCTGAGCAGGCTGTGTCCAGCTCATTTTACAGGCACAGTTAAGCAGCAACAGGAAAGGGAGAGTTGAGAGATGTTTTTCTGACAGGGTAAACACTCCTCCCACCCCAATTCCACCACCGGTTGGCCACACTCTAGTAACATGATCCTTTGTACCATTTGGCCAAACTGAGCTCATCCATTTTCTCCAGATGGGTCAGAGGCAAGGATGAAATTTTCTCAGTTCTCTTGGGAGCAAGGCAAGTTCAGCCAAGCCCAGTTTCTGACCCTCCTGTACCATTCACACTCCTGCACACTATTCCTGATACGAGGTTGGGTTTTTAGGAAGCCACCTGTCTCTTTGACTTCACCAAGTCTTGGCTTTTCAGTAAAGTGGCTCAGGACATTTGAGGATTGAAGGTTCAGCTAGACACGGGGAGCACGGCGACTGTAGCTGGGTTGGTATCCTAATACCAGCCCCGTGGAAATGGAGAAAGCAAGAGGGGGCTGAATGCACGCTCAGGCCTCTCTCTCCACCCCCAAGGGCATTCCCTCCAGCAGGTGACCGGGCATGACCACTACAATGCCGACGTGAAAATGAACAGGGGGTTCAATGGTCAGTTTGGCTATCGCAGGAACACCCCAGCCCTCCGCCAGCGCCCATCTGTCTTTGGAGAGGTCACCCGATTCCCTCTCTTCTAACAGCAGCTCTTCCTTTCACACTCCTCGACATGAATTTCTATGACAGATGTCTAGATGAACTCCCCATGTTCTTTTATATAAAAATTATTTTTATCTGTCCCTTTAAGTGTGCTGTTTATTCCCTGAGTTGGGGTGGGGTGGAGGCTAGTTTCTCTACTCTCAGCTTCTCTCCCCAATGGAGGGGAGGTGAGAGGAGAAAGTGTATCTCAGGCCTGTGCCCTTATACTCCATGCCAACCAGTACCAGGCTTGAGGGGCCTCAGTTCTCCCATCAGTGTGACAAGGGGGAACCACACTACCTAGCCCTCAACAAAGCTCTTCCCCAAGCATCAGCAGGGCCAGGTGAAAAGCTGGCTACTGTTTCCATCAAGAACGGAGCAAGCAATGTGGCCACAGGGATTGGCCATTCATTGTCTAAAAAGGATTTCCCGATTTTCCTGAGTCATCCCATCCAAAAGAACTGACATCTCTCTTCTCCTTTCCTCTTTCAATTCATCAAGAGGGAGGGCATGAACAAGGTAATATCTGGGGTGCTTTTTCAACCCAAGGATTCCGACACAGTAATACTGTGCTTGTGGATACTTTCTCTACAAATGCTATGTCAGTTTCCCTTTCAGCTAGCTTCAAGGTCATTTTTTTCAAGTGCCCCAACCCAATTCATTGATGGCCAGTAGAAAAGCCAAAGCAGATGATGAATACAAAAGAAGGTGGGGCTTTAGAACACAAAGCTTGCCAGGACTCTAGTGTGGGTGGAACCTGATTACATTGAGTCACCACAAGTGGACAAGAAGGACAAACAAAGCAGGCCTAGGGGGTATAGCTCAGCGGTAGAGCATTTGACTGCAGATCAAGAGGTCCCCGGTTCAAGTCCGGGTGCCCCCTTCCCATTACTTTTTCACTTCCATTATAAGTCCCGTAAACACTCTAACTCCAAGCCACAAAGTTACTAAAGGAGACAAGGAACTCTCAGCTCCCATCCTGAAATACTACTGGTTCCTCCCACATCCCAAATAACCAGTTAGGAGGGACTCATGGAACATCTGTCAGGATTCAATTAAGACAGGGTGTCACCCCAATAAACTCAATAAAAAACATACAAAGAAACAAACAAACAAAAAACCATAGTCCCCTGGGAAATTCTAAATCTAAGATTAAGTCAGAGCTGTGAACACAAATTTAGCAATCTGATGTATGATCGTAAAGACAGAGGCATTCATACAACATGTATTTTTGAGAGCTTAGTACATGCAAGGCTGTAGTGAATTAAAAGATGCAAGAGCGTCCCTGTCCTCAGGGAACTTTCAGTCTAGTGAAAGTTGACACATTCACACACAACTGTCAGAGGAAGGGCATTTGTTTGTGCCTCAAGAAAAATATCTTTCGAAAATACCCACTTTTTCTAGACATAATTCCAAACTGGAGCTTTTCTACTATTTGAAGGGATATTTCTGCCTGATCTGAAGAGTAGCATTAACCTGTTGCTTGTGTCGCTGCATAATCCCCTCTCTACAGGGTTCGGGGCACTTTCTTCTTAATTCTTAGAGTGGAACA